>NC_085844.1:24390440-24990440 GCF_035594765.1 Anolis carolinensis | reverse complement strand
GAAAATACAGGATTTGCTCAACCTATTAAGTGATTATCCTTAAAAAAAACCAAAAAAAAAAAACAACAAGTGTTATATATCTAAAAATCAATGGAAGGTCAGGTGCTTAGTTAATAGTTACATAACATGCAAACAAAATTTTATTCCCATTTACAGTTATGGATTATTTGTGGAAATATGTCACAGTTTTGAATCACTTGTGACCAGCATATTTATAGCTGGGCTGAACCAGGCTGACAACTAATGCTGATTTATTATGTCCCATTTAACATCACAGCTAGAGACAGAAATAATATTACAAATGTTCAAAAATGAAGCCAAGCAAGATTTCTCAAGTGTTTGGAGAAAAACCCTAGATAGTTATGAAACTTTACATTTCAAAAAATGTCAAATATTTGCACAGAAAATGTCACTTCAAAATTGATTACTACAAAACAAAACTTGGGACTTTCATAGATCCTCCTCTTTCATGGAGAGGCTCACAGACCACCAAAAAAAAATCATGCTGGCATAATTTAGGACTTTATCAC
This sequence comes from Anolis carolinensis, assembly GCF_035594765.1. NCBI lineage: Eukaryota > Metazoa > Chordata > Lepidosauria > Squamata > Anolidae > Anolis > Anolis carolinensis. The sequence goes on along the minus strand of NC_085844.1, from coordinate 24,989,910 downwards.
ATGAGGAAGGAATTGAAGCTGGACATTTGGTGACAGTCCCTATGGCACTGTCTTTATTCAGCTACTTGCTCCCCTTCTCCTTGTGATTATCCTGCCATTAGCCATTAATGGGTGAACTCCTCAAGAGCTCCTGCAATGGTCCCCTTCTGCTTCTGTGCTGCCATGCTGGCAGCAAAATTACATCAGGGGTGCGATTTTGCTTTCCCCATTTCCTATTCCAAACTTATCCACCTCTCATTTATTTTATACTTTATGGTTATATTTGCTCTTTTTAAAACCTTTTCAAAGCTGAAATCGCAAACTTGACCCCAAATAAAAATAAAAATAAATTTTGGAGCAGTAATGTTGTAGAAAGACAGGGTTACAAGGGAATGCAAAAGTACAATCATGGGCCACAAACTGCCAGATCGATGCCATTGCGCAAATGAAGAGAAATGTGATATCAAAGGTGTTCAATCTAGTATGTACCCAGTATTAATAATAATGGGTTCATGTGAGAAAGTCCTTAGAATTATGTTTGGCTACATCACTAACTAGCTTTTTCATTTAGCTCTTTCACTACCCTCACACAAATTTCTTGAGAGAATACATGTATATTTTTCTTTTTACATTGCAAGAGCCCACTGCACTCTACTTAGCATCAATACCAAACACTCCTTCAGATAGTTTGCACCCAAATCAGCAAACAAATGGAACTGACACAGCAATAAAGCAGCCTGATAAAATATACCAATGGACAGTGTGTGTATTTTGATCCAGCAATTTGTCTATCTCATTATCAACCAGGATCTGTATTTTCTCTTCCTTAAGGCTCTCATGTGTTAGAAAAACAGAAGCTAGTTTGGAATACACTTCTGAGAAGTGTAAATGTTTGAAACATAATGTTACAAGGAGTGAAGGAAGGGTTGGTTATTGTGGAAAAGATAACAATTTGGAATGTGTCTAGTCTACCACAACACCCTACGTGAGAGGAACAGACCTTAGTGAGGTTAGGTCAGTAGGCACATGTTTTAAATTAGTGCTTTTTAAATAGGGAAGTGACAATTATTTGTTATGATTATTTGTCAAATAATCACATCTGTCCTTAATTACCACATATGTTCAGTGTTTGCATTTCTCACTAGTAAAAATTCAAGAACTGTAGATTTTCAAGGGATAGGACATTGAGTCTCTGCTTCATGGCACAAACAAAATTATTTCAATAGTACTCCAACAATGTTTTTTATAATGTGTTTTAACAATGTTATTAACAGATCTGTTTATATTGTTTTGTTTTTATGATTGCAATTTGGGCATTACATTTTGCCAATTTTTGTAAGCCGCCCTGAGTCCCCTCGGGTGAGAAGGGAGGGGTATAAATGTTGTAAATAAATAAATAATAAATAAACAAACAATGTATCAGATTAAACATTTTAAATCAAATAGCCTCCTTCTACTATACTGGGGGACAGTTCTCCTCTTTTAAAAAAGGGTTAATTTGCAAAGGGGGTTCCAGTGTAGACTCTTTGTAAGAGGGTGCAAGGTTTTCATTTCTTTCCCCTAAACAGGTGAATTTTTGTTTCTCAGGAAATTGATCATCTTATAGTTGAGCAAAATCCAAAAGGAAAAGGGCAAATGGAGGAAGATAACTGAGGGTTGAGCAAAACCTTTTTGGATTTTGCTCAACCCTCATATTCAAAAACTCAGGCGGACATGCCAGGTGCTCTATTTTTTTCTTTTTAAAAAGGACTCATTTCAGTGCTGTATTTGGATTTACCTACTTCTATATAGATTTTTTTTTCTCAGAGCAATTCATTTAGTAGCAGTGGTGAAACTGTTATCTATGGTAAGAGCAGAAGCCTTCCCCTTTAGCAGCCGATATTCAAATATACACTACCTCTTCTTCAAGAAGTATAATGCAACCATCAGACCTTGTAAGTGCGTTCTGGCTCCCTCATCACCAGATAAACATAGGAGTGGGCCTTCTCAGTGGCTGCCCCAAATAGTATATAAATAATGGGATATAAATAAATAAAAATAATGAATAATAATAGCACCTTTTTGTGATTCTGGACACAGAAATGTAGCCTTTACAAGCCACTAAATGGGCAACAGGGCACATTACTTGGTGGCTGATGGATGACCTGTGCATGTGAGCTCCATGTTGCACACAGTACATGAATATTGTCATCTCTATGTCATCACCATTTCTAGCCAGCCATGGAACTCTGTGTCAAAGTGCTTGGTTGACACTGTTACGTCTGCAGAATGGGACACCCACATAATCAGCAAGAAGAAGGTGGTTCATCTCCTCCCTTCCTTTCTGGCCATGTGAGCACCCTGTTCTGACATCAGCAACAGAGGCAAATGTGGTAGTCAGGAGCCCAGACAAAGCTCTGTGGTCGGGTAAGAGCTCTGGTAATGACTAGAGATTCAGTTCAGCCAAAAGGCAACCTATTTCAGGGTCCATTGCCAGCTAACCCCTCATTCTATTTATTGGGAAGTTACTTGAAAGGAGGGGTATGTTGCCATTTTCATTTGGCAAAGATTCAGCCCATTGGCTACAATGGGAAACTTTAAAGACTGAATCCTCAGTCATTTTAAGGCTTATCTGCATGAAACCTACCTCAGTTTTAGCCCCCATTTGCAACTGCAGATCTGCCATGTTTCAAAACAATTCACAAATCTACTGATTTTTTTAGAATTATTTTAAGTTTTAACCATTACATTTTTTAAAAAAAATACAAACTGCAAGAGAGGGTTCTGGGAATGTAGTCTCCGGTTGTGTCCATTCGCAGTCAATTAGAGCATGGACACAACCAGGTTTTTTATTGGCTGAGAAACAGAGAAAGAGAAATCTTCAACTCCCATCATGCTTTGAGAGGAGATTTTTCAATGCCCGCCCTATGTAAGTGCTGCTGGGAAACCGAGTTCCCAGCAGGACCCTCTCTAGAGGAGGAGCCTAGGAAACTTTCCAAAAAGAAATGGAGGGACACTGCTGGGGAGGGAGAAAAGACCTGGCAGACCCCTGCCTCAGGTATATTGGATGCAGACTTAACTCCTTCCTGCTCCCCAATCCATTTCCGGCTCCCTCCCCCCCCCCCATTCTGTTTTTGAAGATTAAACAAAACAGACCACCGAATGCTACAAATCATTTTCATTCAAACTGATTTGGGCCCAAGCCTAGTAGTGACATAGGCACAATCTATCCTCTTTCCCGGCAGAAAGGATAATGGTTGTGGTGTCTGTAGATCAGGCTGAATCAGATCTGATCTGACTATTCAGAATATCCCTAAAATCTGAGATTCTCCATAGATTCATGTAAATCCCAAGATATGCCTCAACTTTGCAAAAGTGATGCAAAACTGTTTAAAGTGAACTCACTGTAATACTCACTAGAAGCCAGTGTGCATTGTGATGACTGTCACTAGCCCATTTGTGGTGAGAATGTGGTTTTGGACCAATGTAGACAAGTCCTAAATCTTGACAAGGACACAGTATGATGGGGTTGTTATAAAAGGTACATATCAACAATAACAACAGGGGCATTCAGATATACCTCCCACTAGCAATCTGAAGCAGTAAACACCTAATTGTTGATATAGCGAATATGTGGACCCCAATTTTTGTTCTCCTCTGGTATGACACTGAAAGCTTGCCCTCAACTTCTCTGTTCTTGGGAGGAACCCCACTGCCTTCTGACTGTGAAAGTTCAGTTCTGGTTAGCAAGGGCTGCTGTGACAGATACGATAAATATAAAGAGGAGCTGGTGAAAGGACATGCTTGGTAAAGTTAGATGAGAATCTAAAGCAAGGACAGAAAAATACATTTGATTTAGATTTTTTCCTTTTTTTTTTGTTTTTTCCAAACTGACCTCAAGGCGCCTTGAGGGTAAAACTGAAAGCCACAGTGCCTACATGGGTGTTTGTTATAACAGGATATAATTGGTTATATAATTGGATCTTGAACCACGATCTGCTTAAATTCCAAACCTGTCATTTGTTAAACTGCTTCATGGTCACTCTGAACCACTTTTCCTCAGAGAAAGAATCTGAAACTTGATTGTATACTGTTTTTAAAAAATAAAACAAGTTTCTCTGATACAGGCACATCCAACAATTGCACAGTTATAATGATCTGGCTAATCACAGAGTTACCGAGAGTCTATGCTTTTCACCCATATAGCACTCATTAGCCTCAAAGATGGCAAGCAGACAATACTTTTACTAGTTAATAAAAGTGTTTGAACTATGTAGCACTGCATGTAGTACATACCATGGCTGCCAGCTACAAATTTTCTTGTTAAAAATGGATAAATCCCAGTCCCTCATTTTAAGACTCTATAATTACTGCTATGGAATAAATATTGTTAGGATTGTAGTCTTAAAAACTTATACTTAATAGATACCTTCCAACATTTCACAAACAAAAGCTGGGACACTGCTGGTCAATAAACACTGAAGTGCAAGTAAGATGATAATAATTACTAATGAGAAAGAAAACCCAGGCTAGGAAAAGCTGCAGCAGTTTGTTTTTGTGAGAGTCTACTGGAAAGGGCGAGACTCTGATCCCCCTTCTGACCTCTTCTCACTGCTCAATTAATTGATTGCAAACAATTTTGCAGCTTTGGACTTTATTGCACAGCAGTCGCATGATCACCTAAATGAACATCCTTGCTATCATGTTTTCCTGCATTTGTGCAACAGAGACAATTCACTCATCCATGGTGCCATGGTTATACTTTTGCACAACTCTATAACTTGGTCCTTCCATGCTTCTGTTGCTCTGTAAATGTTAAAACAATTCAAAAAGAATTTTTGTATTTCCAGCAAATGTAATTAAAATGTTTCAAATAAAACTTATAATTATAAAGTTACTGCTGAGCGGGAGGTGGGAGAGTGAGAGAAAAAGAGAATCACAGGAATGGAATGACCCCATTGTACCAGGTAGGTGATGGGAACACCACACGATATATAGCTATTGAGGGGGGACAGATTTATCATAGGGAGAAGCAGATCAACAATGGGAACAGATGTGCAACAGGGATAATCAAATACTGGTTTGCCTCCTTCATAGGAACAAGTCATTTAAACTCAGTTTGGAGCAATGGAAGGAAACTGGGAATAGGGGGGAGAAGTAGGAGGAGGAAAGAGAAATTGGGATATTTTTAATTTGTTGTAATTTTTGTATTATATGTGTTTTGTGTTTCACTTTTGTTTGTGCTATTTTGTAAGCCACCTCAAGTCCCTCTTGGGAGATGGTGGCGGGATATAAACAAAGTTATTATTATTATTTAAAAACAATGGAAAAATTGGACAACAGAGGATGAATCGGGACTGTTGGATGATCTGTTAATATTTCTATTGAACAGTGGAATTTTAATGTCTTATATCTCAGTTCAGTCAGACAAAAAGAGCAATCTCTAAGAATTTTCAATTCTGTTATTTCCTATATTTTCCTAACCCTTATTCCCTAAAGGCTTTCATCTGACACACCTAACCACACACACATAGTATAGGTATTGTCTTTCTAAGATCTTGGAACAATGCTGTACTACAACACAGTTTCATGAAAACGTAAATTTTTGAGAACCTTCTTGAGAAGCTTGTGCCTTCTTGGGCCATATATTTTTACACGTTCAACCCCCACATTCCAAGCTTCTTCAGATCATGTAGAATTTTTCTCCCCAGTCCTTCCAAAGCTCAATCTGTGGGGTCAGTGAGTTTCCCAAAGAAAACAGCTTTAACGCCAGCTCTATTTAAGAGTGACTGGGTGCTATTAAAGTTGGAATTTATCATGTTTTATGATAGCACTGACAGTTTAATGTCAGGAATAGAAAAAATAATATTTTTTTGCATTTCACTTGTTTTTATTTCTTACTTTGGCTTTACTCTGATCATATTCACAAATTACCTACAGTTCTAATGTTGTCAGCAAGGACATGTTACCCAAATAAATCTCTGAGAATGTTAAGTATATAGAGACCTGTATGCTTTTCATCTATGTCCATGATGACCTTGTGGCTGATTTTGGCTATGTCACTTGCGGGCTGTAAAGAATGGATAGATCTAGCTCCAGATGTTATTAGACAAGCCAACTCCCATTATTGCTAATTGTTGGCTATGCCACAAACATTTTCTAGGGATGTGAAATCTGAAGGATTAAGAATGTGAAGAATCCAACAGACATGTTGGTTTTTTCACAAACATACTCTCATTCTTGTCCCATCCCGCTTCTGTATTCTCTCCCCCTCCCTAACATGGATAGTCACATATACTTTGTATTTTCTCTGTGTATGTGTTTGTATATATGTATTTCTCTATTGTAGGTATTTTACACACATTTCAGTTAGTTTCCCCATTGGCTATGGTATGGTTCCTATGTTTTCAAAGATGAAAAATTTTAGTCATGCAATTTCTCCAGGGTTTTGTGCACTCCACCATCCCCTTCCACCCAATTCATCACAAACCTAATAAATGTCATATTTCAAAGCAAAATGTGTCAATTCTATTATCACTGCTGTACCATATAGATATTTTCTTATGGAAGCATGAGCATAATGTATTTTGTTTCCATCCCTATGGTAGCTAGGACTGCTAGTGGTTGCAGTCTAACAACATTTGGAGTAATATGTTCCTCATCCTTAGTTTAGGTGAAAACAAAAGCTTCCAGGTTTCCCTTTGACTTCATTACATTTCTTTCTAATTAATTTCAATAAAAATGTCATGGAAACCAACTCAGGGTGAATCCAGGTTTTAATGCCAATGTAGAGGAGCTCCTATTCATGCAAAAGACGTCAGTAGAATTCTAGTGGCTCACTGATGTGGGAAGTCTGTTTTCAGAATAGTTTTAACATGAGATGGAACCATTCTTTGCTTTCTTGGTTAGTTGTTTATTTACAATAATGCTAATCGAGCTCAATCCCTTGCAATGGATTTGGACAAATTAAGCTGCAGGTATACTGGCTCACTTACTGATTGAAAGTGATACAGTTGTGTCAGTCACCTGCTCTGATCTTCAAGAGTGGTCTGCATGCATATGATGGTGTACTACCATTGGATTGCTAGTACAGTCTTCTGGAATACTTTAAAAGGGAATCCTTGTGACATCCAAAATTAAAACAGTTCCTCCTTCCCTTTGTAAAAACAAATTGCTACAAAAACGCTTGAGAATAAATAGCACTATTATGAGCCCAAACTCTGGAAGGTCTACCTCCAGTAAAGCATAACGAATCTGTTAATTATTGTACTTTTCTGCTTGTTGCCACACTTGATTTAATGTGATAGCTTGCTGAAATGTGGCTACAAAAGGGAAGAAATGAGAATGAAATTATATTACAACTCTACTTATGAACATATTGGGAAATGTGCCTGGTAGCAATGGTCTTAGCTATGAGATGTTTACCCATACTCTTAACATCCCCCAACCTCCTTAAGATTAGCTGAAGTATTGTCCCAAGTATTTTGCCTAGGAATTGGTGGTTGTTTTTTTTTTTTTTTTTTAAAAAGAACTTCTCCCTAATTCACCCATTCATTCAGAATTTTGATGGAAATAAGTTAAGGTTAAACAAAAGGATATGAGAATAGTGGCTCATCTGAGGGGCCTGTTTCCATTTGGGATCTCATCTTTTCTCACCAGCCATGATAGAAGCTTCCCGGACTGGTGTTTCAAGTGGCAATATTAAGAAATGAACATAAGCATTGTGCTTTATTTAATATAGTTCATACATTACTGTTACTGGATTCTTCCTCCGTTCTTCTTTCCAACTCCATTTCTTTGATACTGATAGTAGCTCGGGCTGTGGCGCAGGCTGGAGAGCAGCTGCAATGAATCACTGCAATGAATCACTCTGACCAGGAGGTCATGAGTTCGAGGCCTGCTCGGAGCCATGTTTGTCCTTTGTTCTATGTTAAAAGGCATTGAATGTTTGCCTATATGTGTAATGTGATCCACCCTGAGTCCCCTTCGGGGTGAGAAGAGCGGAATATAAATGCTGTAAATAAATAAATAAATTTTACTGCAGGGACCCATACATATTGTCAAAGCTAGTATAGCCTCCTGTGTTTTAAAAACCTACTTTAGAAAACATCTAAGACAGTGAGAGTTGTACTATTTATGTTTCAGGAAGATGTTCTACTTAGGCCTGTACACAAGGATATTTGCTATGTTGGAGGCAATCCTATTAATTTAAATCAGACATTTTTTGGCCAGTTGGAGTCCCATTGGTTAGTTCCAGCTAGAGTAGATCCATTGCATCAGTTGCTGAATTGTGAGTCAACATTTAGATATATCTGATTGATTCAATGGCTTTACTGTTATTGAGACTAAAATACAATTTAGGTCTGGAGTATGCTTTGTGTGTCTTGACCTGTGAGATGACATCAGTATTCAGTTTGATAATAAAACCTAAACCTAAAATCCTCACCTTATTTTCTTGAGAATAAGCCCCATTAAACTCAATTTATGTCTAGGTAGTCATGAAGCTTGCAAAACTACAAAAAGCCTTGCTTAAACATACAAGATTCCCTTGACTCTATTACAATTGTAACTGCATCATCCTTCAATCTTATTGAGGTATTTGCATCCAGCTACTGGCCAAAGTAATCACTTTGGTATAATCCTAGACTGAATTTCAGACATTTTTGACCTATTCACAATCCATGTGGGGCTTAGATGCTTGCTTTGTGGAAACACTCACACCACATCCAGGAGACTTCTTCTATGACCTTAGACATTCTTCACTTTCAGCACAGGAAGTAAGTGTTTATCCTGGAAATGTTTGTTTCTGAGTTACATATCTATATGGTGGAAAATTAAGAGGCAAATGTTGTTCTACAGTACATATTTAGATCAGTCTCAAGATGACAGACAGGGACCACAACACTGCTGGAGAATGGACTTCTGTATTTGCAAGGAGGTAGAGGATGCTGTGGCAATCTATGACAGGTATGTCTTGATTCCATCACCAGAGACAGCATTGCAGCATTACAACCTGATCTACTGATTGTAGAAGTTTCAGAGTGTCATGGAATTCTTAAGTCAGGAGTTCAGGAATTAAGTCCTGGTTCAGGAATAAATCTAACACAATTCATTTCAGCCATATGATTCTGATTGCCTCATCTCAAAAAAGAATTTTGTAGATTGTGCACCAATTTGGTAATTGTGTACTATAATGGAAACAAAACACAAGCCAAACCAAGGTATGTGGCAGCATAGTGACTCAACGTACAAACTTGTCCAAATTCTGAGAGTGCCTTGGACCACAAGAAGATCCAACCAGTCCATACTCCAGGAAATAAAGTCTGACTGCTCACTGGTGGGAAGGATATTAGAGGCAAAGATGAAGTACTTTGGCCACATAATGGGAAGACAGGAAAGCTTGGAGAAGATAATGATGCTGGAGAAAGGAAAAACAAAAAGGGGTTGGCCAAGAGCAAGATGGATGGATGGTATCCTTGAAGTAACTGGCTTGATGTTAAAGGAGTTGAAAGCCGACAGGGGAGTCTGGCATGGGTTGGTCCGTGAGGTCATGAAGAGTCAGTAGCAATTGAACAAATAAACAACAAACTCATTAAAAAACACGAGTGAATGACTTTTAATGCTTTTATTACAACTTCTTGTTCTGTTCATTCAGTTTATAGTTATTACTTTTTATTAATAGTAATTTTTGTGGGAAGAAAATGACATCAAATCTTCAAATACTCAAATAAAGTATTTTAATGTGTTAAGCTACTTTGCTGCAAACAGCAAACCCAAGAAAGAGAAATGAAAAATACATCTGATAGACATAGCCTGTGAAAACTTATGCTACATATTCTTGCTCTCAGGGCCCTTCCAGGAAGACCAATATCCTGTGACTTGTCTCGGGTTTACCTAAGGTGTCCAAATTACACCTCTGGTAAACCTAAATTAATTAATTAAACATCTTGAAAGACCTGGACCTTAATGTAAGATCTGTCTCTTTCCAGGTTTGGACCCTGTGGGAATTGACTCCTGGGATCACTTCCATGATCCCGGGGCTCAATCCCCATTGTGATCCCAGTTTTTTGAATCCTTGGAGCCCAAAGGAGTGGGATGGCACCTCCACTCCCCCAGCCACCTCATTTAGTCCCAAAGCTTACCCGAGGGTTTTGATTGCATGCTCAGGCCCTTTTGTCAAGAGCTCCTGGATCAGGCCCCTCCTCCCAACCTCCCAATGTATAATTCTGATGGAACAGAAGCTCTCACAGAGGGGTCTGAGCATGCAGCCAGGTTCCTCAGGTAATCTTTGGGACTAACTGGTTGCCCTCTGGCCCAGGAGGGCATAAAGCCACCACCCCAGGAAAAGTCTGGGGTTTGGGTTGGAGGTGGGAATTAAATCCCACTCCTGGGATTTAGTGATGGGCTCCCAGTTGTAAAGGGTGCTACAAGATTCTTTTATATGCTGCTAATGACTAACACAGCTATGTGTTTGGATAATACCCCTTGCTTCTATTTGTCTTCTTTCATTTACCATTATGTTCCACCCCAAAACATTAAAGACCACATTGTTTTAGGCAATCTACTTTCAGACTTTGCTTAAATCCCAAGTCAGATCCTTAACTCACTTTTAAATGTGGTTGCATAACTTTCCATAAAGTTTTGGCAGCCTGTTGTTAATGAATGACTAATAAGTGGTACCATGGCAAAAGGATTTTTAAAAAGGTCTGGGGTTTGGGGGAGATTTCTCGGGGATTTCAGTAGCTACATTGAAGAGTCCCTCTGGACCACACTTCAACCAACCCTGTTGTAAAGCAAAAATGCAGAGAAGTCTCTCTCTGGCCATCTTGAATAGTTAAGGTGAATAGGATACCTCCCAGCTAACAAGTACAATGATTTATGCATTGGTTGAGATCCTGCATTGAGAAATGTAGCTATATATTTACCTACACTGTAGAATGAACGTAACTTGACACCACTTTAACTGCCATGGCTCAATGCTATGGAATCATGGAAGTTGTTTTTTTTACCACTTCTTAAGCCTTCCTTGCCAAAGACTGCTGGTGCTTCATCAAACTACAACTCCTATGATTCTATAGCATTGAGCCATGGCAGTTAAAGTGGTGTCAAACTGCATTAATTCAAAAGTCTAATGCATCATGTCCCCGTAGGTGCGTCTCCTCATGCTGCCTCATTCCCAATCTACTTTTTAATCTGTGCAAACTTCTCCATACAACCATTTCTGTGTTGACTGAGAGCAGGAGGATGAGAATGAAATAAGAAGATTCACACCTCACTGTTCTGTGGATTATGTTGGCCATCAGCGGGGTCTCACCATAGCTAACTAACCTATGTTACCACTGTATAATTGGAAACTCTAAAGGATGTATATTGACTACTTGATGGAAGGGATATATTTTACAGCTCTGTGAGACCAAGTGAGCAAGAAAACTACAGTGGACAAAGGTTTCCAGTAAAACCCTATATTTTGAATGTAATTTTATTTGGCACCGGAATTCTTCACAGATGGTAACCATTTCAGCATCAGATGGCAGAAAGCAAGAAACAATTATAATGCAGAACCAAGCAAACAGGCTGACAAATCCTGGTCCTCTTGTAATTTCCCCCAAATGAGAGACACCTGGCTTTGAAGGAGGCAGGATACATTGTGTCAAATTGGGGCACTTGATCGACAGTGTCAATGCTGATGCCATCCCAGTCATTTGATGGCTTCCAGCAAGAGAAATAATGTAAAAATGTGCTCCTTTTCACATTCCAATTGTGATGAGGTGCTGAAAATAAATTAGTCAAGTCGTTTTAAGAAGAATTTAATAAGCTTCTTTGTATGGGTGCTTTATTCATTTCGAATCACCAAAAATATTTTACTACTTGTTTTTGGAGGAATGCTTTATAACCTAGACTAGAGTCTCTTAGAATGCTTCTTGTGCTCTTTGGCTTGTGCTTGGACTCATTGTAAGAGGTTGCCCTTGTTAAGCAATCAGTTTAGGTTTTTACTTCATGTTTGGCAAGCAGATTTGTCATGTTTTGAAATACTTTTCACTAAAATGCTTGATTATAGTATAATGAAAACAACACATTGGAATGGAATTTGTTTACCTCCCCATAATATGGGTTCTATTAGTAACCATATTCTACTTTTACTCACATGAAAAGGAAAAACTGTGCCTTTAGCCTGTCCTTATTTTTAATGACTTCTTATAAGGTACTCTTTTTTTCCAGATGAGAATTGGAAAAGGTTATTTTGAGGGGTCTATAACTCTCATAATGGCCACTAGCTGAAAGTTATCTTCCAAAAAAGGCAATTTTACATGCTCTAATTTTAGGATAGAACATGTTGAATCTTTATAGTTTTCTCATCCAGTTTTGAACCTATGATTAATTTGTGTGGAGAGAATATTTTCAACCTCTATAACCTAACAGGATCCTGGAACTATAGTCCTAAAATTACCATTTTAAAGTTCAGAACAAGTATGGCAATATCTGAGTATAGACATTTATTTTCAATCTTCTATTCTATGAGTATGTCTACACTGGCCAGAGCAACACCTATGATAAAGCATCATGTTGAGTTCAAGCACCACATTGAGTTGCTTGAATCAGTGCCTAGGAAAAAAAATCTACCTTTTGGACAGTGGCTCCCTGAATCCCTCAGCATTGGAGAATTCTGGCACTTGCAGTAGGAGATTTTTCAATCTCTGGTTTGAAAGAATACTAGATGGCCCTCAATTTCCTAAAGCTCAGGTTTTCATAAACAGGAGTTGTGAGCCAAAGAGACTAGATTATGTTGGCTCACAATTTGCTTGTCTGTGTCAATGGCCAGTTTTTTCCCCTTGCGGCTAATTTTGTAGTTATCTCATCTTTATAAAGCATAGCCAGGATTCTTTATCCCCCGGTCCCCCAACTTGGCTATTTTTTCCTGTTTGGGATCAGATTTCAATTTCAGGAAGATAAAATTCAGAATAATTCCTATACAAAAACAATATAAATGTAGTAGAGTTGTTCATTGTATTTCTGGCTCTCCTTACCCAAATTATATTTGACTTACCTGATTTTATGTTATTGTGTAAACCAGCCTTTTACAATATATACATGGCAGAAAGCTCCATCAGCGGGCATACAAGAAACCATATAACATAATAATTTGTGGGTTTTTTTGTTTGAGATTTGGGAATTAACTAAGCTTAAAGCATAATTGATTCAACGGATAGGTTTTGTATATTCCACGTAGCCTGGAACAAACCCAAGATTTGAAATACATGTGTGTTAGAATGTGTAACTTGATTTGTGCATTATAGTTTTAACCCCAGAAAAAAGTAATAATAACAGATGCATTTCTATACATTTTCAGATAATTACATTAATAGAAAAGGAGGTGCAAACTATACCGATGGCACAGTTGGGATATAATAAAAAGATTTTGTGTAACTCTAATCTGTAGGGTTTTCTTTTTCTTTTTCAGGAGGTTCACACTGAGAAGAAATGAATGACAATGAATCAATACCTACCTCGTTTTTGGTTTAAGGTATGTGTAGGAATGCTTTTTCCACTTCATTTTTTTAAAAAAATGTTGTTGAAACATATTAGAGTCCATGTTGTAACAGTACATATGATGTGAGTCATCAACGGGTTTGTTCAGGGAAAATAGGCTGCACTTGAATGGAAGACTGCCAATAAATGCCAAGTGACAGTTGTAGACTGACCAAAGTATCAGCTTGCTGATGGCAAGTGGGCCTTCTTGAACATTACACAATATTTTAAAAATGTTAATAATAACTTTATTGTTATAGCCCGCCTCCATCTCCCTGGAGGGACTCGGGGCGGCTTACAATGGGACTAAGCCCAGAGGAAAAGGAATTCAAAATATAAGAATTAAGACACAATACAAAATTAAAACACACAACAGAGCAATGTAGTTAAAATCATTGACCAAAAACCAAAACATAAACATCTTAAAATGAAGCCCTTTTAGCAGATTAAAAATATAGTAGAAGTTCCAGTATCATTGTTGCATGCAACCTAAATTTACATTGTATTAATATTTTCATTAAAATTAATACATTAATTTTTGAGGATACTTTATATAAATAAATAAATCAAAATAATAAAAAAGTAATTTGGATTTGGATATGTAAGGCTGATGAATATGTTATATAGTCTCATATCTTTACTATTTCTTATAAAAATTAAATGAGAGCCTTCTAGTTGTGGATGAGCTCCCTTTGACTCCTGGCAACCAATGTTTTCAAACCCAATGTGTCACTGTCAAATGATACTATATTTCAGTGAAAGTATCTGGGAAAACTACTTCTGAGGATTCCTTGCCTAAGAAACACTATAAAATTCACAGAGTAATGATAAGTCAATGGGTGACTTGATGACAAACAAATATACTCACACTGCTGAGAACTAACTCCAGTGTGTTGTAATAATAGACTTAGGATGCTTATACATTGATACTATAATCCAACTGGGCACTGGCTTGGGTGGAATTTGTTTTCCCATGTAGGTGATCAGATTGCCATTCTTGGAACTGGTTTGAGGCCAGGAGGGTGATATTTAGTAGTCTTGGGCCTGGATCAGTTTGACCAAAAGTGATTTGTAATATTCAGTGATCCATTTTGTGTAATTCCCCAAAAATAGAATGGGGAGGAGGGAACTGAAAAGCTGGACAAAACATATCAAGAGAGCTGGATTTATTGGCTACTGGAGAGCATAGAGTTAAGTCTGTACTATACCTGAGGCAGGGGTCTGCCATGAGGCTCCTGGAGAAGATGGGATTATCTGCAGCGTCTTTTCTCCCAGCAGCAAAGTGTCCATTTCTTTTGGAAAAGTTCCCTGGGCTCCTCCTCCAGAAGAGGCCCCTGCTGGGAACTCGCTTTCCCAGGAGCACTTGCATAGGCTGGGTATTGAAAAGTCTCCACTCAGAGCATGATGGGAGTTGAAATTTCTCTCTCTCTCTCTCTGTTTCTCAGCCAGTAAAGGGCCTGGTTTTGGCCATTCTCTAATTGGCTGAGAATGGACACAACTGGTGACTACAATTCCCAGAACACTCTCTTGCAGTTTGTCTTATTTTAAAAAACGTTATGGTGAAAACTTAAAATAATTCTAAAAGATCAGTAGATTGGTGAATTGTTCTGAAACTTGGCAGGCCAAGAGTTGTAAATAGGGTCTAAAACTGAAGTAGGTTTCATGCAGTTAGGTCTTAAAATGACTGAGGATTGAGCCTTTAAAGTTTCACATTGTAGCCAATGGGCCGAATCTTTGCCAAATGAAAATGGCAACACACCTCTCCTTTCAAGTAACTTCTCAGTAAGCCAAAAATAACTTCTTGGGTTAGCCAAAAATAAACCTTGAAATAGCATTCCTTTTGTGATCGAGGTGACCACCCTCCCCCCCAGGACTTTGTAAAAGATAGTTCAAAAATCAAGACTTTATGTTCTATATTCCATATATTTATAGTAGAAGGTGATTGAGACTTTTTACTGGAGTTTACTGTGGATTATCCCTGCACTCTGAGGCAAGAGATAACAACTTCATGAATTGTAAAATCATGCTGCTAAAACTCCACTTTTATGAATTTCCATATTGGGTTCTCCAGATGTTATGAACTTCGTTCTTATCAAATATTTTCAATTGTTTATATCATTCATGATTCCCCTTTGGGCAATGTAACTCACTTTTATGGATTCTCCCTTATTTCCATGAAATCTATCTATCTGCCTATATGTATTTGTACTTTTTGGGATCCCCGGAAAATATGTATTTTTCCCAGCAGGGTTTATATTCCAACTTTATTTTATCTTTTTCATTTTATTTCATATAATTGCCAAGTCATGAAATCAAATAGGAAATATTTTGAACTCAACCTGAACCCCAGAACCTATCCCATTTCCTATGACCCAGGCTTCCCTTCCCAAAAACAAAAGGATAATCTGCCACCGCTAAACCCAATCAAATTCAGATTGCATGGACAATATAGGGCTTGAGTCGCCGAATTCGGAGTATTGACCTAAAGGTGATTCGCCCCAAGGCAAACATTGTCATATCTCATCCAAAGGAAAAACCAGGACACCTCAGGAAGGCACCCTGCAGAGCCTGTCAATATGGCTCATCACCACCCATCTTTGCTTCCATCTCTGACACCCCAAGGCATATCTGAAATCTGTATACGTGACAGAAACCCAGACACCCTTGATTGCTGCCATTAATCCCTTTAGAAATCGGTCTAGCAGGTCTTAATCCGCCAGTTCCTGCCCTGTCACCCCATTGTTTCAATAACTCCCGCCTTCTCCTTCCTGATTGGCCCGAGTAGAGACAAAAGGCAGCTTCCTATTGGGCCAACGGAGCAAGGCGGGAAACGAAAGCCCGCCTCGTTCAACCTTCTAGCCTATCAACGATCAGATGGGCGGGGGAGCGGGGCGGGAAATTCAAAGGGCTGTCAGACTGAAATTTTGTATAAATATGGCTTTATTTTGATTATGTGGGACCCTAGTAGACTGAATGATCGCTACTAGAGTCCTCTTCAGCTGAATTGCTCAATAAAGACTCCTTGGCGGTTTTTCCTTCAACTTTGGCGGACCTTCTTCATTTCGGCTTCAGGTTGTATTGCGGCTCATATTTTCCTATTGGCTCCGCCAAGGTCCGTTCTCTCAGGACCGGATCGGGTCTCTCCGATCCCCTAAAACGCGGTCGACAACACTTTTGCTTTGCAGGTGTCCCCCCCCCCCAACACACACACATTTACTGCAGCAATGTGCATCAGTGCACCAGAGGCATAAGGGGAAAGTTACACTTTAAAATGTAGGAAACAAATTACCTCCCCACAGGGAACCAATACCCCCCCCCCCCGCCCAGCCATGCTCTTGAGACAGTTTTGGCAACCTTGTACTAGATTATTTATTGTACTTCAGCAGAGGTGGTCATTGACAATGCGCATGTGGAGCTGATTTTGCTCGGGATCTGGGATACACTGGCATCTGCTGTGGCACATTTCTGGCTGAACTTTCTTGAGTCCTTTTTAAATACATGTATTTCTTAGGATGTTTGCTGCAGCACACATTTGTGGCACGCATTTTGTGGCCTTGAGTCAGCTTCCACCTGCATTATATACCTTAAATTTTGCTCCTCAATTATTTAGATTTTTTAATGTTAGTATGATCCCACCTTGACTTGGATCTGCTAGCTATAGATAGCTTAGATATATTTAAGGACCAATATAAGATTATTAGTTCCATATAGACATATCTGTTAGCACTATGGCTACTGAACAATTTGTAGTAATACTCATAGCCTCTAGGCATCTCGGAGGACAGCCTCACACAGATTTTCAGCATTACCACTGTATGGATGGCTTGGCCAGGTTTTCTTGTCCATGTTATGGTGTATTATAAAATCTCTTCCCTCTGTTTCTTCCTATCGCCAATGCCTTCTAAATCCAGATTTCATGGGAGCCCAAATAAGCAAACAATTTAGAAAATCTGAAGCAGAAGTGAGGTGCTAGCATTTCTTCTCAATCTTAAAAAAAGACATTGTTGCACTCGCTACTTTGACATTCCATGGTTTTACTTTCAATCCTACAGTTGTTTGAGATAAGATAAAAATGATTTGATTTCTGTCTCTCAGGATTAGACATCAGAACATTGTGTGTTGTCCAGGCCTAGATGATGTTAACTGTTTTGTGCTGTGATTAAGTGTTACGATATGGCTGAGCCCAGGATTTAACTACAAATGCTTGGGCTTCCTGATGCTGAAAAGATAGCTTTGTTGAAAGAAAAACATTTGGAAATCCCTGTTAAGGGAGAAGAGATTAAAAAGCTATTCCATAGTTTCTTCCTGAAACGGGGTGCAGTTAATGGTGCATATAAACTACAAGGATCTGCAATGCCTTTTCTGAATGAAGTGTTTGCTACAATCCAAGAGAAAAAGCTTGAAGGAAAGGAGATCTTGGGATATAATTAGCAGATCTCTTTTTTCCTAGGTGGTCCAGCGAGATAGTAAAGGTAATCAAGAATGATAGATTTAGATAGGTATCAGAGGTTGCTAGGTTTCTTCATTGGGAAAATGCAATTGAGATTGTTCTCTGGTCTTGAATGGTTAGTAAGAAAAGAGGAGAATGTGGTGAAGTGAAATCCAGCAATATCCCTACCATAAAAGCTTGGCATTGCAATAAGTATTGGGCTATTCCAGGCAGAAGTCGTTCTATAGAAGAATTAATCCTGCATTTATACCAGCTATTTGTAATAGAGGGAAATTAGGTTGTCGCATCTTCAACAGGTGGGCAGAAAAGAAGGGGTTAGTTAGTTTCATGGAACATGAAGTGAAGCAATGAGGAGACTCATGCAGGCTGAAAAACCATGCTGTATATCATTTAGAGCTGACAACTTCACTCATGGCTCTCAAAACAATGTCAGATATAGGACAGTATAGAACTAAAAAAGTAACCACAAGGAAAGAGGCTGGGAGAGAGGAGGAAAAGTTGGCACCAAGCAAATGAGTTGTGAGTGAGTAGGGCTGCTCATTCATTTCAAGGGCTACAGTAGGGTCATAAATATGTTCAAAAATTCACACTTCTACAGTTGTGTAGCTCTCTTAGCAGATGGCAAATAAGGGGGCATTATCACTGTTTGAGGAGGTTAAAATGAACCTCCTCAAATGAGAGGGTGCAAACTCTCACAAATATTTTTGCCATTTAGTGGCTTAGGTAAAGGTAAGGGTTTTCCCCTGATGTTAAGTCCAGTTGTGACTGACTCTGGAGGTTGGTGCTCATGTCCATTTCTAAACCAAAGAGCCGGCGTCGTCCATAGACACCTCCAAGGTCATGTGGCCGGCATGACTGCATGGAGCGTCGTTACCTTCCTGCTGGAGCGGTACCTATTTATCTACTCACATTTGCATGTTTTCGAACTGCTAGGTTGGCAGGAGCTGGAGCTAACAGCGGGTGCTCATTCCGCTCCCGGGATTTGAACCTGGGACCTTTCGGTCTGCAAGTTCAGCAGCTCAGCGCTTTAACACACTGCGCCACCACCAGTGGCTTAGATCCTACATTATTTATACAAATGCTTTCAGTATTTCACAGCTGTGGCACTACACAATGCCTTTTGTTGAATACAACATTGTCATGTGCCTAGTTATTATCACATTATAAATGTTTAGTGGTTATTTCTGCAATCATAGCAGATAAAGTGGTCTATTGAAGAAATTGATAAATTTAATAATCCTCATCGTCCTAATCAGCATCACGGTTATGTATTATTCAAGAATCTTCATTTGCATTGTTGAAATACTGTTGGTTAGTCCACACTATATTCATTCAGTTAGCTGTTGAATGATGAGTCAACACATAAATAACTGAACAATTGAGTTTAGTGAGATTTAGGTTTATGAGTCTTAGATACCAGTCAATGAAGCGTGTTTGAGGGAGGCTAATTAAAATCAGTATATAGGGCTGTAAGTAACTATAACAACTAAGATAAAGCTGTATTTATTCACATATGTTTGTCAATGAGTAATTGTAAATAGTTTCATTATCTTTTTTGTTAAATCAATTATTTGGTTTAATGCTTTGAGGAATCCATGTGCTATATTAAGAGTGAGACACAGTAGGGTATGTTCCAAAATGTATATTCCCCCGTAACAACTATGGTGATTATTTGAAGGCTATGTAAATGCATGTATAGTAGGTCTTTGGCAACTACTGGGATTTGGTCCCATATCTCCCCATAGATACATGGATGCCAAAAGCCATTATATATATTTTCAAGTCATGGCTGGTTGAATCCATGGATGCAGAATTCATAGATATGGAGGGCCGACTGTATCTTGACAAATCAATGTCATAATAATGATTTAATTAGGGACTAATTCCATTCTAAATTACAATATTATTTGAGGTGGATTTGAATATGGGGTATTTAAATAAGTATTTTGTAAAAGGTGGCTGGTGAAATGCTTAAAACACGATGTTAAATCTAATTTCATATCTCTAATGAAAAATACCAGAAGCATATTTTTCTGGAAAGCCCTTTTACAATGTCAAATTCCTGTTCCATTCAAAAGCGATGCAGTTTAGCTGTGCCAACTAAAAACATGGTGTCAAAATGTAGTCATTTTACAGTGTAGATGCACTTCTACTCCACTAATTACTTAATTGAATTGTCATTCCCATGTAGAGATACTTGTTTTGCACCTCCGGAGAGTGCCAGTGGAATGTAACACATTCATATATTTATGAAGCTTGTTATGCATTTCCAAGAAAAAAACACACATAGAAAATCATATTGCACACACACACACACACATGCAGGGGATCATGGACGAGACCCCCCTGCATCAGATATAAACTGTGGCATCTGATGGAGTAGGTTATCATCTATGCAAGCATATATCATAACAAATGTTCATGACAAATCTATTTTAAGGGTTCATTTTATTTGCCTAGTGGCATGTATGCTTGTAGAACAAACCTATTTGTTTCAATTTCTTCTTAGGAGTATTTTTGGGTGGTGATAGTGGTGGCAGAATTGAATAGATCCATTTTAAAATAAAAATTCAATTGAAGTTAAAACATACTTATTCTAGCTTTTTATACAATGATATCATATGCCACTAAGTAACTAAAAAGGGCTGACTTGAAATGGCTTTCTTTAAAAACAATGAAAGATGAGTAATATTTTCATGATAACGTATAATAACATTTGTGCTCTAAAACCAAAATTTTGACATAAAAAGTCAGCATATATTTTATGAGAAGCAAAGAGAGTGGGAAAGAGAACAGCTTGTAAGCAGCTTGTCTTCCTTAAATCTATTTGCTATGTAACAATATAAATCTTCATCAGCAGCTTTCCTTTATTCTCAGAGACAGCATTTGTCAGCATCCACAGCAAACTGAAATCAAAAATATTTTAATTATTTCTTTCCCTGCAGTGAGATCTGTATTGGCTCTGGATTTATCTGCCCATAAATCTTTCAGTGGTTTGATTGTGAATTAAATAAGCATATAAATGCCTTGTCCCTACAACCTTGCCCATATAATTTATATGGGCAAGGTTGTATATATAGTTTTAAAATTACAAAAGTTAGAAACAAAGAAAAAATATAAGAAACCAAAATACAACAAAATAAAACTTCAAGAATATAAAACATAAAAAATGAGAAAAAGAAAAAAAAGAGAGGTAGTGTTTTCTGAGCTTATGGTCAGTGGTTACATGAACATATAATCATTTATGCCTTTTCACCAAAAATTTAATATAATCCCCTCTTTTGATAAGCCCTTCTTTCTAATCATCAAACACAAAAGCTGACAAATCTTTTCTATTTCTGCAAAAAATTTATAAGTGGTGTCCAGTTTTTGAGAAATGTCTCTACTGATCTTTCTCTTATCAAATGAATAATTTGTCAATTTCTGCTAAACCAGTCAATATCACCAATGGTTCTTCCAAGGTAAGTAGAACTGAATTGTTAGGAATGTCATCATTTCTAATAGGCATTGTAAGTATACTAATGCCTGACCAATAAAGAGGATTTGCATTATATTGCAAATTTAGAAATAGAAATAAGCAGGATTATTTATTTATTTATTTATTTGCAACATTTCTACCCCGCACTTCTCACCCGAGGGGACTCAGGGCAGCTAATGTTTACAATATGCAGAAACACTGGTGCTAGTTCTATTCAAACCAACAATTGCTGCTCTTTGATGCAATTTCTAGATTTTTTTCTGTCCTGCAAGTATCAGGAGGGTTAAAAGGGGCCACACAAACAATATATCCTTGAGATAATAGATGTGTTCAATCAGAGGACTATCAGCTGTTCATATAGAGGACTGTCCTTGGTAGGCCATCCTCAAACAGAAAAAAATTGCAGAAATGTTGTTTAAATGGTAGGCTAAAGATGATCATACACTCTACATCTTCAGCTTCTACTAGTCATTGGATAGTCTGATTTTGGAAGGTTCGAGGCTTCATGTGTAGCTGAGCCTCTTGTTTTATGCTCATCAACTTCCACATGATGACAATGGAGGAGGAGGTAATATCTTGTTCACATGTTAACTCTATCCTGCACGTTTGAATGGGAATGAGTTCTAGCTTATACAGAGAGTCAGTCCTAAGTAAAACAAGGGTTGAATATCCTCCAGATTCTAGTACAGTATATCAAAATTAAATGGAAAACAAGAAGCAGAGTTATAAATATTACCATGATAAGCTCAGGGAAGTTTTGACTAGGTGAAAATGTAATCAAACATCCATCCAGCACCGAGTCTGCACTCTGTAACCTTTTGTTTCACACACCTTTTCCACAATGCGGGCAGTGAATTGTGAGACATAGTTTCTAGGAGGTTTTATATCAGCTCACGGCAAGAAAATAGACTTGCTTTCTCAAGGAACACATTTCATAGGCTTGCCAATGCATAGAGTGTAGTATATGACTGCTAAACCGAAGATATATAAAACTGCCACTTGGATGTCCCAGATAAGCTTATTTATGGAAATCATTGCTCTCATCCAACAAATATCTAATGTCTGGCAGAACTGAGACCTCTAAGTGGAGCTTGCTGTACAGGTCATATAACTCTTATAGTATTTCCTCTGAGGTGGTTACCAATTTGTAAAATCATAGCCCCCTACTTTATCATATCTTGAATATCTTCCACGTCCTTTGCTTTTTCCTTCCAAGTTTAAGTAAGCAGAAGAAGGATCTTTTACTGGAATGTTCTGCATTTTTTTTTTAAAAAATGATAATGTTTTGAATGCATTTTTAACTTATTTAACAGTTTTAATTGGGACTTTCTATTAATTTTGCTTTTAAAAATTACATATTTTAGCTCTATTTTGTTTTAATTCTTATTGTAAGCCTCCTAGGGTCCCATATTGGGAGAAAGGTGGGTAATAAATTGATTAAATAAATGAATGAATTATGCGTTATATTTGCTATATATATATATTTAGGAATGCTCCATGCCCTGGATGTGAAGGGGAATGAAAAGCTGAGGATTGAGATATATTGTCCAAAATCACTGAATCTTATAATACACTTTCATCTATCAAAAGTGGCCTATGGTATGCAGTTACTAATTAGCATAACTGGGGAAATAAGAAAATGCATGCACACATAAGGGGAACAGATGTTTCCTCTGACACAGGCATAAAAAGCTGCCACTAATTAAACATTAGTCAAGGAATCCTAAAAATAGTCTCTACAATCTCAATAAAATTGAGACATTCCCCAAAGTTACCTGGCAACTAATTACTTTAACAGGTGGGTGCCAGAAGGTGGCATGTCAAGCTATATACAATCTTAGTAAGTTTACATGTTGCAGCAATTGCATTGTAATTACAATGGCTATTTAACAGATATTTAAAATATAAATCTTGTCATCTCTGCATGCTCTGTTTATTACTCAATTAAAATTAAGATGTGGGCACATTTTCCATATTTGAATTGCTTACCTGACACTCTGTTCTCCAAAGTGGAGTGCTATTTTTGAAAAGAAACATCTTGTACAGAAATCTCAAAATGGATTAGATAAAATAGTTTCCATTCATGGGACTCCATTCTGCAGTGCTCATCTAAAATTGCTGTTGTTGTTAAATTTATTTCTATCCCACTTTTTTATTTGTTGGAAGCCACTTCCATTCCCAGGGTGTTATGACCTCATGACAAAAAGTGGGATTCAAAGTTTCCCATGTCACAGGGAGTATATCAAGTGGATTCCACCAAAGAACTTGATATATTCAGTGTGACATGGGATGCACTTTGAATCCCATTTTATACCAGAGCAGAGAAAAGGTGGCCCTCCAGATATTGTTGGGGTACAACTACTATTTGTTTGGGTCAGTGGGAGTTTTCATATAAATTGGACAACTTCAGATTCTGTATTTCTGCTCTATTTGATTCTCCTTCTCTTTTCTCTTTCTGTTCACTATATTTTGTCTTATAATTTTGTCTTTTGAAAATCGGAAGCAAGTTAACAGCAGAATGCAATTTCATGGCACTGACCAATCTAGTAGATGCTCCAAAGAGACAAAGGGGAGTTCAGCACAGGGCTGTCATTTTCTGTGGCAGCCACATGTTTTAGTATAATGTCTCTTTTGGCTGTGACATTTGGTATTCAATTTCTCATGCTGCTGTTTTTCTGTAAGCCTTTTGTCTGGGCCTGCAAATGTTGGGTAGCTTGTAATGCTTTCAGGCACTCACCTTTGAAAACCTACTCATCAGCTGTTTGTTGTTTCAGGCCTCAAGTCTACAAATAGAACCTAATGTAATTACAGCTTCTGGTCTTTCATCTTTGTTGATGTGCCAAGTGTTTTATTACTGTCTTAGTGGCCTTATTTTGTGAAGATCGTTATCGTCAGAAATGTTAGACCAAGGTCAAGAAATGAATCGCACCAATAAAAACATTTGGTCTGAAATGCATTTTTTAAAACCCCAAAATATTCCGTTTAGTTTTTACTTTAGATTTACAGAACCCTCCTTGAGATTTCAAAACACGCAATGGTTGAATTGCCATTTTGAGTGAACAAAAGACCCCCGTCTCACCTCTCCCCCACTAATCTCCAGTTGAAGTAGCTGTATCTGTCTATAGCCCTGATGCTCAACTTTTGCTCTTGATTAAAAAATAACAGAGTTTGGATACCTCAAATATTTAGGCATTTATTATATTTATTATATTTTCTGGGGGGTTTACATAAAAAGATGATAAAACTATTTAAACAAAAATGCAAGCAAGCATAGTGGATGAAAACAGCATAAAAATCTCAAAGACCATAACAGAACAACCATCAGAGTTGAAAACTGTAGCTGAAAAACTGAGGGAAATAAGGGAACTGTGTGAAGTTTTATCTAAAAGTGAGAAGGCAACATGGCAGACCTCTGGAGAAAGTTTTCCATACTTAGATTGCTACCATTAAGAATGTTTGAATAGCCAACCAACTCATTTCGCCGTAAATGGAAATGTTCCTTGCAAGAGTCCCTCTGCTGAAGCTCTGAATGGGCCATATGGAGACAGGAATTCTGTCATGTAATCTGCTTATAAAATGTGCAAGGCTTTAAAAGGAGCACCTTGAATGCGGTCATTGTATCATAGAATTATAGTGTTGGAGGAGGGCTTTCCAGTCCAACCACATGCTATGCAGACATACAAGGACCATCCAATCCAACCTCGTACAATGCAGAGATACACAAAATGTTTTAGCAAGTCCATTTTGCATTTTACAGATCTAATCTATATGGTTTACCACCTGAGGCAAAAAGCATATGACACATCTCTCATTTCACATACAAAAATAACTTGACTGGGGCAGCACTTGAATTTTTGCTCAACATTGTCAATAGGAAAATGACCACTGGTAGGGCCTCTCCACTGTCCAGAGCTCTTTATGAATAATCTTTATTAATATTCATCCTGTAATAATTGATTGTGATTATCTTGAGTGGCCCCCAAATCTCAGGGTCTGGAGGCTTTTTTCTGGTCCTCAGGGGAAGGGGGAGGAATCTCAGAGTGAGAAAACTGTCTTGATCAGCATATATATATTTTCTTAATTTTTTTAAAAAAAGTTTGGTAATATATCCTGTGGTTGATGTTTAATGACAATTGTGGTTGATGTTCAGTATGTCATGCTCAATAATATCACCAGGATTCAATTTCCGTAGCATTACAAGGTTTTGACATTTTAGGATTAGGCATAGTCCTGACCTGGCAATCCTAATCTAGGGAATCAGCAAAGATTATGGCTTCCATGCATATAAACATTTTGTATAACATGTATCTATATATATATAAAAGACAAATGGTGTCCTCCCCTGCCACTAAACAACAAAAGTACAAGCCCCAGAACCTAGAAATTTGGCAGCACAATCCACCATCCTTGCCCCTACGTTCCGACAACAAAAAGAAAAGAAAAATAAAGTCCTAATTAGAGGGAGAGGAATAATTGTCTTTAGCCAATTGCTGCCAGCTAGAAGACTAAGTCCCGCCCGCTTGGTCGCCTAGCAACCTACTCAGGCCTCACTCTCTCTTCCACACTGCCTATAAAATACAGATTATCTAATTTGCACTGGATTATATGGCATTGTAGACTCAAGGCCCTTCCACACAGCTATATAACCCATTTATAATCTTATATTATCTGCTTTGAACTGGATTATCTTGAGTCCACACTGCCATATAATCCACTTCAGTGTGCATTTTATTCAGCTCTGTAGAAGGAGCCTCATATAATCCAGTTCTAAGCAGATAATATAAGATATACAGTAGAGTCCCACTTATCCAACATAAACACCCTGGCAGAACATTGGATAACTGAATATGTTGGATAATAAGAAGGGATTCAGGAAAAGCCGATTAAACATCCCATTCCCTCACGACCCTCTCTGCTGCCAAACGGCCATCCATGTCTATGCCAGGCATCCTCAGAGATTAGGAGATCAGTTTGAAAACAGACAAGTGGGATGTTTATTTCTATCTCACCAATGATATCCAGGATGGGACAACTCTGATCTGTCTCAGGTGACTGTGAACATTCCACTTCTCCACCTTGATTGCCATTGAATTCCCTTGCACCTTCAAGGCCTGGCTGCTTCCTGCTTCAGAGAGGAATCCTTTGTTGGGAGGTGTTAGCTGGCCCTCAGTACATCATGTCTGGAATTCCCTGATTGCTCAGTGCTGTTTTTTAGTTAACTGTCCTGATTTCACAGATTTTTTTAAATACTGGGAACCACATTTTGTTCATTCCAGGCAGGCAGGAACCATCCAGGCTTTCAAGCTACAAGGCTATTTAGTAGGCTTGTCCGATCGATGAAAAAAATGTTTCAATTCTCGTTTCTAAAGTAGGGGGTGCCGGCTCTTCGATGTAGAAATTATTTCTAAATGTTTCACCCAAAATTTTCGGATATTTCCGAAAATTCGTAATGTTTCTAAAATGTTTCTAAAATGGTGGACGCACATGCGCAATCGCCAAAAAACAGGAAACCGGGGGGGACTTTTCTGGGGGTCTCCCGCCCTCATTTCTTGAGCTATTTGCATCAAATTTGGTACAGTGGGAGAACACATTCCACACTCTTTGCTCAACAAATTGCAGAATGTTTCCTGTCTCCTATAATTTTTGGCGAATTTTTATAACTTTTTATAATACACTATTTTTCAATATTTGAAGAAACCTGTTCCTGGTTTGAAAGTCTTATTTCCTGTTCAATTGGGTTCTTATCACTGTAAAAGTCCCTCTTCTACTTGTGTAGACTTTGGATTAGAAATGCAGCACACGCCAAGCAACGCCTTGACAGGATTGGCAACGTCCTTTGGAAACTATAAATTGCTGTGGACCCTCTATTGAATCAAATCAATGTCTGACTTCGTGATTGCAGAAATAAAACTCAGCCCAAGGCTTGGGAATAGAAATGGAGCGTGAGGGAAGCAATGCCTTGGCGGGTGCCCCACGTCCTTTGGAAACTATTTCTTGCAATGTACCCTTTAGGTTTGAAAACAATGTGTGTCTTTGTGATTGCTGCAATAACACTCAGCCCGGGGGCTTGGGATTACAAATGGAGCGGGAGGGAAGCAATGCACTTGCAGGAACGCAGACGTCCTTAGGAAAAAAAAAAGTTCCCTAAAGCCAGCCACAGCAAGGACTCTGCCCCAAGCCCCCAGCCAATTCCCCCCCAAAAAACACAATACTGAACCAGCAACAACAGAAACACTCTACCCCCAGTTAGCCCTCTCTCCCCCAAACAAGCAAGCAGCAGCTTCCCAGCGCACGCCAAACACCCTCTCTCCTCAGTATCCCAACCCAGAATGGCTTGGGTCGGCTGCGGTTGGGGATTTTCATAGAGATCCTCCACGTGGACACGGAGGACGCTAGCCCCCACCTTTGGCAGCCATCGTGGAAGACTCTGATTGGCCAGGGAGCGGCCATGTTAGGCTGCGCTAGGCTCCCATTCATGTTAGGTTGCAGAAACAAAAAAATAAATAAAAAATAATTTTAAAAAAATATTTTTAAAAAATTTTTGGAAGGAAAAAAATTAACGAAAATTTTAAGAAACAATTAGAGAATGGGCCAATGATGGTTCGAATTACATTGCCAGTTGCGCCCAGGGAAAACGTTTCAATACTCATTTCAAAAAATGAGAACAATCCGAAATAATTACGAAACGAGAAACATAACGAATATTTGGACAACCCTACTATTTAGTGCCAATTCCAACATTCACACTTGCCTAAATCAGACAACAGTTCTTTCTTCCACCCTGGTCATTCCACAGATATATAAACCCCACTTGCTTTCGTTACAACACATTTCACAACCTCTGAGGATGCCTGCCATACATACAGGAGAAACATCATGAGAGAATACATTTGGAACATGACCAGGCAGACCACAGAACTCAGAGCAACCCAATACAAAGAGAAACAAAAATAATAAAATAAATACAAAAAACAAATAAAAAACAAAATAAAATAATACAATTAAAAAAACATACATAAAAATAATATAATAAAATAATAAAATATAATAATACAAATAATAAAATAAAATAATAAAAACACAAATAATAATGAAAGAATAAAAATAAAATAAATACAAATAATACAATAATAATAATAAAAACACTAAAATAATTAAAAACACTAAAAATTAATACAATAAAATACTATAATAACACAAAATAACTAACAATAATACAAGAAAATAATAAAATATAATAAATAAGATAAGTTACAATAAAATTAATTTACAAATACAAATAACATCAAATAAAAATTCTACAACAATTTTTAACCAATACCACCACCACTTTGCCACAGCAACGCGTGGCTGGGCACAGCTAGTTATTTATAAAATTTTAAGAAATTTAGAATGCCTCCTTTTGGTCAAATTTCAGTGAACCATGCTTTCTCCAATTCTTGAGTTATTATTATCTATGAAATTTGTTTCATTTCATACACAAATGCTTTTGAGTAACCATGTTCAAAATAAAGGCAGAACTCAAACTGAAGTAATACTTTTAGTATCATACTACTTCCATAAAGATAACAAAATTTGAAAATCTCTCAATGTTTAAATCCCTAATAAAATTAAATCTCAAATAATCAATTCATTTAAAGACAAAAGTAGCAACCAGAACATCTTTCTCCCATATGCTATAATAGGGAGCTAACCAACTTGGAATGTGAGCAATGATTGTTGGCAATGACCAGTTGCAGATTTTATAGTCCGGGCATGGTGCTGGCAAAAATTCTCCCAGTTCTTGAAATTATTGGCTTTTGAGAACAGGATGCAACATTCCAGAGACTTAGATGTGGTATTGCTTCAGTTTGATTTTTGTTAGTTTGTTAGTTTTTACTTGATAAAATTACATTAACCAATTTCCTAGGAATGAGGTGAGAAATCTAAAATGCACGGAATGCCTTCCAGCTGCTGTAGACATGCAGCACTGACTCATGAGCACACCAGCTACTTAACTGAGCACATTAACTGGTGAATGTGGACTAAGATCCTTTGGAAAGCATGAAAGACAGAAGGAGGCTCCAATTATGTTCATTTTATAAATATAGAGAGTGCCTACTACTTTATCAAGGATCATTTTACAAATGAAAGAAGAGAAGTATCTTCTTTTGCTGCCTGATAGATTAGTGCTACATCCTCAGTGTGGATTTGTAGTAGGATGACTGGACTAATGTGAGCCTTATGTTCTCACTTTGAGCCTAGCCTAACATTGGCAAGCGTTCATGCTTATATGAGCTAATGCTTATACAGTCCAGTACTATTAATCTGATACATCTGTGTTTTTTTATGATGCTGTTTATGAATTTTAATGTTGTTACATTTTAACTATGTTGACTGGGCTTCTCCCGATCTAATCTGCACCGAGTCCCTTCAGGGAGATGGAGGTGGGATACAAAAATAAAGTTGTTATTGTTGTTGTTGTTGTTGTTATTGTTATTACTTTAAATGCACACATATACACATCCTGGAGAGGGACATGTCTAATATGTTAGGCCGAAGGTTAACTCTGTTCTGACTAGGCGTTATCTATTATGCCATGCAAGGTGCCTTTTTGTTTACTTCTTATAGATCAATATGATTTTTCCATGATAAATTAGCATAAATGATGTGGGTGTTTTAGGATCCACAAAGCATTTCACTGTCTCAGTCAGAAGTTATAGACCTTTTTTGGACTAAAATTCCTCACTTGGCACATTAGGGGATTTTAGGAGTTGTCTTCCAAAAAATGATCATTTCCGAACTCTGGTCCCAGCAGTCTGCTTATTTGGATAAAGGAAGCTGCTCATTTCAGCTAGTCATAAATGTTTAACACTAACTATATAATTTTCTTTGGTTAATGTATTTGTTTATCTGTCATGCAAAATCATTTTCTCCTGCTTTTGGAGACAAAACCTCCTCAAAGCAGATCAGAAAATAAATCTTTAAGACAATGACATTTAAAATAGAGTTAACAAAATATTTGCATTCAACTAAATGTACACATTCAGCTAAAATGCTTTTAACTACACATAAAGCAATAAACATGCACATCAGAACCCTGTTAGACTCCTGCTGGTGAACTGGAAGTGAGGAAGAATAGAAGAACTGTTCTTCAACTTCTTCTTTATAACAACCATAATAGCCATAATGCCAAAATGACAACACTTGTGTAAACCAGGGCTTGCAACATAAGGGAAATCATTTGGTCCAATTCCAAGGCTGGTTTAATGCAGGAACATGTGCAGAGAACAACAACCAAGATGATCAGAGATCTGGAAATCTAGCCTTGTGAGGAACAACTGAAGGAGACTGGTGATGTTTAACTTGGAGAAGGAAAGACTGAGACATAACATGATAAGTATATTTAAACATCTGAATGCATATGTAGAAAGTAGGCTTGCTCAAATAATTCGTTTTCCCCGTTTACCGTTATTGATTCGTTTTTTTCTATTGTTTTGAAGCAATATCGAACCTTGGTTGTCCACACGTCTGGATATCGCAGTTTCGAATCGCGAGAGGCCGTTTTTTCTTATTTCTTCGTTTTTTTCGAAAAGAAAAAAAAGCTTTTGCAAAGCACCCAAACTCCTTTCCTTTTGCCCCTCAGCCAATGGGAGGCTCAGCCAATGGGAGGGGGCGAGGGGGAAGGAGGCCGAGGAGGAGGAGGAAGACGGAGGGGGGAAATGGCCGCCGCCGCCGCCTCGCCTCAGCTCAGTGCATTAATTAATTGGGCCTTAATGAGCCCCCTTCCAAGCCAAACCCACCAGAGAAACACCCTCAATGCAAACCTTGCAACGTCCTTCTCTCCTTCTTGGACACAAAGGCAAAGGGAGGAGGCACTTCGGGTTCCCAAGCGACCTGAAAAGAGCCATAGAGAAAGGGAGAGCATGCTCCACCCTCCAAGGCACACAAGGGGGAGTTCGCATGGGAGCCGGAAGTGTTGGGGCCTCCGTCCCTCCCTTGCTTTTCCTCTTTGGTCTCCCTATCTTGAACACAGAACACGCATGAAAAAAAACACACCATAATTTCACAATATATAGTTTAAATAACAAAAGGAAGAGGAAGGAAGAGGCCCGGGATGCGAGGGGGTGTGGGCCAGGCCCGTCCTCGGCTGCTCCCAGGGGCCCAGATTCGCACCTTCCCTCCCCCCAATACAGGTCTCCATTCCATACTACGCTACATGAACTTGAATGGATACTGTGGTTGTGTTGTCGAAAGCTTTCATGGCCGGGATCACACTGTTGTGGTATGTATTCCGGGCTCTATGGCCATGTGCCAGAAGCATTCTCTCCTGACGTTTCACCCACATCTGTGGCAGACATAGAGGTTTTGACGTCTGTGCGAAGCTAGGCAAGTGGGGTTTATATATCTGTGGAAGGTCCAGGGTGGGAGAAAGAACTCTTGTCTGTGGGAGGCAAGTGTGAATGTTGCAATTGGTCACCTTGATTAGCATTGAATAGCCTTGCAGCTTCAAAGCCTGGCTGCTTCCTACCTGGGGGAATCCTTTGTTGGGAGGTATTAGCTGGCCCTGATTGTTTCCTGTCTGGAATTCCCATTTTCTGGGTGTTTCTGGGAAGGTAATGGCACTCCATGTAGTCATGCCGGCCACATGACCTTGGAGGTGTCTATGGACAACACTGGCTCTTGGGCTTAGAAATGGAGATGAGCACCAACCCCCAGAGTCAGACATGACTGAACTTAACGTCAAGGGATACCTTTACCTTTACCTACACACACACACACACACACACACACACACACACACACACACACACAAGCAGGGACTATATATATATATATACACAATATATATCACACACACACCAATTTAACAAAGTTTCAGCCACAAAAACAAAGTTTCTGAAGTAGAACAATGACTTTCACAGTAAAGACAACCCAATTTAACAGGAAATAAGACTTTCAAACCAGGAACAGATTACTGCAATTATTAAAAAAAGGTTTATTATAAAAGCTATGAAAATTTGCCAAAAATCAGAGGATAAGGGAAACGTTCCACATTTTGGTGAGCTATCAGTGTTAAATGTGTTCTACCACTGTACCAAGTTTGAAGAAGATCACTCAAAAAATGAGGGCGGGAGAGCCCCCTAAGTCCCCCCCCCTTCGGGCTGTTTTTGGGCCACCGCGCATGCGCGTCCGCCATTAACGAATTAATTTAGAAAATAACGAATTTTCATTAATTTCGAAAAATTTTGGGGGCCAAATTCGTTATTAGCAACAAAAACGAAAAAACTGCCCCCTCTAGTATTGAAACGAGTTTAGAATCAAATTTTTCATGGATCGATCAAGCCTAGTAGAAAGTGGTGAAAGCTTGTGTTGTGCTGTCCAGTGAGTAGAACATGAACCATTGCATTCAAAATACAAGAAAAGACATTCACTAGAATACCAGTAGGAACCTTTTTTGACAGTTACAATTGCTTGGAAGGAGAATAGATTGCCTTGGAAAGATTCTCAGTCTTTAGTGGTCTTTGTGTATTCTCACATAGCAGGATGTTGGACTAACTGATCATTGTGGTCTCTCCCAACACTGTGATTCTGTTATTCTATGGAGTAAACATTTCCCCATGTTGGGAGCATGTGGAGGAAGTGACTGTTGCACTATAGCCCCAGTTTGCCCACTCTTCTGCTACTATTGCAGGTTTAACTCTAGATTCTAAGAATGGTTCTTTCAGCAGGAGTGCAGAGAAAACCTGAAATTAGATCCTCTAGACGAGAAATGCATGAAGGGAGGACACAAGATCATGCATGATCTGACAGTGATATTTGCAGCTCTTGACCTCTTCAAACATAATAATCATAATCATAATCATAATCAATTGGAATCTATGTCACAAGTACCACCTGCCAGCAGTAAAGAACTGGTGGGATCACAAACCTGCAAAGGTAGTGGAAAATGATCATACAAAAATACTGTGGGACTTTCGAATCTAGACTGACAAAGTTTTGAAACACAACACACCAGACCTCACGGTTGTAGAAAAGAAAAAAGTTTGGATTATTGATGTTGCCATATCAGGTAACAGTCAGATTGATGAAAAACAACAGGAAAAACCCAGCCGTTATCAGGACTCAAGATCGAACTACAAAGGCTCTGGCATAAACCAGTGCAGGTGGTCCCTGTAGTGATCGGCACACTGGGTGTCGTGCCAAAAGATCTCAGCCGCCATTTGGAAACAATAAACATTGACAAAATTACGATTTGTCAACTGCCACCTTACTGGGATCTGCACGCATCATCTGAAAATACATCACACAGCCCTAGACACTTGGGAAGTGTTCTACTTGTGATTTTGTGATATGAAATCCAGCATATAGATCTCGTTTGCTGTGTCATACTATGTCTTTGTGTCAATAATAATAATAATAATAATAATAATAATAATAATAATAATAATTTATTATTACCTATCTTTCCTTTTGGCTTGAGATGGAGCACAACATAATCAAACACATCTATAAGATCACTTATTAAAACAAAGCCAAAATGTAACCATAAAATCATTATTTGAACATACACATATTAAAATACATGAGACAAAAGTTAAAACACCATAAACATAGAATGTGATTCATACTTAAAGTCATAGTTAAAGCTGACTGGGTGGGCCTACTAAAAGAGATAGGTCTTCGGTTGTATAAATTCTGAGTATGATTGCCTTCCAATGATAGAATCTTGGAGGTGGGCCCATATATGACTGTGAAGACCTTTTCTAGAGCCACATGATATTTCACAATGAGGACATAGATTTCCAGATAAAAGGTGATTATGTACCTTACTCTTGGCACATTTCTTCCTTTCTCCCTGTATTTGCATCTCTTCAAAATCTATAGCATCATTGTTAACTGTCAGGATCATTGGTCAGGAAGAGGAGGAGGTAATCTTGTGTGATTCGGGTGAGTAAATTCTTTATCTTTTTAAAAGACCAAACCCCATGAAACACCACACAAAGATGATGATTTCTCCTGCTTCCTCCTGTTTTCTCCAGCTCCATCTGATGAAGTCCACAATGTTTTGGAAGGAAAATTGATTAATTCTAAGGTATACACATTCTTCCCAATGTGGAACTTAAGTTTCTTTCTGAAGCCTTGGGTGGGGAGATCCAGTCTTCCCATAGACATCCATAGTGAAGCTTTTGTTAAAAGTTTAATTATCCAGCTGAAATAAAAATGTGTTTGAAGCCTACTTAGACCCAAGTAAGGAGGATGCTAATTGGACTTTGTAGGAAAAAATGCAAATTTGGGAAACAAGAAGGCCTTATCTCTAATATCCAGGAACCTAAATACCCTCACAGTTCCTATATGTGCGCTTAATGTCCAGGCAAGGTTGCAGGGACTTCAGTGGTCCTTTCCATTATTTGGTAGTGAATCATATAGGTCTTTGAAGGAGAATACAAGTATTTGAATTGGTTTTGGAAAAACATATTGGGCGCAGCATGGTCTAAGCCCCTTGCTATTTAGTAGCCTTAAAATTTTTGGTTTCACCCTATGATGAATAAATGAAACAAGGCTTGAAATGTTTTTTTTAATACCTTGGGGCAACTTTATAGTTAAATGTGAAAATAAATTCTTGTGTGTCTGGTCTTTGTACTTGTTGAATGCAAGGAAAACTGATCAGGGTCTCTTTCTCAGAGCGCCTTTGTGATTTGGGATTACTGCTTCACTGTAGCAACTGTCCTATCTTTCCTTCTTTCCTTTCACATTTTGCCTCTGGAAATCTAAAAAATATTTACCTTAAGGCATGGGTTAAGTAACTTTCCCATGAGGAATGGGGCTTGTTTCCAGCTGTATTTTGACTGAATTTTACCCATGGGTCATTAACATTGTTTGAAGCATAACTTTATCTTCCAAAAGTCAGAATTTATTGCATTTTAGAAAAAGAGGAAAAAGTGGGTGTGTTCAGAATAAAACATTTTTATTTGGGTGGGAGTGGTGGGAGTCAGGACTGCTGTTTTAACATGCTGTCTTTGAAAGCTTTGGTTCCTTTTTTTTTTGAAACAGATGTTGTCTGAATTTATTTCAAGAACAAGGCAGTTCACATGACCTAATGCAAATTCGAGTCTTGTAGGTTTTTCATTCCTTTGCTTTCAAGGATATTAAGTGCCCCAATCCTTAAACTGTTTTAGATGCTCCGTATGTTTTGAAATGGGTGTTGAATTTGTTCAGAATCACTGATTCTCTCTGATCCTGTCCTCTGCTCACTATCACTGATTTTTGGTTGCAGGCTTTCAATAAAATCTGCTGGCCCATATCCAGTGATGTGCAGGACCACTTACAATATCTCAAATTAGTAGCATAGACATCTTGATCTGCAGAAAAATGTATGATAAGGTCCCGAGAGAGCTAGTTCAGTGTCAACCTACTAGATATCTACTGAGAGTGGATCTGAATCCAGGATTCGGATTTAAATCCAGAGGTCTTTGCATTGCAACTCAATGACTGAGATTCTATCATGGGTTTGTATAACATAAAACTCTGCTTATGATGTCAACCATCAATTGTGGTGAAAATAAATGTGAAACTAAATTACAGTTGAATGCACAATTTGCTTACCCATTCGTAGAATGGTCAACAAATGCACAATCAAATGAGCAATTGAAGGAAGACAATGGGCAAGTTCATTAGGGATAAATAAATATGTATTGGTCAAGAATAGAGTTTTGTGTGTGATAGCATGACACATACAACTCTGCTCTGCAACCCTCAACATTATGCAGATATTTCACATTGTACAAATACATGTAAATGTTTCCATAGGGAAACTTACAAGTCTGTAAAGTATCAATAGGATTCCAAGCATCGCTTCAGAGGGATGCACATATGGAGGATAAAACATAGAGCAAAGTCTGTGAGAGCCTCTTCACAGCTCTTTTTATGAACTTCACTCAGCAAATTGATTTCTTTATTAGCCTTGGGATAAACAAAGTCCCTTCACACAAGATTTTAAATAAGCTTCATAAAATAGTCATGTCTAATGCTGCATGGGTCCTTATGGAGCTTTGAGGTTTAGACTCTGTTGGATCTATTGCTAGCTGCAGAGTTATGCAATGAGAAGAAATTCTGATATTCTACCCTGTAGTTTTCAAATATGAGCATTTGGCATTGGAAGTGTAACCCTATACTTAAAAATGAAATTCAAGCCTCTAGTTTGGATTCCTATCCTGTACAGGATCTCTCATGCCTAAAGCATCTCATCGGTCAGTCATAGAAAATCATTTACCATTCCAAGAGGCTTAAAACAACAAAGAGAGTTTAGTTTGTAGAAAAAAGAGAGAGAGGAAAGAAGGAATGGTGGGGGGAATGACCCATACCTCTCCATTATCTTGGTTTAGTTAGTTAGGGGTTGATCATTAGTGTTCTTTTTTAAAAAAAATCTATATTAGACCAAAAATTCTGAGCATAAGCACTGTTCACGGTCTTTCTGTTTTATTTGTGTTGCCATGATTGATTTGCTTGCCTTATAATAAGCTGGTTTTAAATTTCCTGGAATGTGGATCAAGTTTATAATCTAATTTGAAATTTATCCTTTGTGTGTTCTGGTCCAAATCAGATAGCAGATAACATTTGATCCTACATTTGTCATGATGAGATGCAAAGGTTTTTTGAAGGCACTCAATCCTTCATTTTCTAGTTTAAGAAAGATAATTTAAAGTAAATTTCATGGGGCTCCTGGGGTTGCCTTTTCCTAGAATCAAAAAGCCTATGTTGTCCTCATTCTCATGTTTTGTAATTCAGCCATTTTCTACCTTTCTGCAATAATGTTTGGTATTCAGTTTTCACAAAACAAAACATAGCAAAACACCTAATTTTTCAGTATTTTTAGCTTGAGATTTTACATCGAAATTGTAGCATGTGATATTCAGTGTTTCACATCATTTTAAATGAAGATACCTATCAAGGGAAAAGCTGATGTTTGACTCCATTGTCAAATTTCTCTGCCTATCAAATTTTCCTTCAACTTAAGCCTATATTATCGAGGTCAAAATGCTCTTGGTAGCTTCTTCTTGCACAACCATTGTTTGTAGATATGTAACTACGTTTTGTAACATTGTGCATAGAGGTATCCAGGAGCTCCTTGTGCAATGAGTTTTCCAAGGCTGTGAAGTAGAAATTTGATGTCTTTCAAGTCTAGATCTTCTCTCTGGCACAAAAAGTCATTGGCTGGCCTTGCGGAAACAGCAGGAATTACCCCACTTTGCTTCCTTCCTTCCAGTCCTCCAACCTTCTCAAGAAAACTGGGTAACTTTATTCAAGCTCTTAGAACATATGCTGACATCAGGGGTAACAATACCTTCTATCATGTGATTGGCCTTCAGATGTAGTTATATAATGTGTCCCTGTATTTTTATTTTTATCCAGGTTAAGCATATCTGGTTCCCTCAAAATTTCTCTGCAGAATTTGTTTTCCATACACCTGACTATCATTGTCAACCTCTTCACATGGGGCTAAATTTGAAGGAATACACCAATTTAGGAATACACCGAACTGGATGGCTCCCATCACATGATACTGGCATGACTCTGTGGGTG
This sequence comes from Anolis carolinensis, assembly GCF_035594765.1. NCBI lineage: Eukaryota > Metazoa > Chordata > Lepidosauria > Squamata > Anolidae > Anolis > Anolis carolinensis. The sequence goes on along the minus strand of NC_085844.1, from coordinate 24,951,934 downwards.
ACTCCAGGGCAACACAGGAGGGCTCTTGTGTTGCAATTGGAATGCATAAAGGAAGCCACACACATCATGTGCACTCATGCTTTCCCCATCTGATTGCCTTCAGCTGGAGCTGGGTGATGTGAGGTGTGGGGCACCGGGTTTCCCACACCTCTACTATGAAGTAGAGTGATGCTGGTGGGCGTCTGATAATGCTGAATTTCTCTAAATCTGTTCCATTGTCCTCCACAACCAGATGTAGCCTGACTACTTCAGATTAACATGTATCCATGCTAATTCCTTTGTTCTTATGCTGCTAAAATATATGAAAGCAGTTAAAAAACACGAGGGTAACTAGTCAGTCATCTTGCATAAGTACTGATGTCCTGGTTTCAGTTGTTACCTAATTTCTGGTTAGTGTTGCTGTGTTTGCAGGTTGGGGAGTTATATCAGTTCTACTCCAAAAAGATAAGATTTCCAAGATCTCCCCCTGTTCAAGTATAAAAATAATTACAACGGTTAAGAGAATTTCTCTGTCTCTGTATGTGCATTCAGGTTGCTTGTTGTCTTATTGCAACTCCGTGAATTTTATAGGATTTTCTTAGGCAAGGAATACTCAATGTTATTTTGCCATTTTCCTCTGAAATATATTATACAACATCTTTTATTTGTTGATTATCCCCCATTCAATTACTGACCCTCCTTAGTTTCCAAGATCAGATGGGATATTGTGCCTTTAGGGCAGTGGTTTCAAATCTTTGGGCCTCCAGGTGTTTTGGACTTCAGGTCCCAGAAATCCCAGCCATTCTACTATATGTTAGGAAATGTGGGAGCTGAAGTCCAAAACACCTGGAGGCCGAAAGGTTGGGAACCACTGCTATAGGGTGTTTAGGTCCAAGAGGGATATAGAGGCCTAAATACCCTGAAGGCACCACCTAAATACCCTGAAGGCACAAGATCCTTTCTGTTTTTTAAACTAAGCTGGTTCATTCTTAGTTTATACATGGGTGGGAAATACCAGATGCTATAAGACATGTTCCAGAAGAAGGTTATGGCAAACTATAGCTTAATTTCTTGTCTAAGAAAGCCCCCTGAAATTCATGGGAATGCCAGTAACAAATGATTTGAAGGTACACACATATACAATGAGTATTCTGTATGATGGCGGGAAGCTACTTGCAAATGAAAGAAAGGCCATTGTTTTGTTGCATAGTGCAGTGGCTTGTTGTTGCATAGTATGACACTCATCTAAGCATCATCAGATCAGAGGAAGTCGTTTTACAGATGGATTGGATATATTAGCAACAAATGTTTGGTAGCCATTCCATTCCAATTACAAAGGTGCTAAAGGCGGAAGACATGAAGGATATCAATTTTAAGCCAGGTACAAAAGAAGTTTTGTTGATATCTCATATGATGTCGAGGATACTATGTTGGGTTCAAATTCCCATCCATTGTGAAGCAGAATGGGTGGCCTTAGCTCAATTGTTAACCTAATTCACTTAATAGGTTTGCTGTGAGAATAAAACATGTATGTCTGTGTTTGCAGAGAGAAAATTTTGCACAAACACTATTATGAGATCCTCAGACAGAAAGATTCCAGTGAGCTATATGAAGAACAAATTAACTAACCAAAGTCCATAGGTTTTATCAAACATCACCCATAGAGCCAAAGACATTTCCTAATATGTGGGAAATTCTTAAGACCTCATCAGATGCCCATCAGCGGAGGTCTCCTTAATGGAGGAGACAGTTGTTTCACCTCACCTTCTTTTGTTCTGTTTTGCCAGTTGTTCTGGTGATCTCACAGAGGGAAGTGAGGTGTGTGCAGTGCGCACAGCTTCTCATGTTACCAGATCCAGGTTGCCTCCATGGGGGTAAGCCGTGCGCACTACACATGCCTCCATGGGATGGCAGTGCCAGCCTGGCAAAATGAGCATTCCGGCAGCTTCCGTTGCCGCCACCGCATGTGTAATGAGGTCCTTAGGCAAGTGTCTGAGATTTTAAAATAAGTGTAACATATTAATAAATTAATTAAAATTAAATAAATTCTTCAGTGTCAGCAGTTTTAGAATTTCTTTTAATGTTGTACCTACTTGGGTGCAAAATGATTCCTTATCATCACCATTTTCAAGCCACCTAATTTTAAACCCACTTAGCCCTTTAGTGTTCAAACATTTATTTTTCATTTGTTACCCATTGTGATCCAGTAAGCAATGAGACCCTGCAGGATTAAACATCTGGATTTGATTGCACACATTCTTTTAACTGCATTCACTTTGATCCATTCCAGATGTGTGATAACTAAAATTACATTTGAATTGTTAATGGTTTTGGGGGAAAGGCCAATCTCAGACTTCACATCTTAGAAAGAGAAAGGTATGATTTGGAACATATTCTATCTAAAGTTTAAAGTTGAAGTTGAAATGATTTCAATGTGTTGTGTAGCATAAGCACGTATGAATAACCAAAGAGCATTTATTTATACCTCATCTAATACTTAAAGAACCACTGGCCACAAATGTGTGTATATGTGCCTTCAAGTTGTCTGTTAGTTACTTATGGTTGTCTGTTATGACTTATGGTGATTCCATGAATTTCATAAGGCGTTGTTAGGCAAGAAATACTCAGAGGTGGTTTTGCTAGTCCCTTCCTCTGAAATATAGCCTACAGCGCCTGGGATTCATTGGCAGACTCTCATTCAAGTACTAACCAGACTTCACATTTATTAGCTTCTAAACTCATAGGAGATCTGGGCCCTTTAGGGTATTTAGGTGGTTCTTGGACATGAGAAGAGTTCTAAAAGGTACACAACAACCTTATTGCAAGAGCTCAACTGGCTATGATCAATTTCTAGGCACAATTTAAAGTGTTGACGATAACATAGAAAGCCATATATAGCTTGAATCCAAGCTATTTAAACCCCTTTATGGATGCATTTGAGTTCTAAAACCTTCTGGAGAGGGCCTTCTTTTTGTTTCACTATCCTCTTAAATTCACTTGGTGGGAACAAGAGAGAGGACCTTCTTGGTGGCTGCACCCATACTTTGGAACTTCTCCAGAGATGCCGAGGTGGCTCAATCATATTGTCAGATTTAGAAACTGCTCAGGATGGGCTTTTATTGCTGTATTTTTATAGTTTGCATGTTAATTTTTAATAAATTTTAATGTTCTTAACTTCATAAACTTTTTAAATATACATGAAACAATGAAGGCATAATATCATTTTGTAGCCTGATACAACCTTGCTGGGGGAAATGTGTGTTTGTATGTGTGTGGTTTTTTTAAAAAAATAATCTTGGCTTCATTCTGATCAAGGTTCACAAATATTTAAACAGATAGATATAGAAGAAGAAAACAAAAAGCTAGCATGTTTGGCATAGGTCAGATGATAAAATGAAATTATTTTCTGGACATCCAAGTCCATGCCTCACAGGCTGGAAATACAACAGCAATTTAAAGGAAAATATTCACAAGTGTGGAAACCTAAGCTTGAATTCCACCAATGCTGCTGCCATAACATTTTAGACATTCATAAAATGTAATCACCCATCTTTGTTCTTTCCCCCCAAATAAGTATTTACTGCTGCAAATGATAGTATAGAGTACAGGTGGAGTCCTACCTACAGTGGTTTGGAAATAGGTATGTTCCATGAATTGTATAATTGCTGGTTTTCATATCTACCATATCTATGAAGTATAGTGATTCCTTGAGACCTACTAAAGTTTGACTCTAGGCTCTCCTGGATAGCAAAATATGTGGGTGTTCTAGGCCCATTATATACAGCAGTATAACAAAATGGTTATATGGCAGAATCGAGGTTTGATTTTTGGATTTTTCTTTGAATATTTTCAAGCTGTGGGTGGTTGCAAATACAGAATCCATAGATACAGAATCCATGGATACAGACAGAGGGCCAACCACATCACTCAGGGGAATTCATATACATCTGTGTTGCACTATAGAACTGATTTCCACAATCCTGACACCCCTTTTTAAGATGGCTTATAAACTGAAACTAGAGTTTGCAAAAGTTCCTTTTATGGACTAGACTTCTCAGTTCCCTCTTTCTAGCCTAGCCAGTGCTCAGAGAATGTTTCATCCAACTCTCCATCCAAAACATGAATACCTTATAAATTATGTCTCTGGGTGAGGGATTTTGGGCAAGTATAGCTCAAAAGATCATGCTGGCAGCTTGATCTTGGGACTGTGGTAAAAGATTAATAAATACAAGCTTTGAGTGAATTATTTTTGCAATATGCATGCATATATGCCTAATTCATATTGGTACTTCCAGTCTAAATGAATTAATGAACAGGATTGTGTCAATAGGCAATGCTATATAAATTTTTAATATCAGAATTGGACTAACGCACAGCTGTACATCCAATAGAAAAATATGTTGTGTAAGAGAAGGAAGCAGTATAATTTCACATTACATTTTATCCACAGGAGAGTGACAGCAAATGACAAATGAATTTAATAAAGTACAAGCATGATTGATTTAATGCCCTGTAGAGCAAGTTTGCTATATCAATTAGGACACAGCAGAGGTGAACATGTGAGTTATTTATCAAAATCAATGTCAAGAGTCCAAGGACAAATGCTTAACTGAAGATGGATGCCTTCCATTCTGGTAATATATATGTGGCTCTGCTATATGCATGCTTTTCTAGGTCACAGCCAAATCAAGTGGTAGGGTTTAGAGAATGTGCTGACTTAAGATGATGCTGGACTGCAATTCCCATTAGTTCTATCCAACACGGCTGATGAAAATTGTCCTTCAATATCATTTAGAAGAACTACACATTCCCCTTCCATAAGGGCAACACTTTTTTTGAACTATAATATATTAATATAGATTAATGCATTGAATCAGGTCTCATAATTTTTTCCTAAGCAGAAGCAATCCAGTTGAATGCATAAACAGTTGGGAAGGAACCTATAACGATACTGAACTCACAACTTATGTGGTGTGGTTATAACCACATGTAGTCCTAGTAAGGTTTGATTGGCAGCATATGAATAGTAGAATGTGAGAAACTATTTTATTATTACATATGATATATTTCTTGACAAATTATTTGTCCTAGTATTGATCTTGTAGAGTCTCAGGTGGAGGTCTTCTCCATCACCTGCTACCTGATTGTCTTGGTTGCAGAGACATGGAGTGGACTTAGGGTCTCTTACTCATATAACATATCTACAACTTCTGATACATGGATCACATAAATCATAAAGAGGGAATGAAAGGAACTTGAGTGATCCAGACTGGATGGTCCACGACTGGGTAATAACATAAATGCAAACTGTCCCTCACACATACAGGTATTACAGGAGCAATATACGAATTCACCATGGAAAAACAACTCCCATGTCAAACAGATGGAAAAAGAAGTCTTGTCTGAACATGAAACAATGGGCATCCCTTGATGTGCCTGTGATACAAGATGGCCACATGTTGCAACAAATCCATTTTTGTTCCCACCGTTGCCCAGGTGGCGCCAAAGGCATCAAAATCATTTGCACACTCAAGGGCCTTTAGGAGTAGTGTGGATTTTCTGTGTATTATGGCTGTTAGTTGCATAAGCACATGTACATTTGTTTCTCTTACATCTGAGTATGTCTTTTTTGGAGGTTGCTGTGGAACCTGGTATTCCTTTTGTCCTTCCACTCACCCAAATCCCTCTGAACTTACCTTTTCCACATGACCGGTCCATACTTCATGAGGAGTGGACAGGATGAAGAAACACTGGAACACTAAAAACAGAATCCTTGTTTTCTTTAATGTTCTTTCATACATTGATCTGCTGAAATCTCCAGAGGACTCGATTCAATCATGGCACTTATGTAATCATTTCACTTCTGGCTACATAAACTTCAGGCACTTTACCAAACCAGTTTTCTCCCCATGAAGCACAGAATAGCCATGTTGTGGTGTGTGCTTGTATCATAAACCCTGAATTGAAATATATGGCATAGTCTGGCAAAGGTCTACATGTGGAACAAGTATACTATACCAAACAATGCAGCATTACAACCTAGATGCCACTGAATATTTGCCATGTTTGTCTTTGGAAGCTGCCCTGAGTCACCTCGGGGAGAGAGGATGGGTTGTTAAAGAGGATGATGATTTAGATATTTCAAGCCCATTAAATCTTCTCAAAGCTACAAAATAAAAAGCAGCTGTATTGCTTTTGCCTTTTTGTAATTTCTGGGTATCTCAGATAAGAGTACAACCCAGGCCAGGTGTTAGTGCCTGTCCTGGCTTTTTGGCATGTGTACAACTCTCATTCTTTCTCCCATGCACTCTGAGGATAAGAAGAAAAAGAATTGAGTCTAAGGAAGGAAAGATTGAAGGAATCTGAAGATGGCTTAGCCATAGCTTATGCTATCTTTTGTTGATAATGTGTGAGAGATAAGCAGAAATGAAGGGGCCCATCTTTAGCTTCAGCTGCTCTGCATGGAGATCACTGTGTGCAAGAGAACTAAAGAAAACAAGAACTCTGTTTTTAGTATTCAACTTGGTACTGCTTTCAGAAAACAGTCAAACCACCTCACTGAAAGAACAGTGAACTAATCAGATCAAGTGATTGCTAAGTCTGCCGTGGAATGCTTCACAAAATTGGAGGAATGTGGTGCTAATGTGATAGCTTGTGTTACAAGCAAAGCAATGGCTACTCAGGCCATTGAGTGTGTTACAGCCTAGTGCAAATAATTCCTTTGCCACAGAGATGGGAAAGGTTTATTAGTAGGGTTACTTAAAATTCAAATTTTACTCTTTTAAGGATTACTTAAAAGTAAGCCGAAGGACCCGGCTTTGTGCTAAACAAAATGTTTTTCCCCATTATTTGGCTAATTTGACTTTGAAAGGAAGGTGGTGAGGGAGAAGCAGGTTTCAAGATAACTTATTTCAAAACCTGCTTTATATGGTTTATATAGGAGATTTTGTTGGGTAGATTTGCCTCTTAACCTCAGCAGTCCTATGTGCTGACTGCTCACAGATGTTTAAAATCCTGGTGGTGCTTTGCTATTGGGAACACTAGTTTTCAGGCTATGCTGGATCAAGGTGTATGTGTTTTTTGAGGAAGGAAGAAAATTCAGCAAAATGCCTGTGTGGCTTCTCATCTTCCCCTCTGCTGCTATTGTCCATTTTGATATGAATTTACCTGACAAATAGTAAGGTGACACCCCTAGCAACTGACTTTAGTTGTTAGTACCATAATATCATACCTCTCATCTAGAAGCTGAATGAGTAAACATGGAAGAGCATGGAAAGTAGAAAATGATTTATTTATATCCCATCTTTTAACAAAGGGACTTCCGAAGATGCTTACATGATACCTGCCCCATCACATGGAGCTTTCCCCCCATTGTAGGACATTTCATATCCATTTCAAGGACAAAGAGGCATGGAGCACATTACATGATGTTTGCCTACTTCCAGATGTCATCCATTGCCCTTTGTCCTTGAAATGGAGTTGAAACGTGATGAAAGGAGGGAGTTCAGAACATGGGTGAGTAATCATGTTCTTAGCTTCTGGTGCACCCCAGAATCATCCGTAATGCCAAAAAGCAAAACAAAACATATGCAATGGGACAGATTCACCCATGTTGAATTGTTTCAGTGACATGGAGGAATGGGTGTTCCTCACCACGTTGCTTTCACTGCATTTTCTCCTTAATAGTAAATTGGGTTCAAAATTGTGCTCTTGCTAGCTTTATAGCATAACTCCGGTCTAATGAAGGGAAGGGAAGCCTAGCAAGAGGGGATCATGGCAAAGGGATTTAAAATTCCTCTGGTCTAATAAAGGGAAGCAATGCCTTGTAAGAGGGGATCATTGGGTTTAAAATTACACTGATACCTTTCAAGAGAGGATTGTATCAAAGTGGTTTATAATTGCACTGGTATAATGGAGGGAAGGCATAGAAAAAGCTTATCATGGCAAAGGGGTTTAAAATTCCCCCACTTTCCTGCCCAAATGAGATGAGGTCCATAGTAATCTTGGCTTTAGATGTTGAAGTTTTATCTGATTTTTCAAAAAGTAATACAAAGAGGGCGGGAAAAAAGAGATTCTCTATATAATGATTCGAACACGAGCAACATCGGTGGAAAAACATGTGTGATGGGAAGACAGAACTTGAAACGGGCGACTGGGGATCAAAAGGTATGATTCTCTTCACTAGATGAGACAATCCTGCACACTTCTCAAGATCCATGTGATGAGGTCCCTAGTAGATAGTCACAGTCATCAAGTTAATCTGGAGTACCTACATCATTTATGTGCCACAGGTGAATGAAGGCATTGCTTTCCAAATAAAAATTCTTCTTCTCTCCATGAAATGTAACTTCAAACCTTCAATGCCTGGGTTTACAATAACTTAATATTTCAGTTGAGTATTTAGAATTAGAGTTGAGGGCAAGCAAAGTTTCCAAGGGAATACAAACACGGCAGTTCTGTGAGGTGGGGGATGACTGTCAATGTCTCAATCTGTGCAATCGTCTTCAAAAAGAAAAAATCTTTCTATCCCTAGTTGTCATCTTTGCAAATCTGCTGGAATAATAAAAAATGAGTGTTTCATTTATTTCTCACAGAGCTTAAAAATTCTAATATGGTGTCCCACAATTTTTGTGCCCTGTATAATTTGCTGGACAAAACAATGTTTTCAGGGTTTACATATTCAGAAGAATTGCTCCTCTTCTTACTGTGCTAAAGTAACAGAAGCTGTACTCCAATAAGCCAAAAAAACTCATTCCAGGCACTCAAAATTGTGTTGAATATATGTTTAATTAACAGCAGGATACACTGAAGCAGTTCTTTGTTAACACCAGTTCCCCTTCCCTAAATGGCAAATCTTTTTTTAATCCAACTTCAAATATCAGTTTGAGATCTGCAATTAGATGCCTTCTGTTCAAAGAGAAAAAAAACCAAGCCCCTACCAAGTACTCTTGGGTATGCCTCAAGTTGCTTTTTGGAGCCAGGCCAATAGGATTTATTTGCACTTAAGAGAGCTAGATGACATCATTATTAAGCTGTGTGAGAAATAATTGAGTTTAACGGAGAATGGAAATATCCAATATTCTTATCAGCCTTTAAGTAGTATTATTATATTGGGGAAAATATGGTGCCAAAATTAAGGGAAATGTCTATTGACGTATAAGCATAGAGGAATTAGGCACATTTTTCTAATCTTTTAAAGATATAGGCCAAAAGGGAGAGGTAGTTATGATGGTGTAGCTACAATCCACCTTCTGGTTCAGTCCTCCAAAACCCATGTCAGACATCAGGAGGCAGCACCAAGCAAAGACATAGTCACATAGGATGCTGAAGTATAATATGCCCAGGTTGCTCCCACCAGGAAGCAAGCAGGGGACTGCTAATTGCAATGCAGTTCAATGTGGAAGGGCCCTGGATGCATCATTGTTCAGTGTCCTGCTTGCCAGCAACTCCAAACGCTTTCTATTGGTTCAGCTGCTTGGCAATTCAACACTATTGGCATTAAGATAATCAAACAGGGACAAAAATATAAATGATCAAAACAATGGTTAGTTGTTATAAAACAGAAACTGGTGACCTCATCATATTAGCCAGGAGAAGCAACCAGGAGGAAAGAGGGAGCAGCTCCCTCTTAGCAACACTTTCCCCATCACGTGGGGGAAACGTCGGCCTCTCGTGTTGAGAGGAAAGTGTCATATAACACTTTTCCTCCATCTGGAGGAGGGGGTTCCACAGAAAGCTCCCTTATGTTGTCCATCAGTCCTCCAGCTAGATTGGAAGCAGCGTAGGATGCTTTCCAAAGTAAATGTGATGAGTTGGTAAGGCCCCATCTACGTTGCCATACAATCCAGTTCAATCTGCATTATAATAGCAGTGTACATGGGGCCTAAGAATTTTAGGGAAATTCAAGAAGGAAAACTATCCATTAGAAGCACATCAGAATAACATTGGTATTGTCTACACAGGGAAAAATCTGCTTCAAATTGCATTTTTTCTGATTTGGAGTGACTGTACTAACACTCCATACATACTTTTAAATCAAAATGAGATTAGAATTACCATATGTGAGTTCAGTTAGGTCCTAGGATCGTTCTGTGTACTATATATATTTCTTATTATTTTTAGCCATATAGCCTCAATTGCTCCATCCTCTCCCCCCCCCCCCCCCCGATGCAAACAGAAACATGTCTGCATTTTAATTTTATGCTTCAGTATGGCATTGGACATCCTATTAAGTAAAGTGGCTGTCATTTAAATTCTGATAGATGGAGGTGTGCTAATAGTGATATGCAATTATCTACACAAACATACATTGTTTTTTTAAAAAAGGCAATTGCACACCAGCAAGATGGAAACAAGAAGCATTTCATGGGCGAAAGATCAGGAGACCGCACATCTATCTGTGCCACCCACTCCCAGCTAAACAGCAAAGTCAAGATGGGCTGATGTTAAGAAAATGTGCCTGTTGAGAGCACTATACAACTGAACTGACCATTGCTACTTTTACCATTGTCTTTTTGTAAAATATGTGATATTTACATCAGTGCCATGAACACTGATAATCTCAGAGCATTCCCTTGATATTTATTTCCGTCCTGATGCCCTTCTGCCCCCCCCCCCCCCCCGGCAGTTATCTGAATACAGCTGCCAGATTACCATGGTGGGAAGAAATGAAAAGACTCTGAGAACAATATCAGGCAAACATGCCATGTAAACATGGGGTGAAACTGCTGAAACTTTATTTTACTATCCTGTGGTAAGGAAGAATGTTAAGAGTTGAGGTAAAAGCTCGGATATCTCTAATTGCAGGGAGATTCAGTCGAGGAGAAGAGGGCAAAAATGTTAGTTCAGGTGTTTTGCCAAATAAAGATTCTTTAGTAGTGGAGGTTTGTGGAGCTTCTACATCTCCTTCCTGTTTACCATATCCAACCACCTGAAAATCCAAAGGGCAAGTCATTATTCAAGAAGTCAGCAAATATCTAGATTCTAAAGATTTAAACAAACCGTGATTTCCTTGAGTCACCACCCATCATTTTAATTATGACTTTTCTGTCTAAGTTCCTATCAACAGCTGATATTTGAGAATGGAGCAAAAACTTTTCTCAACATCATAAATGATCCATAGCAAATAGGTGATTGTTTTAATGATGTCCCAATAGAATACAGAAGGAGTCAATTTAGATATAATATGCAATGAAAACTAATCAGTAAAAAGGAAAAGGGAGAGACACAGAAAAGTCATAAACTTATATATAGGTGTGCTCAGACTCTCCAGTCCTGACAGTTTCCAGCAGAAAAATAATAAAGGGGGGAGGGGGGATGTGTTCTTTAATTACAGATGCAACATAATAATTGCTAACAACCATAGCCACATATTAACATTATTAGATTTCTTATCGCTAAAAAAACCCCATAAACAGTTTCTAATCTTTCCAAAAAACGTTTAATTGGGTTATCTGTTAGAACTCATGTTAATTGGGCCTCTTCAGCTTAATAATCCATTTGTCCATTCTAAGTATTATTTATTTATTTATTTATTTATTCATAGCATTTATATTCCGCCCCTTCTCACCCCGAAGGGGACTCAGGGCGGATCACATTACACATATAGGCAAACATTCAATGCCTTTTAACATAGAACAAAGACAAACAAACATAGGCTCTGAGCGGGCCTCAAACTCATGACCTCCTGGTCAGAGTGATTCATTGCAGTGATTCATTGCAGCTGCTCTCCAGCCTGCACCACAGTATGCCATTCCATTTCCAAATTTGAGCAAACAATATTCTTGCTGCTGACTTATATCAAAGAAAGTAATAACTCTCAATAAAACACATTTCTCTAAGCTTTATTGCTGTATTTCTTGCTGAGATTAAATTCATCATAAAAAAAACATGTAAGGAAAACATTTAAGATATCTGCCTTCATTGAAAGTCATCCCTTTTTAATATAAATTTCTAGGTATCTTTTTCAAAATACAAAAAATCAACATAGACCAACTACCTCAATTTTCAAACAAATAATTTCCTTTAAAAGGGGCTTTTTCAGTTGGGATGAAGAAAAGGAAAAACTTATTACAGAGCTTTCCTAATACAAAGAGTTTTAAATTCAATATGCACCATAATGTTATCATACCAAAAATAACCATGCCAACCAAATCTTAAATAACAATAAACCACAGTGTAGCTTCCACCTATTTAGCATTCTGGTTCTGTGATTCCATGTTTCCTCCAGCAACTAGGCCTGCAGGGTGAAGTTTCTACTGACTGATACCTGGCTCACCCAGGTTAACACAGGTCATACCAACCCAGTGTTTCTGAGCTGTAATCAATAACGTTGTGGCTTGCTTATTCCAACTTGGTGCACTCAGCTCTGTTTTGTGGTTGAGCTCATCTTTCAGATAATGCAAATATAAAAATATGGAGGCAAATAATTTATCCTCCTCCATCCCTTACATACTTATGAGAGAGGAAATGTTAATTTTGCATTTACTCACATGAGTGCTTAAGACTCGTTTGTGCTTGCCTCTGTGCATTAAGAACCAATTCAGCAAATGTGTTCTGGTAAAGCTTTTCAGTGCTACAATCTATAAGCAACAGGGGAGAAAAAAAGAATTAATAACAATAATAATAACTTTATTTATATCCCACCATCATCTCCCGAAAGGGACTTGGGGTGGCTTACAAAGAATTACCAACAATATGAGCACTATGGTATAAATCAATTGATCTTTCACATACTATTCTTGTTCTTTAGTGCATAACAACAAAAATGGGAAAGCAAATTTTAAAAGGTTTTGAATAATCAATAGTGAAAATCAAAATACAATCCATATATTCTGTGAGTAAAAGAATACTAATAAGTGTCACTACCATTACCCCCCTTGGCATGGGTTACTACTGGTGTGTGTGTGTGTGGGGGGGATTTCACCCTCACTGGGATCTAAGGCTAGAAGTGCTAACAAGATGCTGTGACTTCTGTTAGCATGTATAGACTTAATATAGTGGTGTTGCCAAAGATCAACGTCAATTGTGTTCAATCCTGTGCACAGTAATGTGGAAATACTTTCAAATAAGACATTTCATCTACAGCAGCAGCAATAGTTGTTTGCCTAATGGGAACTGAAGGGCAAAATATTTAGAGGTCTAAACATTCCACAGCTTGCTATAAACAAAAATTTCTGTTATAGAGATTCTTATTTTGTGATCCTTCCATGGCAACAATTGCCATGGGCTTGTGGTCATGTGCACCTGTAATATTGTGTAATCCTATTAATAGATAGGCACAGTTACAGACCCATTTATTTGACACACTTCTTTCACAAATATCAATTTCTGATATTTAACAAAAATAAATGAATGGGGGGATAAATGCAGCAGCCGGCATCAGAACAATATCTTTGATCTGAGGAAAATAATAGATATACTGTACTTGGGGCATTTCCACAACATTGATATTAGAGAAATTCTGTCACATTTAAGGAATTTTCTTTAGCAACCACAATGTGAGATGGTGAAGACTTCAGTTACAGTTGCCTCACCCATGATTTCCACTAATAGAAAAGTCATAGGGAAAGCAAATGGTTCATTTCCATAGTAGATTGCTGAGTTCATTTTTCTGAAAAAACTTGATTCAGAAAGTTTAACATGTTTTAATACGTCTTTACCATGTAGGAAATCACTTACAGCAGAACAATGAAATCTAAGTCTGTTCAGTCTCATGATGACAATAGACTAAATGGGCTCAAGCCACCACTTTCCATTTTACATGGTTTGAGGACTAGCACCAAAGTCAAATAATATATGCAAGTAGAGATTACGTCTCTTCTGCTGTTATAAAATATAGTAATATGAAATGTTTGTATTTAGTGTGAATCAGATGCAACACAAATTATCACATGAATAGAATGTGTAGTATTTTTACCTCTCGCGCCAGTCTGTCAAACAAATACTGTTGAGTAACCACTTCGTTCCAGTTCCGGTCCACTTCTTCACCAAGATTGGAGTCATCTGTTCGCTTAAGCTTTATTAGAGCTGAAATCTGTAATACACATTGTTTCTTTATTTCTCTCATAGGAAACTCATTTGTTAATAAGAAAATATGTTCAAATTGCCTAATAAAGCATATATCTCGAAAGCAAAATTACAGTGGTGCTACCTAACCTACATTCTAAGCTTGCAGAATCTATTTTACGTCTTTTCTTTTCTTTTCTTTTTTAAATAGAATTCTGAGACCCAATTGTGATGCGACCAGGTGAACCTAACCCAACATAGATTTATGTTAAGCAAGATTTATGTTTCACAACCAGTAAGAGTTGGGTTGCCTCTTTGCACATAGCAGTTACACAACCAGTGGCACAACTGGCAGTTTTAAAAGGGTGTTTAGAATTACAGTATCAGCTAGTGAGCCAGAGGGCCGTTGTAAACTACCCCCAAATCAACTTTGACTTATGGTGACCTATGAATAAGAGATCTCCAAGTCCTCTTATCCTCAACAGATCTTGCAAACTCAGGGTCATGACTTCTTTGACTGAGTCTATCCATTTGGAATATAGACTTCCTCTTTTCCTATCACCTTCTACCTTATTAAACATTATTGTCTTTTCTTCTGTGTAACGTTTTTGTATGATATGGCCAAAGCAGTTTAGTCATCTTGGCTTCTAGATAGAGTTCAGGCTTGATTTGCTGTAGGATCCATTTACTGATTTTTTTTTACCATCCAAGGTATCAGTGGACCCTTCTTCAACTGCATTTTTCAACTGAGTTGATCTTCCTATCAGCTTTCTTCAGTGTCCAGTTTTCCCAACCACACACAGGAATGGGAAATACAGCAGCCTATGTTTAGTATTCATCTCTTTACACCTCAGGATCTTGACTAGTTTTGCTGCAGCTGCCTCTCTAATTCTTATTGTTCTGATTTACTGACTTCAATCTCTATTCTAAGTAATGACAAGGTATAGAAATTCTTGAATTGTTTCTATCAACCTACAAACCCCATTATTATACAAGATGCAACATGGCTGCTAAAGTGAATTAATAGTGCTGCAATTCTATAGTGAAAAAGGGCTCCTAGAGGGCCTAAGGATTGCAAGAAAAACTATGCTACTGCTTCAACAACTGGGAAAAGACCACTTGGCATGGATTTGAACCTCTAATGCGTGGCTAGCAATGTAGGTGGAATGGAAGTCCAACTGCTCTCACAAGAAATTGTCTCACTAAAAAAGATCTAACTAATCACAACATCAGAATCACAATCACACAGAGAAGAATGGATTCTATGCTCAGCAGAAGAGACGTCATCACTGCTTGCATACAGATGGTACCAGGCAGGCTGGGAAGGGATCCTAGATAACCACTGCCAATCAAAGCAGATGATACTAAACTAATTTGACAAATGATTTGATCTGAAATTAGGCAGTGGTCATTATTACTAAGCAATAAAGCTTGAGTCACAGGAATACACCATTAGATGGGAAACAGCTGATTCTGAATGGTTAATGATAAAGGTTTTTCTACCTCCATCAGCTTTAGCTTAATTTAGTACCCCACGAAAACAAGCTATTGTTCTTGCCTGAGCAAGGAATTCTTCTTCAGATAGGTTTCGGAGTTTTTCCTCAAAGAGTACCATGAATTCTTCTATTTTTCTATCAACAAATTCTGTGCTAAAAGAATCGAAAGCATAAACAAAATGTTAAGTATTTATTAAAATATAAGGGCAGTATTATGTCATGGTTTAAGTATTCAACTCAGACACCGAAAAACCAGGATCTGAATCCACATTGTACTAGTAATCTTGGGCAAGTGACTCTCTCCCTGCTTGAAAGGAAGGAAAGGGCAATCTACCTGAACGAATCCTGCCAAGAAAACCCCATGATAGGGTCACCATAAATCAGAAAATAATTGAAGGCACACAGCAAACAATTGATTACAATATTTTAGAACCTGCATTTTGTCTAACACTCTACAACTGGGAGAACATCTTATCTTAGACAGAGAGATTAAGAGCATAAAGTTCACTGCCTTTTAAAAATTAGACAACACCATTTGACCTCAATTTATCCTTTGCTCAGGGTCATTTCTCCCATGAGACAATGGAAATACCCTTCCCCAGGATGAATCCCCTGGCTGTCACTTCAAAAAACCCCAGTGGAAAGCAGTAGTCTCTAGACCCGATGCCCACATATGCCTTTCTTTAAGCCCCTTCTACATTGCATATAAAATCCAGTTTATCTGTTTTGAAATGGATTCTATGGCAGTGAAGATTCATATAATCCTGTTCAAAGCAGATAATGTGAATTTGTAGCTTGTTTCTAAGGCTTCCATATACTTCCATATAATCCAATTCAAAGCAGATAATCTAGATTTTTATGGCAGTGTTGATGGGGCCTTGGGGCCCTTCCACATAGCCATATAACCCAGAAAATCAAGGCAGATAATCCACAATATCTGCTTTGAGCTGGATTATCTGAGTACACTCTGCCATATACTGTATATACTCGAAGATAAGCTGAGTTTTTCAGCCTTTTTTATGAGCTGAAAAAGCCTCCCCCAGCTTATAATTGGGTCAAGGTCAAGCCAACCGCGGAACCTGGAGGCCGTTGCTTGCAATATATGATATATTTATCTCTCATCTTACCCTCCCTTATCAGTGTTTACTTTTCCAAAGCCTCCCTCGCTCTTAACCAAGGGAATGTTTTGAAAAGGGAAAGAAGCCCTTGCAAGACAGGAAGAAGAATATATATATGCCCATTCATCTTATAAAAGCATTTTCCCCGAAAATATTTGTTAATTTCTGTTACAGATATATAGGCATTTCCCTCTGCAAGCCTTTGCAATCCCTATGTATCTTTATATTTTTATCTATCTATCTATATACATTAATTTTATATGAATTTCCCTCTCATATGTTTGCAAGTCTTTTCAAATCCTATATACATATTGATATCTAGAGATTTCCATGTACCTGCATATCTGTATCTATGTGTATACATTATTTTATATATGAATTTTCACCTCACATGTTTGCAAGTCTTTGCAAATCCTATACATATATAATTATCTATATATAGAGAGATGTCTAGATAGATATATATGAATATAGATATATAGGGCTTGCAAATATTGCAGGGGAAATGCGCATGCGCGTGCACACACACACAGATTTCTAGATAGATATAAACATAAATATATAGGGCTTGCAAATATTGCAGAAGGGAAATGCACTTATATAGAGAGGATTTGCAGATGTTTCAGGGGGAAATGCATATGTGAAATTAGTATATATAATTATAGATCTATATCTGCACTGCACTGTTTATGTAGGCATTGAATGTTTGCCATGGGGAGATAGGGTGGGATCCAAACGAAGTTTTTATTATTATTATTATTATTATTATTATTATTATTATTATTATTATTATTACATTATTGTTAATACCATATTGTTTTTGTTGACCCTACTTTTCCACTTACAGAGCTGGGTTACTGTTTTTCTTTGAAATACGGTAAATATTCAAAAACCTTTAACCTACTGGTGCCTCAATAGAATTTCACTGGGATCTATTTTCATTTTGAAATTTAACAGAAGCTGCTGCATTTTCCACCCTCGGCTTATACTTGAGTCAATAAGTTTGCCCAGTTTACTGTAGTAAAATTAGGTGCTTCAGCTTATATTAAGGTTGGCTTATACTCGAATATATATGGTAATCCAGTTCAATGTGTATTTTATACAGCTGTGAGAAAGGGGCCTACACTGGATTATATGACCGTGTGGAGGGGACCTTGGATAGCTTAGAGTTGATTCAACAAAACCAGTGGGCTTCAAGGAAACCATGATCAGAAATTGGAATATTAAGAAGAAGGTTGGCAATCTGATGTTGATGTTGCTTTGAAAAATGATTTGTTACCAACAATTATTTTGGTGCATACTATAAAATTAATTTATGTGATTTATTTGTTACTCATGAGTGTTGTATTATTTTAAAAAATAAAGTAATCAATTAAAATCACTAAAAACTGTCTCCTCCCAAAATAAGTTAAAATAAAGTGAAATGTTAATTGCTATTCCATACGTTAATGCCCTTTGAAACAACTGAAATATCATCCCTAAAGCTCAGCATTAAAACTGTCAATGAATTATTGGTAACAAATACATATGGAATTAGGAGTACCTTGTCCCACTGAGTTCAGTGGGTCTAGTTTAGATATGTCTAATTCTGGATCCAATCTATTGTAGCCTCTGGTTCTTGTTGCCGCTGGTAACTTGTCTGAAATGCTACTGCTTGTGACTCTTACCAAAGTATGCTGTAGGGCCCTTCCAGACAGGCCCTATATCCCAGGATCTGATCCCAGGTTTTTTGTTTATCCCAGACTATCTGGCAGTGCAGACGCATATAATCCAGTTTAAATCAGAAAACCCAGGATCAGATTCTGGGATATAGAGCCTGTTTGGAAGGGCCTGCAAACTATAATTCTTTGCATTCATTCTGAAGATGTGTCAAAACACCCTGCTCAGTTTTAATGATCTGATTTTTAAAAATTATGTCTGTCAGAATGCTTCAAATGCTTTCTTCACTCCCTGAAGAATTCCTTTTATACTCTCAAAGCCTTCACAAAACATCTCATTGAAAGGAAATTTCCTAATGTACAAAATCTCTCATCCATAAGATGTGATACACAAATGTATGCAAATGGAAGCAATTTTGATTTGGATCAGAGTCATCGCATCGAGGTGTGGGCATTTTTGTTGTTTGTGGCCAGTGGCTTCCATGTATTTTGAGTTGTGATTTT
Source organism: Anolis carolinensis (assembly GCF_035594765.1). Taxonomy (NCBI): domain Eukaryota; kingdom Metazoa; phylum Chordata; class Lepidosauria; order Squamata; family Anolidae; genus Anolis; species Anolis carolinensis. The sequence goes on along the minus strand of NC_085844.1, from coordinate 24,933,172 downwards.
GAATAGTTTCTTGAAAGTTCAACCTAAAACCCAGTTCAATCAAAACACACCATTAATTTGAATTAATTTGTAATTCTAAGGGGAGGACGATCTAGCAAAGAGGACACATGGAAACTTCAGGGACCTATGGCATGTTTTAATTTCTGTTAAAGAAGTTGGGCAGTTTTCTTTTGTTTTCTAGGGATGGCAAATCTAACTTTTTGGGTTAAAAATGGGTGAATCAATTCAACTGTTTCTGGTTAGAGATGATGTCCAGTGTGGCAAAAATCAGTCTTCTGTAAAATTTCTGTATGAAACAATGTGATTACACCTCTTACATTAATCTGTTGGAAATGAACTATTCCACAGATTTCGATTGCACAAATTCCCAGCAGTTCAAACACTGCAAATATATATTCAGAATAGTATTTTGAAAGAAAATGTATATTATGTTAAGAAGAATTAGGATTTAGAAAATTAAAAAAAATAATAGAAACTGGAAATAAATTAATGTGTTTATTTTTATATCCAACTTTTGTTACTTTTTGCATGGCTTTTCCTGGAAGTCTACTTCATTTCTACATTAATTCATATTATATCAATGCCCATATTAGTTACACATTTTGAAAATCCTCTCAAAGCAATCCTTCAAAGCTACTTACATTTCAAAATGTGTATTTATAGTGAGACTGCTGAGAATTACATCACAAATACTGAGAGATGTGTGAAACCTAGCATACTGCTGAGATCAATTCTTTGTTGTTCGGTGTATTCAAGTCAATTTAGATTTATGGTGACCTTAAGGTGAACTTTGTGCTTGTATGCTTTCAAGTCTTTTCTGACTTATAGCAACCCAAACATTGTACTTTTTTGACAAGCTTTGTTTAGAGGAGGTTTTCCATTTCCTTTCTCTGAGGATGAAAGAGTATGAACTTTGAGGTGTACTGGTCTCAAAGCAGTGCACCACAGTGGCTCTTGTGATTTCATATAAAAGTTTGCAAATATACATTTTCAGGCATCCCATCCCAGCAAAAAAGCAAAGATTCTTTGAAAAGGTAGAGCTGCCTGAAGCAAGCTGCAAGGCAATTGCTATATCAAGATGTTGCTAGGCCTGGAAATCTGAATTTAACAGGCTTTATAGACTCCACATGTACGATAAACAGTAATGTTTATATGGAATGCACGATATTTAGTTAAAGTAACATTTTAGAGCTGGCTAATTAAGATAAGAGTTTCTCAAATCAACAATAAAGAATCAATTTGTTGCTTGAAGAATTACCTTAAAGACACTGAATGAATATAAAGATGTTCATGTTCTTTATATTCCCAACAGTTTTTGTGAGAGAGATGTTCAATTATAAGCGCACACTATTCACCTTGGTTCAGTTATAATTGACTAATTATGACAAATACCCAGTCAAGGCTATAAAGGCAAATAATCATTCTGATAACCCATATAAAGACAGGTGTTTTGGATTTTGGAGGTGACAGTGCTAAATGGGTAAAAATTAAAGCAGAGGTGTTAGCAGATTATGGAATATTGACAGGAGCTGGCAAACAAGCACAAATGTGAATTTTCCAAGTTTTTTCTTACATGAGCTGCACTTGGTTCTTTGTGAATTCAGGCTGTAACAAGGCTATGTAAAGACATTAAGGATCAAAGCACTTCCCCTCTTGCTGATTCCATATAGTTTGGTGCCTTGTTCTGATACCAGAATGAGAAACTTCATCATTGTGGCTCCGGGGAGGTCTTTTGCCAGGAATACAGTAGTAGTAGCCCCAAGGAGGAACCAACAGTTTCTTTCGCCCTTTTCAGTGGTTAACACTACACAAGAATATTAACTGCCTATTGCCAATATGTCCCTGTTCCTCTTACCCAAGAATCCAGCCCAATTCAAGTTGGTTCACATGTCAGAAACACTGTATTTTATTGAAAAATCCAGTGTTTCTGACATGTGGACCATCTTAAATTGGGCTGGATTCTTGGGTAAAGGAACAGGAGCAACTGATGAGTTTCATTAAAGAAGCAATTACACAATGGAAATGTCCATACATTGTGTGTCCTTATCACATCAGATTTAAGGTGGGTATGTTTTCCCCCCATAAGTTTAATTCTGAGAAACACTGGTTGAACTGGTATCTGAATAGATTAGGAACCCAGGACTGTCATAATATCTTTACATGGATCATGACCAAAGATACATGTCACACACATGTCTCTTATATGTCACATAATGCACATAGGAATGTTTATACACTGAGGAATATAAGTTTCTTACTCACTTTGGAAAACAGCAACCCAAATATTAATAATGGAGAATTATAGGAAATATGATTCTCCATTATATATTTTAAATATGTCACATATTTATTTTACAAGAAACACATGGGCCTGAACTATAAAGACTTTTAGAGTGTAGAGAGTACTCTGATGGAAACAACTGTATTAAATTTAATTGCTCTTTTGAAAATAATTAATGGGATACTTACTTATATTTGGCTGCTTGTGTTGTTACGGTAACAGAGAAACCCAAGATCCCAGATGTATTTCGTATGGAAGGGTAGACCTGGTAGCTAAAACCAAAGGAGAAGAATAACATTCCACACACAAGAGTCATTTCATTTTGACCATTAACAAGTGCTAATCAATATATAGCAGCTATCCATCAAAACCTGCTCTCCCATATCTTAATTTAAAATGTCTGGAAGGAATACTTTGTGGACTGTTGAACTGCATGCTATTTTATATTAAATTCATTACTAGTGATCCATCTACCAAAGAGGGAGAAGACAACTATGGCTTCTTCCATAGGGATTGGAATCTGGCTGCTGCCTCTATCTATTCCAGCGACTGGCAAAGGTTTTTTTGGAGTATAACTCACGGAATTCAGGGACTGTATTTCAAACACCATCAACTTTGGCAAGCTCTGCTTAATTCTAAATTCTGTGTCATTGGTGGCTAATCCTTTCTGGTGATTTCTAATATGAGGGTTTTTGGACTTCGTGAGTGATCCTGTGATGGTTTCCCTTGTACTAGGGGTTGGAAGATTTTGAGCTTGTACACAGAGGCAGCACACAATTTCCATGTGAATGGGATCTAAGAATAGAAGGAATATTTTTTAAAAATGTCAAAAATTCATTTCTCGAAAGTTGGCCACCTCTGATAAGGAGAATCCCAATGATTGAAAAAATTTGCAGTTAGGAACTTATTGTGTACAAATAATACATAAGGGACCTTTTGCACAGAAAATGGCATTTTATGAGGAGAAAATAACATTTCTAGGCTAAAGCTGGACTGCAGTTTCTAAAAACTTTTGTGGAACTATTCTGGCCAAAAATGTATGTCAGGGTTTTTGTTGCTTAGAGCACAACATATTCTGTGCAGAATATCTGTTCTTTTCCGTAAGCCTAGAGTTTCAACCTAGAGATGTTATTTTCTTCACATAAAATGGCAGTTTCTGCATAAAAGGCCCCATATGCATTATTTTTAAAGTGTGTTCGAGAGTTCTCATGCTGTTTAGTTCCATCAGTGATGGAAGAAATGTTTGGAAGTTCATTATACCTTCTAATACCTGTTCTCCTACCCACATCCCATTATAAAATAATGCTCTTCACACCAAATTCATTTGCAATTATTAAAATTAGGTAATGGTTGGGATATTTTTCTGTCAAGGGCAGCACTGCATTGGAGTTAATCTGCCAGGATCATATTCTGATAGTTAGTGTGACCAGAACTAAAAAAGGACACCTTTCCTGCCACTTTCTTTTATGTCTCTTTCTTTCTTTCCAACTCTACCTTCTCTCTTTCTTTCTCTTCCCTTCTCCTCCTTGCCCAGAGCAGGGGCATCTTGATTTTGTTTGAGGTTTGAAATGCTTGTTTGTAGAGGATTTTTAAAATTAGTCTAAAGGCCATATGCAGCCACAAGACCGCAATTAGCCCACCACAACGGCGGCATAAATGGCATTCACTCTTAGTTGAATCCAGCTGTATTGTACTGTTTAATCTTCTCTTCAGTTCAGAAGGGTTTTTTAACCCTCTTCAGATTAATTTTGGTGAATAAGCCAAGGATTATAGTATAGAAATTATTAAATAATATGGAGATAAATAAGCACTATACCAAGGGATTTGTGTATATAATGAAGCATTTACTACAAGACTTTCTGGAGGTTGCCAACTCACCCCAAGGTATTCTTGGTTCTCAGGAAGTCAAAGCATGGCTCCTCCATGTGTATCTGAAATCAACATGATTTCTAGGTGAACATTGCACACTCAAATGCACACTCAAAAGGCAATGGACTGGATCTTGAATATATATATATATATATATATATATATATATATATATATATATGAGTTGAGGCATTGAAATCAACAGGACTTTACTCATGACTTACTAAATTTAGATCTTCATGAAACTTTCACTAAAAGATCTACAAATTTATAACTTACAGCTCAGATACCAAGCACCTTTTTACTGTGCCAGTGATGACAATAACAATAGCAATGTATTTATTTAGTTTGTTATTTATATGAAAAAGCTCATCATCATCATCATCATCATCATCATCATCATCATCGTCATTTCCTTCAGACTTCAGAATATATGAAGGGTGGGTATAGTTGGCCCTGGCCCTATGGCTATTTTTGCATGCCTTCTCCCCACTATGGATACTACTAGACAATCCTTCTATTAGCTTGAAAATAAGGTTGAATTTCCTTTCTTAGAAGCCTCTAGGAGAGAGAATTCAATTTTTAAATAAGTTAAAAATCTTAACATCTGTTTAACACCTTCTCTGTTTAATATGTTTAACATCTTCTCCAGCTTAATTTTTCAGTCAAAACTGACTTCTCGCGACTTCTGGATTTGTTTTGGGGGTATTTTTTGCAGCTCATGAAGGACTTTAAAATCACCACAAAAGACATGAAAAAGAACAAAAGGGACAATGAAAGAAGAAGGGAGGAGCACCCATCCCTAATGTTAGAAATCCTCAAAATGTACCACAAGTAATTCGGTGAGTGAATAGTCTCTTAAATTCTTAGCACCAGTCTAAAAAACAAAACAGAATAGAATCAGTAACATGAATAATAGTTTCTCTATAAATATAAGATCTTCATTCAAGTATTTATTTATTTCCAATATTTATATCCCGCTCTCCTCACCCGAAGGGACTCAGAGCGGCTTATAACACTGGCACAATTAGATGCCTATACAAAATCAATCAACAGTACATAAAATCAGTTTAAAAACAATTAAATACAATATAAAATTACAGTATATAAATTTTAAAAATATATGTGCTCAGATCTGTTCATCCAAAAACCTCGTGCCTTATCCATAGGTCAGTCTGTGCCATCTTTATCGTTTATTCGTTAAAAGCCTAGGTACATAGCCATGTTTTTAGGGCTCTTCTAAAGCCCAAAAGAGTTGGAACTTGTCTGATCTCTCTGGGGAGGGTGTTCCACAGCCGGGGAGCCACCACCGAGAAGGCCCTGTCCCTCGTTCCCACCAGCCGCATTTGCGAGGTAGGCATACCAAAGTTTGTGATTAATCTACAGAGAGAATAAAATATAAGTGATTCCTAGTTGGTGTCATTGTGTGCATTGAAGTTTTACTGACTTATGGTGAACCTATCATGGGGTTTTCTTGGCAGGACTTTGTCTTCCTCTGAGGCTGAAAATATGTGATTTGCCCAAGGACACCCAAGGGTTCATACTCTATCTGTTAGAGTCCTAGCCCAATGTTCAAACCACTGCATTATGCATATTCCACAGTGGTCTCCTAACTTTCTCCTTTTATGGTGTACATTGACTTTTTTGGCTAAGGACTGAGGTGCATCTACATTGTAAAATTAATGCAGTTTAACACCGCTTTATCTGCCATGGCTCAGTTCTATGGAATCATTGGACTTGTAGTTGAGTGAGGCAAACCAGCTCTTTTGACAGAGAAAGCTAAATGCTTTAAAAAATTCAGCCTTGTTTCCACAGCAATGAGCCATAGCAGTTAAGGTGGTGTCAAGTTGTATTAATTCTACATTGTAGATGCATTCAAATGTGTGTCTAGGAGTGTATCTACTATAACTGCTTTGGTTCCATCCCATGGAGTATTGGAATTTGTAGTTTGATGGAATATTTAGAATTCTAGAAAACTCTAATGCAAGCCACTAAATTAAGTGCCTCAGCAAACTATACATTCTAAAATTACATAGAATGAAGATATGGATGTTAAAAAAATATCCAAAAGTGATTTATTATGTATTATATTTTGATTCTTCTATATCACAGAGTACCCTGACATGTGGTTTTCTTTGCTTGATAGCCTGTGCTTTTGCCCATATCCTTCTGGTTCAATACAAGGAGGAATCACTGATAGTGATAGACAGCTTAATTGTCATCAAAATTTCTAGTATTATATTCTCTTTAGAGAGAAATTCCTGGTGGCCATCTGAGGAAGGTTAGGTTTTCAGTGACACTGCTTGAAAATGTCTTTTTCAAAGCTTTATCTGTGGATTTTGGTTTTGGCAAAATGCACTATAATTTACTCAAGCACAAACTTGAATGTTCAGACATGGGGACATATATTGTTTGTTAGGCTGGACCTACACTGTACTTATTTGCTTTGAACTGAATTATATGCATCTACACTACCAGATAATCTGGGATCAGATCCTGGGATATAGGGCAGTGTAGATCCAGCCCTAGTCGCAACTAAAAAACAACAGTTCTTTTGATTACTGAACCACTTGCCAACATTTAATCCCATTTATCTGGATCTCTAACAAATGGCTTTAGTCCACGGTGTTTTAAAGTTGAGCAGTGTATTATCTTGTTTCAGGAATTACTGTGATTTAAGACCATAGCACAATAAGGAGGAATATCAAATGGTATAAAAAGTATCCTGATCTCTATTACCTGGTAGTAGACAGTGACATCAGAGTTTGGATCTCCTTTGTGAAGCGATTTCACTTTACACAGGATGTGAGCATTTGGCAGTTCTATTACCCGGAACTGGATAGGACATGGATGTATTAGAGGAAGAAAACATAGTTTTCTGAAATGAGAAAAGGAAGGATAGAGAAATAAAAAGCAAACAGCAGCTATTTATTTAAATTGAAACAAAAAAGGTTTTTAATATATGTTCACATTCCTATAAATTCCATTATATCACTAAATTTTAACTCCTGATTTTAGATTTGGTCACATGACTATATCCATTGAGTATGCAATCTGCATCATTGGGCTTTACCTATAATGCAGAAAGGAAAAGGGAATGGCCAAACTTCCTCGTCTTAGGACCTCATCACATTGTCTTTGGGAAGTGTCCTAGGACACTTCCACGATGTTTCCCCAACAGAGATTATCATATGTCGCAAGGCTACTTCCAGCAGGGCTCTGTACAGGAAGTGTCCTGGCAGCATCCTAGGACGCTGTTCTCATTAGATAGAATGGGGAGAAACCAGGCAGCAACACTTTCCCCCATGTGATGGAGAAAGGGGCGCAGCGGGCAATGCAGTGCATAGGATTACAGTTTTCCCGGCTGCCCCATGGATTTGCCATGCTGCCTGGTGAATCCCCCTACTGTCACCCAGCTTCAGTGTGATGAGGTCCCTAATAACATTATACTATACCAAATTGCTATTTTGTTTTATCCCAGCTAAACACTGGCAGGAGAAATATATGTTAACAACATCTAGAATGCCAGTTGCAATTTTGATGTACTAATAGACATATTAAAAGGGAGCAGTTTTTTTTAAGAATTGGAAAAAGGAGAAGGCAGAATGACATCTTTGAGACTGAAAATCAAACCATGGTACTCACTGAACAATATAATTCATAAACTCCTTTGATTCCTAGAAAATACAAGATAAAATATATTTTCTATTAGGTGAATTGTATCACTTTTCAAGTACATACAGAATGTATCAGCAAGGAGTATTTTTTGTGCTAAAAGAATCAATAGAGATGAACCATATTTGTGCCTTTAGTGACAATGGAATTCAAGTTTGAGCGACTCAGCTTTCTACTCACTTGAGCTGTAAAATTTCCTTGGACAAGTCCTTCTACCCACAGCTGTGACTTGAAAGCTTTCACAAATTCCAGAAAAGATTCTAAGGAAATGCCGTTAGTAATAGTCTGATACTTCTCTGTTAAGGACCATCTGCCATACTCCAGTACTGTGAGTCGCAGATCTCTGCAAACCCAGGAAAGCAATGTATTAACATATACACATTCATACACAAAAATACATTGATATTTATTATTTTATGCATTAATTAAAATATGTATATCCAACACTCTATGTAAAGATGCTGCATTACCCTAAGCAGTCTCCAAATTATGGACAATCACTTTGATTCTTTTCACCATAAAATTAGTCTACTACCATAGAGTCATAGAGTCATAGAATCATAGAATAGAAAGAGTTGGAAGAGACCTCATGGGCCATCCAGTCCAACCCCCTGCTAAGAAGCAGGAAATCACATCCAAAGCACCCCCGACAGATGGCCATCCAGCCTCCGCTTAAAAGCCTCCAAAGAAGGAGCCTCCACCACAGCCCGGGGGAGAGAGTTCCACTGTCGAACAGCCCTCACAGTGAGGAAGTTCTTCCTGATGTTCAGGTGGAATCTCCTTTCCTGTAGTTTGAAGCCATTGTTCTGTGTCCTAGTCTGCAGGGCAGCAGAAAACAAGCTTGCTTCCTCCTCCCTATGACTTCCCCTCGCATATTTGTACATGGCTATCATGTCTCCTCTCAGCCTTCTCTTCTGCAGGCTAAACATGCCCAGCTCTTTAAGCCGCCCCTCATAGGGCTTGTTCTCCAGACCCTTAATCATTTTAGTCGCCCTCCTCTGGACGCTTTCCAGCTTGTCAACATCTCCCTTCAACTGCAGTGCCCAGAATTGGACACAGTATTCCAGGTGTGGTCTGACCAAGGCAGAATAGAGGGGGAGCATGACTTCCCTGGATCTAGACGCTATTCCCCTATTGATGCAGGCCAGAATCCCGTTGGCTTTTTTAGCTGCCTCATCCCATTGTTGGCTCATGTTTAACTTGTTGTCCACGAGGACTCCAAGGTCTTTTTCGCACACACTGCTGTCAAGCCAGGCATCCCCCATTCTGTATCTTTGATTTCCATTTTTTCTGCTGAAGTGAAGTAACTTGCATTTGTCCCTGTTGAACTTTATTTTGTTAGTTTCGGCCCATCTCTCTAGTCTGTCAAGATCGTTTTGAATTCTGCTCCTGTCTTCTGGATTGTTAGCTATCCCTCCCAGTTTTGTGTCGTCTGCAAACTTGATGATCGTGCCTTCTAACCCTTTGTCTAAGTCGTTAATAAAGATGTTGAACAGAACCGGGCCCAGGACGGAACCCTGCGGCACTCCACTTGTCACTTCTTTCCATGATGAAGACGATGCACTGGTGAGCACCCTTTGGGTTCATTCGCTTAGCCAATTACAGATCCACCTAACCGTAGTTTTGTCTAGCCCACATTTTACTAGTTTGTTTGCCAGAAGGTCGTGGGGGACTTTGTCGAAGGCCTTACTGAAATCCAGGTACGCTACATCCACAGCATTCCCTGTATCGACCCAACCAAGGTGCTGTTAGGATTTTTTTCTACATGGAAGTTTCTTTAGCAAAGTCAATTTATTCCACGGAGCTCTAACATTGTTGGAATTTTCACAAGTCTTTCCAAAGATACTCACTTTGACAATGTATCTGTTTGGATGAGATAGTTAAAATATGTTTTTTTTACATGCTCAATTATCATCTGGAAAGCTGAAGGTGAGATACTGAGGTCAGCCAAGTGATTAATGACAAGCTGAAAAAGCAGCTGAGGGGGAAAAATGAGAAATGTTGGCAATGAGACCATTTTGGCCAAAGAAAAGACTAACATACACACCAGCATGCAATTTTGTCTAATATATAATGTAGCACTGTACATTATGCATCATGTACTTCCAAAGATCCTGCCACAACACAGCAGTGGACACAGCACTTCCTTCTGAAAATCCTTAGGTAATTAATCACATCAGAGTTCCATTCTTAATGTATCTGATTCCACCTCCAACAAATTGCTTGCTATTTGGAACCAAAATTGTACTAAATAATAGGTACAGCAAAATGTTATTGTATTTGATCATACTCATGTAATTTGTGCTACTTGTTCCACAGCAATAGCTATCCTGCAAAATCACCTTTACAGCCTCATCATATCAGAACATGGATCCATGTTAAATCCAATTTCTGCCTCCTGCAGAATTCTGGGGTTTGTAGTTTAGTGAGGCTTAGGACCTGACTGACTGACCAGTTTAAAGGCCCCTCTCTAGACTACAAACTTCAGAAATCTGCAGGAGGCAGAAACTGGATTTAAAGTGGATGCATGTTCTAGTGTGATGAAGTTTCTAGGTAGTCTATGATTAGGTGAACCTGAAAGGATGCCTGGAATGTGTTTATGTTATAGCCTTTTTCATCTCATTATTCCATAGTGAGACCAAGCCTTTGACAGAATTGCCAGCTTGTCCACTAGGAAAATCACATAAAGCATAAAGGAATACTTTGGATTCACAAAATCACCAGGAATGGACTCCTTTAATTGGAATTTAAATTTAAAGAAAAATCTTCTATTATCAATGCATTCTGTCCACAACAATGCATTCACTGGTCACCCCACTCCCCATCCTATACTATCTCCGTAGCAAATGTCAAATATTGGATATAACAAGTCACATGTGTTGGACCAGTGTGCTAAGAAATGAAAACCTTATGCCTAATTACTGGGATGAACATATCGTATGTTTATTAAGAAATATGGGATACTCACAGGTAACTTATGGTTGAAACCTTTCACTCGAATGATGAGGCCATGCTCTTTAGCTAAAACTTTGTATTCCAACTGAGCAACATCTGCTTCATATGCTGGTTCAGCAAGGTTTTGGGAGAGGATGTTTACAAAAACATCAAAAAGGACTACACTGGAAGAGGAACAATATGACAAATACAACACAGTGAATAGAATTGTCTTGGTTCAGAGAGTAGATAAAATTGGCATATTGATGTTCTTGCACTTGAAAGAAATCATGCTTTGGAGGAGTGGTCCTCCAGGTGTTTTTTACTTCAACTCCCAGAAATCCCAGCCATCTTACCAGCTATTAGGAATTGTGAGAACTGAAGTCCAAAACACCTGGAGGACCAAAGATTGCTTTAGACCAGTGGTTCTCAACTTGGGGTCCCCAGATGTTCTGGCCTTCAACTCCCAGAAATCCTAACAGCTGGTAAACTGGCTGGGATTTCTGGGAGTTGTAGACCAAAAACATCAGGGGACCCCAGGTTGAGAACCACTGCTTTAGAGCTTCATCTCAGCACATGCTGAAATCATACCCTCAAATATTTCCCTTATGTAAATTTGATTTTGAGTTCAGTTCAATTAACACCAAGAAGTATGTAGCAAAATCAACATATCTCCAATGTGGAAATTTTACACTATATATATATATATATATAGCCCTGACGTAAGATAACAGCTCTAGTCTACTACTTAATATAGGCCACAAGATATGCTGCAAGCATTTACCCACAGATAAAGAAATCAATTAATCTGACTAAAACATTAATATGATACAAAATCTTAAAGAAGAATACATACTTCAATGCAGACTGTTGTATCAATGGAGACACCAGATAGAAACAGATAAATGCTGAAGGAAAAAATAAATAAAGTGGAGACACAGAAGAATTAAAATTGCATGAAGTGTTTCCTCTCACAGACTATTTTTAAGTACTAAAATTAAGTATCAGTTGTGTGGTTGTTTAATTTCATGAGATTTAGCCATTAACTCAGTCACTAGAAAATGTATCTTTGCAGTATCTTTGCATGTTCATTATTATTATTATTGTTGTTGTTGTTGTTGTTGTTATTATTATTATTATTGTTATTATTAACATTTTATCTTGTAAGATTGTCCTTTTTGATTGTTTTACCAATATTGTTGATTTATTGTTGTAAATTTGTGTTCTTGTTTGGATTTTATATTGTGATGTTGGGCAAGGCCCCATGTGAGCCGCCCCGAGTCCCTTCGGGGAGATGGGGCGGGGTACAAGAATAAATTATATTATTATTATTATTATCTTTATTTATACCCTGCTTTATCGCTCCTGCAGTAGACACAAAGCAGCTTAACATAAAAACATTAGCATACAATTTAAAATGTGCAAATATTAAAATAGCCTTAAACATCATTAGTATTAAAAATAATTCAGATTAAATGCATAAAAACATATAAAACCACAGCAGCTCCTGACATGATCTTAAAAACCTTCTTCTCTAAAAGCCTGCCTAAATAAAAAGGTTTTCACTTGTCACTGTAAGGACAGCAGTCAGGGGGCCATTCCGGTTTACCTCTGGTGCAAGTGTTTCAAATCCTGTGCTTGGCAGAAGAGGAAGCCTCTCTCCTCCTCTCTGTTGCCCCCCCCCTATGTGGCAAGACATGTGTCTGCCAAAAGCCACAGGCCCTCCCCCTGTCAGGGAGAGCGTGGGGAAGAGAGAGGGAGAGCAGCCTCCCTGGGGCCTCCTCCTCTGCCAGGCAAGTGACTTGCCATGAGGGGGAGACCAATGGGGAGTGGGAGAGCTGCTTGCTCTGTCGCCACCATGAGGGCACAAGGAAGGAGAGGGAGGTGGATTGGGGGGGGGAAAGGGCATACGAAACCAAACAAACTTCTTTACAAAAACTCAGAGTTTTTTTTGGTGTTTTGATTCATTTGTGTTTGATGGGGAGTGGCTCTGGGGGGTCGTAAATCATGTCATATGTACAGAAACACATATGATTTACAACTCTCTTACCTTTAGATATGTGCAATTTGTCATCTTGGAGGTGAGATGTTAGAGATCTGAAATTTGTGTTTTAATTATTTTATTTTTATGGACTATTTGCCACTCTGAGCCAGCATGATGTAGGGTTTGAATTGTTGCTCGGCTATGAAAACCCACTGAATGACATTCGGCAAATCACTCTCTCTTAGTCTTAGAGGAAGGCAAAGGCAAACCTCTTATGTATGAACAAATCATGCCAAAAAAAAAGTTTGTGGTGGGTTTGCTATATGTTAGAAATAACTTGAAGGCACATAATAATATTAGCCACTCTGTGCTGTTATGAGAAATAGTGAACTGAATTAACAATTACAACATAGAGTTTTTTCAAAGTGTACATTGCTAGGAATCTACTAACAGGAAGACATATCTGAAGTACTAACTGATTTTCATAGTAAACCAAAATACCATGAAACCTTTCGGCAATATTTAGTTTGTTCTCTTTCATGCTTGTAAATACAAGTGTTGCCTTATACACATTCTATTGGCTTTTACCTTTGGGGACACCAAATTTGTTGTCTTCCTTGTACCACAAACAACCTTGTGGTGTGTTCAGTATCTTTTGGGGATATTCAGTGGCCTTCTTGCTGAATGGCTTCACAGAGAAATCTGTGGCTAACATAGGAAATAAGAAACAACAGTTACTGGGCAAGAAGTCCTTTTGATTCATGCAATTGAATATTGAGGGTCTTGTAATGTAGACCTCCAGAGGTGATTGAATTACAGTTCTCATCATGCCTCAATTTGGGCAGTGCTGTTTAGGAAATAGAAGTTGCTGTCCTACAATCAGTGGAAGGTTGTATTTTTTTATTTATTAGAGATTGAGATGACTTCAGGTATCTTTGAAGATGCATAACCTCTTGAACCTTTGATCCACATGTAGTGATTTCAGTGTTGGATTAGGACCTGGGAGATCAGGGTTTGAAAACCTGCTTGGCCATGGAAAACCACTGGGTGAGCTTGGGTAACTCACACTCCCTCATTCTCAGAGGAAGACAATGACAAATCTTTGAACATGTGGTGGTTGAGCCATGCACAGGGGGGAAAAAAATCAATTCTCCAGATATGTGTAAGCTAGTACAGGCACTGAGGAGTGAACTGCTTAGTGGAGAGGCTGGACCAAATACGACATATCCGGCAGGGTCATGGAGACAAGTCCAAAGGTCATTTCCTGGGTTGATACAGCAATTGGCAAAGGAAGGGCCAATGGGTTATGTTATATAAGTTGGAAGCCATATTGCGTTATTCTCCTTCTAAACTCGATTGTGTCTCTGATCTGTGCTGTGTTGTGAGTTCTACCACATGTGGTAAAAAATTCCTTTATTCTGTTTACATTTTCAACAAAAGTCTAAACTTTCAAATATCTTCGTGAGTTTTTCTGCAGTTATGTACCATCTATACATCATTTTGTCAAAGTTATCTTTTACGGTATAACTTCTTATAAATTGTAGTAGTTTCTTCCAGAGTTGTTCCCATTCTTCTAGGTTTATTGCTCGTTCTATATATTTGCCCACTGAATCATGGTTTCCTTTACTTGTTCATCAATTGCATACTCTTTCAGAAGGAATTAGTATATTTTCCTGATTTGTTTGTTTTTTTGTCTGCAATTAAAAATTCCATTGATTCTCTGACTCTTGTATTCCCCCCCCTTTTTTTTTGTCTAATTGCCATCTCTGTTGTAGTTGACTGTAGTGGAACCAATTATTCGTTGAATCTTCTTTTTGTAACTCTTGTAATGTTTTGAGCTTTTTTATTATTCCTCTTTCTAATTGTTTGTAAGTTAAATGTTTTCTCCCAGCTGTTCTTAATTGTGGAAAAGCCTCTTATGGTTTAGTCTATTCAGGTATTTCTCTGTAGAAGACTTTCTTATATTTATTCCAAACTCTTAGTAGTGAATTTCTTATCTTATGTTTCTTAAAATTGGAATCTACTTTCATTTTATCATAAATTTAATGGAATTTTCAAACAAATTCTATATATGATGTTTGCTATTATGTTGGCACATCTTTTATTTAATATCTGGTACCCTTAACAAAATATATCAGGTGAATAATTTATTCTGCTACTTTACATAGAGGCACAAAGGTTTCACAACTGATTCACTTGAGATAGTCTAATAAAAAGATGGAAAACAAAAAACACTTGGGCCAGCTATGAATCTTAGCATTTTTGCATCCTTGACATTATCCACTTGCCATTGCTGAAAAAATTGTAGGAACACTCTATATGTCTATGGTGTGGGAGATTCAAATAACAACAACAACAAAATAATACAACAAAGTCAAAAGTGTGAACATAAAATTCATATAATAAAATAGTTTAATTAATTAATTAATTAATTAATTTATATACCGCTCTTCTCCCCCAGGGGAGAAGATATAGATAAAAGCACACCAATATAAAAAACATACACCAGACACTTACTTAACACATAGCAGCAATAAAATGTAAATCAAAATTCATGATTGAAAGTTGACTGGGTAGACCTGCTGGAAAAGATGGGTCTTTAACTGGGTCTTACATTTCGATAACAGTCAGAGCTCTTCCAGCAGGTCATTCTACAGTCTTGGGGCAGCCGATGAAAAGTTCCTCTGGGTGATGGTCACCAGTCGGGTTCTGGTTGGTTGGAGTAAGTGTACCCCAGAGGGGTCCTAAAGGGCAGATTATACAGGGGAAGGCAAACTTGTAGGTAGCCTGGACCCAAATCATGTAGAGATTTAAAGGTCAAAACCAACACTTTGTACTTTACCCCGAAACTAATTAGCAGCTAGTTGAGTGATTTAAATATGAGTGAAATATGCTCACTCCTGGATGATCCTGTAAGTAATCTCGCTGCCATGTTTTGTACTAATTGGAGTTTCCAAACTTGGTAAAGAGTTAACCCAGTGTGAGGCATTTGAACATGGTCTCATATAGCTTAATGAACATAATATTCACTCACAGAAAATCCTCTTACTGACCTATGTATTTATTTTCTCCTGGGAGGTGGAACTCTGGATTTAATTCAAAATCAGTGGCCCACAGTTTTCTCCAGTATTCATCAATGTCTGTGAACATACAACATATTGGATTATTTTGCCAGTACTATATGTTTAATACAGGGAAACAAATATCAGCAGCCAGTGTGACTCAACATTCATCTCACTACATTGTATCAAAGGTGGACTCTAATTCTAGTCAAATAAATTGTTCTAGTTCTCAGATTGATTCTAGGACTCTTCTAGAACCCAAGAACTGCCCCTACCTCATGGGACACTAGTTCAATCTCTTATTAGCATAGTGAAACTGAGGAATGGGGAAGAAATTAGTAATTTATATTGAATTGGGGCTCAGATATCCTCTCGAATGACCATTTGTACAACTTCCCCCACCCTATTTGTCTTAATAAACCAGAAGTTCCAGAAGCATATTTTAAAATATTATTGTAAAGACTTTAAAATGTACCTGATACACAGTATTTTGTCCCAAACCATTTTTCTTTCAAGTGACACATCCCCTCGTGGATAGGAGATAAGAAAAAGATGTTTACTTTTTGAGGCGTGAGATGATTGAGGACATCAGCAATGATCTATAAGTATAAAAGAACATAGTTGTTCACTTTCAGCCATCTGAAAAGAGTTTTGTCCTCTCACTGGCATGGATTGTCCTTTCATGCTTCTTCTCAGTCCATTATAGAGAACCATAGTTGGAGGCTAGCAACTAGAGAACATTTATATGTATTGATCACTGCATCAGAACCCTGGTTGCAATTCAGAAGTGTATAATAAAGGACTTTAAAAATAATCAGGTAGTTTAGACAGATCAAATAGTCATCTGGGCATGTATACTATCCTTAGATATCCAGTTTCACAGAACACATTGCTTTCTACATCTATGTTTCTGTGAAAGGCACTAGTCCAAAGGTAGCTGAACATGTCGATAGCATTTATAATGTTTTGATCCCTTTATTACTCTACATCTATCCAATTTCGACTTGAATTCTTAAAAAACAGTTTGAAAAAAATCTGTATTTTTGTGCTGATTTCTTCTACTATTTATATTTTCCCCAATGCACACATTTCATGTGTTTCCCTGCTTATAAAATGCTTTTCATAGCATATATACTGTACACCCCCTTATATCAACAGGACTGGTATATATCATTTCATTTATCCACATCCAGCAAAAATGTCATCTCAGGGTATTTTCTAGATACTCCAGCATGACTCTATGCTATGGTAACCTTAGGTCAGAAGTCTTTCATTTCAATAGGATTTACCAGCCATTTAAATATAGGGTCATGTTGTATTTATGCGCACCTTTTCTGTTCAGAGAACTGCATCACAAACCTTTAAGAAGTGTGAACAGTGAATATGTCTGCACTCAATACACATATTTGATTAAGTAAATGTACTTTATTTTCATATCAAAATGTGAATTAAAGAAAAAACTTCCAAATTCCTACACCAAACCAAGAACATGGGCTATTTCCAAAAAAGTTCAGGATACAAAATTTTGTCAATAAAAAAATTCTAGATGAAGATTGGAAAATGTTACCCAGAACATCTTCTATGCCTTACTGAAGAATGAATAGAATGAATTGGTGTTTGTATTCATTATTTTCCCCAAACAAAAATGGGATTCACTTACTTCAGGTTTATACTCAGTCAGTAGCTGATCTCCTATCAATAGGTCTTCCTTCTGATATATGTGCATATACTCAGAAATGTTTTCTACATACTCAAGGGGATCAGCCTGTGGGCAAACAATGTTTGAAAAATCAAAAGGCTAGGATTTTTTTAGACATTAGGTCTTGAAATATGATTTTTTTCAATTACTTTGAGGGTTAGGAAGATATACAATTACTTGATAATGCAACACATCCATTGACAGTTTTACTGTGGGGAGAAAGATGGAACAATATTGAAATGAATGATGAATACCTGTTCCTGGAAACAAAATCCATTGCCTTCAATCTTCTGAATTTCTTCCCATATTCTATGGGAATGAAAGGAATGGTGTATCCTTATTTCATAGAATCATAAAATCATAGAGTTGCAAGGGCCACCCGACCCCCTGCTATGCAGGAACACAGAATCAAAACATTCCCAATAGACAGCCATCCAGCCTCTGCTTAAAAACCTTTAGAGAAAGAAACTCATCCATGTTCTAAAGCAGCTTATTCCACTGACAAACAACTCTTACTATCAAGAAGTCCTTCCTAACCTTTAGGAGGAATCTTTTTTCCTGCAATTTGAATCCATTGCTCCATGTCCTAGTCTCCTGAGTAGCAGAAAAAATAGCTCCCTCCTCAATGTGACATCATTTACAATATTTAAACATGACTATCATGTCTCCTCTCAGCCCTATTTTCTTCAAACTAAATATACTCAGCTACCTCAACTGTTCCTCATTAGGATTGGCTTCTAAACCTTTGATCATTTTGGTAACTCTTCTCTGGACAGATTCTAGCTTGTCAATATCCTCCTTGAATGTCGCTGCCCAGAACTGGACACAGTATTCCAGATTAGATCTGATTAAAGCAGAATAGATTGGGACTATGATTTCTCTGGACTTTGACACTATACTCCTATTTATGTAGCCTGGAATCATATTGGCTTTTTACTATCTTTATTTCAAAAGAAAACATTAACCTATATTGCTTGGCAATAGATCTAGTAGGAGGAATTTTTCTCCGCTGCACATATTCATATAAAAATAGTATGGGCAAATGGGCAAGGGGTGGAAATCATGTAGGAAAGAAATGGAAATTAGATAAAACTGTTTTCTTATTTATTAGATGTATTTTTATAGTTTTTTTTACTTAATGAAATCAAGGGAACATAAAAAAAAATTCATTCTATCCTACTGTGAAGTAGGTCAGGTTGACAGACAGTGGCTAGCCCAAGAAAAAGAGCTCTCCTTGTTGAGTTTTATGGCTTAGTGGGAAAAATCCCAGTTGATCAGAGTCCTATTCCAACAGTTGAATCACTTGAACATGTTGTCTCTCCATTAGTTTGTAAGGTGTAATATCTTAATCCCATTAGTTTTTCCCAACTCAAAGAATCAGTTGCTTGGTGGTGAGTCAACATACACATAAATCCCACAGAGTCACAATGGGAGTAATCTGCTTTAAAATAATAATATGAAAACCTTCTTCATGCATCTGTGTCATGAAGGGCCAGTTCATGCTGCAGAAATCGAATGTTTACATGGAAAGGGAGTATGATGTTGTTCTAGTGTTTTTGGATGTATGTATCTTGATCTATGT
This sequence comes from Anolis carolinensis, assembly GCF_035594765.1. NCBI lineage: Eukaryota > Metazoa > Chordata > Lepidosauria > Squamata > Anolidae > Anolis > Anolis carolinensis. The sequence goes on along the minus strand of NC_085844.1, from coordinate 24,914,086 downwards.
ATGTATTGTCTGATTTGGTTCTCTTCTCATGTGCCACTGGAATTGCCAAGTATCACAGCAGGTTGCGGTGATTCTGGCGGCAGCCACCCAGGGGGCATGGGGACCTGTCGCCCTGTGCCCCGCACCATCCTAGCTTCCCCCCAACCTTTTCACATGGGGGGGGGCATCAAGACCTGGCTCAACCCTTCTTTCACTATGGAAAAATGGGATTCCTCCCGTCTTTCACCGTCAGCTATTTTTTGGCAGTGGCAGGGTTTTTTTGAGGGTTTTTTTTTTGGCATTTTTGCCCAAAGCTTTCCCAGAAGTACTTTTCTGGTGGGTGATGGGAGCCAGGAGGCTCTGTAGCAAAACTGCAAATAACCCATCACCGCTGCTGATTTTTAGCCCGTGTGAAGAGGTAGGGCTTATCATGAAATATAAATCCATGTCATATAAAATGCAACTACTATTCATAGGTTATTGTTTGAGACACTAAGAACTATTTGTTGATGAAATATTGCTTCAGTCACTTGAAAAAGGTTATTACTGAATAATAATATCAAATTACTAAATAATAATAACCAAACAATCTGGCCTCCTCATCACAGAATGATGAATAGTATCTGCTGGATCTTGAAACCACATATCTATAACCAAGATAAAAAAGATACATGGAAGGTGGAGGGTGGATGTATGTTAGTCATTCACTTTATTTTTCCTTGCATTATGAGTTTCAAGATAACTTCCAGCTGATACTGCAAACTGATTTATTTGAGAAAATATCTTATCTGAAGCAATAAAGATAATCTATCTTTGGTGTTTGATATGTGATGGCTTACTCACATGTGAAACTAAAACACCAATAAGCATGCATATGTGAATTGACATATATTTTTTTGGATGATCCCCCCTGTCCTATATTTTCTTTATAATATAAAATTTATCCTTTCTCCTATCAGTCACTTTCACCATCAGTTCCAATAAAAATTGAAAATAGATTATGAGAGTCAGAGACCAGATAAGAATTAGCACAGCTTTAGGTAAAGATAATTTTTTCCCTCTGACATGACGTCTACTCATGTCCGACTCTGGAGGTTGGTGCTCATCTCCATTTCTAAGCTGCAGAGCCGGTGTTGTCCATAGACAATATCTCTAAGGTGATGTGGCCAGCATGACTGTATGGAGTGCCGTTACCTTCCCGACGGAGCGGTAACTATTGATCTACTCACATTTGCATGTTTTCAAACTGCTAGGTTGGCAGAAGCTAGAGCTAACAGCGAGTGCTCACTCCGCTCCCGGATTCAAGCCGCTGACCTTTCAGTCAGCAAGTTCAGCAGCTCAGTGGTTTAACCCACTATGTAGCTTGGGGCACAGCTTTAAAACATACCTTTTTTCAGGGCCATTTTTTTTCAACATCTTCAAGTATTGGAATATAAGATGAATAACCTGTAGACAGAAAAATGAGTCCCTAAATTCTGGATTATACCTTACTATGAAAAATGGTTGCAACTTTTCAGTTCATTGTGGTTTGTAAAGAAAAAAGCCAGGATCAGTCTTTGTTTGCCTGAGAGGGGTTTTGGTACCTTCCTCATTTGCCATTTCCAGCCTGTTGTCCCATAGGTTTTTGCAGAACTTCTGGAGTGATACAGTCTTGCTGGACTATCACTTTAGTCAGCATTTGGGAAAAGTTTATTTTTGGACTACAGTTTATTTTTTTTAACTGCACTTATATACCACTTTTCTCACCCTTAGGGGGACTCAAAGCAGTTCCCAGCATAATCAATGGCAAAATTCAATGCCTTACATGTATAAAACAACATATATCAAAACAAGAACAATGAAAATTGATTAAAACCATTAAAATTATAAAACGATAAAACAATAGTCACACACAATACATAAAACATTTAGACCTTGCACAATCCTGATGATATCTTTAACTACAGTAGAGTCTCACTTATCTAATGTTCTGTATTATCCAAGGCAGTCTGCCTTTTAGTAGTCAATGTTTTTGTAGTAAATGTTGCAATGTGTTGGTGCTAAATTCGTAAATACAGTAATTACTACATAACATTACTGTGTATTGAACTGCTTTTTCTGTCAATTTGTTGTAAACCATGATGTTTTGGTGCTTAATTTGTAAAATCATAATGTAATATTATGTTTAATAGGCTTTTTTCTTAATCCCTCCTTATTATCCAACATTTTCGCTTATCCAATGTTCTGCCGGCCTGTTTATCTTGGATAAGTGAGACTCTACTGTACTGTATTTCCATGTTTCTAGCAGTCACCAAATGCTTTTTTAAATAACTAGGTCTTAAGTTGTTTCCTAAAAGCTAAGAGGGAGGGGACCAATATGATCTCCCTGGGGAGGGAGTTTCACAGCCGAGGGGTCACCACCAAGAAGGCCCTGAATCCTTCACTCAGTATGGCCAGTGCTGGAAGCACTGCTGCATATATACTCTCTTAGCTCATAAAATATTTTCCTTTTATAACTGTTTTTGCCTTGTGCCTCCATTGCTTTGAGAATAGTTGGACCATGGTGCCAGAGCAAATCAGGAATATGGCAGGAATCTGGGTTTGAATTTTCACACAATTGAGATGTATTAGAATCTCATCAGATGAGCAGAGGAAAAACAGGGGAAAGCAGGAGAAAGTGAGGGGAACTGTCTTATTTTGTTTCCTACCACTTTTCCCCATATTCTGTCATTTCTCTTGTTTCTCCATTTCCTCCCCATTTTCTGCTGTTAGGAAAATGAAGTCATTTCTTCTTCAATATGCTGCCAATATGGATTCCCATGGGTAGACATGGGAAGTAGCCATGTGTCAAAAGATGGCCTCCATGGGACCTTGTTTTGCCAGTGCTTGAAAATGGAAAGAAGATTCTATCTGATAAGTTCCTGAGCCAATTAAATTACTATTATTACTATGTTTATTTATACCCCACTTTTTCTGTCCATAAGAAAATTCAAAACGGCTAACAATAAATAAATAATGTTCTATAATTGATGTTTTAATTATCTGTTTTAATTGTAATTGTTATAGTTGTTTGTTTGGGCATCTAATTATTTTCAGTTGTGAAGCCGCCCTGTGCCCCCCTCTCCCCCAGGGAGGGTGTGTGTGTGAGAAGGATGGGATACAAATGTATAAAATAAATAAATAAATAAACAGTATTACACATCATTAGTATTAAAAACAATTCAGATTAAATCCATAAAACCATATAAACCATATAAAACATATAATTAAAACTGCAACTTCAAATGGAGTTTATTTTCCTTCACTTTAAAAAATAGTAGCTTTATAAAACAGTTAACAATCTTTATTTCTATTTCTAAAAGAGAGACTACCTCATAGAAATGTTCCAAACCTTCATCTGTCAAAGTCACCGAAATACTGAAGAGGGAATATGCAGAGTTTTGTTCAAATCCTGTTTCACCGTTACCTCCAAATAATGCAAGAGCCCAAAACCTATTGAAAAATTTAAGTCAGATTGCATTAAATATATGCACATGATTCTATTTTGTCCCTAGATCTGTTGACATGCTGAAGAATCAAAATTTTCTCCTCAACATAGTAATTCCAAAATTATTTAGGACTACTATATAGGGGCCGGGCTGTGGCGCAGGCTGTTGAGCAGCTGCAATAAATCACTCTGACCATGAGGTCATGAGTTCGAGGCCAGCCCGTGGCAGGGTGAGCACCCATCAATTAAAAATAAAAAATAGCCCCTGCTCGTTGCTGACCTAGCAACCTGAAAGATAGTTACATCTATGAAGTAGGAAATAAGGTATCACTTATAAAAGTGGGGAGGCAAGTTTAACTAATTTACAACCTGGAATGTGGAAGTGCCGTCAGAGTGGATGATGAAGCAGCTGCTCCCCCTGTGGCCAGAATCGAACATCCCCTCAGGAGAAGGTTAAATTGCCTCTGCGTCTGTCTGTCTTGGTCTCTGTTTGATGTGCTTATGGGCATTGAATGTTTGCCCTATGTGTGTATAATGTGATCCGCCCTGAGTCCCCTTCGGGGTGAGAAGGGCAGAATATAAATACTGTAAATAAATAAATAAATAAATACTATCACCCTGGTTTGATTGTGTCATATTATTATCTCTTATTATCTCTTTGGGGGTGCTTTAAATGCAATTTCCTGCTTCTTGGCAGGGGGTTGGACTGGATGGCTCATGAGGTCTCTTCCAACTCTACTATTCTATGATTCTATGAATGTAGGGAACCAAGTTGTAAGTCATATTATTATCATCAATATTCAGAATTATTATTTTCACAATGAATAATGGCATGCCATATTCCTCAGGAACCTTCCCACCATGCTTTTAGGTCACATGAGTAAAGCAAAAACATCAGCATACTTCTTTCTGAGAACTGAAAGCACACTGCCTTTCCCTTCATGTCCCATTAGCCAAGAGATGTAGAAAAGAGGCTTCACTCTGAAAAATGCAGGAGGGGGGGGGGGAATAATGAAATGTTAGGTAGGTTTAAAATAAACACAAACAAAATAACCATCTTGAAAGATCTATTCTATTCCAAAATGTGTGTCTGTAAAAAAACCCTCTTTTCCTTTAGGATTAAGAAGATAACAAGAGCTATACTAAATTAAATTAAATGTCTTTCGAATCAATATCCTGTTTTTCTTGGATAAGTGCAATATTTCTCTCTTGCGGTCACATTGTTCTTCCCCAATATGCAACTTTCAGAGCTGTTTCTAACCAACAATTAAATAAAATTAGAGTCCTATTCTCAGAATGGTTAGTAACCAGTAAATTACTTAGGGATGTATTATTTTACCGTTTTTCTCTTCGCTATGTGAAACATATTGAACACTGTAGAATTATCTTTGCAAAAAAGTGCCTTTTTCCAGAGAAAATTCTATTTATTTTGCTTAAAATGATACTTAACAAACATAGAACACATCTCATAATTTTTTTAAAAAAAAACTACATGGAAAACAAGAGTTTTGTGCAGAAAACAGATTTTTTTGCAAAACATTTTTTGCCCTAAAATGTAAATTTTCTATGTTGAATTTTTTTTTTCTGAACAGTAAAAAAACTTTTTTCCACAGAAAATTTGCACTCTCAGCAGAAATATTGTTTTCTATTCAAAAAAGGATGTAGATTGTCCACATGGAACAAGTCCTAAATTGTGAAGTTTCCCAGCTATGAAGGTTGAATGAAAAGTAATGCCTCCACCTTCATAACTCTTCAACAGATGGCAGTACTGGTGTGCGGCAGGTACTGGCATGTTCAGTAGACTCTCCTCTACATTTCCATTTGGCGGGAAGCCTTAGCATTGAACAGTTGTGTTGTTAAAGTGTGAAGTGTGGAACCCTGCACAGACGGTTGGTCAATGCGACTTAAGCAACATGCAGTCACTGAATTCTTGACAGCAGAAGGTGTCACCCCAAAGGAGATTCATCACAGAATGCAAGCTGTTTGTGGTGATTTTGTTGATGTGAGTACTGTGCGATGTTGGGCAAGTAAGTTTACAGACGCTGAGGTGGGAACATCTTACTTGCATGACAAACAAAGAGTTGGATGTCCTGTGACAGCAATCATCGAGTTTCACAAGCAAAAAGTTGACAAATTGATTGAGGTCAATCGTCGTATCACTCAGAGAGAAATTTCAAGCATAACTGGCATTTCACAAGAACATGTGGGTCACATTATTGCTTTGCTTGGCTATCAGAAGATCTGTGCATGATGAGGTGCTGGTTGCGGAAACAGAGTGTCAACTTCTTCCGTGACAGCTTCAGAAAACTTGTTCATTGTTGGCAGAAATGTATCCAATTTTCTGGTGATTATGTGGAAGAGTGAATAGTGATAAGAGCTCATTCTAAGGATTATTTCTGCATTTGATTTATTAAAATATTCCCATCCAAACCGAAGTAACGAAGGTGGAGGCATTACTTTTCATTCAACCCTCGTATCTAAGATTTTCTTCATCAGAGTTTCCTGATATTGAAGAAACTCATTATTTCACCAGTAATATATTTTGTCACACAAAATACTCCTCTTCATAGAAAAAGTAGGGCTATGACTGAAAGATAACCAAGGGAAATTAGGCTTTCAACTCCCTTTCCCAATTTTGTTTCTCCAAAAGGCAAAGGGACGTGATTTAAGCTACAAAGCACAATTGTAGTTGCAACCAAATGTTGGTCTAAGACCCCTGATACTCCTGGTGGTGTGTATCCAAGGGGCAGAAGGTTTCAGTGCAGTCCTGGGGAAGTTGCTCACCCCTGGACTATTTGTTTTTATGGGAGAAGGAAATCAGAAGAAATACAAAAAGATGGACTCAGTTTGGAACCAATAAATCTCAGCAAACATGAAAAGTACATGAATGAAACTCTCACCACAGAGTTTCAAATGATTGCTGCTAGATGCTAATTCCAGTGCAAAAACAGTCCTCAGTTCAGTCATTTACAAGATGGTGATCTTGCAGCATGCGGTCTAATGAGATTGTCTCCATTTGTGGAATAATTTTTTTAATTTGTTCTGCATCAAAATGGTTTGTAAAACTTGATAACTTGATAATTCATATCAATGTTTCTAACTTTTTGTGTACTTTTTATGTGTTGCCATCATGAAATATACTGCTTTGAAATTGGGTCCATTATTTTGAAACATTTGTACTTCAAGCAGACTATGTCTGTGGATTACCCTTGGACTGCAATTGCATTCCTGAAACTTATATCTTTCATCAGTAACGAAATTAACGGAACTAAAAAAGGAGAGAAGAAGCCTCATGTTCATACTGGCCAATTGGAAGGAAAGTTCTAGCCACACCAGAATGATGGAGAAGTGATGGATTAGTACTACCATTCTCCTTCCCTGTCACTGAGGATATTGTGAGCCAAAGTCAGTAGCAGCCTGCTTAAGGCCATTATAAAACAGCAGAGTTCTCTATCTTCACATCTAACTCTATCATAATATTCCTATACACTTCTCATTTCTTAAATATATGTTCCCATTACACCAGTCTGGTATTGATAACTGATTCATCATCTGGCTTTCTTAATCAATTAATCAATTAATTTTTCAGTTTCACTATCTGTGAATATTGCAGAAGCTTAAATATGATTCTTTACCTATAATTCTTTTCTTGTGTGGGAAGAGCCCAAGAGATGCTCAGTGAATGTATTTCTTTCACTGGAATAACTGAAACAAAAGAATGAAGTCAGTATATCAGATACTCACAGGAATGCAGGTGATAGTAAGAAAACTGGCAAGCAAAAGAAGCACTGAGGGCCTAAATATATATCTATTAATTACAAATGTTATAGGAATGTAGAGAAAAGGAACTGTGTCAGCAACATTGACTGAAACATTTTATAATGTAAGAGTGGTGATTTTCCTTAAGCTGCCTGAATTCCTGTTCCCTGAAAGTGTGGCACTGAACTGCCACTAAAGTTATGCTAGAGTTACGTCCGATTGGGATATTGAGTGGCAACCTGTGCTTGATGGGGTCTCACTCCCCCGAAGACACAGGTCCACAGCTTGGGGATCCTCCTGGACTCAGCGCTGACACTTGATGTTCAGGTGTCGGCGGTGGCCGGGAGGGCCTTTACACAACTAAAACTTGTGCGCCAGCTGCAACCTTACCTCGTGAAGTCTGATCTGGCCATGGTGGTCCATGTCTTAGTTACCTCTAGGCTGGATTATTGCAATACACTCTATGTGGGACTGCCCTTGAAGACAGCCCAAAAACTCCAACTAGTCCAACGCTTGGCAGCCAGGCTTCTAACTGGAGCGAATTACAGGGAGCGATCTACGCCCCTGTTTAAAGAGCTCCATTGGTTGCCATTAATCTTCTGGACCCAATTCAAGGTGCAGGTGATCACCTACAAAGCCCTGAAAGGTTTGGGACCCACCTACCTTCGTGACCGCATTTTCTCCTACGAACCTGCACAATCTCTTCATTCGTCGGCGGAGGCCCTCCTCTCGCTCCCACCTCTGTCACAAGCACAATTGGTGGGGACGAGGGAAAGGGCCTTCTCCGTGGTGGCTCCCCAGGGAAATTAGGCAAGCTACCACCTTGGTAGCATTCAGGAAGAGCCTGGCTCTTCACTCAGGCCTTTGGATAAGAACTGCCTATCTGCATGATAAATTTTGTATTGGTGACCACTTCCTGATTGGTTGTACTTTTGCATTGTTAATTTTTCTGATATAGCCACAGGGTCCACCCCACTCCAAGGTGCTCTCCCACGATCTTATAGCACTTTATCATCTACCTCATGTTTACAAAACTCACTTAGCGCACTTTTGCCCAGTTCGTTTTTATGATTCTATTGTTGTGTTTTATTTCATGTTTTACTAATGTTCGCTATTTTATTCTTTTATGTTAATGTTTAATTCTCATTTCCTGCATGGTGTCTGTTATTTCATGTGTTTTATGTTTGTTATTGTATTTGCCTGGGCTTTGGCCCCATGTAAGCCACCCCGAGTCCCCTCGGGGAGATGGAGGCGGGGTATAAAAATAAAATTATTATTATTATTATTATTATTATTATTATTATTATTATTATTATTATTATTAGGTTGTGTTGTTTTGCAACCAAATTGGGATGGATAGTATGACTGCCCACTCTTTTATGGCAGAGCGGTTAATTCTTCATTCATGGAATCTCCCTGATAGCAGTTAAATATGCTACAATACACAATAATGTAAGAAAGCTTGCATAACCCCGAACCCTTGTGCAACTTTAACCAAATTTAAATACTTGTGCAATGCCAGTGAAAAGTCACAACAAGATTATTAGGCTTGTGCATTTTGGCTAAACCTCAATCCATTTCTGCTGGCCGGATACCTTTAGACTGTCATATCCATTTTCTGGCATCTCCTGAAAATGGGCGGGTAGCCGGATGGCCGTTTTCAGTCCGCAGTCGGAAAATAGGGCCAGATCCGGTCCATTGGCAGCAATGGTGAGGCTACCCGGGTTCCCCTTCCCATCATTTTAGACAATGGCATCATTTGTCCCTATATCCTTCATTAAGAACTGGATTTAAAAGCATCAGAGTTAAGATACCGTTCTTTCTGCAATATTTTCCCATTCGGTCTGTAGAAGACATCTGGGTTTAAAGAAAGGGCTTAAGATATCACCCTTTCTGTGATCCTTTTCCTTTGGTCTGTCGAGGAGCCCTGAGTTTAATGCTTTGTTAAAGCTGTTTCTACTCTAGAGGACACACAGCTTTCCAAGGCATTTTAGGGACTCTCAGGGAAAGAAGAGTGATGACCTGGAGCTATCCTACCCTGGGCTTCCTTTACAAAGCCCTCTTTTTTCTCTTGATTTGCTCTACAGGCCCTGCCTGGAATGGTGCCTGCTTTTACCCTCTCACACCTTTCTGCTTTGGGTTTAATGTTTCCTTAAAGCTGTTTCTATTTTTTACTCTAGAGGAGAGATAGTTAGGTGGTAGACATTTTCTGAAATTTTTTGTTTGCTGGGATTGCTATTATTATTAATAATTATCTTTTAAAAGTATTTTCTGAAGGAGAGAAGGGGAGGAGAAAAAGAAGCTAAAAGGGTGACTCTCCAAACGCATGCACACATCCCACTCACCCGTCTACATGTTCCCAGCTCTCAAGAAAATAAAGGAAAATCAAAAAGAATCAAGAGAGAGGCCAAGCCCGAAGCAAAGCCAAAAAATACATTGAAGCTAGGATGCAACTGTGATGCTGAATAGGGGAGGAGCCGTGATCGGCTGTCACATGGTCCCATTGCAGATGGGAAAACATGATGGCTGGGCCCTTGCCGTTACATCCATCTGGCCAGATTGGCCAAAAGGTACTGACCACTCCGAATCTGTGCACATATCTAAAGATTACAACATCAGTCTTTATATATCATTTAAAAAATGTAATAAGCAAGCACACATCTAAATAATACTTTGTTATGGTTGAGCCTTATGGCTCCGATACTGGGAGATGAGGTTGTAAGACTCCTCGGGAGTCAGACTCTCTTGAGGAGCGAGAAAGGAAACGGCTCGGGGACTTATTTGCAGAACCAACAGACAAAGACTCCTTTGAGGGTTTTACCGAGAGAATGGAGGAAGAGATGGTCAGAGGACAGGATGACATGGAATGGACTCGTGTGAGGGAGGATTTGGGTGTCACCGGCAATGATAGTGTGGGAGGCGATTGGCGGGTTGCAGGATCGGACCCGTGGACGGGCTGGAGGGATGGAACGGGATCCACAGCTGGGGATGCTGTGGGGCGTAGTCAAAGGTGTTTTAGCTCTGATGAGGATGATGATGAGGAGGCACCTGGAATTAGGATAGCAGCTGACAGCGATGAGGAGTTATGAACTGGCATAAAATGGGGTCTAGAATCAATGGCTAATTGCGTTGGGCAAGGTAATCTGGACGAACGCTTGGGCTCTTGTTGGGAAATTCCTGAAGACGGGTGTGATTCGTTTGCTGAATACGTAAGTTACCAAGGACATTGGGCATAGACGGCGGGAGGAACTGTGTGGGCTTTTCCTGTGCAACTTGTGTTTAATCTCGATAGCTTGGACCTCCGTCGTCTTTTTGACGGACATTAATTGCCTACTCTGGATTGACGCTGGACTGACTGACTGACTACGATCCCGGACTTCCCTTCTGTGGCTATCGGTGGAACTTGTGAACTAAAGACATCTGTACCTGGCTTTCGACCTCGGACCGGATTGGGACCCTGCTGACCGTTACTACCCTGATTGATGCGCCTGGCTCCGGATTTCGCTCGTTGCATGGAGGAGTAACAACCTTAGTTACTCAATTGTAGCTTTTGAGTAGCAGAGAGGAATCTGCTGCCAGTTATTTGTGTTTCATTGAACCTTTGTTTATCAACTTTTGTTTGTTTAAATTGCCAGGCTGAAGTAAGCATTTTTGGTTTAACCCGGATTAAACTTCTGTTTAATCCGGTTTATCTTTTGAACCACTTTTAGTACCAGCGGAGTCTTTTTTGTATCTTTTCACATTGAAGGCAAGTGTTTGCCTAGTCCTTTGTTTCTTACGGGCATTTTTAGTGCTGTTACTTTAATAAACTGTGTTGAACTTTATTTGGTGGCGTTCTGTCTGTGACATACTTTGTCCACAACATTATAAAGTAGCTCAATTTTATTATCATACTGAATTTCAGGCAGAGAGGGACTAAGCTGAAAGATAATTACTTGTCTAAGGACAGATTTTATTTATCTTATCTGGGAACTTACTGCTGTGAAATATAAATTGCTATGAAATTTGAATTGGTTTTCCCCCAAAAGTAGAAAACTGAAGATCCACATACCTCTGTAAATCTTGTTGAATTCAGGTGTATCAAATGGATCCTTCAGGTAATTGAAAGTTGGTTTGGGTAATCCACTTCCATAAAAGAAACAAAAATATCAATAATATGGCATCCAGGAGATAGCTAACATTGTTTGAAATGGCATTATATGGTCAGTGTATACCCATATAATGCAGTTTAACTTTCTATTTATGCAATGCAAACCTGTTCATTCTGCTGCATGATAGTTAATTTAATGAGATACCTTTTGGTAGCTGAAAAGAAGCATACAAAATGATGCACAGACACAAACCCCTGCCTTAGTTGTGGCTGGAGAAGATTAGAAAGGGCAAGTACTGGGCAGATGATGATGAATTAATATCCTTTTGTGTGATTCCTCAAATGCTTTTCCAAGAGCTCGGTGTAACTTTACACGATAGCAGTTGACATAACATCTTATGTGCCTTTAGTTCTGCCCTTTGAAAAGTATCTGGAAGAATGTTATACATTTAAATATATAAGTTATATAAACAAATGTTGTTCCCTGCTTTTGTGGATTTTGGATAGAAAATAAGTAAACATAATACCAACAGAAAATGAGGAACAAGCAAAATGCTGGCAGAGCAGTACTCAAAAATATAGTCAATTGGATTCCAGATTCCAGAAACTGTCTGATCTAGTATGTCTCCTTTTAAATGAGGTATAACATGGCAGCTTCCATGAGCATTTTCCACATATATCTTAATGATATAATGTTCCCCTCCCTATACTTTCTATCTCCACACAATAAAAGAGAATGGGATAGAAATATATGGGTCAATGATTAAGGGAACAGGGTTATTCCCTTAACTGTTGCATTTTCAAAAAGCTATCAACAGTGTTTTTAAAAAAAATCAACATACCCATAAAATCAATCTTATATTAATATCTCTAGAATGTGTAGTTAAATTTGATCTCATTCTTTTTCATTTACATTTTTGGCCAAATATTTGGCATACAATTTGGCATAAAAAAGATATATCTTACTTATTTGGGATTTGAGAGAAGATTTCAGTCACCCATTTTTCCAAAGTATTCAGGATTTCTAATAAGATGCAAAAGAAATGACAGAAAATAGGAAATCATGCCTTATGAAATGGATAAAGTTAAGGTAACGTTACTGAAAATATTCTTTTGAAAGGTTTTGCCTTTTTCAATATGCATTAAAGTTATAGTACATCCATTCCTAGGACTTCAGGAAAGCTAATAAGATTCCACAAAAACCCCCCACAAATTATCAATATCAGAAAATCAGAGATTGAAAAATAATTGCTAGCACATGTCTAAAATTGCACATTTTCAAAAACATGACATAGAGCTGTCTACCGAAGTGCAAATAAGTTATCACATAGAACCAGCTAAAACAGTCAACATTAGTTACTTTCTGAAATATTATACAAGCTTTTTTATTTTTAATAATGCTTAAAAGTAAAAAAAAAAATGGCAGGTGACATTCTCTGAAGGAAGCGTGCCATCCCAGAAAAGAATATGAATTATGCTCAATATTCTGTACTACTATATGATCGGTCAAAACCATCCTAATGTTTTCCTAAAAATTAATAAGCTTCTGAACCATGTTTGAGTCAATTTAAGTCGTATCTAAATGTCTCAGCTGGTGACATATTTCTGCACATAATCAAATGATGCAATAGCTGGCCATGTCACAATTTGCATTAGCTGGCCATTATAACTATCAATTTGTGAAAAAATGTGTAAACCTGTTGATTTAAGATAATTCAGGTCAGTTTTCTTCTTGTGTACCTCTATGGTTTGCTGGAGTAGGTGGAAACACCTTCACATATCCTGAAAAGAGAGGAGGACATGGAGCCTGGAGGGATAAAAGATCTTGCTTTTTCTGGAGTTGGCTCCTTCCTTCAACTCTATGGGTCATCTTTGAGCCATAAGAATTTTGGCCCAGTTATTTCAATAACAATATTAAGGAAAGGTGACAAAGATATTCTTGCCTATCCTTCATTTGTGGCCCACGGAACAGACAAGATGAACTGATTAGGTGTTGTCATTTGAATAGGTTTGTAATTTCTGAGGAGTATGGAACACGAGGCATTGTTGGTAGCACCAAATTGGCCCTGTTTTTTGAAAGGGTTATTTTTGGACTGGCTCTTCAGGTTGTATGGGGATCAGGTTTTGGAATGGCTCGATCTTGGCCATATCTCCCTCTAAAGCTTGGGGTTTGAGGAAGATTGTCACAGGACAGATCATCTGTGTTGTAAGGCCAGTTGCTTTTGGACTGTGAAATAACATGCTTGTAGCAGGATGGGGGTATCTCACTCAATTTTGGAGATTCCATTTTGGGGAAAGAGGGTTTTTATCCTAATAGATGTGGAATGAAGTATACATGGGATGCACTTAACCTTTTGTCAAATATTACTCTGTTCTCCACATATAGAAGAGGCAAAACTATTAGCTACATTCGCGGTGCCATTCATGGTATCACTACGTTGTATCTTGATTCAGGTCCATTGTCATTGTTTTATAGTCCTGCACTATCAGAATAATCTAGACTATCGCATAACACCAACATTGTAAATACAGTAGAGTCTCACTAATCCAAGCCTCGCTTATCCAAGCCTCTGGATAATCCAAGCCATTTTTGTAGTCAATGTTTCCAATATATCGTGATATTTTGGTGCTAAATTCGTAAATACAGTAATTACAACATAACATTACTGCGTATTGAACTACTTTTTCTGTCAAATTTGTTGTATAACATGAAGTTTTGGTGCTTAATTTGTAAAATCATAACCTAATTTGATGTTTAATAGGCTTTTCCTTGATCAGTCCTTATAATCCAAGATATTCGCTTATCCAAGCTTCTGCCGGCCCGTTTAGCTTGGATTAGTGAGACTCTACTGTAATGAAATTGCATAAACAGTGGTAATTGCAGTTTTATTCTCATCAGTCAAAATTCTCCAGAAGACCATATACATATATGCTCATCATTAATTATTTGTTCTTCAGAAAAGGGCAATTTTATACCTCTTGATTGAACAACAAGATTCATGTAGTGGGCTGAGTAGTGACGTTTCCAGAAATCCCGTAGTCTTGCATATGTGTCAATGTTTTTCTTTTTTGGCACATGTTTAAGTGTTTCTGCATTACCTGTAAATATTAGTAAGAAGAGATTTACTTTTTGACCTCATATCAGAATATGTTTTGTTTCTTTCTAAAGGTCATGGGACAGAGACTGTCTTGGGAGCTATTACTGACGAAATTCGTCGTCAGGTAGACCGGGGCAGATCAGCGCTATTGGTACTCTTGGACCTTACAGCTGCATTTGACATCGTGGACCATGACTTGCTGACCCATTGATTGGCTATGTCTGGTGTACGAGGTTTAGCTCTTCAATGGTTCAATTCGTTTCTCCGGGACCGGAGACAGAGGGTGGAGTGGTCAGGCCAAAGCTCTGAGAGCTCCTGCCTTTGCTGTGGAGTTCCCCAGGGTGCCATCCTTTCGCCCCTGATATTTAACATTTACGTCCGACCACTTCCTGAACTAGTGCGGAGCTTTGGCATAGAGTGCTACCAGTATGCAGATGATACCCAGCTACTCTTGCGTCTCGAACCTGGGACAACCACAATTCCTGAGAACTTTAAGCTGTGTTTGGAAGCAGTGATGAGTTGGCTGTGAGCGAATAGACTAAAAGTGAATCCTGCAAAAATGGAGATACTCTGGCCCGGCCAGCCACCAGAGTTAATCCAGTCACTGCCTGATTTTGATGGGGAAGTTCTGGTTCCGTCTGCTACTGTTAAAAGCCTTGGGGTTGTGTTGAACTCATCGCTGACAATAGAGGCCCAGATCACTGCCATAAGTAAGCAGGCCTTTTTTCATCTTCGTCAGGCAAGGAAATTGGCATCCTACCTTTTGACAGAAGCATTGGCAACGGTAATCCATGCAACAGTCACCACTAGGTTGGATTATTGTAACGCCTTATATGCCGGCCTTCCAAAGACAAAAACTCAGAAGATCCGAATGGTCCAAAATGCGGCGGCCAGGCTGCTAGCAGGATCATCTATAAGATCCCATATTACACCAATTCTGAAACAACTGCATTGGCTACCAATAGAACATCGGATCTCTTACAAGATACTGATCCTGACATTTAGAGCTCGAAATGGCCAAGGACCATTATATCTTAGGGACTGCCTCATTCCCTTTTTCCATCACTGGTCACCTCGATCCTCCCAGGAAAATCTCCTATACACCTGGAAGCTACAAGGCGTAGAGCCTTTTAGATCTATGCTCCAATTCTGTGGAACTCATTGCCTCCATATGTTAGAGCAATGTCGGAGTTGCGACCTTTTGTAAAAGCGCTCAAGACTTGGCTCTATCAGATCTAATTTGCCAAATAGTCACTGTTGAATGTTTTTAGGTTGAATGTTTTTATGTTGAATGTTTTTATATTGTGGAATAATATTTTAAATTGTAAGTCGCTCGGAGCACTCTGGTGGAGAGCGACTAATTAAGAAATAAAGTGAAGTGAAGTGAAAGTGAGCAGTTTACCATGCATCTGATGAAGGAGACTCAGGATCCATCTACAATTAATCACATATCTCAGAGGTGACCTAGAGTGGGGTACTCCAGATGAGTACCGAGAAGTTCACACAACCAGCCACTGAGCCAGCCTGGTGGCCAGCAGGTTTCTGCACTGTGCAGCACTGAGCTGACCTAGCAACAGTAAGGAGTCTGCATGACCCACCCCTTACTGTCACCCTTAGCAGCGACCACTGTTTGTGGACATCATTCATTATATATAGTGATGCTGGCCAAAGTACTAGAGGGCCATGGGAAAGGGGAGAAGGCACAGGAGGAATCAGTCCCTTCATTTTCCAATTACTCAGTCAATGTTACTTCATGCAACGAGTAAGATCCACCAATAATTTTGTCCCCAGTAAGTGTCATCCCCTGTCCACAGGCTACCTAACCCCTGGAAAAGTGGTGTGGCCATATAAACAGCTGCAGCCGAATTTCATAGCTACAACCGACCCAACTGTTTGTACCCTGTTGTTTTTGGACTTAGATTTACTCAGTTGGGTCAAATCTTGGACAAGACAGAAGTTAACATTTTAAAACAGAATATTTTGAGGACATGCAGAAATATTCAGAGTTAAGAACATTTGGAGGTTCAAAAACTCCCAAATTCTGAACACAATACTGCCAAACAACTTGAGTTCTACAAATTTAACAATGCATATATCTTGAGCATATGGTCTTAGTCTGAGTCTCAAAATATTATGCTTACCCCAAAAGAATTTTCTCATAGGATATCCTGGTTTTGCAAGGCTTCCAAGCAGTATTTCCCTTCTGTTAGCATCAGAGGGCCTTGCTATTTGATATTCTGTTGGTTTTAAAGAACACATTAAGCAGCAGATGTTAAGAGCATCATTTCTGTGATAAAATCACTGAGAAAGGCAAGACAACATAATACTCAGCAATAAAATAAGTGCCCTATCTCATTTGGCATGGACAATAGAATGAGAGCCACAAAGAAAGAAAAGTTATAAGTTGCTGAACAAATTTGAGAGTTTCACAGTGCTCTTGAGGAAGGAAATATCTTTACCAAATCAACCTGCTAATTAACAGTAGAGCCATCATCATGAACAAATAGAGCCTGAGTTTCTGGAGATAGTTTCTTTTCAAGTTTCTTGTTACCAGAGTGCCACAGGACAAATCAGGTGGGAGGAAATTGGACCTTATGGATGGTATAAACTCTCATAAATCTGTATTGGATCTTACATTGAGAGAAAGGTGGGCTATAAATTCAACAAATAAATAAAGTATCAAGCAAATTGTTGTGGCTTGATTACAAGTTTCTATCTTTTGAGCTCTGCTGAACACTCGCACAAGCACATATTTGGATCCCACAAATTTATATACTACCCAGGAGGATGTGGCCTAATATCTATCAAAATTACCATTTAACCAGAACACACATAATGTTGTATCTTAATGAAAAGAATGAGTCTGTTCCCATGGTTTTTTTTTTTGATGCAGGTATCTTTCCTTTTTCAGTCACTGTCACAGTGATTCTCTTGCATGACATATTAGGGTGGTTACTAGGCTTGTTCAAATGATTCGTTTTCCCCGTTAACCGTTATTAATTCGTTATTTTCGTTTGTTTTGAAGCAATATACGGCATTGGTTGTCCACACGTCTGGATATCGCGGTTTCGAATCGCGAGAGGCCGTTTTTCGTTATGTCGTCGTTTTTTTCGTTAGGAAAAAAAAGCTTTTGCAAATCACCCAAACTCCCACCATTCAGGCCCTTTCCTTTTACCCCTCAGCAAAAGGGGCGTCACGGGCTCAGCCAATGGGAGGGGGCGAGGGGGAAGGAGGCCGAGGAGGAGGAGGAGGAAGACGGAGGGGGGAAATGGCCGCCGCCGCCGCCGCTGCTGCCTCGCCTCAGCTCAGGCCTGGTGTCTCTCTGTGAGGCGGGAAGGCGGCGGATGGAGCCGGGAATGGAGAGACCGAGAGAGACAGAGAGGGGCCCGGCGGTGAGGTTTTGACGTCTGTGCGAAGCTAGGCAAGTGGGGTTTATATATCTGTGGAAGGTCCAGGGTGGGAGAAAGAACTCTTGTCTGTGGGAGGCAAGTGTGAATGTTGCAATTGGTCACCTTGATTAGCATTGAATAGCCTTGCAGCTTCAAAGCCTGGCTGCTTCCTACCTGGGGGAATCCTTTGTTGGGAGGTATTAGCTGGCCCTGATTGTTTCCTGTCTGGAATTCCCATTTTCTGGGTGTTGTTCTTTTACTGTCCTGATTTTAGCTTTTCTGTAGCTAAAAATGCATATAAAATTGATTCTATAGGGAGGATAAATGATTGGATTTCAACTCCTACAGCTTAGCTTTCTCTGCCAATAATGGTACCATATCAAACTAAACCTCCCAAGATTCTGTAGCAGTGAGCCATCTTGGATATTGTAAGGGATTTATTATTATTATTATTATTATTATTATTATTATTATTATTATTATTAGACCTTGCTCCCAGGAAGGTGCCTTCGCTGTGGCTCCCAACTTATCTATCTACCTTTCCACATATTCTCCACATTGTGTGTATGTGTATGTATATTATATATACATGAGCCCCGATGGCGAAGTGTGTTAAAGCACTGAGCTGCTGAACTTGCAGACCGAAAGGTCCCAGGTTCAAATCCCGGGAGCAGAGTGAGTGCCCGCTAGCTCCAGCTTCTGCCAACCTAGCAGCTTGAAAACATGCCAATGTGAGTAGATCAATAGGTACCGCTCTGGCGGGAAGGTAATGGCACTCCATGTAGTCATGCCGGCCACATGACCTTGGAGGTGTCTATGGACAACACTGGCTCTTGGGCTTAGAAATGGAGATGAGCACCAACCCCCAGAGTCAGACATGACTGAACTTAACGTCAAGGGATACCTTTACCTTTACCTATACACACACACACACACACACACACACACACATTATGCAGGGACTATATATATATACACAGTATATATCACACACACACCAATTTAACAAAGTTTCAGCCACAAAAACAAAGTTTCTGAAGTAGAACAATGACTTTCACAGTAAAGACAACCCAATTTAACAGGAAATAAGACTTTCAAACCAGGAACAGATTTCTGCAATTATTAAAAAATGGTTTATTATAAAAGCTATGAAAATTCGCCAAAAATCAGAGGATAAGGGAAACGTTCCAAATTTTGGTGAGCTATCAGTGTTAAATGTGTTCTACCACTGTACCAAGTTGGAAGAAGATCACTCAAAAAATGAGGGTGGGAGAGTCCTGTAAAGTCCTCTCCCTCTGTGCTGTTTTTGGGAATTGCGCATGCGCGTCCGCCATTAATGAATTAATTTTGAAAATAACGAATTTTCGTTAATTTTGAATTTTTTTGGGGGCCAAATTCGGAAATACCATCAGAAACGAAAAGCTGCCCCCTCTAGTTTTGAAACGAGTTTAGAATCAAATTTTTCGTGGATCGATCAAGCCTAGTGGTTACCCCTCCAAAGTGGCACAACTCCCATAATTTCAAAGGTTATGCTCAACATTTCCCTGTAGTTTTGCTTTATTTGGTGTATTTACTTTGATCATGTTGTTCTAAAGCCCAGGTTTGCCTTGGCCTCACTGAACTGAGTAGGATTTCCCCCCAAAGAAATTCTTAGAAGTGCAGTCCCATTCTTAATTGCCTAGTTTAGTATGCTTTGGGAGTTCATAAAATTACACTTTCAGAGTTTATTGACCACAGTCCAAAGTTCAATACAGTGAAGGTCCCTAATTTGAAGAGGCTTAAGTATACTTAACTCTTTGGATTACAGCCATTTTATCTAAATATTACTTTTGTAAAGTTGTTATATAAAAGATAGGTCATCCAAATTTCACAATAGGAATGCTACAACAAACATGATGAAAGTTTTTCCCAAGAACTTCAAGATTATCAATAATCATTAATTAAAAAGCAAACCCATTTGTTTTACCACTATCCACAGCTTCAACTTCACGGTCAATTGCATCTTTAATCATCAGAGGATGAATGAAAAACTGTGCCCATCTAGAAGACAAACAGAATAACATCAGGCCAAATATTTTCAACCTGCATTGGAAAAAAACTGAATCAAAATATTTTATTTATAACAATATATGAGGCTCTTTAAAGCATTGAAGATAAGCATATAGAAGGAGCTTGTTAGTCCCAACTAGAACAGAACCATTGAAAGTATGGAATTTGTTAGTGTCAAATTCAATTTTTTCCTCCCCCCCCGCCCCCGTTCCGGCTCTGCTCTAGTTAGAACTAACATGGGATTTAATCCAACAAACCCAATTGTATCTGACATCATTATTTTACAGATTTATTTTGAACATTGTAGTAATGTTTTAATGATTTATAATTAGAGTCAGTGGGAACTTTGCATATTACAAAATAATACTTTCAAGCCCCCCTTTTAATCTGTAGTACTACTTCATATTATAACTTTTTATAAATTATTGCATTGCTTTAATTTACTACTATCAATCTATGATAGGTTAAAGAAGGTTCTTTCCATGCTATAAACAGTTGTTGAATTTGACATGTAGAACTTATCAATTTTACAAATGTTTATGTAAAGGAGATGTTAAGAAATGAGAGAGAATGAGAAAGAAAACTGACATGAATAACTACATTTGATGCAGAAATTAAGTACTGACATGTAGGCTGCATTGTCTTAATAGTTCTTTCACTAGTTAGTTAATCTCTCCCTCCCCCACCACTGGGCTTTGTTCTGCTAAAATACCTGTCAAGGGCTTCTTTAAAATATTTCTTCTGGATATCAAAATGGAAGACTGTCCGTTCTGCATCTGTTGAAGCATTGTCCGAGCCACCATGTTTCTTGAGGAATGTGTCAAATCCATTT
This sequence comes from Anolis carolinensis, assembly GCF_035594765.1. Taxonomy (NCBI): domain Eukaryota; kingdom Metazoa; phylum Chordata; class Lepidosauria; order Squamata; family Anolidae; genus Anolis; species Anolis carolinensis. Next base: position 24,893,424 of record NC_085844.1, on the reverse strand, counting down.
TCATCTGGGTATTTTTTGCTACCCATGAATACCACTGAAAGAAAATGACAATAATTGTGTAGCTGATCATTTGTCCTGATCCATAGATACAAATACATGCACAGAACATGTATATAGAAGCCTCTCTACTCACTGAAAGCTCCATGGGAGAAGACTTTTGTGCACTCAACTCAGTGAAGATCTGTCCCTTTGTTCTTTATGACAGTATTACTGAAGGCCCTTCCACTGAATCATATAACCCAGATTATCAAATCCCATAATATCTGCTTTGAACTGGGTTATCTGAGTCCCCACTACCATATATTCCAGTTCAAAGAACATAATGTGGGATTTTATACAGCTGTGTGGAAGGGGCCTGAGGATCCTGCATCCGAGATATAGCCATAGTGGCATGGCTATGAACTGTCTTCAGATCTCAGTCTACTCCAAACTCACTTTAATGACATTATCACATTAATGTAGGGATTCATCACGTACTGTGGCAAATCCATTGGGGCCTGGCATGAGGAACCCATTGCCCCACACTTCACATTTCCCCTTACCTCATCCCACAGAGGTAAGCATCTGCCACTCGGCTTCCTCTTGTTGATCCTAATGCAACACTGGAAGCCTCATGTGTTTCCATGTTGTCGTCGTACACCAGTTCCTTTTCCCTTTTGCCATGGAGCCCCACCAGAAGTAGGTGTAGCTCATGGGATAGGAGCTGGTGGGCTCCGTGACAAAAGAGGAGAGAAACCAACATACGATGGGCAATTTAGCCCATCTGATGAGACCATAGAACTCAGTTCTGTCATGCTGGGAAGTGCTGAATGATTACAAATATCTAGGGCTTATTTTTGGAAAAGGGATTATATTTCGAGCATCCTCAGAAATGCTGAAAAATCGTTATTTTCAGGGTAGGCCTTATTTTGGGGGAAACAGGGTAAAGTCACAAAAAAGGAGCCTTGTGCCACTTTTAGGGAAAGAATGACTAGTCACTAGCCCATTCCTTTCCAAAATGACATTTCATTATATCTAATAATCTGTCTTCCTTGTGTCCCAGTTTCTTACTCCCCCCCCATTTCCCCCCTTGTTTTCCACTCACTTCTATTGCCCCAAACTGAGTTCAAAGTGCAAAAGTAATTTCTACTCAATTAACCCAGAAAGATGAAAGGTCAGGAGTGGGTTGGATCTTGTCCTTCTCACTAGGCTCAGGCAAAAGCAAATGGCTTCACTATCTCTTAGCTTGTCTGTTCTTCCTTATTAACAGTTCTGGCTAATACATGTGTTCCAGTTTTCATCTGTGAAGTGCTAGAGGGAATAGCCATAAGTGCCATTTCCACCCAATTCGAGGGCATGAAATGTGGTACTGATCCAGGGCATTGTGGGAAATTTTAAAAGTAGATGTCTCTATTTATAACTCATCAATTAGTGCTTTCCAGTCTTAATTCCATACACTTTCAAAGAACCTCATCAACACTGAAAGTTATAGGAACTATAAAGACAGTTAGAGAAAACTCATAACAATAGAACCAGAACATAACCATGTTTCGATTCTAAAAACCTGCATTCCAAACAAATAAATAAGACACCAGTTTCCTCCATTTTAATAAATATGAAAGAGAAAGAGAAACTGTCACATACTGTGTTCCAGAAAATGAGCTAGTCCAGGTAAATCATCCGGGTCACAGAAACTGCCAATGCAAATAGCAAGGGCAGCTGCAGACTGCAATAAAAACACAGGGAATGGGGAGAGAGAAAAGAAATGAGCATTACATCACAGGCAAAACATCACAACATTTTCCCTAGAATTAAAGAATTCTATTTCTATTGCTTTGCCACCCTATTCTACCCCAAACAGAGAAAAACTGATCAAGATGTTATTATGCGTATGTATGTGCCTTCAACTCTCCTCTCAACTTATAGCAACCACATGAATTTCATGGGTTTTCTTAGGCAAGGACTACTCAGAGGTGGTTTTGCCAGTTCCGTCCTCTGAAATATAGCCTACTTGTAATCAAACTCAGACCTGGAATAACATATTGCGAAATAAAATGTTTTACTTCCATCCAATATTCTATATTGAAATATCCAGAAGGATGGTTATGTAATGGTTGTGATATATGGCCCTTTGTTGAAAACAATGTTGTGCAACCAGATGTGCAAAAGAATATGCAATTGAAAGTAGAACTGCATACACAGTGGAATACCATGCCCAACTCCATTTCCATGATCTTGAACTTGGTGTAGACTTTATATGGAAGCCCTTTGACATTACAGTTAGAGTACTATGGTTCCACCTTAATTACCATGATTACATCCCCTGGAAACCTAGGGTTGACATTTATGGAGCACTAGAACTCCCTGTTTGAGAATTCCAGCTAGCTCTCCCTAAATAAAATAAATAAATAAATAAATAAACTTTATTTTTAATCTGCCCTCTCTCCCCAAGGGGACTCAGGGACGCTTCTAAAATAATATGGCAAACACTAAGTTGCAAAGCCTAGGTTTCCATCAGCGTTTACGCTGAACCCTACTCTTGTAAATTTGTTGTGTTAAAAGACAACTAGAAAATAAGTCCAACTGCTTCCTCAAGGAACTTATGAAGTATAAGTCATCAAATGGATTCTAACCAATGGGACTCAAATCAATGAATTGGTACAAAGATCCTTTTTTCTGACTTGTTTTGAGTTAAGATTAGATGGGCTGATACCATGAAGGATGTATTTGTGAAGTTTCCTTCTCCTAGAGCTGGTAAGAAGAGAGGGATGTGGAATTATTCCTTCATATTGTACATGATAAAGGTGCATTCAACATTTTGCTTGTGATGTCAGAAGGGGTCTTGGAATAGTCAGGGTTCCTTCTTATGGACAAGATTTGTCCACATTGAGCCCCTTTTCACACATCCTGGAAGTATGGGAGAACGACTAATCCAAACAGGACCCTTATACATTATCTGAATGAAATGTCATGTCTGAACACTCTTATAGATAAACCTTTCTAACGTTTTTTGGAAAAATAGCTGAAAATCTTATTGTACCATTCACAAACACTATATGACTAACTTAGTTTAGCAAGGCTATGAGTAAATCCTATTGCCATTGTAGAGTCGCTGCAACTATTTCTTTAAAAAGTTTTGCTCATTTCGTTTCTGATGCTCCTTTTTATGGCTCAGTGCTGCCTTTATAAAAATTCAAAACTGCCTTGGGAAGATTTTATCTCAAAGTGCAGAGCAGTGAAATGAAATCAAACAAATAAAAGTTAAAGGCTCAAGTGCTCTGAGCTGATTCAGATATTATATTGTTTGGGTATATGCTTACAAAACATAGTGTGGATGTGATAATCATAAGAATCATAGAGTCATAGAATCATAGAATAGAAAGAGTTGGAAGAGACTTCATGGGCCATCCAGTCCAATCCCCTGCCAAGAAGCAGGAAATCGCATTCAAAGCACCCCCGACAGATGGCCATCCAGCCTCTGCTTAAAAGGCTCCAAAGGAGGAGCTTCCACCACAGTCCAAGGGAGAGAGTTCCAGTGCCGAACAGCTCTCACAATGAGGAAGTTCTTCCTGATGTTCAGGTGAAATCTCCTTTCCTGTAATTAAGCCATTGTTCCGCATCCTAGTCTCCAGGGCAGCAGAAAACAAGCTTGCTCTCTCCTCCCTATAACTTCCCCTCACATATTTATACATGGTTCTCATGTCTCCTCTCAGCCTTCTCTTCTGCAGGCTAAACATGCCCAGCTCTTTAAGCCACTCCTCATAGGGCTTGTTCTACAGACCCTTGATCATTTTAGTTGCCCTCCTCTGGACACATTCCAGCTTGTCAACATCTCCTTTAAATTGCGGTGCCCAGAACTGGACACAGTATTCCAGGTGTGGTCTGACCAAGGCAGAATAGAGGAGTAGCATGACTTCCCTGGATCTAGACACTATACTACTATTGATGCAGGCCAAAATCCCATTGGCTTTTTTAGCTGCATCACATTGTTGGCTCATGCTTAACTTGTTGTCCACAAGGACTCCACGGTCTTTTTCACACGTACTGCTGTCGAGCCAGGCATACGCTGGCAGACATGTGTATTGTGCAGGTACACATTTCAGCAAGCTTAATGTCAGTTCTTTGCCTGGTGTAGCTGGGTAGGATGGTGCTTTAGACAAACATATTAATTACTTCAGCTGTATCCATGTAATCCTACATTTCACGAATCACCATTCCATGTACTTGCATGATGCAGTTGAAATACAAGTAAAAACTGCACAAATAAACACCCTCCTTTGCTTGAAATAATAGTCTGAGTATATACAGATTTGCATATTAAGTTCAGTCATATCATCACAAAATAACTACTACTGAAACCAAGTGGAGTTTATCTCAGTTGCCCTGATGCTGAGCCTCATTGTGATGTATAGTTCAATATGTATATTTGAAAGAAGAACAATAAAGTGAAAATTGGTTAGTCACTCAGTCTCTCTCCTTTTCTTTCTCTTTGTGTCTAGTCTCTGAGGGAAAAAGTTCTTCAGAAACCATGGACTGTCAGAAGGACAAATGAATGGGCAATCAAAGCCTGAATTCTCATTAGATGTGAAGATGACTGAACTGTAGCTGTCATGCTTTGGACATATCATGAGATATCAAGAGTTTGTCCTGAACAGGACTGTTGATGACCTCATTCATAGGGTTCTCAACTTTTGGAGTTCCTTCATTCATAGGGTCACCACAGGTTGAAGTAAACTTGACAGAAAGCAACAACAACAACAACAAACAACAACAACATATGGACAAACAAAGAGCAATGCTGGCAAATTTGTTCTGGTTCCTGGAAAGATACACACACAAAGAAGGTAAAATGCTGTGGCAAACAGCATCAACCTTTGTGGGTAACAACACATCCATGTTAGCCCAGATGCTAAGAACCTGACTATTTAGCTTGCTGTACATATGATGCTTCATCGCTTGGATGGTCCCTGGTAAGGGGGAGGCTACAGGACACCTGGTTTTATCCCCATGGCACAGTCTTGTTATTCGTTGTACTTTTCACAGTTTAGACTTTAAGTGAATTGCCATTGATTTAGATTAGATTAGTCCAGGTAGCATACTTGTTTTTCTGCACTCCCCATCTTATTGGCATCTTCTTGTTTCACCAGTTCTTCATATATATCAGAGTCCTCGTAATCTTTACTCTTTCTCCCATACTTGTTCTTTACTCTTTCTCTTATTCTTTGTCTTTCTGATTCATCTTCAGAGCCTACATTCCCATCTTTCCTCCCATCTTCCTCAATGCTACTGCCTTGGTCTGCAACAATATTTTCATCATCATCTGTTTCATTTCCAGAAGACATCCGATCCTCTGCTTCCTCATCTGATGAAGAATTGCACTCATCAGCAGTCAAATCAGAGATTAAGAGTGCATGCAAGCCATTCTTTAATTCGATGTACCTGAAAAAGAATAGAACAGCACAAACATTTTTGTATCACTATGTTTTCTATGTGCAGTAGAGGACCTTCTAGCAATACCAGAGGCACTCCAAGTGGCCAGTTACTGGTCAAAGGATATTTAGTATAATGACAAGTTTTTAATTTTGTTTGTGTTTTTAAATACATCACAACTGTACTCTCAGTTTGCTTCTGATATGATAAATAAATAAATATGTGCATTTCAGTTGTGTACCAAATTTTAAGCAATACCTGTCATAGCTTTATTAAAGAATCCAAAGTATTGTAGTTTGGTGATAATCCCGTGTTAGTGTCACCAAAGCCCGTCAAAAAATACTATGGTTCCCAGAACTCTATGAAGACAGAATGCTATTTAAATCAGATAACACTGTAACACAGGAATAAAATTTGTTTCAAGGATCAGTGGATTTGGTTAATGTTGTTATCCTTATCAGATCATGCACAGTCATGAGAATGGTCTTATCTGCCTTTAAATTTCTAGGCTATGATCCAGAGGCTGTGTGTTCCATCATTTCTCCCCAATTTTTTTTATCTACCCACTACTGTAATCTTCAGGAAAGCAAAGTGCTTAATGTTTTGTTGTTGCTATGTGGCTTCAAGTCATTTCTGATTTATGGCAACCCAAAGAAAAACTTATTATGGGATTTTCTTGGCAAGACTTGTACTGAGAGCATTTGCTGTTGCCTTCTTCTGAGACTGAGAGAGTATGTCTTTTTTTTAAAAAAAAGATATATGTCGTAATTTATTGATTTGTTATATATGGTTTATGTAGTGTGTAATGTGTGTATTTGGTTTACGATGTTTGAATTTATATGTTATGTAATTTCTGTTTTTAACTATTGTATGCCACTTTGAATCCCACCCATGGGAGAAAAGTGGGATAAAAATAAATAAATAAATGATGCCCAAGGTCAAATTCAGTGGGTTTCATGTTTGAGTGGGGGTTTAGCTCTAGCCATTGTCCCAAACTCTAACCACAACCTCTCACTAGCTCTTTATTCTTCTAACTGCGATATGTTTAATTATATGAGAACATACATTTGGAGTGAATCTTGATGGGATTTTTATTTTATGACATCTTTAACATGTAAACTTGTAAATGTATTTTGTTATCATTTCTTTCATCTTTGACTTTCACCCTTAACAACAAAATCAATGAAGTAGGAAAAATAATTCCATTGTTTTAGGACTACGCTCTGGAAGATGTGACCTGCCAAATATGATATGAAACTGTAGTCAGCAGGAAGCTTAAGCAAGTAATGAGAGTAAAAAATAATTGCCTTATGATTGTTTACACCAGTGATTCTCAACCTGTGGGTCCCCAAGTGTTTTGGCTTACAACTCCCAGAAATCACAGCCAGTTTACCAGCTGTTAGGATTTCTGGGAGTTGAAGGCCAAAAACATGTGGGGACCCACAGGCTGAGAACCACTGGTTTACACAATATCCCCAAACACAAACTCACACAGACCATTATGTGGAAACAAAAGCAAATAAAGAATGAACTTGACACATCTTAAAATCTCATCACAGTAGAGCATCTATCTGATTGCTGCCTCCTGCAGAATTCTGGGGTTGTAGTTGAGGGAGGGGCTTTTAAACTGCCAGAGAGGTCCTGGGCCTCACTCAACTACAAACCCCAGAATTCCACAGGAGGCAGCAACTAGATTCAAAGAGGATAGATGCTCTAGTGTGATGAAGTCCTAAATCTAATACCACAACTGACATTCCAACTATGAATGCCACACAGGAATCAAAGGTTGTTCATATTATGAACCTCACTTGAGCTGTAAAGGAAAGAGAAAATGAGTATGTAGCAGCATTTAGAAGGGAATTAATAAGAAGTGACATCAAAGGACAGAAAATACTTTGGGGAAAATGCTGAAAATAACCCCTAATGGAAGAACCTTAATGCTACAACAAAGCATTAATTGAATTAAGAGCCAGCATGTTATAGTAGTTGGGTGTTGGACTAGGATTCTGGAGATCAGAATTCAATTCACCACTTGGCCATGGAAACAACAGGATAACCTCAGATAAGTCACACTTTCTCAGTCTCAGAAGGAAGCAAATCCCCTCCCTTTCAACAAATTTTGTCAAGAAAACCCCGTGATAGGATCATCACTACTCAGAAATGACTTGAAGGCATAAAATAACAAACCACATTATTTTTTATAATAGAATGATAGTGTATAGGCTTGCAGGAAGTAATTTTCTTTCTCTTTAGAAATTAACCACAACTAGCCAGATTATACCTAGGAGTAGGATGAGTACACCTTGGATTTTGAGGTCTTGGTGTATTTGGGGGGGGATGGGGCTCAGTTTCTTTGCTTTGGTATTTGTGGGTTTCCTCCCCCCACTTTGCCTATGCTTAGTGTTTACCGGTATTCTTTATGGTCACTAGGGGACTTCACAATGTCTGGGTCCCCCACATTTTTCTTGGTTCGGCGTTTCTGTTTCTCTTCCTCTTCCTCCATTGGCTGGATTCTGTTGTGACATCTTTCTCTTCTGTGCTGTTGTAAACGGATAGCTGGACAATTTTCTATCCCTGTGGGGTGCATCTGCCTAGACATTATAATAGCTCCAGGCGATTTGCAAGAGGTAGCCAATCAACCCACTTCTTGATCTTCCTGCCTATCTTTGTCTTACTGTGCACTAGACTTCATTTTTCCCAAACCAACTCAGCCTCTTTCCGTGATTATGCAATCCATTCCAGTTCTCACTGGCTAAATAGATTTTTTAGAGATAGCATCTCTTTATGACATAGATAAAGGAGCAATCCATGATTCTATGAGGAGCAGCCAGGGAAAGAAAGACAAGAAACCCAGGACACAGCACAGAAGGCTTTATTTATTTCTCTTAGTATTTGGTTCTATAGCCATTCTTCACTGTCTTTCTGTTTCAAAAGTTCTCAGGACAGTTGAAAATAAATTCAAAACTGAAAGTGCTGATAATTTTTTGAAATTAAAAAAAGAATGGGGAATAGTGCAAGCAATCAAATAAGCTTAAAATAAGTGAAGAAATATTACAAGTTTGATAGCTTTTCACAAAACTATCAAAGTTTCAGTAAAAAATATAGTCTTTATCTGATACATAAAAGATAACAATGGGCCCTTCCACACAGCCATATAACCCAGAATATCAAGGCAGATAATCCACAAATTTCTGATTTGAACTGGATTATCTGAGTCCACACTGCCATATAACCCAGTTCAAAGCAGATGTGGGATTTTATACAGCTGTGTGGAAGGGGCCAATGAAAGAAGCAGGTAGTCATGTCTAATCATTTCCAGGTTTGTTAGTATCTGTAGAAACAACTAATTTCTTCCTAGCCACTCACTGTAACTACAAAAGCAGATGAAGAACTGCTGAAGATGGTATCAGTTGGTGGGCAGCTTCAAATGAGACCATAGAGATAGGAAGAATGTAAACCGAAAATAAATAGGCTCTACAAAAATGAATGAGTCTTAGATAGTCACAGGAAGACAGAACTGCCTAATTCTGAAATAAGACCAAATAATATAGTTGCCTCATTCATCTAGCTTCTATATGTCCTTGTTCTGTAGCCATCTGCCATATTTCCCTTGGTAGAAACCCATTGAGAACGGCCCCATCTACACTGCCTTATAATGCTGCTTCAAACTGCATTACATAGCAGTGTATATGGGACCAAGGACTGCTGATCTTAGTATATATAAATAAATTCCTTAAAGTAACCTGTAACTGCAGGGGGGTGGAAATTTTAAAAGGTATTAACAGTTGTTAGTGTCACATAGAATCCATTTAGAATGAATTACAGTAGAGTCTCACTTATCCAACATTCGCTTATCCAACATTCTGAATTATCCAATGCAGTCTGACTTTTAATAGTCAATGTTTTTGTAGTCAATGTTTTCAATACATTTTGATATTTTGGTGCTAAATTAGTAAATACAGTAATTACTACATAGCATTACTGTGTATTGAACTACTTTTTCTGTCAAATTTGTTGTATAACGTGATGTTTTAGTGCTTAATTTGTAAAATCATAACCTAATTTGATGTTTAATAGGCTTTTCTTTAATCCCTCCTTATAATCCAACATATTCGCATATCTGGCGTTCTGCCGGCCCATTTATGTTGGATAAGTGAGACTCTACTGTACTCTTTATTTTCAAAAATAATTTTGTTAATAGTTGAACGGAATCTGGAAAACATATAAAGTAAACTACATTCAAGCCCCTTCTTTTGCATTTGTGCATTTGGCAGAAACTATACACAAAGAGACTTCTCTCTGCTTCCTATGGAAGTGTACAATGAAACATATGAACATGTCACATATGTTTATTACTTGTTCCAGAAATGCATCTATATATATAAATGAGTGATGGCATCACGGCAACCCACAAAACAACAAAACTACAGGCCCCCCAACCTCGAAATTTGACAACACAACCCATCATCCATGGCTCCAATAAGATACAACAAAAAGAAAAGAAAAATAAAGTCCTAATTAGAGGGAGAGCAATAATTGTTTTTATCCAATTGCTGCCAGTTTAGAGGGCTAATCTCTGCCCACTTGGTCTCCTATCAACCAATTCAGCCAAGGGACAGCCAGGGTTCAGTTAGGGGACAGGCAGATTTAGGCCTCATTTAGGCCTCTTCCACAGATTATCTAATTTGCACTGGATTATATGGCAGTGTAGACTCAAGGCCCTTCCACACAGCTATATAACCCATTTATAATCTTATATTATCTGCTTTGCACTGGATTATCTTGAGTCCACACTACCATATAATCCACTTCAGTGTGCATTTTATACAGCTGTGAAGAAGGGGCCTCATATAATCCAGTTCTAAGCAGATAATATAAGATTATCAATATGCAGTAGAGTCTCACTTATCCAACATAAACAGGCCGGCAGGATAAGTGAATATGTTAGATAATAAGAAGGGATTTAGGAAAAGCCAATTAAACATCAAATTAGGTAATCGTTATACAAATTAAGCATCAAAACATCATATTATACAACAAATTTGACAGAAAAAGTAGTTCAATGCTCAGTAATGCTATGTTGTAATTACAGTAGAATCTCACTTATCCAACACTCGCTTATCCAATGTTCTGGATTATCCAACACATTTTTGTAGTCAATGTTTTCAATATATCGTGATATTTTGGTGCTAAATTTATAAATACTGTGACGCCTCAGGGCAGCGTGAGCACTGGGAACCAGACACGGAGGCCAATAAACAATCTAATATCTTTATTAAGGAAATAAAGGAGACAACTAAAAATAAGCAGAGTATATAGTCCAGCAATAGTCCTTTCAGAAAAGGTCAAATATAGTCCAGTAATGTGAAAGTAGATGTCCAGTATTAGAGTTCAAAGTTTTAAATCCAATAACCGAAACACACTCAAACCTTTAGGCTGTTTGAGTGGGGATTAAAGCAAGATCTGTCAAAGAGTTCCAGGGTTCAATTCCGAGGCTAGGATACAAGGCAAGGCAAAGTTAGTCGTGGTAAAGCTGAATCGCTGTCCAGGCTTGACAGGGAGACGAGATGCAATGCCGGTCTACTCGAGAGTAGTGCGCTGCAGAACTAGAGTCGATGCGAATTCCTCAACTGACACGTTGAACACAGCAAAGGTCAGTCGGCGCCCAGAACTTTTATGGGACTACACTCTCCTCTCCAGCCAGGTGTCTGAACACTCTTTCCCAAGAGAAAGTGGACTAAGTCAACAACTTGCCAGATGCAATCCTCCCGGGAAACTCTCAAGGGAACTGGCTTAATTAACGCTTGCTAATTAATCTAGCGTTTCTTCTCAGATTCTGCTTCTCCGAGCAAGATGTTTCCCAAAACAATCTGCGGTCAAAAGTTATGCTCTCTGGAGAACCGGGCTGTGAGTCAAGGCCCTTTTTAATTAACTGTGGGCTAAAACTGTCAACAGGGGACATCTGGAAGGGAGCAGAATCTTGCGGAAGTGGCACAAACCCCATTTCTTCTTCAGTCTGATCCATAATGGCGATGGGGTCATGACTCGGGGGTCTTTGAGACACTATAAATACAGTAATTACTACATAGCATTACTGTGTATTGAACTACTTTTTCTGCCAAATTTGTTGTCTAACATGATGTTTTGGTGCTTCATTTGTAAAATCATAACCTAATTTGATGTTTAATAGGCTTTTCCTTAATGCCTCCTTATTATCCAACATATTCGCTTATCCAGCATTCTGCCGGCCCGTTTATGTTGGATAACTGAGACTCTATTGTACTGTATTTACAAATTTACTACTAAAATATCACAGTGAATTTAAAACACTGACTACAAAAACATTGCTTATGAAAAGGCAGACTGCGTTGGATAATCCAGAACATTGTATAAGCGAATGTTGGATAAGTGAGATTCTACTTTAATATGAAATAATTACTGGGATAGAATAATGCAGAACAATATAATCTCTAAAACCAGGACAATAAATAAAGACCAACAGTCTGAAAGCAGGAAAATTGGAAATTCCACAAAGGAAACAATCAGGGCCAGCTAACACCTCCCAAGAAAGGATTCTTCCAGAAAGGAAGCTGAGAAGGGAGTGAAGCACTGGGTATTACCAAAGTCATTATTATTACTATCATTACTATTATTGACACAACGACGCTGTATGACACAGCAAACAAGATAGACATGCTGGACCTCATTTCACAAAACCACAAGTCGAACACTTCCCAAGTGTCTAGGACTGTGTGATGTATTTTCGGATGATGCGTGCAGATCCCAGCAGGGTGGCCTTTTGCAGTTGGCAGATCGTAATTTTGTCAATGTCTATTGTTTCCAAATGCCGGCTGAGATCTTTTGGCACGGCACCCAGTGTGCCCATCACCACCGGGACCACCTGCACTGGTTTCTGCCAGAGTCTTTGAAGTTCAATCTTGAGGTCCTGATAGCGGCTGAGTTTTCCCTGTTGTTTTTCATCAATGCGACTGTCACCTGGGATGGCAACATCAATGATCCAAACCTTGTTCTTTTCCACAACTGTGATGTCTGGTGTGTTGTGTTCCAGAACTTTGTCAGTGTGGATTCGGAAGTCCCACAGTATCTTTGCGTGCTCATTTTCCATGACCTTTGCTGGTTTGTGATCCCACCAGTAAGAACTGCTGCTGGCAGGTGGTACTTGAGGCATAAGTTCCAATGGATCATTTGGGCCACACAGTTGTGCCTCTGTTTGTAGTCTGTCTGTGCAATTTTCTTACAGCAGCTGAGGATATGATCAATGGTTTCGTCAGCTTCCTTGCACAGTCTGCATTTTGGGTCATCAGCTGATTTTTCGATCTTGGCCTTAATTGCATTTGTTCTGATGGCTTGCTCCTGGGCTGCAAGGATCAGGCCTTCTGTCTCCTTCTTCAGGGTCCCATTCATGAGCCAGAGCCAGGTCTTCTCCTTGTCAGCTTTTCCTTCAATTTTGTCAAGGAACTTTCCATGCAGTGTTTTGTTGTGCCAGCCGTCAGCTCTAGTTTGTAGTGCAGTTTTCTTGTACTGATTTTTTGTCTGTTGTGTTTTGAGGAGTTTCTGATTTTTGACTTCATTACTATTATTGTTGTTGTTGTTGTTGTTGTTGTTGTTGTTGTGTTGCGGTCAAACGTGAAAATGAATACAATCTGGTTCCAAGTATTCAAAAACACTAAAATCAGAATATATAAAAATTAATGTGGTATAATAAAACAAAACAATACAATCTCTAAAATCAGAACACTAAATAAAGAACAACACTCTGAAAACAGGAGAATTCCACACAGGAAACAATCAGGGCCAGCTAACACCTCCCAACAAAATATTCCCATCATCAAAGTCTGGAAAATCCTCTGTTTTCTCAGTGCCACAGACAGTAGAAGCACATAAAATATTGCAAAGAACACCACTCTGAAAACAAGGGAATTCCAGACAGGAAACAATCAGGGCCAGCTAACACCTCCCAACAAAAAATTCACTCGGGGAGGAAACAGCCAGGCTTTAAAGCTGCAAGGCCATTACATCCTAATCAGTTTTCCTAATTGCAGCATTCATACTTGCCTCCAACAGACAAAAAAAAATCAGAAATATTGTATATTCACAACCTTTAGGAAATAATATCCCCTGATGGCGCAGCGTGTTAAAGCGCTGAGCTGCTGAACTTCTGGACCAAAAGGCTGCAGGTTTGAATTGGGGGAGCGGAGAGAGCCCCCACTGTTAGCCCCAGCTTCTGCCAACCCAGAAGTTCAAAAACATGCAAATGTGAGTGCATCAATAGGTACTGCTCCGGCGGGAAGGTAACGCCGCTCCATGCAGTCATCCCACATGACCTTGGAGGAGTCTAAGGACAACGCTGGCTCTTCGGCTTAGAAATGGAGATGAGCACCAACCCCCAGAGTCGGGGAAACGTTTACCCTTTACCTTAACTACCACCAATTCCTCAATACTTTATTTCCCATACCACCAGACTTCACCACAGCAACGCGTGGCCGGGCACAGCTAGTTATTTTATAAAACAATATGCTTTTCAAACATTAAAAAAGAATATTGCAGCTGCACAATGAATAACAACATTTTCTCTGCTAACAATAGGAGGGGAGAAAAAAAGAAGAATGAGCAAGGTTAGAAAGAAGCATTGGCAAAGATTCATTATAGGTTTATAGTACCATTATCACCTCCATTTATGTTAGGGAATAAGCAGTGATGTGGAAGAGCCAACTGAAAAAAGTAGAAAATGGGGATTTGAGGTTAAGAGTATAATTTGTATCACTAATGTATCTTCCCATAGACAAGATAATCCAATTTAAAATCTGATTTATCTATTATGGATCACATTATACTTTGCTTATGTTTTCAAAATGTAACAGAAAAGCTTGCATTATAATCTGTTTTAAAGCCAAACTTCATTTTAATGCAAACCAAAAAAAATAACCTTTTAATAGTTTTTGGCTGGCTACCCTGCTTATATTCGTTCATTTTTAGTTCTAGTAAAATGGGCATGAAAACAAGACTGTGATGGTCACTAACATTTAACAGATACCATAAAGAAGACTGCCTGTAATTAATAATATCAAGAAAAGGGATAGAACTGGCAAAGACATGAAGAACTATAATGATTTAGTCAACCTTTTCTGCATAAGGTTTGCAAACACTCACCACATTCTAGTCAGCAAAACAAAAGTAATTCTTGACCTGATCTCTCTGAACTCTGTCATGTATCCCAGAAATTGTAGGATCATAGAGTTGGAAGAGACTACAAGGGCCACCCAGTCCAACTTTCTGCTACACAGGAATACAAAATCAAAGTACTCCTGACATCTGGCCATATAATCTCCCTCTAAAGCAGGAGACTCTATCATTCTCTGAGGTGACATATTCTACTGTCAAACAACTCTCACAATCAGGACATGTTTCCCTAATATTTAGGTGGAATCTCTTTTCCTGTGCTTTGAATCCATTGCTCCACGTCCTAGTCTCTGGAGCAGCTAAACAAACAAACAAGCTTGCGCCACTTTCATATGACATATTTTCAAATACATAAACATGGCTATTAGGTTACCTTTTAACCTTCTTTTCTCCAGGCTAAATGTACCTAGCCCTCTAGGATGCTTTATATAGGGCAGGGGTCCTCAAACTTTTTAAGCAAAAGGCTTAATCCTTCAGACTATGGAGGGGCCGAATTATCATTTGAAAAAAAAAATACGAATCAATTCCTATGTACACTGCACATGTCTTAATTGTAGTGCAAAACAACAACAACAACAATGAAAGAACAATACAATATTTAAAAATGAAAACAATCTTAACCAACATAAACCTATCAGGATTTCAATGGAAAGTATGGGCCTGCTACTGGCCAATGAGATAGTCAAGTTAATTCGGATTGTTGTTTGTTGTTGTGTGCCTTCAAGCCATTTCAGAATTTGGGTGAGCCTGTCTAAAATTAATTATTTATTTACTTACTACATTTATTTACTACATTTATATCCCACCCTTCTCACCCCGAAGGGGACTCAGAGCAGCTGTATGTACATACAATATATTATATTATTAGCATAGCACAATATTAGCATTATATATTACTACTAGCTGTGCCCGGCCACGCGTTGCTGTGGCAAAGTGGTGGTGGTGGTATTGGTTAAAAATTGTTGTGCAATTTTTATTTGACTTTATTTGCATTTTTAATTAATTTTATTGTCAGTTATATTTTTATTTATTATATTTTATTATTTTCTTGTATTATTTTTAGTTATTTTCTGTTATTTTAGTATTTTATTGTATTAATTTTTTAGTGTTTTTTATTATTTTTTATTGGGTTGCTAGGAGACCAAGTTGGAGGAGCTTAGCCTTCTAACTGGCAGCAATTAGATAAAAGCAATTATTCCTCTCTCTCGAATTAGGACTTTATTTTTCTTTTCTTTTTGTTGTATCAACCTAGAGGCATGGATGATGGGTTGTGTTGTCAAATTTCGAGGTTGGAGGGCCTGTAGTTTTGTTATTTTGTGGGTCGCCATGATGCCATCACTCATTTATATATATAGATATTGAACTATACCACTATACTGTAATACTATATGTAATACATAACATATAATTAATATTATTATATGGTAGTAGTATTATTAGTATTATATTGTATAACATTATAATATTTTTACCAATATTATATGTATATACAATATATTATATTATTAAAACTGATATAAAAGGGGCCGGGCTGTGGCGCAGCTGTTGAGCAGCTGCCTTAAATCACTCTGACCATGAGGTCATGAGTTCGAGGCCAGCCCGTGGCGGGGTGAGCACCCGTCAATTAAAAATAAAAAATAGCCCCTGCTCGTTGCTGACCAAGCAACCCGAAAGATAGCTGCATCTATCAAGTAGGAGATAAGGTACCACTAAAGTGGGGAGGCAAGATTAACTAATTTACGACCTGGAATGAGGAAGTGCCGTCAGTGTGGATGATGAAGCAGCTGCTCCCCCCTGTGGCCAGAATCGAACATCCCCTCAGAAGAACGTTAACTTGCCTCTGTGTGTGTCTCTCAGTCTCTGTTTGATGTGTTTATGGGCATTGAATGTTTGCCCTTTGTGTGTTATAATGTGATCCGCCCTGAGTCCCCTTCGGGGTGAGAAGGGCGGAATATAAATACTGTAAATAAATAAATAAATAAATAAAAATGTTTTATAAAACTGAGGGTGGGGGCCAGGTAAAGGACCTTGGAGGGCCGCATCCGGCCCCCGGGCCTTAGTTTGGGGACCCCTGATATAGGGCATAGAACCTCATCATAAAGGCCCATGGATTCACCCTGATTTGGGGCGAATTGATTAGCTCCGGGGGAAGGGTGGGGTTAGAGAACCCATCATTTCATACCCCACATCACCTACCTTACTGTGCCCCTCATCCCATGGGGGGAAGTGTCACTGCTCTGCTTCCCCCCATTGCTGGGAAGGCAACACAGAAGGGCTCCCATATAGCCACTTTTTTGTTTTGGCCAAACACTTGTATCAGTTAGGATCATTTTGAATTCTGATACTATTCTTTGGGGTATTAGCTACCCCTTCTATCTTGATGTCATCTGCAGATTAGATAAATATGCCTTGTATATGATCAACCAAGTAATTTGTTAAGATGTTAAATAACACTGAGCTCAGGATGTAACTTGTGGCACTGCACTAGTAGTCACTTCTCCCCAGGAGAAAGAGAATGCCAGACAATGCATACTGGCAGGCTTCACATTGTTCTGGAAAAATGGGGCTGAAGACTATTGTTGCCATGGGATAATGGGGCCATGTGGACTGGTTTGACATATGATGCCTTTTAAAAACTCCTTGTACACATGTGATTTGATTATATGTGAAAATAATACTAACTTATGGATTTCAAGGGGCAAGCAAAATTTTGTAATGGCTTTCTATGCCACTGAACTGAATGGTGTCTGCTGTCTTGAGAGTGTAAAATTAAAGAGCCTCACAAGGCAGTCCTTGAGTCTTTGGAGGAAGGTCAAGATAAGATATGATAAATAAATCTGTTGCCTGCTCAGGAATTTTGGTGTAACGAGGATCATTAGGCTCTAGGGAAGAGATGATCAAATTATAATAATTAATGATATGAGAAATATTTTCACGGATGTAATCAAAAACCCATGACTGCTAACTCTTGTTGATAGTAGCTCTCTAGCAGAGCTGAATGAGTCTGAATATTTTGTAAGTGGCACACTTGTATCTTACCAGATGACTTCCAACTTTGTTCATTACCTTCTAAGTTATTAATTAAATCTACTGTCTGTCAAGGGCAAGGATTTAGTTCAAATTTTGGCTAGTCTACAAGAGCCAGCACTGTTCACATCCTGTCAACACCAGGTCTCATATGTGAATGGTTTTGACAGGTTTGCCCCTTAGATCTGGCATTCTTCCATGGGGTGGGTGGTAATTTTTCTTCATTGCTTGTGTTTAAAAGCATGAATCTATTTTAACTGTTTTTCTAATGGCTTCTAGTCATTGAGTTACTGCTTTCTTTGTGAAGCATCTTGGGAAACCACTTGAAAGGGGGCTAGAAAGGGCAAGAGAAAGGTCATACAAATCAAAGCAAATGTTAAAAAAAACCAGTACTGTTATTCCACATTATTAACCTGGGCTGTTATCCATAAATGGGTTATTTTTCCATATTTGGATTTAAGACAGTTTCCTTCTGGCCTTCAATAGGAACCCACAAACATATTGGCAGCTATGCCCCATATCATATTATAATTTTTATGTTTGATATGTCTTAATACTCAGTATTTTTCCTTCAGATATTGTTCTGCAAAGGTAGCTTATACAATAATGACATAAAGAAATATAGTTAAGAAATTACATGAAAGGAAAATACCAATAATTCTGTCATACTCTGAATTCTGATGTTTTCACAATAATCATAAAAAATAATGGTTTTCAAAGTCTGGAAGATGTGAGAAATGCAACTACTACCCAGAAATGTAAAAATATGGATTATGATGAAAACTATTGAAAAGGTTCTGGGCCTAATTGTAATGCATCATTCCATCATGTCTTAGTCCCAGTGGCTGGTGAGATGCCAACCATTCTAACATCATATTCCAGCTACAATTGCTCTGGTCTTTGCAGGAGTGAAGAACAGTCAAGCACTGCTCCCTAGTACCTAGACCTAAAAACTGGTGAGTCTCCTCCCTTCATTCTAACTGCCACTGTTCTGGCCTCTAAAGGTGCAGAGAGTAGGTAATGTTTGGTGGACCTAATTCCACTGATGCATTTCAGTTCAGTTTCCTTATTTGTCATGCTCTTTTGTAGAGTAAAGCCAGCTCTACATTTTCTGGGGTAAGGGGCAGAAGACACCCACAAATGTGCAAAACTGTAAATATATATTTTTTAGAAAAACAATTTTTTAAACCTAAAAGAATACCTCTCTAGGAAGTTGCAGGTCCTTCAACATGATGTACAGGAAGACCTAAGAATACCAATGGAAAGTGACCTTAGAGCAGTGGTTCTCTACCTGTGGGTCCCCAGATGTCTTGGCCTTCAACTCCCAGAAATCCTAACAGCTGGTAAACTGGCTGGGATTTCTGGGAGTTATAGGCTAAAACACCTGGGGACCCTCAGGTTGAGAACCACTCCCTTAAAGTGTCACTGGAGGGCATAGACATTGCTAGAGGGGACATTTTAACCAAATCTGTTAATCAAATCTGCAAAAGTCAACCCTGCAAGTGGGTGGGACTGGCTGCACAAGCCTAAGGGCAGGGAATTGTTGAATTAATGATTTATGAGCTGCTCTGGGATCCTTTTTAACCCCTCCAGGGATAGAAAATTCTTGGAGGCTCAGTCTGTCAATGACTGGAGGGCTGCTTGACTCTCAATTTTGTGTTAGCATTGTCATATAGCAAAACCGATAAGTAAAGTCTTAACCTCCATGGATTTCTCTAAGTCCCTTTAGTCATCTAAGGTAACAGTTTGATTATGCACTGTCTAAGGAAACACTTCCTTTCCTATTGGCATATCAAAATAACTTGTTTTCAAACTATGGACTCGGGCGAGCACTCGGCCCTTTGAAAGCGCCCCCTGCACGTTGCTAGGCAGAAACACGCATGGTGCGCTTCCCTAAACCGGCTTGCTGGGAGAGATAATAGGGCCTCCCTATTATCCATCAGTTCTGGTTATATGACATTCAGCCCGCTTGTTTATGTTGAATAACCTGAACTCTACTGTAGTAGTTTGATGCTGATCCCTTTACAAATCATCCTTAGCTTTCCTACTAATAGTTCACCAGAGAGATCAAGCAATTTTAATTAAGCCATCATCAAATTTTTTCAGAAAGTGGTGGGAATGAATAATCCAAATCACCTGACTTGGATAATGAGCTGCCATTTGAAGCAATTTCATGTAGCTGTCATGCAGCAGCATTGATATGTAACACTAGCTTTAACTGTAATATTCTGCCCACTATGAACACTATGAGATAATTATTATGGTGTAACAAAAGTCTGTTTCTCACAGACTAAATTAGGAATTAGAAAAAGAAATTCCTTAAAGTTGGTCTCATGCACCAGAAAACTAATATAAACTATAATCTAATCATTATTTCCATGACAATCTTAGTGTTGTGGCCGGGACAAGAACTGGATTTTTCTCAGCTATTTTATATAGTTCCACTGAAATTCTGTCATCTTTGTATTAATGATGGGCAACCTGCCGGCTTGGATAAGCACAAGTGACCTATACATTTGTCCTGCACTCTAGCTAAACTGAACCTATGCCATTTCTCAGGAGATGGAAGGTTAAGGTTTGAAGTATTTTTATAACATTAATTTTAAATTTTTCTTTTGGGTGTCTCAGCATTTGCTAGTTCCAGCTGGGATGTGTTATAGCTTTCATGGGATTAGCTTTATAGCAGTCCCAGTCTAGCTGTAATATTGAATTATTATTTTTGCTATTGGTGGTTTTATATAGAGTGTTTAAACTGCAGTACAATCCTTATGTCATTCATCCTGCAAGCAAGAGAAGATAAGCCAAATCCAACACCACCCTTTTGTGATACAGATCACTGCAATTCCACCTTCCAGTTCATGAAATGAAAATGACGGGCTTTGCAATACCCAAGGTTATCCAGATAGTCCATAGCTGAGGATTATATCTTGCTCAATCGGATATTCCCCATGAGTTCCAAATAGAAACTTCCTTGTTCACCAGCAGATCTATCATTAATTTATACACAGCAAGAGTGAGAAACATGGGAATTCCAGATGTTGTTCAACTAAAAGTCCCAGCAGCCATAGCTAGCCCAGCTGATGGTGAGGAATGCTGGAAGTTGCACTCCAACAATATTTGTAGAACCACATGATTCCCATCCCCCTAATAAATAGTTTCTCAAAAAGGAAGTGGTGTTGTGTGTCTTCAAGTTGGTTGGCAACCATAAGATGAACTTAATATGAGGTTTTCTGAGGTTAAGGAGATATGACATCCCAAGGAGTTTTTACGAGTGAGTGAACCCTATTCTCCAGAATTATAGTTCAACACTGAAACTACTACTATTGACTCTATGAGTAGTATTCTTTTTCAATTTGTTGAGAACTGTACTCAGAAAGAAAATTACATTTATGCTAATTGCAATAAGAGGTACTTAAGTTAGCCATAACTTACCTGCTGCATTGATTTCAATGGCAATTAAGCTTGACTAAACATGTTTAGAACCAGTCCTTTATTGTTTTTATGTCCAGCCTTTTCTCAAAGGAATTAAAATTGACATACATGCATCTTCTTTCTTACAAACCCAAAGAAGTGGGCTCAGGAATAGTATTAATTCCACAGAAGGTTTCAGGGACGGGTTGGGATTCCAACCCAAGTTACTGCCGTGCTGGTTGAGCACCGTAAATCATACATTACACTGGAATGCCCCCACAATTAAGCAGAGGCAAGATGGGGCTAAAAGGGTCCACAATGTGCTTATACAGACACAAAAAGAGCTATACACAAACAGTCCCAATGAACCCCTTGCCCAACAATGAATGACTGGATGGAAAAATTGTGATTGAAAGTATCACAATGAACATCATGAGTCATCCCCCCCCAATATATATATATATATATATATATATATATATATATATATATATATATATATATAGGAATTCTATACACATCAGCAATGAAGAACCAACACTAGTGTGCTGATGAACATTTTCTGCCTATGACCATCCTTAAAAGTACCACACCCAGTGCTAAAAAGCAGAATCCCACAAACTTTTCCAGCTATGGCCTTCCCTATAATGACTGTGCTTTAGCTAGAGGTACACTGAATTTGGCTGGTTTATATAGTTTTGAATTAGTGCAAGATAGACAGGAAGCCATAAGTTATCTGTTCAGATGTTTCTGGGTAATGTAATGGAGTCCATGAATGGTCATTAGGGCATTATTTGAGTGTTTTAAATCTGGTATAAATTTTTTTGCTATCTATTTAATGCTTCCTGTTTCTCTTTTTTACATTAAGTTTTATTAACCTGGCAAATTATAAGGGTTTCCTTTAATTTATCAGTACAGCCTGACATTGCTGTACTTGGGTTGCACTTATATTTAGTGTGAAAAAGTCATTTTATCTGTTTAATGTCTTAATTCAAGATAGAGAGTGCCCTCTTTATTTCTGTTTCAATGACATGCAGTTCTGAGATGTGGGACTGTGAGACACTTCTTTGGAGGAGCTTCAGTCCCAAAGTCTGTCACAATGCCACTTTTTTGGGTGGTCTGCTTCTAGAAATATTTGGTGTTGGTTGCTGATAATTGACGGCATGATGACTAAGCATCTTTACTGAACTATCATACCTTTAGCCCTGGTATGTTCTAGCAGTGGACGGAACAGAAAAACATGATGCATTTCTTTGCTAATCAAAAAAGAAAAAACTGAGCAATGTATATTAATGCAGCAGTCCACAGTTCTATGCCCACAGTAATGGAAGCCACCAGCACTTCTATCTCATCTTGGTGGTCCACCCTTGCCGTGTGAGAATGCACCAATATTACATCATTAAATGATTTCTTTCCCACCAATACTGCCAAGTCTCCATCACTGTCCATCATGCTTTCAACAAGCTAGATATTTTTGGCTAATGCAAAGGATAGGAGTTCCAGGATTCATAAAGCACTGAACCCCTGCAGGGAACTTAACTTCGTGTAGAACTCAGCATGCAATGATTAGAAGGCAGCAAGTAATGCGGGATATGGTCATTCTCTACATTTTGCTCTAAGGATAAATGCCAAAAAGCACTTCTATCATAGCCAAGGAAGAAATGTAATCAATGGTCCACAAAAACAACACCTCATAACGGATGGTAGCACTTATACCATTTTGTTTTATTAACCATCTTCAACATCAGAATTCAGTGTGACATTAAACTGGCCTTACCAACTGTGCCATTCTAAGGCAAATACATTTAAAGTAATGTGTCTACATTTCAAAGGGCAAAATAGGAGCAAAACTAATACAGTATTCCCTCATTTATCACGGGTGTTACGTTCCAGGACCACCCGCAAATAGTGAAAATCCGCGAAGTAGGGACGCTATATTTATTTTAGTATTTATACATTATTTTAGTAGTTATTCACCATTTTAAGTCTTTATAAATCCTCCCCACACACTTATACACTACATAACCCTTTCCCAGAGAGGGGTAGCTGCACACGAACAAAAGAAAACAAGATGTGATGGTTACTGAGCCAATCAGCGACTGGGATACAGAGCAGCATTCTCTGGTTGGTTGATTTCCATCAGTCAACCAATTGTGTATTGTTTACAATCTCACGTCGACAATTAGCGTCTCAAGCAGCCCCTGCGGAAGTCCTACTTTTCTAAGTAAATACGCTATTTACTGTAAATCGTAATTTTTTTATGATTTATTGAAAAACTGCAGAACAGCAAGTTCACGAAAAGCGAACCATGAAGTAGTGAGGGAACACTGTATATGCACAGGAGGCACAGGCATAAAGGCTTCAGATAGCCCACGTAAAAGAAGGCCTTTTGGATTAGTTTGAATGCTTCTGAAATCAAAACAAGCTTTCCTTCTAAACGAACAGATCCAGGCCTTACTCATGGCTTTATCTAGTCTCTGTACTTGAGAAAAACAGACAATCTAGACCCTAACTGGATACATTTAAAGATAGATTATTCGAAATGGACTTGTTCACTGACTCTAATTTAATTGAGTGGCATAAATTGAAAAGTAAAATAAATAAATGCACAAATAAACCAGAATGGCCATTTTTATTGAATAGGGAGACAGAGATCCTCTCATGCCATTACTGGCCATTTCAGCATCAAAGGAAACATAAAGCCAAGTCCTTAACTGTTTCCAAATCTAAATTATACCCCAGTCTTACAGTAAATCTAATGGAAATGCACTGAACTTTGTAATTTTATCACTGGTGACAGATTTTAAATTGAACTATCATTATTATAATAGGTCAATATATAGCACATTATAGTTCAAAACTTAAAAGCATTTTCCCTTTTTTCTTTGATGATTATATTTGTTTCTGTTACAAGCAAGTCAAAAGGAAAAAATGTAGTAGTTTTATTGGATGAATGTCTAACGTGCACCAGTTCTTTACCGTGGCAGTTCTGCTGTATAGAATTTTTAAAGGAGAATATAAACCTGAAAAGAACAATATAAAAGTTGCAATTAGATGTCCAGAATGCTTGACTGTTGAAGGAATGTTAAACTAGTTCTACTATAGGTTTTGTATTATGTTTTATTAGGGGGAGGGGGAATTCTGATTTTTCAGCTACTCCATTTCTGCCTGCTTTGCTATGTTTTTTGAGATGTGTTTCATTCTTACTGAAATTAGGCAAACTGCCATAAAACTACAGTATATTGAAGATACAGGACATAATGTAATTTATTTCAGTTGGTGCAAATACATCAACATACAAATATTGGGAATTAGTCTATCCTCAACAGAGGAAAAATATATTACAAGTGAATCAATCCACTGATAGAGTGATTGATTGATGTGGGAAGCTACCTTCAAGTACTATCTTAGCAAAAATGATAGAGGGGCAGGTAAACCAAAGCAGGCCAGCAAAAACAGTCCTGAATCAAAACTGCTCCTGGCTTGATGTGGGATGACGAGAGAAACCGGAATGCTGGAAAAAGATATTTCTGTCTCAAATCCTGAGACCTTAGGACAACCACTTATATGTTACATGGAGTGGATCCAGGCAATATTAAAAGAGGGAGCACTTGATAATGTCATTATGCGTGATACATGTTGGGTCTTGTGGGTTTTCCATCTGAATTTAAGACTTGAACTTCATATACTACATTATGCCCAGTTTCAAGTCTTCTAGAAGAAATCAGAAAATGGAGTAGTGATAGGAAAACCTGGGATCTGTAGTCCAAAGAGATAACTTATCCAAAATAAAGAAGCCATAAAATTAAAAGCTGTTTTTAATATCACTTATATTTGCGGTGGGTGTTCTTCTATCATGAAACCAATAATTGGCATCTGTTGCAGGCTTTCATGGCCAGAATCACTGGATTGCTGTGATTTTTTCAGGCTGTATGACCATGTTCCAGAAGTATTTTCTCCCGATGTTTTACCTGCATCCAAACCCATATTGGGCTCACTACACACTACATTAAGGACTCAGCCCACTTCATAGAAAAAACCCCAGCAATCTCAAACTCAGCGCCAATGATAAACTGATCAGCTTCAATGTAGTGTTGCTATTCACCAAGGTCCTGATAGCAGACACCATCACACTCATCAACCAGAATTTCCCAGAAGACCTCACAGCTCTGTTTCAACATTGCCTCACATCAAGCTGATTCCAGTGGGACAATAAATTCTATGAATACAAAGATGGAGTAGCCATGGGTAGCTCGTTTAGCCCAGTCATAGCAAATTTCTACATGGAACACTTTGAGAAACAAGCCCTGGAAACAGCAGCAAAAAAGCCCACTATATGGTTCAGATTTGTGGATGACACCTTCACCATTTTGAGCCATGGAGAAGAATTTAAAAAGTTTCTGGACCACATCAACAATATCCACACAAAATTCAATTTACCATGGAAAAAGAAAATGAAGGAAAATTACAATTTCTAGATGACCTAGTCATCCACAAGCCAAATCAACAACTGGGCCAGACAATGTACAGAAAACCCATGCACACTGATACATACCTACCAGGTCAAAAAAGAAGCATAATTAAACCTCTGGTAGACCATGCAAACTGGATCAGTGAACCCCACCTCCTCCAAGGTGAACTGAACCACCTAAACTGGCCTCTATAGGCCAATGGATACTCCATCACAGACATCAGAAGAGATGGAAGGCCAAGAACAAGCCACATGAGTAAAGACAAAAATCCACGCATAGGAAAAGTGTTTTTATCATACATCATACTGACTCTATAGGGAAGCTGATGAAGAAGTACAACCTCTAAACAATCTACAGACCCACCAAGAAAATTCATCAAATGCTACATTCAGCAAAGGATAAGAGGGATCCTCTCACCACTGTAGGAGTCTACTGTATACCATGCAGCTATGAACAAGTCTACATAGAGACCACCAAACACAGTGCTCAAACACGAGTCAAGGAACATGAAAGGCACTGCAGACTAATTAAACCAGAGGAGTCAGCTATAAAAGAACACTTGATGAACCAACCTGGACACAGAGTATTATTTGAGAACACAGAAATGCTAGAACACTCTGAAAACCATCATGTCAGACTACACAGAGAAGCCATTGAAATCCATACGCATGTGGACAACTTCAACAGAAAGGAGGAAACTATGAAAATGGACAAAATCTAGTTACTAGTATTAAAAAAAACCCCGTCAGAATCAAGACAGCAAATAAAGAAGAGCACTCAGCCACAGGAGAACTCCAGACAACAAGCAATCAAAGGCCAGTTAACACCTCCCAAACAGAGGATGCTTCCAGACACATCAGCTAGTACTATACAGCTGAAAGGCTACTCAATACTAATCAATCTTGCTTATTGCAATATTCACACTTGCTTTGAACAGACAGGGTTGTTTCCCACCCTGGACATTCCACAGACATATATATACTCCAATTGTCTCATTTCCCACAGACCTTTGAACAAACCTCTGAGGAAGCTTGCCACAGATGCAGGTGAAACATCAGGAAAAAAATGCTACTAGAACATGGGCTTACAGCCTGATGATGATGATGATGATGATGATGATGATGATGATGATTTATTTGTATCCTGTCCCATCTCCCCGAGGGGACTCGGAGAAGCTTACAACATAATAACATTGCAAACCATAAACAATTAATTAAGGTAAACAACAAAATTAACTTGAGTCAGCAAAAGCAACGCAAAAGAATATAAAAATAAAACAACTTATTAAATTGACACAACAACATCATTCATAAATGAAAATAAACAGTGATGATGTTATATAAACCAATTAAAACTTTAAAAAGCCCAATTTGGCATCTCGTTTTGTCTGGAAAGATAGATAGAATTATTATAAAGGGGGGGAGGAAAAATAGGTACAACATATTGCTTGCACACCCTCAGAAGGATTGAAAAGTTTTCAGTATACATTCATTATAATATATACAAACTGATCTAAAGAAGGAGAGGAACTCATCCATCAAAGAACAGCTGCTAGAAAAGACAGCAAGCACATTCAATGCACTCGGTCTGTCAAAACACTGTGATCAACAAACATTAGAAATGTATAATGTAAAATATGTAATTTGTTTTACATTATTTTTTAAAAGATGAAAGTATTGGCAACCTCTTCATTGGGTCTCTAGTTCAAAAATAATATATTAGTACAAAATATAATATGCTGCCTAATGAAGCATACATTTAAAAGATTGTTCCTTAATATGAGATTTTGACCCCTTCAGGAACTCAAGTGGGTTAAGGGATGTGGGGGAACTGAGGTAAAGTAAAGGCTAGGAGACATTCTCTTGAGTTTAATCTCTCACAATTGACATATTAGGTGTAGGTATGGCATGAACCCAAAGTTGGTGGTACCATACTTTTCCTCTCTCATTTTAAATTCTCTCTCTTAGCATTCCTTTTTTTTAAGGATATACTTTACATCTCTCTTTCATACAGTACTTTTGATATCAGGCCAAAGATTGAACCCTAAATTATCAAAAGCTACTAGGAATGCAATTCTTTGCTAATTGTCTTCTTAAACAGCAAATTGTTTAAACAAGAAGTAATATAATTTTGGGTTGCTATGAGTTTTCTGGGCTGTATGGCCATGTTGCACCTACATCTATGGCAGGTATCCTCAGAGGTTGTGAGGTCAAAACCTCACAACCTCTGAGGATGCCTGCCATAGATTTGGCTGAAACATCAAGAGAGAATGCTTCTGGAACATGGCCATACAGCCCAGAAAACAGCAAACCAGTGATTCTGGCCATAAAAGCCTTCGACAACACAATATAATTTTGGTATTTTTTCCATTGTGAGGCTGTTTTGGAATATTATTAGCAGTTTATCACCTCTTCTGCACAAAATTCACATATAGCTAATACAGTAGCATTATTTCCTGCCCAATCAGGAGCCCCCAGTGGTGCAGTGGGTTAAATCCTTGTGCCGGCAGGACTGATGACTTGAAGGTTGTGTTGCTGACCTGAAGTAACCCAATCTAGGGAGAGCACAGATGAGTTTCTTCTGTCAGCTCCATCTCCCTATGCAGGGACATGAGAGAAACCTCACACAAGGATGATAAAACATCAAAACATCAGAGTGCCCCATGGGCAACATCCTAGCAGACAGCCAATTCTCTCACACCAGAAGTGACTTGCAGTTTCTCAAGTAGTTCCTGACATGACTTGAGAAACTGCAAAAAAAAATCCTGCCCAGAAAATGAAGTTTTAGATCTAGAAAATGGTACAAAACTTTAGCTGTGTTCTTTCTGACTTATGTTGACCTTAAAGAGAATCTATCACAGGTTCTTTTCTGGCAAGATGTTTTCAGAGGGGTTTGTCTTTGCCTCAGTGGGCTGAGTGGAGGGATTCAAACCTTGGTCTTTTGGAGTTATAGTCCCATGTTCAAACCACTATACCACATGGACTTTGCAAAGCAACCACATGCAGATTTCAGTCATAGAATAAGAGCTAAACTGCAAAGATCCCGATCAATTTAGGGTTCTTTTCACCAGTTTTTTACACTCAAAAATCATATTTCCGAACAATTAAAAAAATGGGCATTGTGTGATTTCCGTATTGTATGGCCATGTTCTATGGGCTGTATGGCCATCTATGCAGATGTTTTGCTTGCATCTGTGGCTGGCATGTTCAGAGGATCTGATGGTAGTAAAGTAAGTGGGGTATATATACCTGTGGAATGTCCAGGATGGGAGAAAAGAAGCACTGACTGTTTAACAAGTGTAAAGGGTGCAATTAGCCAGCTAGATTTCTATGTACCGTAATTATTATACCCTTTACACTTGTTTATCAGGCAATAGTTCTTTTCTCCCATCCTGGACATTCTGCAGTATATATACTCCACTTACTTGTCTACCATAATCTTCTGAAGATGACAGTTACAGATGCAGGTAAAACATCAGGATAAAATGGTGCTAGAACATGGCTATACATTCCGGAACCCACACAACACCTGGGTGATTCCGGCTGGGAAAGCCTTCGACAATAATTTCCAAAATATTTCTGAATATTCTTTACATTCCTAGAAGCCACATATCTACAGCATCTCTTTGTGCATAAAATGTGCAGTGTTTGGGTATGCTCCTTTTTTTTTTTTTACTATAAATTCCAAAGACACCCTGCTAGTTGGAGCATAATGGAGGTAATAATCCACAACATAAATTTTCCAAGGTCTAAAAAAATTATATTGGTATTCCTGTGTGGAATGTCAAAAATTGTGTTTTGAAAATGTCTAGCCCATAAAGTTCCCTATGGAAGATATTAAACTGTTAACTTTCTGGGTTGTTTATTATTATTTTAAAATGATATTTAAAAGTTAAAGTAGAAGCTTTACATTTCATGCTGGTCAATAATCATTTGAAGATATTTGAGCTATGAATGCTGGCCTATATACATCCCTTTAACCTAATTTTAAAGAAGCTTCCAAAGCACTAAGGACAACTTAGTGCCAAAGAGCCTTGGAGAATATACTTTTAAAAATGACACTGTAACATTAAACTTAAGGGCAATAGGAGAAATTAGGAGTTACAAAGATCTGAAATCCTGTCATAATAAAGCTGTCATGAACAATTCCCTAGGTTTTATGTGCTCTGGCACAGGCAAGCTAACCTGATAATGCCAAAATTCTTGCCACGTGCATGGGAGAATGAGTCTTCTTGATTTCATATGGTTACTTTGAAGATGAGGTCCATCCAACCATCACTTTATTTATATCTCACCTTTCTACCAGGCTGGAACTCAAGGTGACGCACAAAAATTACAATAAAAACACATAAAGCATACCAAATTAAGAATAAAACACTATAAAACAGCAACAGATTAAAACTACTTAACGTCTTACTTTAAAACAGATTGACCACAGTGCAGCTCCATAGGAAGACGTGTTTATGTGTACTATATCAATACAAGACAAAAATTCTATGCTAGTTTACTTTTTTGAACCTTCAAATTCATATGTGCTCCAGTTAGAGGTTATTATTACCTAGTCACAATGCTTGGAATCAACGTGGTTTCATCTGCATATATATTACCAAACACAGTGTTGTTTTCATTGCTGCTGGGATTTTTATAATCACCTATTTTGTCAAATCTTTTGCTATTCTAGCTACAGTATTGTGGTATGGTTTGAGAGCGGAGGAGGTCCATGGAGGTGACATCATGAGTTACCTTACTAGTTGACACCAGTGCTAGTGGCACCACTAAGAGAAATGTCTCCCCTAAGGAACTTAAGAGTTTGATTCAAATGGCTAAAGGTCAGAATACTAAAGGATGGAACAAAGAGAAAATCTGAGATGGAGATACAAAGATTTGTGGCGCTCTTGGACATCGGTTGGCAATTAAGCACTATAAGGTTTAGCTAGGCCTTAGGGAGAAATTAGTCTGCAAAGCAGTCTTGTAGCATAAGCATTCTTAGATCTACATAAGCACAGAGGTCAAGACTCACTGTAAATGAGTCTACATTTGCACAGTGGCTTTTCGTATGTATTTTATCTCTCCCCCCCTCCCCAAACACCCTTTTCACCATTTAAACCAATTTTCAGACAAGGTTGGAGGATGCTTCACAGTTTGCTGGAAACTCTGGAGTACCCTGGGGATTAAGGGAAGTTTTGGCAAGTGGATTGAGTCCAACTCCCCGAATCCCTAGCCATCTGATTCAATGGTCAGGAATTCTGGGAACTGTAGCCCAAACCACCTGGACACTCACAGATTGTGCAGTCCTGGATTAGACTCATATTGTCACAACAACTAATCAGCAAGAATGGGGGCTTGCTGACTAGGAGTGGTGGTAATATGGCGGAGTTGAGATGCAGAGTGTATTCAGTCTGGGGCAGTCTAAACAATGGCCGCAGATATGGCATGAACATGATGGATCCAAGGCAGATTTACACCAGGCTAACTGCCCACTGTAGATGAGTCCACGTACTCAAATGTATCTGACGGAGACTTAGGACTACATCATACATTTATTCACAAGTGTCCTAGGATGCTTGCAGCATAGTTGATCCACGGAGCCCCATGCCACTCATCACATGATGCACACTAACTTCTGATGGGGCTTTGTCAATCAACTGTGGTGCAAGCATTCTAGGATGCTCTGCCCAAAACATGGGAGACTTCTTGTGTTCCGCTGAGAATAATGGGGCCAGTGCGGTGGGGAGCTGCATGGCAATGCTTCCTCACATGTGATTGGAAGCACCGCTGTGGGTGAGATGGGGTGCCGAGTGCCAGGATAGCCATGCTGCCTCACAGATTCGCCACAGAGACTGGCGAATTGCACCATGTGCTCTTATCAATGTAATGACATCATTAGTCTACGAAACCAATTTAATTCCTTAGTCTCTAACATGCTGCAAAAACCTTTTGCATACTATATTTTAGACTAACGTGGCTATAGCTTTGAATTATTAAGGAGAAAATAGGTCTGCTTCTCCTTTTAAGGAGTTTCACTGGTTCATGCTGGCATAACAGATTGTAGCATGCTTTTTCATCCCTCGGCGACCCAGATTCAGCAAATTAAAATTTTCCTTCAAGCATCACTAAGCCAATTAGTTTGGGCAGTAGAAAAAGCAATATATGTTAGCAAGTGTGGAGGTTTGATTTCTCTTTCTGCTCCTGTGTGTTTGATAATCTATGGAATATATACCATAAGTAGCAAGATAAGAAATTGCATTCCTGTTTCTTTTCTTGCTTGACCACACTGCAGAGCCTCCCCTTCCATTGTGATAAATGCAAACATACTGCAGCAGTGACACATATGGGCACAGACTACAGACAATGCTCAAATTCCAGGACAAATTGCACCTCCAAAGTAAAATTCCAGGCTTGTGTCCATCCATTGCTGCTGATGTACAAAAAGTTTCTGAAAAACGCCAGCCAGAGTGGTCAATGAAAATGAGCAAGAAAAATCTGGCTCACAGCTTTATTTGACAAACTGGATTTGATCTTTTTTTAAGAGATTGATTTGAACATGCAAGGTAAACATTTCAAATGTATTTACATTTAAAAGCCACAACTGTCAGTAAACATGGATATGCCCTCAAGTAAGGAATTAATCATATCTGTTAGCAAAAGATAAACTAACTACAAAAGATGAGAAATTTTAATAGAACCTGCCAATAGCTCTTCAGTTGTATGATATCCTTGAAATCCCCCAGCCTTACCCATTGCAATTAACCATTGTTCTCTTCTGGAGGTTAATCTGTCTTTTCCTATATGTTTGTTTTACCAACGAGAGCCAAGTAAATGAACAACATCTGAGAGGCATGGCTTCATATACAGAACCAGCCAAGCATTCGCAGAATTAGCCTTGGGCAATTCATTAGAAGAAAATTTGGTAATTTCTCAGCAGGCAAATGGTAAATTTAGCTGACTATTTCATATCAGAAGTGTATGGGTGAAGCGGAAAACAGTTCTAACCAAATAGAGAATAGAATCATGTCTGAATGTAATGGAGAGCTTAGCTTTCAACTGGCCATTATAATATCTTTTCATATTTTAAGAAGTTTGGTTTAAATCAAGTTTGTTATCATTAATAGTTGCTGATAATAAAGAATGAAATGATCACTGTAAGGATATTTTCTGACAAACATGTGGCTGGTCCTACCATTGGGAAGACTGAAGCAGGTGTGAGGGAGTTGGAAATGGCAAGTAAGTGCTGAAATGCATATCATCTGACCTCTCCAGAACTTCTGAGATAGATTGCTGGTCTGAGGTGTCACTGGTATTGAAATATGGTTCATCTCTTCATATGCATACTTTCAGAGTATCCTAACTATATACAAAAACAATTCAGACACTTGGCCAGGCCCATGCCATGTCACACTCCTCTTCATTTTTTGTTTGCTGTTGTCAGAATCCATCTTCTCAGAACACCTATGCAGTTAATATCCACCATTATACCTGGGGATCCTGAGTAATTTTTATGGTGAGGTACTTTTTTGTGTAGTTAACAAAGCAGGAGACACCAGGCGTTCAATACACAACAGGTTGATGGAAGGTGGTCTGACAGAGTTTACACACATGCACACACACACACACACAGTATAATACTGGCCATTCCTTTTCAGTTAGTTATCAATACAATGATTAGATGTCATCCTTGCACTTGCAAGATAATTTAGCCTCTTTATGTTTCACTTTCCCATTCCCCATTCAGTAAAGGCTCAGCGTTGGAAGGAAACAGACTTTCTGAGCAGTAGTAATGTCTCTGGGATTTGTCTGTAACATAGACATCAGGAAATCCTTTTCCCACCTTTGTGATATCATACCCATAGATGTTACCACTGGAATGATGATTGTCTATAGATGGGGAAAGGGCTAACAGAATCAATTAATAACAACAACAACAACAACAACAACAATAACAATAATACACTTTATTTATATTCTGCCCTTCTCCTGGAAGGGACTCAGAGTAGATTATAGTATACATAAGCAGACAAAGGCAAGCATTCAATGCCTTATTTACAATCACATACAATGAGACACACAACACAATGGCAAATACGTCTCCTTTCATTTCCAGCTTTGGAGGTGGTGCTCATCTCTGACTCTAGGAGGTGCTCTTCTCCATTTTCAAGCCGAGGAGCCCGCGTTGTTACCTCTTGGTCATGTGGCCAGCAAGATTGCTTGGAGCCTTTTCCCACCGAATCGGTACCTATTTATCTATTCACATTTGCATGTTTTTGAATGGCTAGATTGGCAGGAGCTGAGGCTAACAGCAGGAGCTCACCCTGACCTGCGGATTCGAACAGCTGACCTTCAAGTCATCAGGTCAGCAGTTGAACAGCACAAGGGTTTAACCCATTATGACACCGCGGTCCCTTTCTAATTGGATCCTTTTCCTTTAATAGGCTAAGCCTAGCAGAAAATAAGTGACTAAGTTTCAAGGTATCTCGTTTGATCTGAGGTCCCTTCCACACAGCTGTATAAAATCTCACATTATTTGCTTTGAACTGTGTTATATGGCAATGTGGACTCAGATATCCCAGTTCAAAGCAGATATTTTGGATTATCTGCCTTGATATTCTGGGTTATACGGCTGTGTGGAAGGGCCCTCCATTTTCTTGTTCTCTCTCTCTCATTCCCTCATAAACTTTTAATCCTGTTAGATTTGGTTGGTGAAAAAACTGATCCAACCCAGTTTTATCTCCCTCTCTGTTATCATCACTACTAATAAAACAGGAAATATTGCTACATTTTATAGAACAAAATGAAAGGCCAACTTTCTCATTTTATTACCTTTGCATCTTTGCTTTCGAGATGGAGGCTGCAACACTATACCCACTTACTCAGTATGACGACTTACATGCCTTTAACGTTTTCTCTATGAGACTTGTAGAATGCCTCCTACCGTTATCCCTTTTCTTTTTCTTTTCTAATTTCACTGCAGCTGCCAGATCCATAACTGGCTTGACTTCTGACAAATCTGCCATGTTCCTCTAGCATATGAGATAAATCATATTTGTCACCATCAAACTAATGATAATCTATTTGGCCTTCTAACAAATACATGTTACAGTTGAATAATTTCCTGGCATGAAAAGAGCTGGCAATGGTGTTTCAGAAAGAATACTGTATTGATCTAAACTATTGCTTCCTCTTTCACCGTTGGGTTTTTTAAAATGTGATTCCTGCGCACCTTTGAATGAGCATCTCTAGAGCAGGTACTTAAGTGTACAAACCCATACAAAAATAATTCTGAGAGTATTTTTAAATGCCT
The DNA here is from genome assembly GCF_035594765.1 of Anolis carolinensis. Classification (NCBI taxonomy): domain Eukaryota; kingdom Metazoa; phylum Chordata; class Lepidosauria; order Squamata; family Anolidae; genus Anolis; species Anolis carolinensis. The sequence continues at coordinate 24,858,607 of NC_085844.1, read as the reverse complement.
GTCATATTGACTGATATTTATTCATCACCATGTAACATTTTCTAAACACATTTTATAGTTAATTTTTGCAGAACTTGGAAGAAACAAAAGATTACATGATATACTTCTTAATAAGTGCATTCAAGTACTATAGTCTTATAAAACCATATATCTCTTGCTTTCCAGTAGGAACTTAAAAATAGATAGCTGAAAATACGGATGTGTAGAGCTAGTCATTCAAATATGAAAGCTAAAAGTTTTGTTTGATAATACTGCCTTGCGCTATTTTCTATTGTGCTGGTCCAATTCTATCTGAATATAACCCCATTAATATTTTCAAGACAAAAATTATTTCCTGATGTATGTTTGTACACTCCAACAAAACCTCAGGCCTTTGGACAAAAATGGAACTGTACTTTTTGCAGATAGTGATTCATGACATTCATCAAAATGTTTTAGGCATCTGGTTTATATTCTCAGCTGGGATTATGAATTATCATGACTTCAGTAGAAGCTTTTAAGAAGATTGTGTAAATGTGTGTATTTTAAGCCGCCCTTACATTATTTGTCTTATCGAATTAATATTAAATTGTTTAGTTAAAAATACCACCCTTTTGCAGAATATTCATTTTACCAGATGTACTGAAACTCAATGCATAATAAGTTTCTGAATACAAAACTTGATTATGTTTTCAATTATATGACTATGCAATTTACTAATAATGGTAGTACATTATCCAAGGAAATTTCCAAAAAAAGTTAATCTCCGTTGCATTTCATTAGACATTTTGTTAAGACGTAACTAGTTGTTGTACTTCATTTGATTTGTTTCTATTAATTTGGAACCTCACAAAGTTTTAGGACTGTGTTTCTAAACAATAGAACTCTTTTTGCAAACAATTTGGGAAGTTATGTTGTGTTTCCAAAGCAATTCATAATTCGAATGGGGTTCTGCTCCCATTTGCAACCACCGTAATCAGCTTCATATATACACTTAATTAATATCTATGGATATAGATATTAAAATGAGTAGGTTAAAGCATCATCCACTAAAATAACCTACAATCTGACTTCTTAATTTTATATTTGCAGTACAAAACTTAGCTACTCCACTATTTGATATTTAAAATAACATTCATAATTTCTGCCAGGAATCTTCTGTACAATAGGAGTAACAAAAGCAGACTGAATGTCCCTAAAGAAATGACAATGTAATAGGACATGCCTGGAAGTTTCCACTTCTTCCAAGCCGCATGGGCATCCTTGCTCAAATTTATGGGATACTTGTAAACCTACCCTGTAGTAGTGCTGATGTCAGAACATTTTAATTGTACAAAGGCCCTCCTAGCCACTGCCGACACCTATGCCTCCAGGCTTAGCAATGAGTCCAGAAGAAGTTGCAGACCTGTGTTTTCAGGGGGAGGATAACCTCATCTAACACAGGTTGCCACCCTATACCCTGACCTGCCTTACAAGTGACCAGGAGGATTTCTGTCTTGTCTAGATTCTATTTCAATTTGTTTGTAGGCTTGAGCACAGATCTGTTTTTAGCTGTTTCCTTTGGCCAATCCGGCTTCTTCGGTTTGTTCAGGTGCTCATGATGGCAATGACCCAGCTCTCACAGATTCTCATCCATAATGGGACCATGAGGCAGCCAATCTAGGCTCCTCCTCCCCTATTTGGCATCACAATTTAATCTTTTTGATTTTTCTTTATTTTCATTAATTTTCTTGATTACCTTATTTATTGGGACTGACTCGCAGTTGGAGGTGTGCTGGGGCAAGTGGGTGGGGTGTGAGCATGCATTTGGGGGCTTGGGAGAGTCTTTTAGCTTTATTTCTCCTTCCCTTCCTCTCCTTCAAATACTTCTAAACAATTATTATTATTATTATTCCCAGCAAACAAAAACAAAACCCCCATTCTCTGAAAACGACTACCATACAGAATTTCTGTACAGGATTGGCTGTATTTATTATATAACCAGTGCACTAAATTTGACGTCTCTGACCTTCTCCTACCTGCCCAGGTTCCCAAACTCTATTCAGATATTCATCCTGTATCTGACTGTACAACCCAAGAGATCTACAATATAAAATCCCCCCTAATGTCCACCCTCTCTTCTCACATTTCCTAGATTTCATCTTTTATGAGTTTGACCAGCACATGAGTTCTTGTTCATAGCGATTCCTTTCCTTTTTAAAATGAAATTCCTTTCAGCTGAAATTTGAGCAATTGTCTGTTCTGTAGGACTGCCATAAGAGAAGGAACTGAGCACCATGCTAAATTGTTTTTCTGAGTCTGATCCATATATTCAGTCCCTCATTTGAATGGAATTTAAGAAATTACTAAAACACAGCTGGAAATGAAAAAAGGCTACATAAGCAATCATCACCACTTATTCAGAGAACAAGCCATGTTTTTATATGAACTTGAATCCATGCTCCAGGGTAATATCAATTCCTCATAACATCAGATTGCACCATAAGCATCTCTTTTAGCAATACCCTAGAAAAATTAAAACTTCAGGAACAATATTTTTCATACTTGAATTTTTGTTCACACAATGTTCTCCATTATCTACATGAATTCCTTGAGTTATAGGGCATCACCCTGATAGCTGATATCACTCATGGTAGCCAAGGGGTGCCATCGAAAATGCCCATTCATCACAGTGGAGTCCATGAGGTGCAGTCAAATCAAGACTTTCAATGTATAATTGGATCATAGAATTTATCTGGGGTCCTGAAATCATTCTGAAAACCTAATGGAGTAGAATGCAACAATTTGGTAACATTTTCCAGCAAACCCCAGAAGTGGAAGTGACAGTTCATGAAATGAAAAGAAGGTACTCTATATAGTCAATTGAAACTGGGATATGGGTGAATAGCATAGAAAACAGAAAAGGCACTCAAAGTATTGTAGTTAACAGTCTACTAGCAACCCAGTCATGTATGTTACTCATTTTGTTCTCCAAGGAGATATCCTACCCCTTTTTGGATAGTGATAAATCTCCAGGTGGTGATTTCAATACACATGAAACTTAATTAATATTATTAATTTGAAAGACTTGTGAATGATTTTAATGATGTCTATGAGATCCAATGATGAAATGTCTGAGTAGACTAGGAAACCTGAAATCAGGTCACACAGTGGATGTATATAGCTTTGAACAGGTTCAAACTAATTTGCCTATTTGTAAGATGAAGACAATTATTCCTCTTCTGCTTTTTCTCATATTTTGCTAATTTTTCTTATTTTTGCTATCATTATTGCCATAAACCTCAAATGTAAATTATTTTTGAGGAATGGATTATTATTTTTAGTGTGATGGTGATGATGCCTTGGCAGGATTGAGCAAATACTAGCTCTCTGTCTGTAATGTTATCTCCAAATTTGATTTTTTTTTAAAGTGAAGGACCTGGAAATCAGAAGAAAAGGTGCTACAGGTGTGTCTATCACTACTTTGGGAAATGAGAGTGACATTGCAGCCAGCATTCCTCTGCTGGGGTAAGAAGGATTTTCCACTTAATACTTAGTTCACTATTGCCCATCCCATTGCTGTTGCACATGAATACCCTTTCCCTCCATAAACTGGTGCTGGCCCTGATTGATGATGATGTTGATGATAATGATGTCATGAATGTGGCATTTTTAAAGAATTACAGATATGAAGCACCACCTTCCTTTGGTGAGTTTATAATCTAAACTTTGAGATGGGAAAACCACTTCTGGAGAGAGCATTTTGCCTCTTTTTCATGTATCTGCTTGTGTTTCACTGTCTGCCCATTTTTCAGAGTCAGTTTCCAAATAACTATGAAATGTAGAGCCCCAAATTTTGATATGTATTTGCAATTTTTGGAAGCCATTCATTCTAATATTTCCATTTGTTTGGAGCATAAAGTATTTATTTATCATGTCAGAAACAAACCGAGGGTACAATTTATAATGCATTTGAAAACACAAAGTTAAAAAAACTTAGCATTATACTAAATGTCCTTTGACCAATAGCTGGCCACTTGGAGTGCCTCTGGTGTTGCTATAAGAAGGCCCTCCATTGTGCATGTGGCAGGGCTCAGACTGCACTGTAATAGCTGGTCTGTGGTTTGCTCTTCTCCACAGTCGCATGTCATGGACTCCACTTTGTGGCCCCATTTCTTAAGGTTGGCTCTGCATCTTGTGGTGCCAGAGCACAATCTGTTCAGTGTGCCCAAGTCTTCTGTGTGCCCAGAAGGGAGTCAGCCATGGATTGAAGTTCCAGGTTTTAGCCTGCCACTTTTGGACTCTTGCTTGCTGAGGTATTCCTGCAAGTATCTCTGTAGATCTTAGAAAACAATTTTTTGATTTAAGGCGTTGGTGTTCTGGCTGATATCTGAACAGGCTGCAGATGTTAATGCCTTGGTCCTTTCATTGTTGGCTGCTACATCCTGGCAGATTTCAGGTGGTGCAATGCCGACTAAACAGTATAATTTCTCCAGTGGTGTGGGATGTAGACATCCTGTGATAATGTGGTATGTCTCATTAAGAGCCACATCCACTGTTTTAATGTGGTGAGATGTATTCCACACTGGGCATGCACATTCAGCAGCAGTGTAGCAAAGCGCAAGGGCGGATGTCTTCACTGTGTCTGATTGTGATCCCCATGTTGTGCCAGTCAGCTTTTGTATGACGTTATTAGTAGCATAGGGTAAAGGTAAAGGTTTTCCCCTGACATTAAGTTCAGTCGTGTCCGACTCTGGGGGTTGGTGCTCACCTCCATTTCTAAGCCAAAGAGCCGGCGTTGTCCGTAGACACCTCCAAGGTCATGTGGCCGGCATGACTGCATGGAGTGCTGTTACCTTAGTGCCAATAGGAGCAGTACCTATTGATCTACTCACATTTGCATGTTTTCGAACTGCAAGGTTGGCAGAAGCTGGGGCTAACAGCAGGTGCTCATCCCGCTCTCCGGATTCGAACCTGCGACCTTTTGGTGTGAAAGTTCAACAGCTCAGCGCTTTAACACACTGTGCCACCAGGGGGCCCTAATTCTAAACTGATTGTGTTTCAGTAGTTGAATCTGTTTTTTATTTTAATACAGTCATGTTGTGAGGTGCCTTGAGTCTCACTTTTGAGTGAGACATATATCCAAAAGACAGAGAGTTATATGTTCCAAACTATATGAAGCTAGGTAGTCTTGGAAATACATAATAAAGGAGACATTCTTCTTTTCATGTGGAAAAGAAAAATGTCTTAAACTTCTGCCCAAACATGGGCAGAAGACACAAGTGGGCTCTTGGTATCCACTGGGGTTTGGCTACAGTCCGGCCCCACCATGGATACCAGTATATACAACAGCATAATGCCCCTCCTATAAAATGAAAATATCAAGATTAATTTTTTGGATTTTTTTTTATTCAAGCTATGGATAATTGAATTCACAGGTACAGGAATCATGAATATGTAGGACTGACTGTATGTATGTGTGTACATAGATCTACAAATCGCTTGTGCTAGATACACTAAAATGGCAGAGTGTTTTGGGTTGTCATCCAAGCTGCAATGCCTAGTTTCATCTTTCACAGTGAAATTTTAAAAGGGGACTTACTAGAAGTAATCAAAATTCATTGGACAGTTGTGGTAGGTGTTTCACATTTTGACTACTTTTTGCATAAAAGTACAGTAGAGTCTCACTTATCCAACATAAATGGGCCAGCAGAACGTTGGATAAGCGAAAATGTTGGATAATAAGGAGGGATTAAGGAAAAGCCTATTAAATTCAAAACGATCTTGACAGACTAGAGAGATGGGCCGAAACTAACAAAATGAAGTTCAACAGGGACAAATGCAAGATACTTCACTTCGGCAGAAAAAATGGAAATCAAAGATTCAGAATGGGGGACACCTGGCTAGACAGCAGTACATGTGAAAAAGACCTTGGAGTCCTTGTGGACAATAAGTTAAACATGAGCCAGCAATGTGATGCGGCTGCTAAGAAAGCCAACGGGATTTTGGCCTGCATCAATAGGGGTATAGCGTCTAGATCCAGGGAAGTCATGCTCCCCCTCTATTCTGCCTTGGTCAGACCACACCTGGAATACTGTGTCCAATTTTGGGCACCACAGTTGAAGGGAGATGTTGACAAGCTGGAAAGCGTCCAGAGGAGGGCAACTAAAATGATCAAAGGTCTGGAGAACAAGCCCTATGAGGAGAGGCTTAAAGAACTGGGCATGTTTAGCCTGCAGAAGAGAAGGCTGAGAGGAGACATGATAGCCATGTACAAATATGTGAGGGGAAGTCATAGGGAGGAGGGAGCAAGCTTGTTTTCTGCTGCCCTGCAGACTAGGACACAGAACAATGGCTTCAAACTACAGGAAAGGAGATTCCACCTGAACATCAGGAAGAACTTCCTCACTGTGAGGGCTGTTCGGCAGTGGAACTCTCTGCCCTGGACTGTGGTGGAGGCTCCTTCTTTGGAGGCTTTTAAACAGAGGCTGGATGGCCATCTGTCGGGGGTGCTTTGAATGCGATTTCCTGCTTCTTGGCAGGGGGTTGGACTAGATGGCCCATGAGGTCTCTTCCAACTCTACTATTCTATGATTCTATGATTCTATGAAATGGCAAATTACGTTATGATTTATTTATTTATCTATTTATTTATTTACAGTATTTATATTCCGCCCTTCTCACCCTGAAGGGGACTCAGGGTGGATCACATTATACACACATAGGGCAAACATTCAATGCCCATAAACACATCAAACAGAGACCGAGACAGACAGACATAGAGGCAAGTTAACCTTCTCCTGAGGGGATGTTTGATTCTGGCCACAGGGGGGAGCAGCTGCTTCATCATCCACTCTGACGGCACTTCCTCATTCCAGGTCGTAAATTAGTTAACCTTGCCTCCCCACTTTTTTTTTTTTATAAGTGGTACCTTATTTCCTACTTGATAGATGCAACTATCTTTCGGGTTGCTAGGTCAGCAACGAGCAGGGGCTATATTTTTTTATTTTTAATTGACGGGTGCTCACCCCGCCATGGGCTGGCCTCGAACTCATGACCTCATGGTCAGAGTGATTTATTGCAGCTGCTCAACAGCCTGCGCCACAGCCCGGCCCCAAATTAAGCACCAAAACATCATGTTTTACAACAAATTGACAGAAAAAGCAGTTCAATACATGGTAACGTTATGTAGTAATTACTGTATTTACAAATTTAGCACCAAAATATCGCAATGTATTGAAAACATTGACTATAAAAAGACTGACTACTAAAAGGCAAACTGCGTTGGATAATCCAGAATGTTGGATAAGCAAAAGGTTGGATAAGTGAGACTCTATTGTACATTGATAAGTATGATTGATGCATGGTTGGTAAGATTTCCCAAAATTTTTAACAAGATGGGAGTAGAAAAACAGGGAGGAACAAGGATTATTTTTGAAATTAATACTGATAAGCTTTACCAGTATCAGTATCTGGCTTCTTCTTTCCAGGTTGAGTGGGCAACAATATTTTCATCTCCCAAACTGTTGAGAAAACTTCTTAAAGCAGTGTATTAATACCCTTATATAACCAATTCTGCGTGTGGCAAACCTGTAGGAGCCATTATTCAAAAGCAGTAATATTAGTGTTGATAGCTTTGCTACTGCATTTGACTGGATTACTCAGCAAGCAACATTCAGAATATCTTAGTATATTTGGTTTGAGAGTGCAGTTTGGGAGTCTGCCAAGTTAGCATAGCACTTCTGCAATGATTGTAAGCGAAAGGATACACAAGGCAAACCCTGACCTCTCTTGTTTCTCACTTGTATTGAAGTCTTTCAGATTCTGCATCAAGTGAAAGAACCTGATGAAGAAACATGTTCAAAGATTTTGTGATACAGCAATTAATGTGTTGGCCCATCTACGACCTATGAGAGTGTTCCCATACTTCACTATTAGGTATGCACAACCTTCTGATGATGATGATGATGGTGATGATGTTTATTTATACCCCATTTTTTCTCCACAAGGAGACTCAAAGTGACTTACATTAATACACATTAAAACAGAATTAAATATCATGAGTATTAAAAAGTTCAGTTAAAATGCAAACATTTGCAAATTTCTTCATATTCAATATGAAAACACACACATGAGGTCAATTAATATATTTGAACATGAAGAGTATTGGATGCTTAACTGAATAAACCATGAGTTCAAATTCCTATGTATCCGACTATGTTAATGCTAAATCTAGGGTACCCCAGTTTCTTCTGAGATGCTACTCATATTTAACATCTGTCTGTTTGGCAGTTAATCAAGCACTTCATTTATCTTATCTACTTTTTGAATTCCTATGATTAAATTGTGGTTGTAAATATTTTGATTTTAATAAATATGATAGCACATAACTGATGGAAAAGTGCCTTTGATAATGTGGAATGGTAGCCAGGAATGTTCAGTGCATGTTAGGCCCGGGCTGTGGCGCAGGCTGGAGAGCAAGCCAGCTGCAACCAGCTGCAGTGAATCACTTTGACCGGGAGGTCATGAGTTCGAGGCCCGCTCGGAGCCTGTGTTTGTCTTGTCTTTGTTCTATGTTAAAAGGCATTGAGTGTTTGCCTATATGTGTAATGTGATCCGCCCTGAGTCCCCTTCAGGGTGAGAAGGGTGGAATATAAATGCTGTAAAATAATAAAATAAATGCTGTAAAATGTTAGTCTGGCGGCCCAAAATGGGAACCATTTCTCAGTGGGAAAGAATCAGTTCTTTAATATATTAGGGCTGTACATGAACTGTGCTTTCATTATTTCTAAGGGAAGTGGATAATGATGAACAATTATCACCAAGGGCAAGAACAACTGTGTAAAGAGCATGATCTAAAAGACATTCAGGCCCAAAATGGAATATGGCATGCAGTATGAACGGCAGAATGCTCTAAAATCTGCCAGAAACAACGGAAAGAACAGACAATTCATTGGTGGCTTGCCACCAATATCAGTGGAGCTCCAAACTCATCTTGTGTGTTCTTAGAGACAGAGGAAGAAGTCCAGATAAATCTTGAACCTGTTCTCCTGGATTCTATTCTTGACACAGATCTTCTTTCTCATTCTCTTATTCAAAAAGGAGCAAAGACAGATGTTCAGTGTAATAATATTTGTCTAAGAAGGAATTGTCAGATTCAATTAATATTTGAACAGGGCTCTCAAATATTTTTTCCCAAGTACAAAATTATTTATTAACTGTCTGATTTCTAAGTGGAGGTTTTTTTTTTCATATACAGATCGATCTGTAAATACGAGTTGGGAGAAGGGAAGCTCAGAGGGGTATGAATGTGTTGGCTCCACAAATTTCTGTCCTCTCATGGCATTTTCATTGGGATCTGAAATTTCTAGAATTGCAGGAATTAAAAACTTAAGTCACTCATTCAGAAAGACTTTAGGCATCCAAAGAAAAGGGGCAAACAAGATAGTGTAAACATACCAAATAGAAGAATTTTATGTTTGAATAATTTTCAGTGTCTTGTTCTTTGCAGTTTGAGGACTGAATAAACATTTAATTGTAAGAAGAATATTTTTGTGAGTTTTGAAGTGAAAAACCAGAGATGATAAGGTCTGATTATGTATAGGTTGTTCCCAGTTTTGGAGATATGGAATTAGGCTACAAAAATCAAATGCATAAGAATAGGGTCGGAGCTACTTGCAGTTCTAAAGGTGATATAGATTTGGGGATTATTGTTGATCATAAGATAAGCTGAACATGAACCAACAGTTGATGCTGCAGCAAAGAAGGCAAATGCTATCTTAGCCTGCATTAATAGAAGCATAGTTTCAAAGCTGTTGAAAGTAATATTCTCTCTATATTCCGCACTGGGTGGGCCTCATCTGGGGTGGTATGTTTACTTCTGGGCACCTCATTTTTATAAGGCTATAGACAAGTTGGAATAAGTTCAGAGAAGAACAATGAGGATGTTAAGAGGTACAGGGAACAAAACATATGAGGAAATGTTGAAACATATGGGCTTGTTGAGCTGAAGAGGAGACCAAGAGGTGAAATGATCATACTCTTTGAATACCCCAAGGACTGCCACACACAGAAGGGTGCTGGCCTCTTCCCTGCTGCATCAGAGGGTAGAACTGATGGTTTTGGATTGACATTAGAAGGAACATCTTAACAGTGAAAGCAGCTTCTAGAGAATGTTGCTATCGCCTTCTTTAGAAATCTTTGAAAAAAAGCTGGACAGTTACCTGTTGTGGATGCTCTATTTGGGAATCCAGCATTGAAGCAGCAGGTTAGAACTGTTGACCTATAAGACCCTTTCCAACTCTATGAGTCTATGTTTACATTGAGAACAGCCTTAACTGTAATTCTAATTATTAATACAAACCTTTTTCACAGCTTTTTAATGCTGAGCTTTCTTTGTTTTTTGTCTGAGTTCTATTTCTATTTGGATATGTTTTTTGGGAAGATATCGGCCTTGATAGATGATGAGCCATCGAGATGTTTTGTGGAATTAGGCAATCAAACAACTTATCTGTTCTCCAAGACTATTCAGTGAAATTCCCAGCATTGGGAGGAAATTTTTATCCTTATTCAGAGTGTGGTTGGGGACTTGTGAAATTCAGTATTTATAATATTGTCTACTTTTCCTTGCAAGGGTGTGTGGGATGGAGGATGGATGAAGTAGCAACTGGCAGTAAATTAGCTTCTTTTCATACTGCATAAGGATTTTTACACATTTTACACATAGTGTTCATTTAAAAAGAAGGGTTTCCCATGTCACAATCTTCAGAGTGAAAAGTGAAAGCAGTGAACAAAGGCATTGATGAGTTCTGAATTGTGATTAGCCAAGCTGTCTCCAATGTCATACAGCTTCCTTTGATTGTATATTGAACTGGATAGCACTTCTGGTCTCTAACAATCCTGTGAGTCATCCCCATTTCCATATTTTACAAGGACTGAAAAAGCAAAACGAGGGCTATGAGTGGATGTGGAGGTGGCACTATCCGGCAATTCCTGGTATTGAGGAAGAAGCACTGTTGTGAGCATTCTTTGTACAGATCTAGAAGAATGCTTTGATCAGATAAGATTTGTTGAGATGACTCTTTTGAGGTTCTCAGCGTCTGTGTGAAAGAGAGGCAATAACTCCTCCATTGTTCATCAAGGTAATTTTAATAATAATGAAAGAAGGAGAACAGAGTAAAAGCCTTCTTCCCATTTCAAGCTGAAACCCATCCTATGCTTGCTTGTTCGAAATAAGCTCCATTAAACACAACAGTACTTTTTGCAGAGCAGACATACATGATTAGCATAAGGAGAAAGTAATTCATGTAATATGCAAGGCTAGTTGCCTGGACCAGAATAAGTAGAATATGGCAAACCTCAAAGCAGTCAGAGTAAGAACACAGGTGAAGAGAGAGAAATACTATAAATGAAGAAAAATAGTAAGGGAGAAAGGAACACTGGGGTGGGCTAGTGGGCTGTATAGTTTGAAAAGAACAGCAATAGAACAGTCAAAATCAATAAAGGCACCACAGTGCCAGCAAATTTAGTCCAGAAATATAACATAACTAGAGTCATTAGTCCAAAAATATGATTCAAGGGACAGCCAAGGAAAACAGGTGAGTCATCACAGTTTTTCTCAAAGGCATATAGTGAAGTGGTCTCATGAAGTTCTATGAGACACTCGTTTCCAGAGAGTGTTTACTGTGAAATAAGTCCAAGAGCCTTCAGTAGATTTTAGTCCCATTTAAGTGGGTAGGGAACTGCAGCCTAAAATAATTACTTCATACCTTCTTACTGTCATGGTGAAGCAATTACTTGGGTCAAGGATCTACACCATGGGGATTGTTTTTTAAGGGGCCCACCCACATTCCAACCTGAATAGAGTAAACTTGATTCTGGACTTCTGACTAGAACGTCAAGTCAACAATAAATCATGAAGCTATTTAGCTTTCAGCAGTCAAATATCTTCAGGTCTCTTTCCCTGGTTTATGTTTTCAATCAAGTTACATCTTAAGACTTTGTGCCACAATTGGAATATATGTGGGTGGAAAATATTTGATTTTTACCTGACTTGTTTCAAACAAGTCAGGTAAAACCTGATATCAAACACAATTATTATAACCCGGGGGTGGGGTGTCAACTAAAGGGCTAGTTTTCATTTTATTAAAATGTAGAAACGAAATGTATAATGTGTTGTCGAAGGCTTTCTTGGCCAGAATCACAGGGTTGTTGTGTGAATACTTCTGGAACATGGCCATACAGCCCGAAAACACACAGCAACCCTGAAATGTATAAGATTTGGTCACATGTTATGGAGAAGCAATCTCTCATGCTTTCTTAAAACTTGAGTAATTGTGTTGTATTCTTGTTGAATGAACATGGCCTATCCTGTCTAGAACAGAACCATTGAAATCGGTACAACCTTAGCTGTATTGATCAAATCTGATTTATTTCAGTGGGTCTGCTGTAGGAAAGACTAATATTGGATTTACACATAACTGTAAGTCTAGTGAAATCATGATTTAAAGACTGAGAGCTAGACTCTAAGTTGTATGTTACCCTTTTCTTCAGTCCTAGAAATGAATTTCCATTCTTGAACTCCAGCTTTAAACATTGTTATCAGGACAAGTTCATCTGGGCCTGGACATGCCATATCTTTTCTACCCAAGAAAAGTCCTTCTTAAAATCAATTTCCAGATTAAAGAGATAATAGGAGATAATTTTTTTGGAATTTTATCTAGTGTCACATATATTGGGTTTATCATTCTGTATTATTTATTTCTACTGTAAATAAAATAACTAAAACAGTGTAGTTGAGAAGGACACTCTTGAAACAATCTTTTTTTTTCCATGGGAAACAACTGGTTGGGAGCTTTGTCAAGGACCCAAGCTAAATAGCTTTGTTTTGATGCCTTACATTAATCACAACAGAAAGATGATGTTTGAGAGATTACAAATGTAACCCCACCCCCTTGGGAGAAATAATACTTTTAATGGGTTTTATCTTTTGAAGTCTTTCATAAGTTCACTCCTCTTACAGGAAATTTGTTGAAATGATTCTGCCCTGATCTGTGGAAGAGGCTGTGTTTTCCTCAATTACTCCCCAAAGAGTTATATAATCTTCTCTAATATTAGGTATAAAGCAATCCTTCTGTTGCTAGTTATAATCTCATTGTGTTTAATTTAGCACACAAGACGTACCTAGTCATTATCTCCTTTTATCAAAAATGTCAGTTGCTCCTTGCTACTTAGTCTTTCAAAAATCATACACATGCTATCTTTTAAATGATCACAGATTATCTATAATTCTTTCATCTCTCTTAATAAACATGACTCAATGAAGACACCAGTTGGGAAACTTGGCCTTCTTAAAAGTCTCATAGCTTTCTCTTCATAAAAGATAGAAAAATATATTACTAACTGCAACTTGTAACATATGAGGCTTGAAGTACAATTAAAGGGGGGGTTGTTCTAGGAAGTTAACTTTTTTCATTGACTATAGCAGGCTGTTGTTATTACAATCCAGTATGAACCCTTTATTCATGGAATCAATATTTATGGTTTCACTTACCCACACTCCTAAAATATGTTCCCATCCCAAAATATTTGGAGGGGTCTGTCTAGGTCCTCCAGTGCAAGTCTATGATATGATTCCAGCTAGATTATAGTCAAAATATAGGGTTTACTATTCCCCTTATTTCAAGGAGCCACAGGGAAGAGAAGTTGGAAAGTATCTCCCATGGATAGGAGGGTTGTACTTTACCATTGCTTTCCAAAGAGTAAGTCCATAATTATTAAAGTTCTTGGAAAAGCTTAAGAATTCCTCATAATAGAATTATAACATTATAGAGAGAAAGGAACTGCTATTACCATCTAATCCAACCAACTACCATTCAGTGACACACAATTAAAGCATACTAAAGAGATGGCCATCCAACTTCTGTTTGAAAACTTCAGCATTTTCCAGTGTAGTCTATTTCACTATCAAACAGCTCCAACAGAATCATAGAACCATAAAGTTGGAAGAGACCACATGGGCCTTCTAGTCCAACCCCCTGCCATGCAGGAAAATAACAATCAAAGTACCCCTGACAAACCGCAATCCACTCTGTTTAAAAGCCTCCAAAGAAGGTGTCTCCACCACACTCTGACACAGAGAGTTCCACTGCTGAATTTACCATCATGAAGTTCTTCTTACTGTTCAGGTGGAATTTCCTTTCCTGTAATTTGAACCCCTTGCTCTGAGTCCTGGTGTCCAGGGCAGCAGAAAACAAATCTGCTCCCTCTTCCTTATGATATCTGTTCACACAGACACAGACAGACACATACACACACACACACACACACACACACATATATATATGCCTCTATCATGCCTCCTCTCAACCTTCTGTTATAATCAAGATATTCTTCTTAATGTTTAGAGGGTGTCCTTTGAGCTTATGCCAGCATAAACAACCTATAAGATTCTGGATTTTAAATGACTATGGATGCATTACTGAAATATTCACATTTTCAAATCCATGCAGAAACATGTTTACATTTCAAAAATGTACAAATTTACATCACAAATGCGTTCTTATCCCTGGACATGCATAATTAGAAAACATATGCTTTAAAAAGTTTGAAAAGGAGCTAAAGTTTGTGCTGTTAAAAACTCCCCACAAAAGGCAGCAAATAGGCATGGAACAGATGTAGAGGTGAGAAAAGGAAGAAATCCCTATGTACAGATTTGATAGATGAGCACATCTCTAGTTTTAAGGTTAAAGAGTATATGCAGAGAACTCTGTACAGTTATCTCCATGGGAGAAAAGTAGGAGAAAAATGCATTAAGGGTAACTTCTCAGCTATCAAAACTTGCTATCAGACTTTTCAGGGAGGGCAGTGGCAGGAGAGACTTGATCTAAATTATATTATTTATGAGAAGGTTCACGTGACAGTAACCTGCTATAATTTAATTAGGAGGACGGTACATATGCCTTACAGTTTGACTAATGAAGACTGATTGTGACTCTGTAATACCAATGACTGGAATGATCTTTCTTGTTCTGAATTCCAGGCTGGATTAATGCCGAAGTTAAGACCCTCCTGCTGTGACTGAATCAACTCATATTACTCAAACTAAGGTGGAAAAAGCCCAAAGTACTTTGGAAAATTATATTGCTTGGCTGGAAACATAGGAAAGAAAGCAGTGGGTTTTTTTTCCTTTCCAGAGTGCTTTTGGGAGCGTTGAAGATGAGAAGCAGCAGGGACTTATCAGAGGCTTTCCAATGTTAAATTGGATAAAATTGGCCACCCAGATCCAGATCTGATCTAACATGCTCTCGTTTTCCCTCTAAAAAGATAAGATGATCTATTCTATTCTTTTCAGTCTGTCAGACTATAAAGTAATATTCCTTCCCACCACTGAAAAACAATTTGCAAGTGGATAATCCTGACTAGTGTTTGGTGATGGTTCACTTGAAGATCTTATCCCCTGCCTTCCCAGTTGAACTTAGCCATCTTCTGATTTCTTGACCACTGGTCTGCATTTGTACTAATGCCTGATTGAGCCATGATAAGATAGATTTCTGATCACTGCTAAGAGAATCTTCTTGATGGTAAAAAGAATTTGACAATTGAATCAGTTGCCTAGATATATAGAGAGCTTTTCTTTACTGGATGTGTTCAAAGAGAAACTAGACCATTGTTGTATATGCCATAGCTCTGGATTTCCTGGTTTTTAAAAATAATTTTATTGAGTACATAGTAACACAAACTGTGAATAGATAATTAACAACTGTTGTATTATACATTCTAGATATTAAGGTATTTCCATATTATGTATTCATCTTCTTTACAAAGTTAATTTTTATTTTTCTCTCCCCTCCTCCCCTTCCCCTCCCCCCAACACATTTTCCTCTGTATGTTTATCTTTAAAATCTTTGTACAATATCTATTCTGGCACTCTGGATTTCCTGTATCATACAAGGCCCCATCCCAATTTTGATTCTGAACAAGGAATAGGATTCTTTGTCATGATAAAAATCCTCATAAGCTATGCTATCATGGTCAGGAGTGTATATCATGTAAGGTGTATCCACACTGAAGATTTAATGCAGTTTGACAGCACTTTAACAGTCATGGTTCAATGCTATGTATGGAATCATGGAAGTTGTAGTTTTCAAGGTCTTTAGCCTTCTTTTCCAAAGAGTGCTGATGCCTCATGTACCATGCTGCAAACAAAGAAAAGTGAATTTTATTTTTTTTCTTATTTTATTTTTTAAGCAAATGAAACATTAAAGAATATTAGATCAAAGATTGAATAATGTCGCTTTGCTTGGAAGTGGAGTTCTACTTTCAGACTATGATTTCTCTTTAAATACTCCACCATGGGATTGCAGAGGCTCATTGTGAAATGCTGTCCAGCTTTAACTGATCTTTCTGTTCAAATATGTGCTTAATCTTCAATGTGCGAAAATACACTTCCATAATATTAGCATCTGGGGAGCTGTTTCTCAACTTCTCGAGGAGGCAGATGCAGTAGAAGGATCAACAGTTTTAAAGAACTCTTCTTTCTTGAAAAGAATAAAGTATGAGCTGTGGTAGCATTAGAAGTGGGCCTTGTGATTCATCTTTCATTACAAATTCCCCCTTTCCAGGGAGAGATTTGCAAAGAAAGAAATCGAGTTTCAAATCAATTGTTAGTTCTAAATGGAGTAGTCCCTTGGAATCAAATGTAGCCTTATCATATTCCTAATAACCCAGTGAGTCTACTCCATTTGGGAATAACAATTTTATTTAAGATCAAAATCCTTTAGCAGAACTTCAGGAATCTTTTAATACTCAGGTTCATCTATGCCACTGTTCACCCCATATTTGACTGCTCTCTAGATTAAAAAATGACAACTGAAATTGAAGCAGATGAAATATCAAGTACTGTGTTTTTAGGCCTGAGTTTACAAGATTTAAAAAATGCTGCTGGTGACAGGGTGACCTGGAGATCTTTCATTCATAGGGTCACCTTAAATCAAAGGCTGCTTCTACACAAACACATAATCCAGATCAGAATATGGATTAAAGAAATCCAGTTCCACTCCAGAAAATCTCCACACACACACACACACACACACACACACACACTGGGAAATGTGAAAAATCTTCCACAGTGTCTACAAAGCCCCCCTCATCCTGAATCTATCCAACAGAAAGATATTTTTTCTTATCCCATTTGTAAAAATGCAGCATCCCATTGCATGAGAATCAGCAATAGAGCTCATCTTCCAACTCAAAAACAAAAAGGAGACAGCGATTTCTTCTCAGGGAGGGAAAAGGTGTTTTGTTCAACTTTCCTGAGAACGCCATATCCAGTTCCTTTATCTGAATTTTCCAGTGGTGGTGCTTTTTACACAAATGCTTTGCAGTGTAAACTGATCAGCTGCAATGCATTTTATCACCAATTTTGGACTTTCTCTTGACCTTCTCTTAACATGTTTGGCATGTGGGTGTGCATTGTAGACTGCATTCGGGGCATGCGTTTTCTAGCATCCCCTTATAATCATCATTCTGGATTTTACAGTATGTGTAGATGAGTTCAAAGTTAACTTGATGTCAGTTAATGTTTCTTATACAGTAGTAAAGCAGATAGCAGAATCAGGACCGTTTCCATGGGAAGAAAAGGAATGGTGCCCTTCTACTCAGTCATCCTTTTTACTGAATAGCCATTGTTTCCCTGTTGCAAACTTAGTATGGAAACCTCACAGTGGCTGGGAGTAGACTAGAGATTGAGTTTGCCCTAGTTCAGAAAATTAAAAAATGTGCCTTTTTTCTTCTTGGTTTGAGAATGGTAACTTTTCCTTTTCAATCTAAAGGGATATTCGTACCTCTCTGAAAGCTGTTTTTGTATCTTTCTATGCTAAACTGACTATTATTTTGTTTTTGCTTGGCAAAGTAGAAGTAAATAGCATTGGACTGATTTGTGATTTTGGTGCTATGTGTGTATGTATGTATGTGCTTAGCTTCACAAAAGGAAAAGGCACTAATGTATACAAAATCATTTTTTGGGTAAAAAATGTGGAAAAATAGTTGAAGAAATGCTTGGTATTTTGCTTTCAAGTGGATGCTTAGGCAACCAAATTAAGAGAAATGTCATTCTGAAGTTCTGGGAAGAGGAGGAGGAGGAAGAGAAAGAGGAAGAGGAAGAAGAAGAAGAAGAAGAAGAAGAAGAAGAAGATTAACAGCAACAGCAACAACATGAAAAAGTACGCTTCATTTCATCTGAGCAATGTGTCCCTGAATCCATTTGGGTTTTGTTCCAGACATTGAGGATCAATATAAGATGGTGAAGTCTGTCTTTGAAAGAGGGTCAGTACTTTGGTTATTTGCTTTAAAATCTGGGATAAAATCTAGAGCACAATCACTGCACCCCTAATAGGAAAGCTTGGGACTACCTCTGATACTAAACTACAATCTCCCCAATGTTCCACAATCATGATTTCCAGCTAAGATAATATTATATTAAGGTTAAAACCTTTTTTTTATTTTGGCAGTAATTTTTAGAAGAAGGTTTTTAAGATCAGTTATCACATTGGGGTTTTTATCCCCCCTTTAAACAACGTTGGCTTGGCCCCCCCACATTCATCCCTAAGTGGAGGGGAAGAATTACTAGATGCTTCCTCTGCCATGATGGAGAAGAAATTTCATCAGATTTAACTACCCTAATTTTGTTTTTGCCCTTTCCTCCATCTGATGGGGGAAAGGGCAATCTCTGTTGTCACCCTTTCACCCATTTGATGGATACAGGGTGCCAACACACCTTGTCCCATCCCCCATGTGACGGAGAAGGAGGGAGGGCACGTGGGGCACCACAAGGCACCCCATGCACATGCCAGTGAAACAGCAGGGCCCTAGGGGCCATGTGAAGAGTTCCCAAGTCAGGGCCTGCTTTAGTTTTAAGTTTTGAATATGTTTTAGGGATTTAAACTGCATTTTTAAAATACCAATGATATGTAATTCTGTTTTAAAGTTTGTATATTAGTAGATTTTAAATTGCATTGAAATGCTTTTAATGTAAGCTGCTTTGAGTCTCCTGGTAGAGAGAAATGTAGAGAGAAAAATGGGGTCTTTGTGGGAAACATCACTGTACAGATTCAATAGTACCTCGTTGAACATATTGTCTAACTTTCTTCTTGACCAAAATCTGACCTTGGTTACACTGATTTGCCCTATCAGTTCTTTCCACTTAAACTATAACTACAAATTTGAGCTTTTGAAAAGAGCAAGTCTTGCTATTTAGATACTTTACTGTGATAGTAGAAAATCTACTATTGAATATCCCTTTCCAACAAATAAAATCAAATAAAAACAGGCCTGAGGAAACATCATGACAACAGGAGAAAAATATGAAAGGAAAGGAGGAAATGACATGTGGGTTCTTGGCAAGCAAAGCTGAGACAGTCTGGATTAAAATGAAAGGTAGGAAGGGTAAAAAGATCACTAGGAAATGTTAGAGAGAGCCTGGGCTTTTGATAAGACAGACTTGGAAATCTTTATTTAGATAGGGTCTGCTTTAAAATGAAATAAGAAGTTCCCCAGAACTTTATCACATTAATCCTCATTAGAAACAGATTTGCAGACCTTTGCAACTGCCTTATAGAATAAGCTGTAAGAGAGAAAATTCAGCGCTCTTGAAGGGACCTTTTGTGCCAGTAGGATTTTATCAAACTGTTCAGTATGCAATGAAAGAGGTACAACCCTTTTTAGGGGAAAGGACCACAGTTGAGACCATAAAAGGAATCTTTAGCTGCCTTCTCTAAGGAAGGAATGGGTTGAGAATAAAGAACATCTGTTTGAAATTAACCTGCATCCTAGGTTTCTTCTTGGTAATTCTGCACAGAAGAGGAGATGGAAATTTATCCCATGATGCTGGGGATGGAACAAGAGCCCAGGTGTTCACATACTCTGCATATTCATATGCACTTGTCCAAGCAAACCAGTACTGCTGCTGAACATAAAAGGGCATTGTTCTATGAAAATTTGCTGATGTCTACTCCATGCTTTTATTGATACAATGTATCAATAAAATCCTACATAAAAGTTACAGAGCATGGGTCACAATGTACTGAGTCACACCTTGGTTATGCTAGTGTGTGCTATACAATATTGTGAAAGCACCACAATATGCTCAACAGAATGCAAAGCAGAATGAACAACCAAGATGTGCAACTCTGGATTTTATCAGGGGCAGATGGGAATACATCAGCTGAAGATGAGCATATATAATATATTTAAATTATATTATAACTGGTTGAGCAAGGAGCTTTTATCCCCTTAATCCACTCCTTAATAGCCAGGCCACCAGTGCTTGTCTCAATCGAGCAATAACCTCCATTCTCTTACCCATATTCATGCTCATCTAACTGCTGAAAATGTTTTTGGTGCATTAAAATCCATTTTGGGAAAGCATTGCCTTCCTGGCAAGGCCCTGTGCTGGCACCATAACTGTGGAAGGCAATATTCCCATCTTTTAACACCAGCTGAAACTCCTAGAATCATAGAATCATAGAATAGTAGAGTTGGAAGAGACCTCATGGACCATCCAGTCCAACCCCCTGCCAAGAAGCAGGAAATCACATTCAAAGCACCCCTGACAGATGGCCATCCAGCCTCTGTTTAAAAGCCTCCAAAGAAGGAGCCTCCACCACAGTCCGGGGGAGAGAGTTCCACTGCCAAACAGCCCTTCTCACAGTGAGGAAGTTCTTCCTGATGTTCAGGTGGAATCTCCTTTCCTGTAGTTTGAGGCCATTGTTCCGTGTCCTAGTCTGCAGGGCAGCAGAAAACAAGCGAGCTCCCTCCTCCCTATGACTTCCCCTCACATATTTATACATGGCTATCATGTCTCCTCTTAGCCTTCTCTTCTGTCCTCCAAGGCATTTCAAATTATGGATTCTGTTCTAGATTTCTGACTTTGCTGCTCTCTGTGGACTTGTCTACACTTGGCCTATATCCCAGGACTTGGTTGGCAGTGGAAGTTCCAACTGGTGTTATGCTGTTTCAGGAAAAATGGGAAAAGCTTTGGAGTTAGTGCGGACAGAAAACTGGCTCAAATTTGAACTACTCCACTCTTCAAACAGCTCAGTACTGCCATCCCCATTTACCTACACTTCTGATGGATTGGGACCCTATATTGTTTGTTGCCATAGTGGGCAGACACAGACCTTCCCTCTACTCATGGGTCACAGAGTGTTTTTGCTGATGTCAAAAAAGGTGCCAGGCTCAGTGGGGAGCTTTCTGCCAGCTCCAATAGTGACAAAGATAACATTCCAGATAAGGATGACTGTCCTGCAGAGCAGAACGATGTTTGGCCCATTGGATAGCCTGAACTCTGGTCTCACTGCTCCTCTGGCTCAGTGGGCAGAAAATCTGAACAGCTCTGAGGTATCCAATGCTTGTTTGGAGCAAAAATGCTCTGGACCAGTCCCAGATTTGGTGTATGTGTAGAAGAGTCTCATATTGTTGTTGTTTTTTTTATTAGGTTTGTAGAACAGAACACTGACATCTATGGGGATAAGGGAGTAAGGGGTAATTTTTTAAGGTTCAGAAGTGATGGGTGTTGTGTTATCCATCTGTTAGGTGCCAGGTTGAGAAAGACTGGTTAATGTATAAAACAAGGAAGGCTGATATAGGGCATTAAATCATATTTTGTTAATTTCAGTGGAACAAAATGTTTTAGAAATTTTCCTTCAATCATTAATTTTGTTATTGTTTTAGAAATGATGAACCAATAGAAAATATGAGTAGCCTGTAACAAATAGAAATTTTAAAAAGAGCCCAGACATGCAGAAGTTTTATTTTGCCATAGCATTCCAAAAGTGAAGCAGCGAGAGAACTTGGCACAAAAATAGAGATGGAGTTTCTCTAGGTATCAGACAAAGGATTAGAGGCTGTGCTAACTTTGCCAGCAACCTTGGCTGCCATTGCAATACTATCAGGGATATTGTGGTTGTCAAAAGCCCAAGTCAAACAACATTTGTCCAAGACTGATAAAGGAAGTTTGGGTGGAAATGTGAGAAGCTTAAACAGATATTTTTACAGGTTTGTTTGGTTCAGATGGACTCCCTGTGGATGAAACATAGTTAGAACAATTCTCCAGTATAAAAATCTAGCCTGAAGACTTCCTCAGAAATTTAACATTATTCCAGTTATCTTCTTTGGAGGTAAGGCTTTGTTAGCATTTGAATGATTTCAGATGAGGATACATTTGCAAAACGGAAAGTCTCAGTTTGTCGGAGAAGAGCTAGAAAGCATTAGAAAATTATTTGGGTCTTCTACCTGGGTAAGGTAGGCCTGACAGTTTGCTGCCCCTTGTAGAGAGGCACCCCTTCCCACCAATCACATTGCATAATACTTCAGGATTGTGAAGCCATTTAAACACTGAAATGCCTTCTTCTGTGACTAAGCAATAGCATATGACACATCCAAGATCATCGAGTGGGTTTTTATGGCCCAGTTTGTATTCAACCTCTCTTGTCCAGAGTTGAAGTTCAATGTTCAAAACATCACACTGTGTTTGAATTAAAGCGCTGAGCTGCTGAACTTGCGAGCCAAAAGGTGCCAGGTTCAAATCCCGGGAGTGGAGTGAGCGCCCGCTGTTAGCCCCAGCTCCTGTCAACCTAGCAGTTCAAAAACATGCAAATGTGAGTAGATCAATAGGTACCTCTCCGGAGGGAAGGTAACGGCGCTCCATGCAGTCATGCCGGCCACATGACCTTGGAGGTGTCTACAGACAATGCTGGCTCTTCGGCTTAGAAATTGAGATGAGCACCAACCCCCAGAGTCGGTCACAACTGGACTTATCGTCAGGGGAAAACCTTTACCTTTTACCTATGTTTTATGCTATGTCATTTGTATCAGCTCACAAGTCATACATTTGGAGTATGCTTGCTCTTCTGCACTTTATCCAAGGGAGGGTGACTAAAATGGCATTATATCTGGAAGCCAAGCCCTATGGGGAATGGTTGAGTTGGGTATGTCTTGTTTGGAAGAGAGAAGACTGTGAGATAATATGATAGACATCTTCAAATAACTGAAGTGCTGTCATATGGAAGATGAAGCATGCTTGAGTTTTTTTCTGGTTAGGATTTGAACCAGGGATTTCAAATTATAAGATGAGAGATTCTAACTTAACATGAGGAAAAACTTCCTGATGACAAGAGATGCTTGATAGTGAAACAGACTCCCTCAGAATGTTGTAGACATTTGGCTAGAGATTTTAAAACAAAAGTTGGATATCCACTTTTTCAGGTACAGTAGAGTCTCACTTACCCAACGTAAACGGCCGGCAGAACGTTGGATAAGCGAATATGTTGGATAATAAGGAGGGATTAAGGAAAAGCCTATTAAACATCAAAATAGGTTATGATTTTACAAATTAAGCACTAAAACATGTTATATAACAAATTTGACAGAAAAAGTAGTTCAATATGCAGTAATGCTAAGTAGTAATTACTGTATTTACGAATTTAGCACCAAAATATTATGATAAATTGAAAACATTGACTACAAAAATGCGTTGGATAATCCAGAACGTTGGATAAGTGAGTGTTGGATAAGTGAAACTCTACTGTACTTTGGCATTGTATTCTTCTACTGACAGGGTTTTGAATTAAATAAGTTTTGAAGTCCTTTCTAGCTGTATGATTCTGATTCTACCCATGCAAACAATGGCAACATGAATGAAGCATACAGTTATCTATTACTATTTTTATATGTGCTAGAATACATTCATTTTTACACATAGTATGATGTTTTGTTTAAATCCAGCCACTGCAGAGGCAGTTTGAAATGATCCTCCAGATGCTATTAGAGTGAAACTCTCATCTTCTTTCACCATTGTCTATTCTGGCAAGGCCAGATGGAAATTATGGTACATCCAAACCTGGAAAATTAAAGTCTTCCAGGAGACTAACAAGGAGACAGGATCAAAGGACAGATGTCTAGACCAAAGAATAACTAAGAATACAGGAATACATTTGAGCTCAAAAAACCCCTTTTGTCCAAATAAAGCTCTACTGGATCAAGAAGATCCAATGGCTGTTCTGGTTAACAAAGGCAGACATGTGCTGCAGGTGTTTTCATGGGGAAGCTGGAACCTGCTATTCAAATTCTCATTAAACTGAGGAATTGCACACAGATACCTGTGTTTCTAACATTATTTGTGTTTAGTCTTTGGCTCAGCTAAAATGTTGATGGTACAGACTACCATCTCAATATAGCAATCGTGTTTTTTCTTTGGTCAGATGCAGATGTTGCTCCAGATGGAATTGAAACCAGATTATGTTGGAGGTTAAGGGTTTCTAAAGTAACAAATTATTGACACATTTCATTGCTTCCAGCCCAGCTAGAAATTCAGGACAATAAGTAGAATAAATTCACAGCTTAGAATATTCTTGGAACAAAGGGAGGCAGAATTGTCTTAAATTCAAACATTAGATCTAATCACTCAGCTAACAAAACTTTAGAATCACAGATGTCATTTTTGGATTAAGTTTAGATCTAGCCTGTTTGAAGAAAGTGCAATGTTGGATATATGGCTTTGTTACGGGAATTAGTCTGGGCTGCGGTACGACATTCGCAATTGGAGGAAATGCTCCAGAGCAAAGTCTTGGCTTGAGCTATTTCTTTTAATAGCTTAATTGTTTGCTAGAACAAAAAGTGGTGTCAGTGGTGCCGGGGAAGCAGTTGTATAGTATTGAAGTGATTTCCAAAACACTGAAACTAACCCTTAGGATCCCCAGGGGATTATATTCATATTGCACTGTTTTATCATGGAATTCTTACCATAATCATTTTACAGTTTATGTTCAAAACCAGAATCCCAAAAGGTAAAAAGCACTAGAGAGCAATCAGTTTGTTCTTCAATAGTTTCAATGAGCTTCCAGACCAAATTGTTTTTTGGCAGAAATAAAGCTGAGTAGACTTTTTATAAGACATTTAGTGACTTGGGACAATGATTATTTTCAAGAAGCTTTTGCATTAGGTCCATGAGCATCGACTGTGCCAGTTTTTAATCTCACTTGTTCTATTTGTTCTATTACTATATCTGGTGTTTTTCACCATTTGGGCTTTTAGTCTTGTGAAATAACTGCCTCCTCCTCCTTTTCTATCTAAATAAAGAGTACACGTAACTACTATCCTCAAACCACATACACTCCCAACTTGCATTTGAGATTAATTCATCCAAGTCTTAAGTTACATGACTTTATCTTCTGTTCATATGGACTATTTTAAACATTAAAGACATTTAATGAGTTTTTTTTAACTTAAAGCATTTTTTTCAAAGTAACATCCTACACAATATGGGAAGACAAGCTACTTTTGAAATAAACTCTTTTAGTTATTTTTATGTATATTTTGAGTATATTTTGTGGTCAGGTTTCACCTGAAAAACAATGTGTGGTTCCAGGCACTGTATTTTTAAAACTAGTTTGTATCTACAAAAGGAACTAGGATACTGAGGAGTCTAGAAATCATGTTTTATGAGGCCATCTGATGGGCTATCATGCAAAAGATAGAGTAGGGTTCTCTGATGTTTCAGAAGGTAGAATATGAGCATTTCAAGGAAACTATCTTCAAGTATGATTCAGAAATGTTTCTTAATGATAAAAACCTGTTCTGACAGTGGATCAGACTGTTTCTGAAGGTAAGCTCTTTGTCACTGGAAAGTTTTAGAGTCTGCATCTCCATATGTCAGGGATGCCATTATTTAAAGATTTTTGCACTAAACAGAAGGTTAGATGAGAAAGTCTTCCCTCTTCCAAATGCCTTTCTCCTCTAACAGTGGCCTCAGAGATGGAACACTGTCCAGGTAAAAGAGAAGCCAAGCCTCTCCCTAGGTATGTGTTTTCATTAAAAAGGAATACAATTGTAGACAATCTCAAGATGAAGGATGAAAATACTAAGGAAAAATGATGACAATGTTATTTCTACTAGGAAATATATCCTAATAAGGATTCAGAGGTATGCATTGTATACCTTGCCTTGTGCTGAAAAAAATACAGAAAATCTAAACACACCAAACAATAAAAAAGAATAAAGTATGAAGCAAAACTATTTTGTTATCCTCTCTTTTATATTACTTTATATTGATTATTGCTCACTATTTTGTAAAAACTATACAATAATGATTCATAGGGCTTAGTGTTTGCTTGTTTTTTCCTTTAAGACAAAGCACATGCTGAGAAGTGAATGCTAAAAATCGTCTGTATATATGGCAATTTGTAACATTACATTCTGGTAACAACAAAATAACCTAGCGATTGATAAAAAAATTAAAAGCAAGGGAAACAACAAAACACATTTTGAAAAAAGAATTCCTGGGACTCATAGGTCTATGTAGTGGGTTATATCCAGATGTAAACATACTCAACCCTTTGGGTTCAATAGAATTTAAATTGGTCATGGCTAAATAATAATAATAATAATAATAATAATAATAATAATAACAACAACAACAACAACAACAACAACAACAACAATAAAATAATACTTTATTTTTCTATCCCACCACCATTTCCCCGAAGGGACTCGGGGCGGCTAACATGGGGGCGTAGCCCAAAACAGAGCAAAGTATAACAGTTTAAAACACATGTCAAAAACTAAAAACAAAGATACAACAATCAAATAAAATGGTTGATTAAAACATTACATACAATAAAATATATAATAACTAAGTAAGTGAAGTAATAATACAAACTATGGGTAAAAGGGGGTCGGGCCTAAGAAGATACCTGATTTCAAGGCCTTTTAATAAAGTGCATGGACAGTGTCAAAGGGTCAGCTGAAATAATGTGGAATAGGGTAAATAGGAAGGGAAACAAAGTGCTAGAAGGCAAAGTGTCAGAGATAAGAGTCTATCATATTGATGGCTGTTCAAACGCACACTGAAAGAGCCATGTCTTCAGCTGCTTGATGAAGGCAGATAGGGTTGGGGCCAATCTAATCTCCCTAGGGAAGGAATTCCAAAGCCGGGAGGCCACTGCAGAGAAGGCCCTCTCCCTCGTTCCAGCAAGCCGAGCCTGCGATAGAGAAGGGAACGAGAGGAGGGCCTCCCCTGAAGATCTAAGGCTGCAGGCTCATGGGGGAAAGACGGTCACACCCCCCCCCAAATAGATTTTCAAGTCTGCTGGTAATACATATCCCAATCACTGTACAATTTGACAAAGTATTCTATGATCTTTTCAACCTATTGATTAGCCTTGAAACAATGCATTTTGAGTTCTTTTTTGGTCTGGTTTTTCTTTGAGATGTTGGTGAAAAATGCAAAATCTCCTTTTGAATAAGAGTGGCAGGCATCATCCATGGTGTTCAACTGCAAAGGATTTTGTTGACATTAATTTTACCCAAGGTTGCAATACATGACTACAATTATACATTAAAAGTGCTTAACATTAACTTTAAACCCCCTTTCTACAATTGTATTTCCCCAGGCGTATGCCTTGTTGTAGAAACTACATAGAACTGGACCTGAAATGTAGGCATTATTTGACATTGTAATGTACATAATTATATGAGTTGGCAACAAAAATGTTAGAGATATAATGCTGATATAATTCTGGTTATGCCAGAGTATATCTTTTTTGGTCATTGCTAAAAGAAGTATCCCTTACCTCCTTGAGCAACCATACCACAGCACAACACCAGCTTGGAGGTACCAGAGCTGCAACCCATGGTCAATCAGTGTCTGTGGGCCCTTCTAGACAGGCAAAAAACGCAAAAGCAATTGGGATTTTAAATCCTACTTCCTCTTGGGATGGAGGCCACACAGCTAGCCTAAACCCTGAGATTTTGCAAGGGGGTGTCCAGATATTCACCCCTGGGTTATAATGAATATGTAGAAGGGTGTTTGGGCTGGAGACTGTTCTTGTTAACAGCTGTTAGCAAGTACGTTCTCCAGTCCAACCAGGTAAATGTATGGTATGCAGAAGCTCCCCCGGCTGTTGATTAGATTGAGAGTATGCCCCAGATCTTTCCAGCTAGGTTTCACAATCAGCAGTTGAAGAATCCCAGAGCAGATCCTCTGGTAGAAATCACTTTCTGCCAATAATTAAACCAATACACCTACTGAGTTTTGTCATTTGCCATTTTGTCCCAATGTATTATGCTATGATAAAAGTGTGCTTGTGTGTTTGGTGATTTATGATGAAGCAAAGTAGAAGAAGAACACCATGCTAGTTGTCAGAGTGAAGAGGCTGCTCCTATTCAGTAGAACCCAAAATTTCTTCCACTCAGACATTGAAAGTCATTGGCAGCAGAAGTTATTTCACAACAAAAGAGATTTTTTATTGATATTATGTATTTTATATTATATTGTTGTAGTACAAGGTAATAGAAATCCCTATCAAATGTGTTACACTATTTTTTTAAAAGGCAACATTGGAGAATTAATTTTGTTCCATCTTCTGTTTACTCACTGGATGTCTGGGTACAATACACTTGATTCTGCATATGAAAATAATGCTTGAACTCACTGTTCATAACTGGCACAGTTTATATAAGGCATAAGTGTGTATGCATATACATACATTTCAACCTATGTGCTTGGTAAGAAGAAAAAATATGCTTAGAAAGGGAACCAAATCATTTCCATTTCTTATGCTGGACTACAGCAAGTTTTGCCTCATCTTGCCTCTGCCTTAAACCTGGTTTACTATGTGAATTTCATTGTTTGGAAATAAGTTCAACCAAAGTCAAGAGAATTTTGTTCCAAGGAAATTCAATTGAGATGCCAATCTCATGCCTTTCATTGGGTCAAATTTGGCTACTTCCCAAGTGTTTTGATTTACCCCTGTGGTATGGATAAGACTGTTGATAGGATTCAACAGGACAAAGGCATTCAGAAAAAGGATACTTGGCAGTTAGATCATTTCCCAAGCCTCATATCATTCTCTTAGGCCACCTACTGTGCTGCCAGAGTGGAGTCATATAACCTTTGATTAAATGGAGGAATTTAAGCTATGAAAAGGTCTGAAACTTGACATGATCCATGACGCCACCCTGTCAGTCGGTTACGATAATCTCACAGCAGATAGCAAATTTAGAAAATAGAATTACAGAAAGGTTATTTATCTACGTTTGTCTTCCCATACTTTCAATTGAACTCTACTGTGATTATAGATTTCCTGAAATTAACACTTAGTCTATATTAATCTTTGTGTTCAAATCTGTCGATGAACATTAGAGACCTTCGCAGAAAGGTTGCACACTAGCCTATTTGAATAGCTGACAAGCATAATGCTCAATTAACATCACATAAATTTGATTTTGAGTACAATTCCTAGTCACATAAAATAGAAGGAAATGCATTGTTGATATGAGGAACTAAACCCAATGGTTAGTCCCACTGATGGGAAATCACTGGATCAAAGTGAACTTAATAAGTAAACCCTGATGTAAGTTCATTGGGTCAATGGCTCTACTTTAGTTGGGACTAACAATTAAGTTATCTACATTTTGTCATCTCTATGGGCTAAGATCCATCAATATAGCAGACAAGGCATGGTAAGATTGGATTCGGTTAAATCTTACATTAAGGTTGGTGTCTGTGGTGCAAAGTAATGGCAATGAGAAAAGGAATCAAATTTTTGAAATTTTTTTTTTTCAAATGCTGGTTGTGTCCTTTTTTTAAAAAAAATGATTTTTATTTAAAAAAAACTTTGTAGTTTTCCAAAGAGATAGATTTAATTTATCTTATATTTTATTTGTTTGCTTATTGCATTTGTATGCCATTGTTCTCTCAGAGTT
The DNA here is from genome assembly GCF_035594765.1 of Anolis carolinensis. Lineage (NCBI taxonomy): Eukaryota > Metazoa > Chordata > Lepidosauria > Squamata > Anolidae > Anolis > Anolis carolinensis. The sequence continues at coordinate 24,828,889 of NC_085844.1, read as the reverse complement.
GGATGCCAGATTACTTTGAGAACAATTACAATATTTACAACAAAATGTAAAAGCAATTAAACGCACATAAAGCATTATAAAACATTTTAAAACATACAAGTTTTAAAAGAATAAAATATCTGTGTAAAAACCTCTTCTGTTTAAATGGTAAAAGCATTCTTGAATAGGAGTGTATTTGCTTGTCTATAAAAGAAACCATGGAAGAGGCCAATCTAGACTCCCTTGGAAGGGATACATTTTTAAAAAAAAATGTTAAATGCAATTGTTTTAAAAGAACAATTAAATATGGTATCATATTTTAAAAAATTAAATAGGACAATGTGTAGATGTGGGAAAGCTTTTAATGTTTGTGTTCCTTTAACAATTTCAATATCATTTCAACAGAAATAATTCAATATCTTATGAATTTATTTAAACCGTTTTCAGGAAACTATGAACAAAATTGGCCACTATGTTGAAAATCCATATTTTTCTCAAAATTGGGGCGAAACATTCAAAAAATAAATAAATAGAAAAAAACCCACATTTGACATACTGGACACATGTACATTGGAAAAAAGGGAAAATTTGAAAAAATGCTTGCAAACACACATTTAAAAGCACAGTAAATTGAAAAATTTCGAATTTCCATGAGGAGGGTGAGGAAGATGGCCATCAATCTGATGCAAAAAACAAAAAAAAAAAAGATATTTGCTTGATGAGGAATTGGAAGTTACTATTTTGCACTACAACTCCCAGAATACCCCAGCCATCATGGTCACTCAGTATGCTGCTGAAGGATTCTGGAGTTGTATTCTAAAAAAACAATCTTCCCAAGCTTTGAGTTTGTCATTGGAAAAATAAGGACCTCAACAACAAACCCCAACTAAAAAAATTAAGGAAAAGAGCTCTATCAATAAGTAATCATATATGTTCTGTTCAGATGGTTACCGTTTGTTGAAGAATCAATATCACATGTCCTTCAATGCAGCCTGAAGCATTTGGATGGCCACTGTGGGAAATAGAATACTTGTGTAACAGTACATTTAGCCCAGTCCAGAAGGCCTGGTTTTTTATGTTAAGGATTACAGAAACATTTCCTTGGCTGTATAGATTGCAGTGTGTTCCATCTGCCACCCCCACGCGATCAGTCAAGATACACATTGTGCAATCTGTTCTGATACATACGGGCCACTTGCTGGAGACAAACACTTTGGAATAAACAAAGTAATGTAATATTTCCTGGTAGAATCCCAAGTTTATTCTCTCCATGACACTAATCTTTTAATTCATTGGCTAGGCAATAGAAATCTCCCTTACAATTTAGATACATATAATAACCCTTCCATGTTTTGACATCTTTGATACATTACAGCTAGTGTTCCTTTTCTGTTTGACTCTTTCAGATTAGAAGCTGCCCATGCCAATGAAGTGAAGTAGATGAGGCAAGTGTAAATAGTACCGTCATCCTAATATCTTAATATTTTATAATAGTTTTAAACTATGTCTACACCAATTCATTAATTTGTCATCTATCACTTTAAATATAATGAGGAGTTGGTGCATTTACAGAGCTCATTCAGAGTCCCATTTGTCCTGTTAATTTAGCGGCATAGGAACAATAAATATATCTCTTGAGTAGAAGTACTTGAGCAGTGCCCAGTTTGGAGGCAGGAGACCTTATCACAATCCTTCGTGCTCTGATTATATCCAGAGTGGTTTAATGTAATGCGATCTATATGATGTCACATTTGGAGACAGCATGAGAGCTTCATCTGGTGGAGAATGTAGATATAAATGTAAATGTAGATGTAAATTACAATTAGTACAACGTTCGGCAGCCAGGCTTTTAACCGGAGCGAATTACAGGGCGCATTCTACACCTCTGTTCAAGGAGCTCCACTGGCTGCCGTTTACTTTCCGGGCCCAATTCAAGGTGCAGGTTATTACCTACAAAGCCCTAAACGGTTTGGGACCCACCTATCTTAGAGACCGCATCTCCCCCTATGAACTTGCACGTTCTCTTCGCTCGTCGGGTGAGGCCCTCCTCTCGCTTCCACCACCTTTGCAGTCGCGGTTGGTGGGGACAAGAGAGAGGGCCTTCTCCGTCGTGGCCCCCGACTTTGGAACTCGCTCCCCAGGGAGATCAGGCAGGCCCCTACCCTCCTTTCCTTCCAGAAGAGCCTAAAAACCTGGCTCTTCCAAAAGGCCTTCGACGATTAATTACTAGGTTGAACTATCTGCCCATCCAACTACAGGATTTTCTGCCACTACTACTTTGCACTTTATGGACTACTTTGACTGAGAAATTACCTCTCCCATTTTGATATATTCTACACTTTGGCCCAGATCCTTGTTTTAGTCTGTTTTTAACATTTTATGCTGTATGTTGATTTTTATGATAGTTTTATTGATATTGATGTTTTACTGTTGGAATAATTGTTTTATCGTTTTATTGCTGTATGTTTCGGGCTCGGTCCCCATGTAAGCCACTCTGTGTCCCCACTGAGGATATGGGGCGGGGTATAAAAATAAAGTTGTTGTTATTATTATTATTATTATTATTATTATTATTATTATTATTACTCCACTGGTTTTCTGGAGCCAAGATATTTGAGCATGTCAGACTAATACTGTATTACCTATACTGGTTGTCAAAGAGTGCTGGTTGTTATGTTTAAGGCACTAAATGGTTTGGGATCAATTTTTATGAAGAACCACCTATACATATGGAGCCTCTGGTGGCTCAGTGTGTTAAAGCGCTGAGCTGCTGAACTTGCAGACCGAAAGGTCCCAGGTTCAAACCCGGGGAGCGGAGTGAGTGCCTGCTGTTAGCTCCAGCTTCTGCCAACCTAGCAGTTCGAAGACATGCAAATGTGAGTAGATCAATAGGTACCGCTCTGGCGGGAAGGTAACGGCATTCCATGCAGTCATGCCGGCCACATGACCTTGGAGGTGTCTACGGACAATGCCGGCTCTTCGGCTTAGAAATGGAGATGAGCACCAACCCCCAAAGTCGGAAATGACTGGACTTAACGTTAGGGGAAACCTTTACCTATACATACATAAAACTAGGTAATCTTTAGGTAGATTCAAAACAAAGAATAGCCCATGTAGGAGCAGACCAAAGGCCTATCTAGTCCAATGTTAAGTTCACCCAGTGACCAATCAGTTATCATACAAGGCCTCATCACAAAGGCCAGGCAAAGCATCCTGCTTTCCCTGGCTTTGGGGAGAAAAGAGAGGGGCAGCATGGTGAATCTGTTGCCCTACATGCAGCTCCCTTTGGGCGATGCTTTCCTCATCACACAGGGGAAGCGTCACTCTCCTTGGAGGTCCTGGGTTTGCGGAAGAAGCTTTTGGCAATGCTTTCACGTCCATTGGGGGCAGGGGCTCCTCCAGAAATCACACAATGTCGTGTGATGGCCAGTGAGGTTCCATCCAGAAGATGGGTTGAAAGCATCTTAGGATGCTTTGTTAGGTGAGTGGGATGAACCATAAGAAGCCTGACATCAGGAATGAATGTAATCACACTCACCATCTCGTGTACCACAACGAGAGGCAAACTACTTCTGATAGCAGAGGAGACATCCAGTCCTCCTGACTAGAAGTCCCATCTTCATGAACTAATGCAGTCCTTCCGAAGGCAGTCTAAGCTGGCAGCCACCACTAGATTCTGTAACAGTGAGTCCCACATAGGGCCCATCTTTTCAACCAGTACGTAAAGTCCATTAGGCAGACTGGCAGATAAAACAAAGAAAGCCATCAAAACGATGGTTATTTTTCAGTGAAGAGACTTTGTTTATAAATTTGGCATAACAGAAACACAGTTATTCCTAAATGAGTGGTTCCAGATAGCTGTGTTGGAGGACTTTTTCCATTTCCCTCCAGTATTTTTTGATATGTTGTACTATATTTCATTCCAATGCAATATACTTTTTCTGTAAACCCACTAGGGAAATATTTGGGCTAAAATGTTATTAATAAATGTAATCTCGCATTTCCATCTGGGATGAAATAGGGATCTCCTCACCTCTATTTATCTTTAAATTGGAGACCAGAGGAAGATTTGAATAAGGGAATGCAAAGGAAGCTTAATCTATACAAAGTTGGTGGCAGGTGGGTGAAGAAACCAACATTTTCAAATGGAAGTTTTCAGCTGAATCAAGTGTGCATTTCAGGGGAATTTCAGTACTTTCTGTGTAAGTTCAGTTTGTAGACCAGTTCTTTTTAGCAGCTTAAACCAATATACAAACTGTATTCTTGGCTTTTTAACTTTCTCATAATACTTATAATTAGTGTCATCTACTAATAGTGAATAGTGGAAGATTCTGGATAGACATAAAAAAGAACTTTATCCTCCATAGTTAAGCTGTGATTTCATTGTCACAAGTTGTAGTGATGGCTGTCAACTTGAATGACTTTTAGAAAGGACTAAATAAAACTTATGCAGGTAGAGGTCCATCAATAACTATGAGTCAGTATATATCATTGCTAGTTGCTAGGGAATTCAAGACAAGAGGATACAGCTGGATTCAGGTCTGGCTGATGGGTTTTTTAGAAGCATCTGTTCGACCACTGTGTCCACAGAATGATCGACTAGATAAGACTTTGGTCTCATCCGGCAGGATTCATTTTATGTTCTCTGGTGTGACTTTTCAGTGAATACTTAAGGAAGTGGTACTTATGTTTACTTTCAACTTCTAAGTCAAGCATGAGGCACAATACAAATTTCTGCTCGTGCTCAGCAAAATTCATTATTCATCTGGAACGAATAATGAGGCAGTGTATCTATCAGCCAACTTTACCTCAACAGCATACTAGGTAGAATTTAAAGGAATATGAAAGCTGAAATCCAAATTGGTATTTTAAATCAGATTTTGTACATTTTTTCTGCTCCTTTTATTTCATTTGTTCACACACTGGCTTATTTCAAGATTTATCATCTTGGAATGAAAAGCAAAAGAAATCAACTATGGGATTTTCTCAATGTTCTTGCTATTAATTTCCTCAAAATATTTGTCAAAAGAAAATAGTTATGGGGAGCTATAAAATGCAAAGGTTATCTGTGGCATTATGACCTTTGGACATCAAACTTTGGTTGAAACAAAAAAGTGAGTGAGAGAGAGAAAGAGAGAGAAAGAAAGAAAGAAAAAGAAAAGGTAAAAGTTCAAAGAAGTATGACAGTTGATATAGTGCAAGGAGATTAGCAGGTATTGCTGTCTTCCAAATATTAATTCGAAACAGAACAATACTTTTTTTCCAAACATCAGTCATTTACAGGAAGTTTTTTTTTTTAAAAAAATGCTCATTTGATTCATGCATGGTAGGATCAAAACAGAAAAGTCTCGCCTGTTAACATTCTAGGAACAACTGTCAGTGCTTTCTGATAAAAAATAAAATACGTTCCATGTTCTTTTTCGTTCATGAATTTTACACCTGGTTAAGGAGGAAAGTCATGCTGGCCACATGACCTTGGAGGTGTTTACAGCTGGCTCTTCAGCTTAGAAATGAAGGTGAGCATCAACCCCCAGAGTTGGACACGACTGGACTTAATGTCAGGGGAAACCTTTACCTTTGCTTAAGAAGGAAATTAACAAATAAGCATTCAGGTGTGTGTGGATTTTCTACAAATAATACATACCATTCTGCTATCTCCCCTTAATGTTACATACATTGTGTCCATGTTCTTACAGGAGTAGCCTCTGAAGAACAGAAGATAGAAGAAGATTCCTAGAAGGACAGTCTGCAGTGACTACCTCAAATGTCCAAAGCTAGGTATTCAAGACACCTTTCCCTGGAAAATATAGATTGAGATAGACTGAGCTTCTCTTGCAATCTCCTTTACACCAATTGCCTTGTCTTTCAATTATGGTATTCTAGATTAAAAGAAGCATTGCAAACAAATAATCCTGATCATTTAATTGAGAAATAAGTCCTGCTCTGTTTGTTCCACAGGACTTTGGATCAGGTGAGTGTCCTTAGGATTGGTGCCTAAAGCTTTCCTAGCATGGCTGTAACAATCAGAAACTACCTGGAAACCAAGCACTGAAGGAAGGGGCTTCACCAGAGTTGGCAGCTTCCTCTCTGGATGATAACAGAAAAGGCCTTTTCTATCTTCTCTTCAACACAACTGCGGTGTAAACCAGGAAAATATGTATGACAACTTACATATGGATTGTTACAATGTTGTAATGAATTAATGAAACGATCTCATCATATCTTTGGCAGCATCTTGGCGATGCTCCAATTAGCCACCGGGCATCAGGAAGCCACCTCCACACACCTCACTTCACTGGACTCCTCTGGCAGCTCTTTACACGGGGAAGCATGGTGCATGCGTGGTGCACACGTGGAACACTTGGCTTCCCCCATTGAAGGAATGGCAATATAGCATGCCAGTTCTGCCCTCTTTCACACAAGGACCAGGCACGACATCGTGTGATCGAAGCCGGCTAGCTCCATGGGTGACTGGGGCTAGATTGGCGTTTGCCATCAAATCTAGCCCTCTTTGATGAGGTCATTATGCTCCATGTCAGATTTAGAAGGGGGGGGGGATGAATCAGAGACACAATTTGGAAGTATTACTTTTCTGGAAACAGCTTTCAGAATCCTCCAGCTAGCATGGTCAGTATAACTTTCCAAAGCTTTAACCATATCCCATAAAGATGCGATGACCTTAATCCTGTGTTTTTCATTTACTGGCCAGAATATATTGTCATAAGCAAAGGTTCTTGGTGGTACTGCTGTGTTCTGATTTGTGTATGGCCATGTCCCATATGAAAAAGTATTGGAAACTGCCATAGCACAAGAAATTCTGAGTGGCTGTTCCTTTAGGTTCCTAGAAGAAAGCAAAGATTTGTCTGGCAATTACCCCATCAGATCCACATTTCCAGAAGAGGAAATGTATAATATAATAACATACAGGAGATGGAAGTCAAGATCTAAAGCCAAACCTTTTAAAGGGAGAAAATAAAAAAGGAAAAGAAAATAAACACTGAGGAGTTCTGCTCCATTACCCAAAAGAAAATAAATGAGTAGTTCGAGAATACATCTGAATGTGAAGAAACCAGAGACTTGTCATTTCCTTGAGAGCAGACAGCACTCTTAAATTTAAGCATGAAAGGGTTGCTGGAGGATGGCTCTACATTTAAACATGGAAGAATAAATATTATCTAAACTTGATTTATCTGACTGATGGGTTCCTGACTCTAGAATAGACATATGGACTGTTTCTTGAGACATGGCTGCCAAAATCTGCTTAAGAAAAGGAAAGATTTCTGGGTTATATCACACATCTTAAAGCCTGATGTTCCTTGACATTCCAACATGCTAATAATTTTAAAAACCATATATACATATGGGATAGTTATCTAGCTATGAATGAACATCTAACTGAAATGCTTTATTCTCAGTGTTGAAACCAGGGTGGGTCTTTCTTGTTTATGAAGCTAGTGGAGCTGTCTCATCCATTCTACAGTGAACTACTAGTTCAGAATTATAACAAGGCACAGCCAATGCAAAATGTTATTAATTTATGTTGTTGGAGTGAATATTGCATGTCTGAATATTCTGATAAATGAAAGTACTTTGCATCTGAAACCATGGCATGCATACACACATACAGAGCTAAAAGGTTGAGATTGCATCAACAGGCATATAGTATCTAATTTAAGGGAAACTCTGTTGTGCTTTGTTTGAATCTCAGCAGTTCTGGGCATCACAATTCAAGAATGATAAGAACAAGCTGTAGCATGTCCCAAAAAGAGTGACTAAGATTATTAAAGGTCTAGAAACCAAACCTTATCAAGAAGTATGTATAGTTTGGAGGGTGCCATGTAGAAGTAAGGTTGTGTTCCGACGTCCAGAGAGTAGAATGAGAACCAATGAATTAAAAGAAAGGACATTACACATAAATATTACGAAGCACTTCTTTACGGTAAGAACTGTTTCATAGTAGAATAGACTGTCTTGGAAAGTGGTGGATTCTCCTTTCAAAGGTTTTAAACAGAAGTGGGTGGGTCTCTTTCAGGAGTGCTTGGTAGGGGACAGGATATATCTAGCCCATGCAGCCTCTTCCTACTCTTAAGATTCTTTCCTTCAATGATTCTGTGTAGTAGTAAGTTACACATTAGTTGGCCCAGTGAAGTGCCACTGTTTGCTCCACTGGGAATTCTGATAGATTCCCTTTTTTTGTGAATTGTCGAGAACTAGGCCCCATGTGCCCATAATTTGCACTATTGGAATAATGCTCTTTGATACAACTCCAAATATCTCTCATAACACTAAAGATGTCATGCCAGTTCATTTCCATGAGCCTAGTGAAACCACTCTCACCATATTTCAAAGCAGAAATATTCTCACCAAACACTCTAGATGCTATAGTTGCTCAGTGTTAATAACAATGCTAATAGAGAATCCTATATCACCTTTTACTTAACATAACTTTATGTATACTTAGCTAAGTAGCATAGGTGTGAAGCATCCCTGTAATTGAGTTGTGAAAATGTATATTAGGACACCAACAAGAATGCTTGATGTTCATTGGGATTGATGTACACTAGTTTCATTGTGCACCAGTCCCATTGCTCAAACAACACTTTGCTGAATGTGCTATGTAGTAATGTAACGGCAAACCTGTAACGAGACATAGATGTTATGATAGGAATTTGAATTTGCCCAATTCCAATTCCTACTTACAGATGTCCACTTACAAAGATGTAACTTTTTGTTATCACCCATTTCTACCAGGTATCTGACATTCTGGAACCTGTAAGTCAGTCTGCTGTAACTAAATTTATTTGTAGGAATATTTAAAAAAACAAAAACAAAAATAGCATCATGGTTTTTTGTTTGTTTTGTTTTGAAGTGGTTTGCCCTTGCAATTGAGAAAGTGCGACTTGCTTAAGGTCCCCCAGTGAGTTTTATGTCTGAGCTGGGAGTCAAACATTTGTTTCTAAAGTCCATGCCAACAATTCCCTAGAATCCATGCTGATAACAAGTAGAAGGGTGTTTTTTTAGTGACACGCTCCATATTTAAGAAATACTTCATGCTGACATCATGTGAATAGTCCCATAATGTGAGATAGTCATAACACTACCAGCATTCTGGTTCATGAGTTGATACTTTTTTTTTCCAGGCCAATATGGAGAATTAACTTGTGACAGAACTGAATGAATTGACATGTTTCTGAAAATTTGCCATCAACCATGCATTTTATACATTGTATTTGTGCATCCTACATTTTACACTGGTAATCCATTGTGAAATGACACCCACTCATTGATGTGTATTACACAATGTTGCTTATTATGCATGAGGGTTATAGAGTCCTGTGTATGTCTGCATGCGGACATTTACACAACATGCAGGGAATGTTGCATTGAGGCCTCCTTGTCATTTCAGCACAGGCTGAGATATTGGAACTACATTTGGGCTGAAACCAATAAAATATAAGGACTTGTTAACACAATCCAACTTGTCCATCCTTTCTTCCCCTACCAAGCCATAATGCTGACCCAAATTGTTGGCACAGTATAGAAGCACTGCTTGTAAGGGGGTAATATGCACTGTTTTATTTTATCATGACTTTTGTCCTGTTTTGTTTTTTAGAGGAGAAAAAATACAGCCAAGCTGGCATGAATATGTATGATGATCAAGTATTATGTTTGATCATGTGGATAACTGTTACCAAGGGATGTTAAGAAAATTTCCTTTATCCGTATAGCATGCATTTGAAACAATGACTGGGCTCTGAGTAAAATAATTAAAATAATTCAGATCAGTCACTGCCAAGAATTGTGAATGAATGAATGATTAAAGTGAAAAGAAGTCATTCAATTTCATTTGCAAAAAAACTGAATAAATAAGAAGGAAATACAAATCTCATTTGATTATCTGCAATAATCTGTTGGTTGGAAACAAAAAAATCAAGCTCTCTCTGTGTGTGTGTTACTGTGAAAGAAAGAGAAAAAAGTTGGAAGGAAAGGGCAAAGGGTGGTGTAAACTTTGATTTGTTCATGTTTTAAGGTTTACCTTCTCACTCCTTGCATTGTCAATCTGAACTTCCCAGTATTTTTTTTAGGATTTTCCCCCTCCAGTGTTTAACTTCTGGGAATAAGAATGCCACAAGAATACATACTCAAAACAAACCAAGGATGAAATCATCTGATGTGTTTTAAATGTTTTATTATAAAGAATAGGAAACCATGTCCCCATTTGTTCAAACTGAGATAAATAAACAGTAAATATCATGCTTGTGTTTTGATCGTTCTTTTGCTCTCTCCCCGTCATCCTTAACTTGTGTCCTTTGCAATTTGATCTATACAGTGGTATTCTTCATTTGGAAACTTTAAAAATATTACATCTTTTGAGAAACACCACGATCTTTGGACATAAATGAAGACTGCAGGAATGAAGGAGAAATCAACAATATGAAGGAACCTTCTGAACCAAAATAAAACAAAACAAAAGTCAGTAATTTAACCAGAAGAACTCAACTAATTAACTTCCTTTGGCAGGATGATGTAAAGAGAAATACATACAGATAAATGCAAAAGACCCTTTTAGCTTTGGAAACATGTAGCTGTGGTGCTATGGTATTCCTTTATTCATTCATGTTGTTTGTACAAAGTCTATGCAGATTTTGTTCCCATAAATGGAAGAAACTTGCCTACTATTGATTAAGAGCATGGACACTCAGCTGCATTCAACACAAAATTAGAAATTATCAATACTTTTCAAATGTCATTAATGGAGCCTCAAGTTTTATTTAAGCCTATGTTCTCAATCCAAGGTCATCATTAAGCTTCACATAGCTTGTCTGCATATGCTTTTGTATAAGGACAACTGTGGGACAGCATTCACAGAATGCTTGCCTGAAAAAACTACATGTTATTTCCCAACATAATAGGATGGCAAGAATTCAAAAACTATCATACATGTCAGAATATTTTCCCATTCAGCGTACTCTATTATGGGCTGGCATATCATTTGACCTACTTCCTGAACCTTCAAATTGGGGACAAGCTAGAGTTCTTCCGCATCAAAACAATACAAAAAATGCACTCGACCATTTAGGTATGGGTCTTCCTCAATTCAAATACAGACAGTTTACAGAACTGTAGAAAGAAGCAACTTCAAAGATACAGAGTGGAAGAATGCTCCGGTGAGATTCATATCGATCACGCATGGGCAAACTTCAGCCCTTAAGTGTTTTGGACTTCAAATCCCACAATTCCTGGCTGGGATTTCTGGGAGTTGAAGTCCAAAACGCCTGGAGGGCTGAAGTTCTATTTACTATTTAGTTTGTATGAATACAACTTGCAATGAGATGATGGAAGAGAACAAACTCACTGGCTAGAACTTAGTTGGTTGGGATACTTTTCCTACGGAAAGAGGCTCCATCATATGAAAAAGTGTAGAGATGCATGGCACTAGATAAAATATATCCGATATGATCTAGCTATTGGCGAGTCAGATAATTTTCATAATCCTTCCCATTGCAAGAGAAATAGAAGGACCGCACAAATTTTATGGGATTAGTATAGTTTTTATAATTGAAAAACCTGCTCATGTGAGACATTTGTGAAGAGGGCACTCCATGTCTTAATGGAAGAGTAAAGAAGAGCAGAAGGTCAAAGAATCAGTACTAGCACCTCTACGTAGGTGAGGTAATATTAATGCCTGAAATGCTGAAAAGTAATTGCCTCTCAGTGTAGATGATACTGAACTAGATGGATCATTGCCCTGACTTTGTTCTAAAAGTTTCCCTCTGTTTCTATACATGAAATGGTGGATATACACATGTTTCTGAGATCCAGACAGAAACTAAAACATTAGTTAGACCTTATTGTCTGAGTCAAATATTTGAACTGATCCTCAGCATACATTTTTTAAAAGTTCATGAAATTCCAAAGATACATATGCTGGACACATTTTAAACAGAAAGCAGTGTTTAAATATAGTAACCCACTTTCTCAGAACAAGTACTTTTAATTCTCACTAATTTCAAATAAAGTAGAGCTATGCACGTGCTTAGTTTTCCTTTTTAAATTAATGTGCTTACATTTGGTTGTTTTCTGGCCATGGTATTGATCATCCATAATTGCAATTATCCCCTTTATTCTCCTATATTTATTTATTATTCTCCACAGTAACTGAACCACTACAAAGAACTGAAAAGAACTGATAAGCCTCCTGCTTGGCTTACTTTCAAATTTACAATGAGTAACAGAAAACAAATGAAGGTCTAGCAATTTAGAAGTAATTAACTTTAACATGTGCACATACAAAAAAAAAAAAAAGCCCAAGGCTGGTTAATGAACCCAATCCAGTTAAATATGAGGTTATGCCATTTGCATACATGCTGTATTTAAGTATATTTTCCAAAGGAAATTCCATATACAAATAACCTTTATTTCACCTTTTTAAAATAACCAACAATTTCTTTTGAATGGGAGATTCAGACTGGGTTTGACAGAGCCCAAAGCTGCTGCAGTCAAAAAGAAAAATCCCTGGCTTCTTTTGTTATCATGCCATAAATCCTAGCTGAAGGATTATGTCAATTATCCAGATTACCAACATGCACCCTAGTCAGTCGGGGCAATTCCCCCCACATTGCTCTTATCATTCTCTGCCTGTCATGAAGCACAGGCTCTTTATTAGGAACATGTTTCACATTTGAAATGGGCTTAAATGAGAAATCACTCCTACATACCTTATTGATCCTACATTAAAGAAATGTTATCTATCTAAATTATATTTGTTGATAGCAGGCAAGGGCTTGCACAGCCATCTTTGCATTTTCAAGGCAACATGTCCCTATCAAAATAAATATCAGTTGTGCTTTTGCATAGATTCAATGCTTTTTACACTGTGGATGAGTATCCCTTTATTTATTTATTATTATTTATTTTTGCTTCCCAAAACTGCATCTTCCTTGTATGTAGTCTGATAACTTTCATTGTTTTTGTTTAAGAAAAAAATGAGAAGAAAAGCTTCAGCTAAATGTTATTGGGTTCCTTTGTGGCAACTGAATTGAAAGGTTGCCCACTGAATAGTCAGTTATCTTCTGTAGTCTGAGCAACCATGTCTTCATCTGCATCCTCATGTGTTTGGTGGTGATTCATGTCCATTTTCTGCAGCCTGTGACATCATATCTGAGTAGAGCTGGATTCCTGCCATTTGATGCCTTTCAGAAAGTTCCTGCCTTCTGCTTCTGAAGGTTACATAGGAGATCCTTCAGATTGTGGTAGCTATACTGCACATTGTTCTTGCCTTTGCTTGGTGTCTTTAAAAGTCTAAAGGCCGGATCATCATAGTTGTGGAACGTAATGAGTAACTGGGGCCTTTGAAGTAATGCCATTTGATTCCATTTATTTTTCCGTGGTGTTGTCCGGCGGAGTAGAACATTCCATTGAGATTGGAAGGCCCACAGGCATCAAACCACCAGCCTGAAATAATTAGGAACAAAACAATTAGGCCATATATATGAACCAAGCAAGCTCTGTTTCATTTACAAGATTAAATTAAAAGTGAATATGAAGCATCTAAGTGGTAAAGACCACTCAGGAGGCAATAGTTTCAGCTTTGTTCAAACAAATAAACAAATAAACATTCTGTGGCTGGTATACAAGGAGCCACACAAGTAGTTGTATATGCCCAGAGTAGCTTTGCGATAGTGTTTTAAAAATAAAACAAAGAAATAGCATTCAGAATACCATTTCTGAAAGTTAGAGGACTTGTGGAAACATCAAAAAAGAAAAAAAAGATGGGGTTGGAAAACAGAGTCTTCAGTATCCTTACCTATAGATATTGCCTTAGACCAGTGCTTCTCAACCTGCGGGTCCCCAGGTGTTTTGGCCCACAACTTTCAGAAATCCCAGCCAGTTTACCAGCTGTTAGGATTTCTGGGAGTTGAAGGCCAAATCATATGGGGACCCACAGGTTGAGAACCACTGCCTCACACCAAGTGGTATGTTAGACAGGAAATGTCCTCACTCCCCCTTCCATTTGTTTTTCTGCCATTTAGAAGCTTCCATCTCAATGGGGTGGAAAATGCATGTTGGTTTTGTGACTGAACTTTAAAGGACGCATCCAAGGTGAGTTCGATATTATAGATAGATCCTTTATCATTCAGATTAAAACCCATAACAGATCCACTGGTCAATTGACATGGGAGCCAACAGCCTCCATTGGTCTGACATTTTATCATTTTAAGTATTATTTTTAAAAGCTAGGCCTCTTTGTGTGTTTCAGTAAAATGAAAAGAAAAGACCTGGGACTCAATACAATGCTGGCAGAGTGGACATCTACCAGTGCATTCACACAGGAGAAAGAGGGAGAAAAGAGCTAACTTAGTTGTCCCACAAATCAATGACAGTTTAACTGGTGGCCTAACTTCTGTGCGCTATGGCAAGAGGTAGACTTTGAAGTCCTCTATGGATAAGACAAATAGGAACACTGCCCCCTGGAGTGGCCCCTGCCTTCTCCATATTGTTTTTTAGTGATCAGGGGATTGGGTTAGGGTGGTATTTATAATAATAGGTCTCACTGGCAGGTTACTAAGGGAGATTGACTCATTGTGCACCTTCTCACCCCCCTTGTGGGTTAAGGGCAGGCCTCCAGAATAGCCTCACTATATTCTAGGGTTTGAGGAGCTGTGAAAGGCGCAACCCTTGGAACCAAACCAAGGGATTTGCTCTCTCTTGTAAAGTTTTGAGGCATGGTAGGGAGTGCCCTTGGAATAGCCTTCCAGTAAATGACCAGCCTGGGCGAGTAACCAAAGTAGCTTGATTGCCCTCTGATAGTTCACCCAACAGAAGGCTAAGGAGGTGATCATGATTCAATACCTGTTGCTTGTGTTAGACCCATATCAGGTTGCTCCCTCACAGGAAAAATACATAACAAATTAGGCCAATAAATGCTGTCTAATTCACCCAAATCTTTGTGCCTACTAGCTTCCTATTTCATGGTGGGGAATCAATTCACATATGGTTTATCCCCATCACATAAGTTGATCAATTTATACATGTAGATCTATTTATTCATATTAAATAGAAGGAAATTCCAAAAAGTGAGCTTCTTTAATTCATGGGAGCAGTCACTCAATGATACAAGTACTGAAATGGGTAATCAAGAAAATTTAGCAGGATCAGCCATTTCTCAAATATTTTTAATATTTTCCCCATCCTCTACAAGTTTGAAGGAATGGATAAACATGGAAATTTACCCAAATTTTCCTCATTAGGGAAATAACATAAAAATCAAGTTGTAAGAAATATACATATCCCATGCCTTTATGTTATGCCTCTTTTTTGTGTGATGTACACAATGGCTTGCTTCCTACAACAGGTTGTGTAGTGTAAATGTTTACATGTGGAGTTACATATTGATTGTGCTACACTACCCTTGGGTTAAATTGCAATGCTCTACCACTGAATTCACAACCAGATGTGAAAACCAGTAATGTGCTGGAGGTATAATGGCATTGCACACAGAATTCGAGTTCTGCACCCTTGAATTGAGTGCATCTTGCAAAAATGTCAACCCACTTCTATAGGGGAACTTACACATCCATATGACACTAATAGGGATTCCAGACATTGTATTAAATGGTATCCTGAGCACATGTACCCATAAATGTGCCCATTTGAATGTTAGACGGTGACAACTAAAACATGTGCCTAACTTGTGCAACAAATGAGAGATGGTTTAAATCACAAAATTTATTTCTCAAATTCTGCCCTCTGCAGACTCCTTGGTTGTTTAAATATGCGTAGCCACTAGCCAGGCTTTAAAGAGGTAAACATGGCCAAATAAGTAATTCAGAAATAAACATTTGAAGTTCTTTCTTTCATTGCAGATGGCACTGAAAAGAAATTAAGCCATTTTTTTAAAAAACCATCCCTAACTGAATTAAGAGAAGCAGTGTATCATTTTACTAGCATAACTTACGTATTCAGATGGGCAAGGCAGAACATTGTGAAAGCATGCATACTTCACAAATTAATGAAAGTGCTGATTATCATTCTTCAAGTTTCTATGCTTTTGGACAGCAGGAACTACATTGACATCTGTCTTATATTCTTACTGCTTTGTTTCATGATACATTTGCAGGGCATTGGTTTTCAAGACTGAGGGAGAGAATGTGAAAAGCTTTGTAGAGGTTTTAAGTGTGTTTCAAAGTGACCCAGTTTGCATGGCCTAACAAACCAGGGCTCCAGAGGAAGAACGGCTTATTCATGAAAAACATTCTAATGTATTTGATATGATCAGTCCCACTGCAAGTAGGCTAAACCTGCTTACTCTGATATCAAAACTTGACATTTTGGCATTCATTTTTCCAACCAAGCCATTTGGTTTTTTTCCCCAAGAGTATCTTTGGCTTATTAGTGAGGAAATGGGCCAGAGTTTAATTTCTTAAAAGGTTGGATATCAGGCTAATCTGTGAATAAAAGATCTTGAATTGAGAGTTACTGGTGGACCCTCATCGCCATGCTGTTACATTCAAGGCAAGGCTTAACACATAATCCTGGATTGTTCTGATGTTTGCAAACATGCAGTATCAGGCGCACACTTTACTGATGTTGTTACCTATGTTGAATTAACAGCAGTCTGGCTTCATTGGCACACTGCATTATACACTGACCATATGATGCAGTTTGGGACTATGGTGGTACAATGGGTTAAACCCCTGTGCTGCTCACCTGAAGGTCAGCAGTTTGAATCTGCTGGCGAGCTCCCGCTGTTAGCCTTAGCTCCTGCCAACCTAGCAGTTTGAAAATATGCAAATGTGAGTAGATAAATAGGTACAGCTTTGACGGGAAAAGGTAAAAAAAGATTCTCCAAGCAATCGTGCTAACCACATGACCTGAAGGGAGCAACACAGGATCCTTGACTTGAAAATAGAGAAGAGCACCTCCCTAGAGCCAGAAATGAAAGGAGAAGTCTTTGTTTTTGTCTGTGTTGAGTGCCTCAATGTATGCGATTGTAAATAAGGCATTGACTGTTTGTCTTTGTCTGCTTT
Source organism: Anolis carolinensis (assembly GCF_035594765.1). Taxonomy (NCBI): domain Eukaryota; kingdom Metazoa; phylum Chordata; class Lepidosauria; order Squamata; family Anolidae; genus Anolis; species Anolis carolinensis. The sequence continues at coordinate 24,811,880 of NC_085844.1, read as the reverse complement.
ATATATACTGCAATCTGCTCTGAGTCCTTCGGGGAGAAAGGCGGAATATAAATACAGAGTAGTTTCAAACTGTATTATATCACAGTCTAGATAGGGGTAAAAGACAACTTAGCATCTTCAAATGAATATAAACTGAAGATGGAAATATGATTAAATAGCAACAGTATCTGGTATCTCATATAGGAAAGTGTGAACTACTGAAATGTGTGCGGGAGAGAGCCTGAGGATCTGGGAAATGGAGGGAAGGTATAGCAGGGTATGCCTGCCTACACATCAGCATAGTGCTCAGCACATGGCAAAATCAATATTTGCTTTTTATTTGTTTTATTCAAATATTTTTGAACTGGAGATTGTTAAATCTGTAGTTGCAGAACTTTATCTAACACAAACTCAGTTATTACATAATTTTTAGAACTAGAAAACATATGTATCACTCTTTCTGTATGTGTTTTGTTTTGACAGTAGCTTTTGTATCATTCATTGATATATGTAATATAATAAGGAGCTTTATTGTATTACATATATTGACCAATAATATTAAAGCTACTGTCAAAATAAACATACAGACAGAACTATACATTTAGCACAGGCTTTATTTTCTTCAGTTCACATTTCTTTCCATGTTCCTTCCTCATCTAGAAGCAAATTGGGGACATATGAATCTCCCATGAGAAACATTGTTGGTCTAACCACAATTCTTTAGGTTTTCTTCCAAAACCCTTAGATGTGCCACTTGTAAAGAAACCCCCCACATTAGTGCTGAATGTCACTTTAGGTAAAATAGCAGCAGTGTCTCCAAGAACCAAATGAAATATTATGTGGCATATCTGTGACTGGATCTCTGAAAGCCTTTTTCTTCCATTAGAAACAGAAACTGAGGAGGCAATTTCGATCGAAACTCCAGTCCTGGGGGAATTTTAATCATGTCCCCTGGCCGAAAACTCTCCTCCCACTCAGAAACTGCTAATAACCATAGTTACAGAATATGTAAATGAGTTTGTATGTGCATGTAAGACACACACACACACACACACACACACACAGAGAGAGAGAGAGAGAGAGAGAGAGAGAGAGAGAAGATATTTAACTACTGGAAGACATCCATCCATTTATATCCATCTATTTTCCTCTGCATGTCTAATAGTAGCTTGAAGCAAGATCTCTCTCTCTCTCTCTCTCTCTCTCTCTCTCTCTCTATATATATATATATATATATATATATATATATATACACACACACACACACACACACACACACACACACACACACACACACATATGATATTGACAAATTGAAACCTGTTCATAGAGGGGCAACCAAAATGGTAACAGATCTGGAAGTCAAACTCTATGAGGAATGGCTTGGGGAGTTGGCCATGTTTAGATTGAAGAAGAGAGGGTTGAGAGGACACATCATAATCATGAATAAGTATTTGAAAGAATGTCATATTGATGAAGGGGCAAGCTTTTTTTCTGTTGCAATACAGACTAGGATATGGAGCAATGTGTTGAAACTGAAGGAAAAAAGATTCCACCTAAACATTAGGAGGGTTCCTTAAACAGTAGAATATATCGCCTTGAAGTGTGATGGAGTCTCTCTGGAGGTTTTTAAATGGAGTCTGGATGGATATCTCTTGATAGTGCTTTAATTGTGGATTCTCGGATGGCAGAATGGGCTTGAATTGTGGTCTCTTCCTACTCTATGATTCTATTATTCGATTTCAAGTTTTAATATTTTAGAGAAAATAGTTAATTCTCCCTCTCACAGTAGTGTGCACCTATTGCTAATGCTCACTTCCTCTGGCTTCTTTTTTTTTTCTTTGTCAAAGAGAAAGATATTATCAATGATGTCCTCTCTAGTTTGATCTTCAAAGAAACTGCTACTTCTATGATAGACAGTGATGCTCAGTGTCACCATAACACCCTCCTCAATACTCCCATGCAATTGCAGATCTAGTTCATATCTGGTTTTCAAGCATTGGTCATCCAAGTGTTTGGGACTTCATTTCCCAGAAGCCCCAGTGAGATTGGCCTACTGTCAGGAATTCTGGGACTTGAAGTTGAATACACCTGGACTAAAGAAAGGCTGAGAACCATTATACTAGGACCAGGAAGGAATCTTGTTTGAAACTCTGGAAATCTGCTCTTTCCAGTCAGTGCTGGCAACACAGAGCAAGATGAACCAACTATCTAAAGCAGGCATGGGCAAACCTTGGTCCTCCAGGTGTTTTGGACTTCAACTCCCACAATTCCTAACAGCCTACCAGCTGTTAGGAATTGTGAGAATTGTAATCCAAAACAACCACAGGGGTGAAGTTTGCCCATGCCTGATCCAAAGCAACTTGCAGTTTTTCTAAGCATCTTACTGTGTGTGAAGCTGTAATCAATACCACACTCCTTCTTCAAAGGTATTTCTACTAGACCAGCATTTTTCTTTTTAAAAGGTTCACGGTATTATTACTTTTTTCCTAGAGGGGATAGAAGGTGACCACTACCTTTCTTCCATGTTGACTGCAGGTTGCTGCATGTGAAAAACAATATCTATAAACCTGTGAGACGTATCTACAATGGAAGCCAAGCCAGGCCAAGTAATAATTGAGTCAAGTGCTCACAGTTAGTGGGATGGTGTGAAGTTTCTTTGACTTCATGGATCAACATTGTGATTTCCAAAACTGAAATGCTTACTAACTGTTTTCCCTCCTCTCTGAAGTACACCTCCCCAAATCCACTGCTGTTCAATGTTTCCAATTTGATCTCTAGAGATGAGATGGAATTAAACATGGATATTGTGTGAGGGTAGAATGTATTTCCCACATAGGTCATACATTGTGTCAGCAGATTTTGTTCTTCATACTTTCTAAAAGAAAGGAGGTCTTGTTTTTTTTAACCACAAGTATATTCATAATAATGATTGGTATATAGCAGCAAGGTTGATGCTAGTCTGTGTATTTAAACCAGTGTGCAATTTATGATTTGAGCCTTGTAAAGTAATTTCTTGCAATCTTTTTTTAAAAGAATACTTTATATGATTTTTTCCTTCCTATAGTAACACTTCATAATAAAATCTTTGGGGAAGGAACAGTGCCAAATACATTCTGATATTCCGTTATTTTGATACAGTTGACCTCTCTTTGATTACAAAGCTATACCTAAGGGGCTAATAACCAAAGAAAAAGAAAGCAGTACAGCTGATGTTTGACTGTAACAAGACCGTAATCCTGTAGAAATTCAAGACAAAGCTAAACATGGAAAAATCTAATCCTCATTTCTTTTTCAAGACTGGACCATGAAACACATAAGTGGTTCTCAGCTCTGTTTTCATTGTCAAGCGTATGGACCAGAAGGTGGTATTTATTACCATACTACTTCAAAACAACCATCATAGCATGAAAGATAGGTTTTCTTTGGGGGTTATTTTTTTAACAAGGCAATTTGAACACTCCACAGTCCCAACACCGCACTAGTTTAGAAATTATGTATGGAACAATTTGCCACTATAATTCTCCACTGAAGGACTTCTGTACAAGTAGATATACCTTTCATGAGAGGATAAGTGTTTTATATAGTCCATAAGATATTAAATTTCTACATTAGGATTTTCCACTTTTTAATAAAGCACTGAGTTTCGTGTTTGAATGAACCATTGCAAATGAATCCTTGGAGGTTGGATCTTCATCAAATGCAGTGCCAATGCAAACTCAACACTTTTCAGTGAAGGTTCACAGGAAGCACAAAAAATGCACTCTGGAATGTTAAATTACAATAATGTGACTGCAGGCTAGATTTCTATGCTTCCCCATGATGTTAAGACTTATAAGGTTGCCATTGCTTCAGAATTTGTGATAAAAATTTGGTTTCTCCCAGCCAAAACAGTATGCAAACCAATACCTTAATTACTGAAGAGCAATTCAAGTAAGTTTCTCTTGCATGCTAACAATGAAAATCAACAACATTGTCCAACCAAGTGATCAACAGTTTCTCAACTAGTCAATTTCATTTCATAAAATAGATTAAGCTGCCAGTAAAACACAGTATAATTACCCAGATATCATAATATACAGTTTTTCCTCTTATTCTTGTTGTTATTTCTGTTATTTTTCATGACTGTTGTTTAATGTTTATTTTTGTAGTTTTATAAGCAAATATTGTTGTGTTCATGGATTTAGATGAGAGCCCTTTATGCACTAAAATTAGAAATTATATTTGTTTAAAAGAAGGCAGAGGTCTTTTATGGAATTGGAGACCAATAAAAAGGGGTGCTTCTTTTCTGTCTTTGGTTTAAACTATGATTTGTCAACAAATCAAGATCAAACTCCATATTTTGGACATGCCTGGTTTGGATAAGCAAAGTCAAAATTCACTACATTCCTGCTTTGGACACAATTACAAAGGAAATATATTTTTCAAACTATCTGTTCTTGGACATCTTACAAAACAAAATGGAACTAGCAGCACTACTAAGAATAAATGCTATTTCTCATGTGACCCATTATGATAACTTTGTATCCTCCAGACAATAAGTAACCTTTAAATATAGCCTCACCTTTCTATTTCTGATTATTTTAGTTTCTACATCTTATTTTCCCCTTTTGTTCCTTGCCATATATAGAATATTCTGCTTAGCTCACAGAGACTACACAATCCCCCAGACTATCAAGATAGCCACACAAGTCATGTACATTTTATGTAATTTATGATGGAAGAGCCGTCTACAAAAATTGCCAAGACCAACAGAATGTCTGATAAAGTTTGCCACAATCAAGGACACTATTATTCTTGAAGATGAATTATTTTTATTATGTTGTTATCACAGACACTTTGTTATCAGACAGCTAGTCGTGACTAAACATTTGAATACATCTTTCTAACTTTCTCTATGGTGAAAGGTTTCAAAGTATCTCACAGGAAGCTGGTTGTGTATGGCAAATCCATGGAAAATAAATATCATAGTGTCCTCTTTAGACATTTTAAAACACATTTAGTAGTACTGGTGCTACAGCAATGATTCCAGCTTCATTAGTCATGCAACTGACCAAAAAAGAAAGAAAGGAAAGACTATAAGCATTTTTTTTGTAAGTCCATAAAACTTTTTTTGCAATTTGGAAACTTTCCCCTCTTAAATATCTGGGAGTTACTTCAAATGGCGGGGAGATCACCCTCAATTAGTGACAGAGATGTAAATCTTTTAATTTGGCTGTTGTGTACAAGTATAATAAGAAAAAAAAAGTTTTCTTCCCACTAGACTGGATAACCCGACTTTCTATGTATGTGCATTTTGAGACTTTTTATGAAAAATTGATTAAGGTGTTTTACACAAAAGTGTTGTTTTCTGCACCAAAAATGGGCAGTAATGTTTTGCAAAAATACAAACAATATTTTATGCACATAAACATGCAAATCTTTCATAGAATTTGCATGTTTATGTGCAAATTTTCAAAAGGAATTAAAAACCTGGTGGTTTCAACAGGTTTTTGAGTCAGATTAGCCTCATTAGCCAAATTGGACTCTACTCTGGTACACTGTTCACCTCTCGGCCCTAAAATATGTGTAAAAGTTTTTCTATTCCTAATATGGACCATGTTAATCTGCCCTGATTCCTGTCCCCTTGAGCGAAGGTTCTGACTGTGATTGTTTATTTTATTTATTGGTAATTTTAACAAAATTGTTTTGCATTGTTTTAATGATGCACTTTTACTGTATTAAGTTATTGTATATTGTATGTTGTTTTGCACTGGTTGAAAACAGCCCTGAGTCCCTTTGGGGAGATAGAGCGGTATACAAATAAAGTTTATTATTATTATTATTTATTATAAAATGTTCAATGGAAGACTCCTGAAATGCACAAGACAAAAATTATTATCTTATCTACCCTATCTTATGTTTTCTCAAAAAGTTGACACATCCTCTCTCACTCAGGATAATAAAACTTCTGAATATGCTGTACATCCCTAGTTTTTGAGCATCTTGGTTTCTGATTCAACCCATCCAATGAGTCCCTTGTTGAAAATGTTAGTATATCAGCAGCACTACCCTTCACATTACTGTCTGTCTGTCTATCTTTCTATCTATTTGGAAGGGCATTAATGCACATATGGCAACATATTTGCCTCACTAGAGGAACCTACAACTATCCTTATTTTTTCCTTGCTGAGAGGGAAATGATAGACTCTACATAGTCTTAACAGTCCTCTAAATATAAATAATTTTGATTTCTCTGTCATTTTTAAGTGACATGAAATCAGATTGCACATCTCCATTAGCTTAAGAAGAGCCATCCTGCTGGATCAGATGAATGATGTCTCTAGTCCAACAATCTGTTGCACAGTACTAACCTGTTGCTTATGGAAATATACAGTTAGCAGTGCATTGCCTGGATCCCACTTGTTAGTCCCAATGAAAGATGACCCATTCAATTAGTTGTTGAATAGTGAGTCAATATGTAGGAAAAGAAACAGAGGCTAGATGGCCATCTGTCAGGAGAGCTTTGGTTGTGTGTTCCTGCATGGCAGGGAGTTGGACTGGATGACCTTTGTGGACTCTTCCAACTTTATGATTCTATGAAATCTCATTTATTCAATGAGTATTCTGTGTAAGGGCTAACAGTTGGATCCCCAAGATTGCATCTACACCTGCCATTTCACACTTCCTGATAACCACAATGCAGAGACCTACCATAACATAAAGCTAATCTAATCAGTAACTGTGATTATGAAAATTTCCAGTCCTCTGAAAACTACCTACATTGGCAGCCATAACTACATCTTGCGACTCTCCATCTCACTGTTTGACTATGTGTTGTGCCTTACTTAATTTGGCCCTAAACTTCTCATTTGAAAGTTTTATTATTTTTCCATTGTCATCTCAGTCAGAAGGCATGAAACTCAGGCTAAGGGTTTTAGATACATCATATTTCACAAGTATCATGAGTCTCATAAATTTTCTTAGACACTACTCCAGTTGGAAAGAGTTCATTTGCTTTCATTTTCATTTTATGTAATGTTACAATAAAAAATTCAATGAAAAGAATCTTAGAGTCAAAAAATGAGTTCTTTTTAGATGTTCGATGAAGCTGTTGATAGAGCAGGATTAACAGGATTAAAAATATGATTCATTGCTCAAGCAACTCTGCTGTATTTCTCCATTAGAATGCAAACAGTGCAGCTCTCCAGATGTTCTGAACTGCATCTCCTAGCATTTCTCACCATTGGCTGTATGCTGGCTAGAACTGCTGGGAGGTGAAGTTCAACAACATCTGGAAGGCTGCACAATTCCCCCCTGCTCTCCATCCATCTGTTGTTATCCAGTAAATATGAATGATTTTAGTATGCAATGCTTACCTCCTGTTAGCATAAGAGCACATTTGCACATACAGTTGTCATTGTCAGCATCTTTGGTACTAAAATCAGCCCCATGCAAGATCAGGCTGCTCTGTTTTCCTGCTGTTCCTGAATGACCCTTTAAATAAAGCCTAAAAGAGGGAAGAGGAATGAGAAGAGAGGAGATCATCAAACAATACAGCTTCAACAATATCTAATTGATTTCTCATTACTAAGAACAGATCTGGAAGATTTTTGAAATCCTGGAAACATTTGGAGTCACTGAAGGGACATTTCAGCCATAACATTCACATTTTTTCTTTATATCTTTCCTAAAGTTTTCCCTACTGAAGGAGTTTGTTTACTTTGGTTAGTTTGATTTATATCCCACTTCATCCAGAGGCATACAGACACTCTGTGAAATCTGCCCAATCTAAATATAAATAAACATAAGCAACACCCATCTTGTCAAAATACTTTTCACTTACTACTTTCTGGAGTTTTGTAATGGTGAGTTTACTCTGCAGTCAAGAGTTCAAGTACAAATCATGAACTTGATTGCTTCACATAACCCACTGAAAGCAATGTGAGCATCCATTCAATAAACTTTATCTCATCAAGATTGGCACCAGTGTTTTGAGCTCATATTTAAGGCAAGCATTTTTGTATGCAGTATCTGACTTCAATCAAAAAAAAGGGAGAAATATCCTTGTGTCAGGCTTACAAACATTTTTAAAAATGGAAAGATGAGAGAAAAAAAGGCAGAGAATAGTGACCGGGCCTCCAAAACCAATAGAAACCACTGAGGCCCCGGCCACACACAGCTGTATAAAATCCACATTGAACTGGAATATATGGCAGTGTGGACTCAGATAACCCAGTTCAAAGCAGATATTGTAGGTTATCTGCTTTAATATTCTGGATTATATGGCTGTATGTAAGGGACCTGAGGCTGGATCTACACTATCCTTGATCCCAGGATGTGATCCCAGATTATCTGCTTTGAATTGGATTATATGAGTCTACAATGCCAGATAATCTGAGATAAACAGATAATTTGGGATCTGATCCTGGGATACAGGGCAATGTAGATCCAGCCTGAGCTATAAGTGCTTGCTGACTCCCTATTCAATAATTACTGGCTGGTATCTTGTTCAATTACTATAATGTTGCAAGACCAAATTACAAGATGATAGTCTTGGATCCATCCCTGCTGAAAGCTACACAAAATTTACTCACACTCATTAGAGTGAAGCTGTTAATCCATGATATATTTAGAGAATTGTGTTAGAAATGTATCATGGACATCTATGATATATTTATCGTATTGCATTAGTCAGAGTTGAGATAAATACAAGGCAAGGAAAGCTCCAAAAACTGTACAGATAAAGTATATAAAAAAAGTCAAAATAGAGAAAGCCTGGAGATTTAAAAGCCAAGTTTTATGGGGCACTTCTGGAATGTCATGCCAATTAGATACTGTTTTCTAAAACAATGCACAGGTTAACTTGAGAGCAAGGTATTGAAATTATTTTGCTGGTTTGTATACAATTATTGTATTGCTTCTTGAATATAAACAAATCAAACTTAGATTCACACCTCCTAGATTTAATGTGTTTTGACAGTGATGGTAGTCATTTCTCTTACCTTATTTTCCCCTTCAGAGGAAAATAAACTGCTTTAGAATAGTGCTGATAGAAAAATGGCTTTTGACTACTATGTCTACAAACTTATTTTAAATTGACATAGCTTAGCAGTACATCACCCTTGCAAAGTTCACAGAAGCTGATGTCAGCATTTAAAAAAATGGTTACTGGATTTTCAGCAAATGTGACCAGAAAAGGCCACATTAATGTAACATATGTAAATACTGGATATGTGAAATTTCATACTGTAGTCCTAGAGGCAAAGTAGTTTGAGTTGCTTTTTTATATCACAATTTCCAGAATCTCCCAACCAGCATTGAGATTTTTTTATCTGTTGTACAAAAATGTGAGTATTTCGAAGTCTGGTAGAAGATATGATATAGGAGATTGGTATGTAGGGATCTGAAAATTCAGTCATAGTCATTTTCTCTGCAGTGATTAGAATCACAATAATTCTCATCCTAAACTAGTTCTACATCAAGTTGCAACCTTTGCCCCTGCACATAAATTTGTACACATTTTACAAAGTGTCCTAACTGATGTATGCAATTCCATTAATGTATTCATTTTTACAAGAGTCCGCATCTAGCATTTCCAGTTAAAAGGCATAGGATAGCACATCAGATGGATAAAACCTCTACTCATAAGCCCATGAATGGAAGACATATTTTTGAATCCAAGCTGTGGTTTCTAGGCCTACATTCATGGTACAGAAGCATTTTCTGTCCAAGACCTCATCCCTACAGCATTAAGAGTCATTGGCTGTAGAAGGTAATTTAATAACATTTATATGACAACGTCTATCATCTTACATACAGAAGAACATTTATCATAAAGATAAAAGGAGTTTTATATAGTTATTACTAAAAGATTGGGGAACTGGAAAATTTATTTTCTTTGATTCCCCTCCCTGTAGCTGTTTATATTCTTGACCTTCTTCCATTCCAATTTGGAAATTATGTATACAAGCCATTCTTTTTGGGCCTTTGTAAATGTGAGTTATGATTTGTCTAGTGTTAGTGACTTAATTATATAGAAACTGGCTGTAGTGCAGATGGAAAAGAATGAGACTACATTTGCCAGAAGGCTAAGCTGTAAATAAACAATTTAACAAGTTTCAGAACAAGCAGCAAAGAGCAACAGTAAGGCCTCCTCTCTCTCCCTCTTTTTTAATACAGCAAGGTTTCTGAATTTGACTTAAGAGCATAATGTCTGCAAGGGCCACTACATTTTTCAACTTGATGCCATGCTTGAAGGTGGTGGATCAGAATGTACAAATGCAACCCATGTGCTGGAAACCATCTTTGGCAAACATGGGCCTTCTCCTGATTCTTCTAGAATCAGATTATTCCAACCAAACTGATTTTCATAGAATCATAGAATAGTAGAGTTGGAAGAGACCTCATGGGCCATCCAGTCCAACCCCCTGCTAAGAAGCAGGAAATCGCATTCAAAGCACCCCCGACAGATGGCCATCCAGCCTCTGCTTAAAAGCCTCCAAAGAAGGAACCTCCACCACGGCCCGGGGGAGAGAATTCCACTGTCGAACAGCCCTCACAGTGAGGAAGTTCTTCCTGATGTTCAGGTGGAATCTCCTTTCCTGTAGTTTGAAGCCATTGTTCCGTGTCCTAGTCTGCAGGGCAGCAGAAAACAAGCTTGCTCCCTCCTCCCTATGACTTCCCTTCACGTATTTGTACATGGCTATCATGTCTCCTCTCAGCCTTCTCTTCTGCAGGCTAAACACGCCCAGCTCTTTAAGCCGCTCCTCATAGGGCTTGTTCTCCAGACCCTTAATCATTTTAGTCGCCCTCCTCTGGACGCTTTCCAGCTTGTCAATATCTCCCTTCAACTGCGGTGCCCAAAATTGGACACAGTATTCCAGGTGTGGTCTGACCAAGGCAGAATAGAGGGGGAGCATGACTTCCCTGGATATAGATGCTATTCCCCTATTGATGCAGGCCAGAATCCCGTTGGCTTTTTTAGCTGCCTCATCACATTGTTGGCTCATGTTTAACTTGTTGTCCACGAGGGCTCCAAGGCCTTTTTCGCACACACTGCTGTCAAGCCAGGCGTCCCCCATTCTGTATCTCTGATTTCCATTTTTTCTGCCGAAGTGAAGTATTTTGCATTTGTCCCTGTTGAACTTCATTTTGTTAGTTTCGGCCCATCTCTCTAGTCTGTCAAGATCGTTTTGAATTCTGCTCCTTTCTTCTGGAGTGTTAGCTATCCCTCCCAGTTTTGTGTCGTTTGCAAACTTGATGATCGTGCCTTCTAACCCTTCGTCTAAGTCGTTAATAAAGATGTTGAACAGAACCGGGCCCAGGACGGAGCCCTGCGGCACTCCACTTGTCACTTCTTTCCATGATGAAGACGACACATTGGTGAGCACCCTTTGGGTTCGTTCGCTTAGCCAATTAGAGATCCACCTAACCGTAGTTTTGTCTAGCCCACATTTTACTAGTTTGTTTGCCAGAAGATCGTGGGGGACTTTGTCGAAGGCCTTACTGATATCCAGGTACGCTACATCCACAGCATTCCCTGTATCGACCCAACTCGTAACTCTATCGAAAAAAGAGATCAGATTAGTCTGGCATGACTTGTTTTTGGTAAATCCATGTTGACTATTAGCAATGACCGCATTTGTTTCTAAGTGTTCGCAGACCACTTCCTTAATGATCTTTTCCAGAATCTTGCCTGGTATCGATGTGAGGCTGACCGGACAGTAATTGTTTGGGTCGTTCTTTTTTCCCTTCTTGAAGATAGGGACCACATTCGCCCTCCTCCAATCTGCTGGGACTTCTCCCGTTCTCCAAGAACTCTCAAAGATAATTGCCAGTGGTTCTGAAATAACTTCCGCTAGTTCCTTCAATACTCTTGGATGTAGTTGATCTGGCCCTGGGGACTTGAATTCGTTTAGAGTGGCCAGGTGTTCCTGGACAACTTGTCTCCCTATTTGGGGTTGGATTTTATTTGCCTTCCCTCCACCACTGCTGAGTGACCATGGAAAAAGGTTGCTAGCGTAGTGCACCAACAGTATCCAAGCATTAATGTGTACAACCCATAATGCGCAGGCAAGTTGACTGAATAGAATCAAAGCACTGATCATGAATACAGATGTTGCTATCGCAGAGTAATGACCATTTCTATCATATAAAAAATAAAAATGGTTGTTTTCATGCTCTAGCCCTGCACACTCTAATTCATCTGTTGCCTATTTGGATTTGACTGGCCAAACCCAAAGGGTGCTCACCAATGGCTCCTCCTCATTCTGGAGTTCTCTCCAGGGTTCTGTCCTTTGTTGTTCAACATCTTTATGAATGACTTGGACAAAGGAACAGAAGGCATACATCAAATTTGCAGATGATATCAAATTGGAAGGGATAGCTAATAGCCCAGAGGACAGGATCAAAATCCAAAATGACTTTAATAGATTAGAAAGTGGGACCAGAACTAATAAAATGAAATTCAGCAGGGAGAAATGTACAGTACTATACACAGATCTGGGATAGGTGACACCAGGCTTGAAAGCAGTACACGTGAAAGGGATTAGGAGCCTTAGTAGACCACAAGCTGAACATGAGTCAACAGTGTGATGTCTCTTCCAACTCTATAAGTCTATGAAATCAGTTTCTTTTCTTTTCCTTTCTTTTTAATAGGTTCTGTATCAGAAGCAGTAATGCATAAACTATAATTTGCCCATGTTTTAATAAAATAAGTTGAAATCACAATAAAACATAAAATTCCAAAAATGCTCTGGAACCAAAATAGAAGTTATAGTTATCATGATTCTGTAACAATGAAAATTTCTGGCTTACTCCATTTAGAAAATGAGTGACAGACAGTAAGCTTCTGATTCTGAACTCTGCCCAAAACAGCCAAGGCGTAGTGATGTCTAAAGCCGGCCACACAGTATGTGAACTATTTTTTTTTTTAAAGTAACCTACCAATTCAAATTCTTCATGTTACCAGATATAGCCTTTTGGTCTTCTGTGATTTAGTCCTACAAATTACATTTAAATGTACAATACATTCAAGAAATACAAAGAACATTCCTGGAAATGTTCAGAGCAATTTGAAATAAATAAAGAAATATCATCTCGGAATCCTTGCTTTGCTTTCTAAGGACATCATGTGGGTTTCAAAAATTCCAGGAAGAATTATGTGGCACTAAGGCCCCATTTAGGAAAAAAAACACAAACAGCCTGTTAAACATATTTCTGCTCCCATGGCGTCACTTGTGGCTGAGAGTCAGATATGAGTGAAAGGTTCACTCACTGTCCTCTATTTATAATCTGTGCTCTTAGATGGTGCCACTCTGGCCAGGCCAGGCGGGTTCAGCATGAACTCTGAATGCTTCTTTTTTCCTCTGACAAATCAGGGTCATGACCTTATAAAAAATCTGCATTTCAGAATCACGACTCCACCAGTTTAAAACAGATTCAAGATCTCAATACGTGGACTTCATTATTACTGCTAAACGGTGTAATAAAGGGTAAATAATGACCTGTAAGAGTCAGTTTGCTGCAGACTGTCCCGGTAACTTTGCAGAGCCAAGTATTTGGCAAGTCTTTGTTTTACATGCAGTAAATGACAGCTATCCTGAAATTGCTTGTGTGTGGAATTTTCTGAACCAATACATTATTAAAAATAGTATTAAATGAGCAATGAAACCCGCAATATTGCTGAACTTTAGCTCACATCTAGCAAGCCAGCATGACCAATGGTTAGGGAGAGAAGGGTGGGGTAGAAATATTGTAATAAATAAATTAAAGTTGCACTACTATAAAAGAGAAGGACATGTATTTTATAGGGAGACAGAGATTTTGCAGAGTTTCCTGGAATATTAGATAACAACTTTTTTAAATATGCGATGAAGATGGATAATGAATGATCACATTGTCTAGTTATCAACATATTGTGTGAATTGGGATTTTGTGGGATTAAACTACAATATGAATTTATTAACTTCACAAGAATAATGGCAACAGCTTTCCTGTAGCAAAAATAGCATATCTCAGTATTCATTCACTAATGCTGGGAGATAGCTCACAAATTGCTTCTTTGGACTCTTGTTGCTCCAGTGACAGGGCACCTTAGCAGTGCGTCAAAACAAGCTTCTTCTTAATGTCTACAGATTAGATTACTATACCTTTGATGTCCGGGAAGTGGGAGTAAGAATTGCCTCGAGCCAACTGAGATTTCAAGCGAGCCACAGCAGCTCAACAAATGAAATCTAATAAATACCTACATTTAGCACAATCCAAAATGTAGAAGAGTGCCCATCTGTCAAAACCCTACTGTAAAATGAGCTCTACGCTACAACTGATTGATCATCTTTCTCTCAGGATTCTGCAGAAGTTCACTGAAATTTAGACTGTTATTACAGGAAACTTGCAACCTGAGATAAAAAGCAATAGAGGAAACCACCTTTCAAAAAGCCAAATTAAGACTGTCTAACTGTTTACCTGCCAATTCTGAACAAAGCCCAAATTGAATGACAGGTTGGCAACTCCCGTTGGTCTTAAACAACACCACTCATTTAGATTAATTCCACTCTGACTGCCAAACACCTCTTGCCATCAGGAAGTTCTACCTAATGTTTAAGGAGAATCTTTTTCCTGCAATTTGAACCAATTGCTTCATGTCTTAGCCTCCAGAGAAGCAGAAAACAAGCTTGTCCCTTCTTCAATGTGACATTCTTTCAAATATTTAAACATGACCATCATGGCTCTCAGCCTTCTTTTATCCAAGCTAAACATTCCCATCCTCATAAGCTGTTCTTCATAGGGCTGGATTTCCAAACCAATTATGTCATTGCATAATTGATTTCCCCACTCCACTCCACATCATAGTTTTTCACTGGCAGAAGAGGAGGAAAAAACTCAATTTATTAATGCCATGACATAGGATAAGCATTGCATATATTGGCTAAAATCTTGTTCTTTAGCTCAGATTAGAGTAGACCCATCAAATATTTTGTTTAATGGTAAGTCAATATGTAAGTAAGTCTATCTGTAAAATAAATCAACTCTAGTCATCACTAAGAATAGCTTTATGTGCAAGAAAGGAAAATGTAACAGAATAATGCTGGGTTCCTGTCCCTTCCCTTTTGATTGTAATAAATCATTCAACAATTCCACTAATAGCTTTGATGAGCTTTCTTAATAGTTTTCTTTTGGTTTATTTTCCCCCAGTCACATTACCTAGTAAATCCCCATAAGATCTTTTTGCTTGCAAAGTCAGTGAGAACTTTATATTCTTGTTTGTAGCATTTAAATCAAATACATCTGATGAATGGGTACTGAAACATGAACATTTGTTTCAGCTAATTATTCTAATTTGAAACAAACACACATAAAAGTTTGAAACTACATTTAAGCAGTGCCAGAAACAAATGAACACACTCTCTATGATTACCCAGATTTTGTCCAATTCTCCTGATTTCCTGATATGCATATTTGAAAGATCACTTTGGCCACAAAAATGAGGAGTTCTATATGTGCCCATTATCTAAAAGCAGCATTATTTTCTTCAAATAATAAATGGCTCTAACTAAAATGGAGACCTAGAAATTCATTATTTTTTATCTCTCTGTTTGTTTATTTATTGCATGAAACAGAACATAAAGTTAAATAACATACAAATCAGATGGAATGCTTTGACATGCAGGAAGCAGGTCATCATCCAGCACTGATTAGTAAATGCCATTTATTGTCAATCAAGATTCTAAGCTGTTTCACACTTAGTACACCTCATCTGGGAAATATATGTTTTATTCTGCCTTCCCAGAAAAATACCTTTCAGCTGCACTGTTTTGAAAAGTGAGGGTATTTTAATCTACATATGTTCAGCATTACTGCCTTCAAATCAGAGAATCTTTAGGCTAATAAAATGTGGTAGAGAGAAGGAAATACAAACAGTGAGGAGAATAAACAGAACACTTCTGAAGTCACCAATTGGGAGTGATCCAGGTTGAATCAAAACCTTCCATAGTATATTGCAAAACAGCATGATTTCCCATCTTTTTTTCAGACACTGCTGATCCCCTTACATAGCCTCTGAATCCTTGTATCATGACTGGAAAGAACCCTGGAGCATTGTTAGTCGTCTTTTGATTAGTCAAGACATAACTGCACTAAATGTGAACAAAATATTGTATAAGCCTGAATTCCCCACCAACACCTATTCAGCAATCCCCCTTTTAGGATTACTTAACTGATGCTTGGACCAATTTAAAAAACACTCTTTAGTGTTAGATTCCTGATGGAAATCATAGCATTTGAATTTAATCTGCAATTCATCCTCACTGTATTCTTTGACTGTGTTAATAGCATATTGGATGAATACTCATTATCACAGTTATAGTTTCATCAGTAAGAAAGATTGTTTGCTTGGCTGAATAATTAGTGAGAAGGAGACCATTTCTCAAAATAGATATTCAAAGTAAGCTATGTGACTAAAAGAAAACATTTGCAAGAAGGCAGATCATTATGGTGGATTTTAAATCAAGGGGCATGTGTTGAGCCTGCTAAATACAACACAAGCTAATGAATGTCACCCCATTCTCTGCTCTGACCCAGCTGTCTGACGTTTTGTCTTCTGGTTTAGTTTCCTCTTCAGTTCTTTGGCCAATTCCTGCAGCCCCCTCAAACTTGGCAATGGAAGTGAGACTTTGAAAACACATGAGCCAGGAATAAGTTCATCGCCTTGCCAATTGTCACTGTTTTACTTAAAAACAAAACCCCTGAAAAACAGACTGTTTGTCAAGTATTGAGCTTTCGTGATGAATAGATCTCCATATTGGTAAAACACATGATTTCTTCATCAGTATTTAGACCCTAAATGCTCATGAAATAATGAGGTGGGTTACCAAGATGCAAATATATTCCTGCTGGGGAACTAATTGTAAATTTGATTATATGAGGTCTTCAAAAACTAACACCTTCCTCTCCTCCTCTCATGTGCTACTTCATAACATGCAACTACTTTGACGGCACTTAATAAATCCACTGAGATGGATCCAAACATTTTATCTTAGTTGTGACTGAAATTAGGGTAGTCATGACTTAACTTAAATTATATTACTTTCATTTAGCAGATAGTCATAATAAGAACACCAATAATATGCTCTTGCCTGTCTATAGCAATGCAATAGAAGGCTACTTAAAACCCAGGTCCTATCTAGCCGAATTAGCCATAAATTAGTATTGCCCTGTGTAATTGAAAACAACGAGAACTGCAACTCAGCATCTGGAGAACCACACAATTTTGACATACCCTTTTTTGTGTCAGGAGCAACTTGAGAAACTGTAAGTTGCTTCTGGTGTGAGAGAATTGGCTGTCTGCAAGGATGTTGCCCAGGGGACACCTGTAGTTGCAGTTTTTTGCATCTTTAATCCCATTCCTGATTTAGGTGATGGAGAGTAAATATTTAAATAATATAATGACTTAAGTTGCATTTAATAGTAACCAGTGTTATCATGGCTAGTGTAGACTCATATAATCCGGTTCAGATCAGATCCTGGGCTATGGGGCAATGTAAATCCAGCCTACACTTCCCTCCTCCCATCCTAAACCTAAAATATTTAAACACCTTTCCTCTTATTGCTTCTTACTGTCAGTAAAGGCAGAAAATAACATATGTGACCTTCCTCGTCCCATTCTTATTGCCCCTGGTTTGACTATTAGTGGAATTTGAATCCTGATATTTATCTGAAATTTAATTCAGTTCTTGCACTGAAAGTGATTCCCCAAGAGAAGAATTTTTGCATGCCAAATACTGAGTTACAGTATCATTCCCAGAATGTACACCCTAGCCATGACTAGCAAGGTTAGGGATAGTGGACTTTGGTACCATTTTCTTGACTATATAAAACTTTTAGTTTATAGCCCTAAATGAATAGGAAGTGAATAAATGTTGACTTAAGCTCCTGCTTGTTCAATGTATCAACTCAAGTTGAGACTGACAGTATGGTTTAGTCCTTGTCACTCCCACTGTAACAATTCTCTGACAAGGCTGCCTTTAAGCAATGAGATAAAGTTGTTCATAAGTGACTTTATGGTCTTGCACATTTTATTAGGCAATAAATTGGAAAGAAGACAATTACAAGCAGAATAAGTCAAGAGATTCATCTGTCATAGTTGCATCTTAGCATCAATGGGTACAAAATTGAGTTTGGCTAGAGAAAGAATTGTGGAGTTTAACTTCTTGTAATATTAGATCACTAACTTTTAAGTAAAAATGGCTTATCCCTTATTTATGGTGTCAGTCCTGTATTTCTGTCTTGGGAAATTTTAACCTTTGAGGTTTTATGTTATGTAAAGAAAGAACAGAAAACTTTTCTTGTGCAGTATTCTAAAATAATGTTTTCCTGCTGTTTGTAAAATACGCATTAAAGCTCGGCCAAAATCAAAAGGATTATTTCTAAACCCAATTAGAAATCAGATTGGACCATATTGCACTCCCGGTTCTCAAAGTATTTGCTGTTTCCTAAATTAGCATCTGCTGCAGTTTATAAATAAGTACAGCAGTCTTTCTGTATTTCTCTACTATCTTCCTTCTCTTTTCTACCTCCATTTCCAGTAATGGTATCAGCTGGGGTTTGGAGGAAAATACCTCCTTGCCCTTGTCTCCTCATGTGTGATTTTCTGTGCCAGGAGGATGTGAGGAGAACCTCTATGCCAGCCATAGACCTTTTAAGTAAGTTTTTGGGGCTAAATCTAGGGCTTGGGTGGAGAGAGCGGGCACCATCCTACTCCTCCGGGCTTCTCAAAGCTCAAAGAAGTGAGATGGCTGTGAAGACTCACTCTTGGGGCTGCAGAAGTAGTTCCGGGGATGAGTCTCCACAGGACCAATACTCCATTAAACATGGGCCTTTCAGGAAGGCCCGGATCTAATAGGGTATCAAATTAATTTGGAACAAATGAAGGAAAGCTTGGTTCATTCCAAATTAATTCACTTTTGCAGGAGAAGTTATTTGGACACCTCCGGTAAAAACTGAGACAGGTCAGCGCTTTTTGCACTGGTCTGGATGGGCCCCAGAAGTTGACTCGGTAACGTGATGAATTTAATTGGGTTTTCTTGGGTAAGAAATATTAAGAGGTGCTTTTTCCCATTCCTTCCTCTAAAATATAGTCCTACAGAACCTGTCTTGAGGATATTTAGTCATTCTATTAAGTAAATGTCAAACTACATGCATAAAACAAGAATAGCTGGAGATAAAAGCATCTGGACTTACCTGTAATTCTGCTTTTCACTTCCTATATAAAATCTATCGTATTGTGAATAAGCCCGACTTCCTTCCCAGTCTGTTAGTTCAATTCTTAGAGAATAGTGTCTTTGACTGGTGGTTATTGCAAAGATAAATTCATTCCCCAGCCAATATTCACCAGAGGGACTACCGAATCCCTAGAAGAAAATCAATGAAACTCAACTTAATGGTCTTTGCTTAGTCGTCTGTAACATTTACGTAAAAGAAACATCAATAGTACCAGGCAAGTACTGTCACTTAAAAGAAATTCAGTTTTCAGTATCACATTAATTTTGTTTGACTAAAATCAACAACATTCCAGATACTGAGAATACAAGCTCATCTTTTTATTGAAATATTATAACCCCTATTTTCTGACAAGAGCCCCTTGTACATTACCATATAAAATCGAGATTATCTGCTTTGAACTGGATTATATAACAGTGTAGACTCAGATAATCCAGTTCAAAGCAGATAATGTGGATTATCTGCTTTGATAATCTGGATTATATGGCAGTTTAGAAGGTGCTCAAGATAATGTGATCGATGTCAATGGTTTCTCATGAATCTACATTCTAGGAAATAGTGCTACTATATAAGATGAGGCTCATGCATTTAAAAGGCAAATATACAGATATGCCGGTTGGGACTTATCTGTATTATGCATTTGAGGTTAAGATTTGTAATGCCATGATGTTAGAGCTACATCTCTGACACGTCATACAACCCAACTAGTGAACTGTGACAATGTCTTTCAGGAAATCCCATGCAGGGTCTTTTTGCTCAATGGAAGTTCCTGCCTGTGCAGTGAGTTCCATAGCATTCTGGTTCCCACTGTGCAATAGGTACCATAACACTCTGATGTTTTGCACAAAATAGTCCTAGAGATGTAGCTATGTTACTGTGTCCCTCCTGTGAATATATGCATTGCACAATGTCAGTTTTATATAACTGTAAGTCAATTGACAATGACATAAATACCTAACAGGATGTCATCCATCAGGTATAAAGGCTGATATAGATCATGAAGTTTCACGAGGTGTACTAGTCTAAGGTTTCATTAGGGGTAATAACATAGACTTGTTAATGTAGCCACTTCAGCAAATATATCCATGTGTTTTATGACACGCTGAACAGAATGGACATAAAACACAGTCAAGAAGGAATAATCTAGCTTTATATTTCACCAACGAATTTATTCTTTTGGGTAAACCTGAACTTTCCTTGTCCTTTCCGAGTAGGGAAGGACTCCACCTGATTATTGTTTGAAATATATAAGTGGTTCCATTCAAAATGTTGAAAGCAGTGCAATCAAATGGATATACAACCATATGTGGGCACAAGTTTTGAAGCAGATGTTATCCAGTAACATTCAAATGGCAAGACAGGAAAACTTTGCATTGCAAATATAGCATAGCTAGCAAGCTGTGACCCTCCAGGTGCTTGGGCCTCTAACTTTCAGAAGCTCTAGCCAGCTGTTCCAATGGCCAGGAATTCTGGGAACTGAAATCCAAAACATCTGGAGGGCCTGTGTTAGACAAAGACATATTCAGCTTCTTCTTCTTTAATTTAATTTAACCACAAGTATCCACATGGCATCTTATAATTTCATGTAATATGGATGTGGAGGAGCAAAGTGTCTCAATTTCAAAATAACTGAATATTGACTCCACATGTGTTTGTCTCAGATCTTCTAATCCTTAAATTCAAATGCCCTCCTCCAGTATCAGCCAGAGTAATTGTGGAACAATGTCTTTGGGTGTTCAAGGGGATTTTGGTTAATCCTCACTCATCCATTAAATCCATTGGGGCTGGATCTACACTGCCTTATATTCCAAGGTCTGATCCCAGATTATCTTCTTTGAACTGGATTATATGAGTCTACACTGCTGGATAATTTGGGAAAATCAGATAATCTGGGATCAAATCCTGGGACATAGGGCAGTGTAGATACAGCCTGGTCATCTAGTGCCAGTCACTCTGGACTCTACTTCACTGCCCGAAATCCGGGGGGGGGGGGGAATTCATTATTTTAACCCACATTCTCCTGGGATTTTGTCCCCACAATCTACTATAACCTCAAGATAATAATAATAATAATAATAATAATAATAATAATAATAATAATAATAATAATAATAATAACTTTTATTAATTCTTGAGTCAACCAAGGCCCCCCTCCACCCCCCATTTTCCCCTAAAATACCCCCCTCCAGATTTCCTTCCTCCCCCACTTCCTGACACATTGTTTTGCATGTCTGGAGGGATCTGCACTGCTGGCAGGCCCCTGGGTAAGTTTTTGAGGGGAAAATGGGGGGCTGGGAGTGGAGAGAGGGGCATCATCCCACTCCTTCAAACTCCAGTAGCCCAAAGAACTGGGATGACTGTGGGGATTCACAATACCCACAGACCCAGTACCTGCAAAGTTTTGGACCTTAGATTAAGGTCTGGATCTTTGTAGGTGTCAAAGTAATCCAGAGAAAACTGGACTATGCAAGTTTTTCCAGATTTTTTACCTGGGTTTACCTGAAGCATTAATGGGTAAACCCATTACCTATCACGAAGAGTCAGAAGTGACTGAATGAATAAACAACAACAACAGACTTTCTGGTCCATAATTTGGGCTCTTTCTTACATTCACATATAATTAGAATTGAGAATCAGTCAAAGAGAGAAGGACATCTCAATTTCTTCACTAACCTCAAATTATTCAGAAAGAATATTCTTTTTAGCAAGCTCAGGTACAACTTCAAAGCATCTTGGATTAGGCCCCATCTACACTGCCATATAATACAGTTTGAAATTGCATTATATGGTCAGTGTAGAATCATATAACGCAGTGCAATACAGTTAAATTGCATTATATGACTCTATACTAACCATATAATGTATTCTATGGCAGTGTAGATGGGGTCTTAGGCCCCTTCTATACTGCCGTATAATCCAGATTATCAAAGCAGATAATCCACATTATCTGCATTGGACTGGATTATATGTGTCTACACTGCTAAATAATCTGGGATAGGAAGATAATATGGGATCAGAACCTAGAATAGAGGGGCAGTATGAAAGGGACCAAAGGTATCTTGTACACTGCCATATAAATCCAGATTATCTGCTTTGAACTGGATTATAAAGCAGTGTAGGCTTAGATCCCTTCTACACTGCCATATAGTCCAGATTATCAAAGCAGATCATCCACATTATCTGTTTTGAATTGGATTATATGTCATGGAGCCAAATCCCAGGGCTGAATTTCCAAGCCCTGAATCTGGCTTCATAACATAACATAAATAACCCTGCAAGCACCTGGCGGGAGAAGATAAAATGAGCCTGGGAACTCAGGGTTGAAAGTATAAACAATTATAATTGATATAGTGTGGGAATGGTAGTAATGTGATCCAGAGGGTGGGATTTGATGATGATATTTGCGTGTGGTATTACGTTGCATCAGAAGTGATAAAATTGAATGTATGTAAACATTAGGTCATTCTCGACTTTTCCAAAGTCATGTATTCTTCAATAAAGATTGGATTTGAGAGCAGCTATCTTTGATCTGCGTTCAGACTGGTCCTTTGAAGTGAGCCTGACATTTAAGTCGAGAATCCCGTTCTCACCCTCCTGCGGAATTCGCAGTGAAGTGATAATGAGTGAAGAAGGAGATCAAAGCCCAAATGGAGCAGGGAGGCCTTCGCAAGGGGCCCGGCCGAAGAGAGAAGAGACGCTGCAAGCCATAGCTTCCTCTACGGGGTACCCCAGGCCGAACGGCGTGACCCAGAGGATTCCCAGGGGAGGAAGAGGCGTCTCTGCGGCTGCAGAAACCAGTTGGGGATCTGGAGGAAGTATGCCGGAGACCGTGGCCCTGCGGTTATCCATCCTGGAAACTAATTTATCCAGTCGGAAACCGTGGGGAGGTTGGTGCCACTATTGGAAGAGAATCTCCAAAAGGAGCCCATCCGATATGGCGCCGAGAGAGAGCCAAGTAAAGAAGGAGATTGGAGCCAGAGGGGCCAGCGAGCATCAACGCAGAGTCCCGTGGCGGCAAGGGACGAGGGAGATGAGGAATACTGGCAGGAGCTGGAGTTCCGAGACAGAATGGCACGCGAAGTGGAGCGCCAGCGAGCTCTGGGAACTCTGAGGCCGCCATCTCCAACAGAGCTCCCAACCCCCCGAATGGGCGTCGGGGTGGAAAGACCACTGGGGCCAGGGATCGGGTCCAGTGGATTTGCAGACGAAGGCGGAGAGGAGCGGGAGATCCAGGAAGAGGAGGAGGATGTGCCGTACGACGAGGAAAGGTGAGATGCGGGGGCTACAGCGAGGCCAGTATGCGGATGGGTGGAAGGGCCGACAGCGGCGGCAGAATTTCGGGAGCCGCGCAGAATGACCACCGGAGTGGGGCGCGGCGTGTTCCAAGGGGCCGCCCGAGGAAACCCGATGCAACCCTTCCCCATGCCTCCCAGACAGCATCAACGGGCCGCAGAATGGATGCCAAGAAGGGAAGATCTCAAACTAGAATACGGAGGGGAATCAGATGAACTGAACTTTTTTCTAATTAGCATCAGAGGATACATGGAAGACAATGCACACACATTCCCCTCCGAAGCAAGCAGGGTTCGAGCCATCGGCAACACACTAAAGCGAGGAGCAGCCAGCTGGTATGTGCAACTACATGCCAGACGCGACCCATGCCTGAGGTCAGTGCCCCGCTTCCTCGCCGCACTGGAAAACCGGTTCAGAGACCGGCTAGAGCAATTGAGGGCTCGAGACCAGCTGAAAGGAATAAAGCAGAGGGACAAAACGGTGCCCGAGTACGCAGAGGAATTCCTCCACCTCGCGGAAAGGGTACCAGAGTGGTCTGAAGTGACCAAAGTGGAATTATTTAAAGAGGGACTACGCCCCGAGATTTTCAGCTGGGCAGCGCACAGAGATGACCCCGAAACGCTCCAGGGATGGATTCAACTAGCGGGGCGCGTTGAATCCACCCTGGCCCAAGTAAAGCATTTCAGGAGCAGCGGCGGCCAGCAAAGACCGGTGGCGAGAGGTCGAGGAGAAACGAGGAAGCAGGAAAGACCCGGAGGGAGGCCGGGGATTCCCTCCAGAGGAGACGACAACAAACCTAAACCGGGATGCTTTGTATGTGGGAAGACGGGCCATCGAGCAGCAGAATGCTGGGCCCGGAAGGGGGAGCCGCCAAAACCCCCAAAGCCCAAGCCAGCAACCGGGAGGCGTGCGGAAGAGGAGGTGCAAGCCCCAGAATCTTCAGAAAAACTGGTGAGTCGGGACAAACGCATGATAGTAGTGCCAATCTGCCTCTCGGGGCTAGAGAATCGGGCCACCTGCAAGGCATTTGTGGATTGTGGTTGTTCTAGAAACATTATAACTCCGGAATTAGCAGGAGCGCTGAAATGTCAGCAGATGGCGCTTGACTCCCCAATTGCATTTTCGCAGCTAGATGGATCAGTCGCTGCTGGGGAAGTATCTACAAAGGAAATACGGGGGGTCCCATGTAAAATAGGCAAATGGGAAGGAAGAATATCCTTTGTGATAGCCCCTATTGCCACATACCACGTAATATTAGGGATACCATGGCTCGAACAGGCAAATCCTGAAGTAGATTGGAGAGGAAAGAGCCTAGCATTTAAAGAACAGCAGACGCAATGGGAGATAAGCAAAATTGCAGAAGAGGAGGACGAGGGAGATGAAGCAGATGAGATAGACCCACAGCTATTGCCACCTGAATACAGAGACTTTGTGGATGTTTTCAATCAGAAAGAGGCCAGTAAATTACCTCCCAAAAGGAATATAGAAGTAGAAATTGAAATAACCCCAGGAGCAAACTTACCAAAACCAAAAGTGTATCCCATGTCTGTGCAGGAGAAGGAGGAATTGAGGAAATATATTGATAAAAACCTGGCGCGAGGCTTCATTAAGCCATCCAATTCGCCTCTCGGGGCCCCAGTGTTATTTAGGAGAAAGAAAGACAACTCCCTAAGATTGTGCATTGATTATCGAAATTTAAATGCAATTACTAAGGACAATAAATACCCTATGCCCTTAGTAAAGGATTTAATTACCGTATTGAAGAAAGGGAGCATATTTACCAAACTGGATTTAATTGAAGCATATCATAAATTAAGAATTAAACCGGAGGATACTTGGAAAACTGCATTTTCCTGCGCATTCGGCCATTTTGAATATAAAATTTTACCTTTCGGATTAAAAAATGGAGGCGGTTGCTTTATGCAGCTTATAAATGAAATACTACACCCATTGTTGTACAGAGGGGTATTCATATTTCTTGATGATATCTTGATTGTGAGCGAAGATAAGGAAAAGCACGTAAAATTGGTCCGGGAAGTTTTGCAGAGACTAAGAGAAGCAAAGCTGTACGCAAAACTGTCCAAATGTGAATTTAATAAAACTCAAATTGACTTTCTGGGGTATCGGATATCTCCAGAAGGGTTAGCTATGGATCCAGCTAAAGTATCAGATGTGAAAGAATGGGGAGTGCCTCAAACAAGGAGGCAATTGCAATCATTTCTGGGGTTTGCAAATTTTTATAGATCCTTCATAAAAGGCTTCGCGCAAATAACCGCACCCCTTACTGAACTTTTAAAAACAAAAGGGAAAGGGGAGACAGCAAAAGTAAAAGCTCCTGGCGCCAAACTGGGTTGGACGCCAGAATGCCAAAAGGCATTTGAAACCCTAAAAGAATGCTTCACAGAAGGACCCATCCTAAAACACCCCGATATCAGGAGCCCTTTCATAATCCATTGCGATGCCTCAGACCAGGGGTCCCCAAACTAAGGCCCGCGGGCCAGATCCGGCCCGCCGGAGCCATTTATCCGGCCCGCGGCAGCTTTCCTCCCTTTCCTGCATTGTCCCGCTCCCTGCACAAGCCTTGGAGACTTGCCTTTCCGCCTTCCCGGCCACTTTTCTGCTCTATGAGCCTTTGAGCCTCACCTGGCTCCCCACTCTCCCTGCATAAGCTGTGGAGGAGCCTTGCCTTTTACTGCTGATCAAAAGGTATTTTAATTATTATTTAATTAATTATTAATTACTAAGGTGTGTTTCCTCCAGGTTTAGCAATACGTTGATCAGCAATATACTCCGGATTTCTCCCTGGGCTAGAGACCTGAGTGAGGGAGAGTTTCTTTCCCCACTCAGGCTTCCAGTCCTGGGAGAAATCTGGAGTATATTGCTATTTCTGATTAGCAATATACTCCGGATTTCTCCCTGGGCTGGAGGCCTGAGTGAGGGAGAGTTTCTTTCCCCACTCAGGCTTCCAGTCCAGGGAGAAATCTGGAGTATATTGCTATTTCTGATTAGCAATATACTCCGGATTTTTCCCTGGGCTGGAGGCCTGAGTGAGGGAGAGTTTCTTTCCCCACTCAGGCTTCCAGTCCAGGGAGAAATCTGGAGTATATTGCTATTTCTGATTAGCAATATACTCCGGATTTCTCCCTGGGCTGGAGGCCTGAGTGAGGGAGAGTTTCTTTCCCCACTCAGGCTTCCAGTCCAGGGAGAAATCTGGAGTATATTGCTATTTCTGATTAGCAATATACTCCGGATTTTTCCCTGGGCTGGAGGCCTGAGTGAGGGAGAGTTTCTTTCCCCACTCAGGCTTCCAGTCCAGGGAGAAATCTGGAGTATATTGCTATTTCTGATTAGCAATATACTCCGGATTTTTCCCTGGGCTGGAGGCCTGAGTGAGGGAGAGTTTCTTTCCCCACTCAGGCTTCCAGTCCAGGGAGAAATCTGGAGTATATTGCTATTTCTGATTAGCAATATACTCCGGATTTTTCCCTGGGCTGGAGGCCTGAGTGAGGGAGAGTTTCTTTCCCTACTCAGGCTTCCAGTCCAGGGAGAAATCTGGAGTATATTGCTATTTCTGATTAGCAATATACTCCGGATTTTTCCCTGGGCTGGAGGCCTGAGTGAGGGAGAGTTTCTTTCCCCACTCAGAATTCCAGTCCTGGGAGAAATCTGGAGTATATTGCTATTTCTGATTAGCAATATACTCTGGATTTTTCCCTGGGCTAGAGACCTGAGTGAGGGAGAGTTTCTTTCCCCACTCAGAATTCCAGTCCTGGGAGAAATCTGGAGTATATTGCTATTTCTGATTAGCAATATACTCTGGATTTTTCCCTGGGCTGGAGGCCTGAGTGAGGGAGAGTTTCTTTCCCCACTCAGACTGCCAGTCCAGGGAGAAATCTGGAGTATATTGCTATTTCTGATTAGCAATATACTCTGGATTTTTCCCTGGGCTGGAGGCCTGAGTGAGGGAAAGTTTCTTTCCCCACTCAGACTGCCAGTCCAGGAAGAAATCTGGAGTATATTGCTATTCTTGATTAGCAATATACTCTGGATTTTTCCCTGGGCTGGAGGCCTGAGTGAGGGAGAGATTCTTTCCCCACTCAGAATTCCAGTCCTGGGAGAAATCTGGAGTATATTGCTATTCTTGATTAGCAATATACTCTGGATTTTTCCCTGGGCTGGAGGCCTGAGTGAGGGAGAGATTCTTTCCCCACTCAGAATTCCAGTCCTGGGAGAAATCTGGAGTATATTGCTATTCTTGATTAGCAATATACTCTGGATTTTTCCCTGGGCTGGAGGCCTGAGTGAGGGAGAGATTCTTTCCCCACTCAGAATTCCAGTCCTGGGAGAAATCTGGAGTTCATTGCTATTCTTGATTAGCAATATACTCCGGATTTCTCCCTGGGTTGGAGGCCTTAGTGAGGGAGAGTTTCTTTCCCCACTCAGGCTTCCAGTCCTGGGAGAAATCTGGAGTATATTGCTATTTCGGATTTCTCCCTGGGCTGGAGGCCTTAGTGGGGCCTCTCCAGTATTATTATTATTATTATTATTATTATTATTATTATTATTATTATTATTATTATTAACATTGAGGATGGGTGGCCATCTGTCAGGTGTGCTTTGCTGTGCTTTTGGTGCACAAAGGCAGAAGGGGGTTGGACTAAATGGCCCAAGGGTCTCTTCCAACCCTCTCCATTATTTTATTATTATTAGTAACATTGAGGATGGGTGGCCATCTGTCAGGGGTGCTTTGCTGTGCTTTTGGTGCACAAAGGCAGAAGGGGGTTGGACTAAATGGCCCAAGGGTCTCTTCCAACCCTCTCCATTATTTTATTATTATTAGTAACATTGAGTCTGGGTGGCCATCTGTCAGGGGTTCCTTGCTGTGCTTTTGGTGCACAAAGGCAGAAGGGGGTTGGACTAAATGGCCCAAGGTTTCTTCCAACCCTCTTTATTATTATTATTATTATTATTATTATTATTATTATTATTAACATTGAGGCTGTATTTGTTTCTTTTTTTAACCTCAAAATAAAATATGTGCCATGTGCATAGGCATTTGTTCATAGTTTTTTTTAAAAAAAACTATAGTCCGGCCCTCCAACGGTCTGAGGGACTGTTAACTGGCCCCCCGTTTAAAAAGTTTGGGGACCCCTGCCTCAGACTGTGCGTACGGGGCAGTACTATTGCAAAAAGATCAAAATGGGAACTTAAAACCCTGTGGATATTTGTCCCGGAAGTTCAGCGAAACTGAAAAATGTTGGCCGATATGGGAAAAAGAGGCACTAGCCATATTAAAAGCCTTAGAATGCTGGCGACACTTTCTCGAAGGAAGCGGAATCCCATTTGAAATTTGGTCTGACCATAAGAACCTCCAGTATTTAAAGTCCCCTCGAAAATTGTCCCCCAAACAGATTAGATGGGCACAATACTTCAGCAGGTTCGATTTCCAATTAAAGTTTTTTCAGGGGAAGCAGAATGTCTTGGCAGATGCTCTTTCACGCATGCCTCAACACGAAGGAATACCCACAGCAAAAGAGGGAACAATATTCTCTGACAAACAATGGGGTTTAGCTGTCAGAACAAGAGCACAAACCCAAAAGGAGAACACTGCTATGGTTGAACTCGACGGGGAAGATAATTGGGGAAACGAACTGAAACAGTCTTATGATGGAGATCAGTGGATCGCATCCAACGCAGAAAAGGGGGAGCAGAAGGGGGGATTTTGGTTTGTGAACAAGAAACTGTATATCCCAGCAACATTAAGGATCAAGATTTTGCATCGTTTTCACAACAACCGGAGCGCTGGTCATACAGGAATTACAAAAACAACAAAAGCAATAGCAAAACATTGCTGGTGGCCAGGGATGAGGAAGGACATAAAAAATTATGTTGTTCAATGTGATGATTGTGCCAGAAATAAATCGAGAGGAGGGAAGCCAATGGGATTATTACAAACAGTAGCAGAACCTACCAGACCTTGGGAATGTGTAGCTATGGACTTTGTGGGGGAACTACCGGTTAGCAAAGGACATCGTTATATTTGGACAGTATTGGACCTGTTTTCTAAACAGGCCCACTTTATAGCACTGACGAAACTACCATCAGCCGAGAAACTAGCTGAATTGTACATAAACCACATTTACAAACTGCATGGATGTCCCAGTAGAGTGGTCAGTGACAGAGGAGTACAATTCACAGCAAAATTTTGGGAAAAATTCCTGGAAATGCTAGGAGCAGAAAGGAGTTTAAGTTCTGCTTTTCACCCCATGACAAATGGGGCGGTAGAACGTACTCAGCAGACACTTGGGCAGTTCCTTCGAATGTACTCTAACATGAGACAAAATGACTGGTCTCGGTGGTTGGCTTTTGCAGAACTAGCTTTTAATTCGACTATACATTCAGCAACAAATAAAACCCCCTTTGAAGTAGTTTACGGGTATGAAATACAGCCTCTGCCCCAGCTGCCGAGATGGACAGAGAATGAGGGAACAGAGGCAGGGAAATGGAAAGCGCAAATGATGGAATGCTGGAGTCAAGTGACTGCATCCTTAAAAGAAGCACATAAAAAGTATAAAGTATTCGCAGACAGAAAGAGGGTGGAAGGTGATAAATTGGAGAAAGGAGATTTAGTGTGGCTAAGTACCCAAAACATCAAACTGGGGCTACCTTCGAAAAAATTGGGCCCTAAATATATTGGACCATTTAGAATACAGGGTGTTATCAACGAGGTGACTTTCCAGTTGGCATTGCCAAAAAGTTTAGGGAAAATACACCCTGTATTCCATCGTAGCTTACTGAAAAAATATATGGGTACTTTGGACAAAATGGACACATAGAATTATTGTTTTGTTTCAGGCTTGTGATGAAAGAAGAACCGAAGAGGAGGACGAAGAAAAGGAGGGCACCATGTCATGGAACCCAGTTACAGGGCTTTGGTAATTCAGCCCTGTAACTGGGAGTCATAACATAAACAATCCCAGGAGCACCTGGCAGAAGAAGATAGAATATGCCTGGGAACTTGGGGCCGAAAGTATAAACAATTATAATTGGTCTAGTGTGTGAAAATGGTAGTAATGTGATATTGGGGGTGGGACTTGATGATGATATTTACGTGTGGTGTTACGTAGCATCAAAAGTTATAAAAATAGTTGTATGTAAACATTGGGTCATTCCTGACTTTTCCAAAGTCATGTGTTCTTCAATAAAGATTGGATTTGAGAGCAGCCATCTCTGATCTGCGTTCAGACTGATCCTTTGAAGTGAGCAGGACAGATATTATGTAGTGTAAAAAAGAACCTTTTCACGCTACATAGCTATGGCACTACAATCTCACTTTAACTGCCATGGTTCCACCCTGTGGAGTACTGTGGTGTGCAGTTTGGCAAAGCACTACAACTTTTGGCTGAAGATTCTAAGTACACAATATTCCAGAGTATGGAACCAGCAGTTAATGTGGAATCATAATGCTGTAACCAGTGAAAGCTTTGTGATGAACCTTACAATTCTTCAGGGACTCTACCCTTGGTACCCTTACTTACACGCTATGGATATCAAGTGTCACCTGTTTTGTTGGAATTATAACAGCAATTTCTATTCCAGCAGATTGTTAGACTTTCCACTTACTAAATTCAGAGCACTCTACAGTATTTTGGCCAAGAGACCTAAAGAGGTATGTAGGATGAAATGCATCATGCTATTCAGAATTACAAGGATGGCAATGCACTGCTTCTAGGCAGAATGCATTCTCTTGATTATTTTGGCTCTCAGTTGATCCCCACTGAATTTACATGCCATATTTCAATAGTATGGTCATGGCAAAAGAATTACAATTTTCTTCAAAAACAGAGGACATATGTGCCATTCAATGGTGTGCCCTCAAGTAATTTCTGATATATGATGAGGCGAGCCTATTACAGGGTTTTCTGGCACTAAGAGTATGCAACTTGG
Source organism: Anolis carolinensis (assembly GCF_035594765.1). Classification (NCBI taxonomy): domain Eukaryota; kingdom Metazoa; phylum Chordata; class Lepidosauria; order Squamata; family Anolidae; genus Anolis; species Anolis carolinensis. The sequence goes on along the minus strand of NC_085844.1, from coordinate 24,780,401 downwards.
CTAAGGTCACCCAGTGGGTTTTTGTGTTTGAGTAGGGATTCAAGCACTGTTCTCCACAGTTCTAGTCCAATGCTAGTTAAACCAATATACCATATTCACATTTTTGAAAGCATGTTGATACTTTTGGGAAGCTCAGAGGAGCACAATTCTATGTTAAAATGAGAAGCATGCTCCCCATGTGCCTTTTTTTTGCTATCATACTGTCAAACTAGATCAAGTGTCCTTGACATATTGTGAACACTGTAAGGTTGGGGCCACTAATACAGACACTATAGGAAAGTGACCAATTCTAAATATATATTTTTAAAGAAAATATACATCACATTGTATAAATATAGATTTGAATAAATGACAAAAATTGCCACAACTATTAAACTGCTCCCAATTGTTAACACAGGTAGGTCAATTCGCTTACATGATAGATGATTGACTTTCATCAACAATAGTTAAATCTAGATTGAATAGTTACTATACTTCTGGCAGATTAAAAGCACAGACTTGGTGGAGCCTTATTAATTCATTCCATCAAAGATACCCAGTGCAGAAATATGGTCTATATATTTCTGCCTGTGGAACTGATGTAGTGATCTAATCAACTTCAGAGATCAGCCCTTGCCCAAGAAGGAAGACGGAAGCAAGGAAGATAAAAGATCTGACAGGTAGGCAGGTAGATTATAAGGAGGAAGAAAAAACATTAGCATCTGGGAGTTTTAAAAGATTAAAAAAGTCTAACATTTCTGACTTCTAATTCTAGACATCCTGCATGATTGGGACAAGCCTATAGTTATATTTCTCCCCTTAGACTAACAATAGTGTCAATTTTGCTTTGAACGCCAGGAGACATCCCCGGGCCCCTTCTACACTGCCATACAATTCAGATTATCAAAGTAGATAATACACATTGTCTGATTTGAACTGGATTATATGAGTCTACGCAGATATTCTGGATTTTATATAGCAGTGTAGAAGGGGACTGAGTTATCCCTGGGAAACAAACTCTCATAAAACTCTGGATAACTATAAGTAGTTTATATAGAGCAGTTTCCTATTACTTGTTGACCTTCATATTTTTTAGATGAAAACTCTTATCATCACACAAAGCTTCCCATATTGGCTGGATACCAGGATATCTAGAGAGTAGGGGTGTGCAATTCAGTTAAACTCCATTCTGTTGCCTTATGTGAAGTGCACCATCGGTGGCAGTTTTGTAGGCGTGTAGAAAGTAAACTCCTTATTAATTGCTTTGTGAGTCAAAAAGCAAGCCAAGCCATGCAGACCTGCAAGCGGCACTGAGAATTTAGATCACCAATCTGTCTCTCTCAAATTCCTGCTTGCAACAAAAAAAAAATGGAAACCTAGTTTGGCTAAAAGACACACCATGGCTTTCTTCTGTTCTGATTGGCTCAACAGGCAGGGCTCACAGGGAATCCCCATGCATGGCTCCTTCTCCATGATCCATGTGTAGCCAAAATCAGTCATTTTCAGCAGCTGTTGTAGCCAGGGGGGGGGGGGGGGATGGCAGCAGAGCCCCTGCTGTTACGGTTGGCTGTAAGCTGAAACAGAGCCCATTTTGAAAAACGGATCCATGTACAACCCTACTAGGGAGTGGGGCTTAAATAAGCAATCCTGGGAGTCTCATTCATAGGGTTACTTTTCTTATAATCTTCAGTGCTTTACCATCTTATTTTCATTTTATGGCATAGCATCACTGCAAGATGTGGATCGTGATTAACTGCATTATAAATATGAAAAACTAAATATGAAGGATGTTATGAACTATTAGAGTTGTCTGCTGATGAAGACTGCAGTTGAGCTTGTTTGAGTTAACTTCCAACTTGAATTCCACTTGGAGCCCATGGTGCCACCCTGAAGCTGACTTCTTTACCTCAATCCTGAATTCTCTTTTTTTGCCTTCCCTGTAGTGCAGATGTGTCAAATTTGTGGCCCTCCAGATGTTTTGGCCTCCAATTGTCAGAAGCCCTGGCCAGCTTGTCAATAGTCAGGAATTCTGGTAGCTGAAATCTAAAACACATGGAGGAATACAAGGTTGACACCACTGCTCTAGTGTGAACTTATTCCAGACTCCTTCCTTGCCCCAAATCTAGTAGTTCCCATCTTTTTAAATTGTCTTAAATGGTAGCACTAGTTTACAGAAAGAGCACATCTATTTGAATTCATCCCAGCTATGCATTTTCACAGGCAAAAGGTTTCAGTGTTGAGCCCAACTTCATGCCAATAGAGATGCGCAAGTCTTTATGGCTTTAAGAGGACAAAGAAATTATTGCACCTGGAAGAATTTTAGTTTCTGAATCTCTTCAGTAATTAAATTATTTAAATTATCCATGAGCAAAGTTAGAAATAACAGGATAGTCTGAATGCAAAAGATGGTCTTCACTAACTTATGATCCACCATCGTGGAGGACTATGCTGACTTTTTCTTGATCCCCATTAAATATGTGTAAACATTACATAAATATCTAAGTAATTTTTCAAAAGTCCAAACCTAAAGCAACCTATGAAGTATTATTATTGCTTTCAGACTGACAACAGGAATCTAAAACAGCATAAGCAATTTCTCACTTAATGAATACACATCTGTCATGAAATTGCAGCCCTACTCATGTCTTCCCTAAGCTTGGACCCAAAGAGAAAATGTTATCTGCATTAACATTTGGAAACAAGGCAAAATGGGCTGTAGTTTCTGACTGTATTTGTTTTCCAGTTGTGCATAAGTCAGTTTGGCTTTCACCCACTGTGTTAAAGGCTTATTTGTTATTTTTATTTCCAAGTGTGACACATTACCTGATGACAAAGAATGGAAAGCATGGACAAAAGGAACTGTTACATCCCAAAATCAACAGGGGGAAATGAAAAGAAAGCTTCTAACTGAAGGAACTCTCTGAAGTATGATTCATAGTCAAACAAATCAAGGAAGGAGTTTTAAGACAGTTATAATAAACTTGAGACACTTGATGCTTTCTGTGTTTATTATTTAATGGCCATGTTCCCAGTAAAAACTATTGACAGAATGTTCAGTTTTGCTTCAAAATAAGAACAGCGATAATATGATGTCCCCAGTGTTGCTAGAAATAGAATTCTGGGAAGTAATTCCCCATCTTACCATTTTGTATTCTTTCCAACTTTTTTGGAAATCTAGGCTCCCATCTTCTCGGTGCTGTATAACTGTCCAGCCTCCTCCCAGGATGTCCATATTACAAAAAACCTGGGTATAACAACATAAATCACATAAGAATCTGTAAATTGACATGGGACTTTGATCCATCTAGCTCAGTTTTCTGCTTCCAAAAAAATGATCAACCATATAATTTGAAAAGTACACCTCCCAGAGTTTCCCCATACTGGCCTGCAAAATCTGAGAGCTGTTTTATTTTCTTGGCAGGGGACAACAGTTTTCTGATATTTAAGTGAATGCCCACCACATCCTGGTACTAGTTGAAACAGCTTCCCTATATGTATTCATACTCAGACACACACACTCCAGAATGGCTGGGACTATTCCAGATTTCCTCTCGCTGTGATCTTTAATAAACCCACATGCTTCATTGGTATATAAAGTTGAATTTTAACAAAAGGTCTAAGAGTTCTTATCAATTCAGTGAAACTTTGGCATTCACACAGAGAGCTATAGAAGGAAGCAGACCTCATGACATTGGCTAATAATGAAACGTTGTACATGACCTTATCACATGAGGTTCACTACTCAATTCCTTTGAACCGTTTCCTTCACAATCATGACATTTCATTCTCAACTGAATCAATTCCATGCTTTTCACTCTAAAGTACATTGTCCATACCAATGTTGTTCGATTTCTCCCATTGTATGATTTTGTTTCTCGTACACACAGCCAAGGACCCCTGATTGTGTATCAGTGGAAGGGGATTGTACAAGGCTCAAAAATGTGAACCTTATTTGAGAAAGGGAAAACAAAACCCTTAAAGAAATGCCTTTCCTTGAAGAAAAATAGCTTGGCTCAGTGCTTCCTTTCACAATGACATTTGAGTACAACATTTATCTACAGCTGTGGTTTCATTGGTCTTTGATTTACAGCAGGCATTTTTAAGCCATGCATGTATCTTATTTAACATTCACATCAAGCCTCCAGAAATCCAGTGATATTTTTTTACACATTACATTCAGTAATTGGGGGTAGAGGTAAGATAATAGGTATGCACATGTACATGAACTTTATGTTTAAAAACTTCTTTTCTAAACAAGTTTTGAAGTTTTCTTGCTTTGAGTGATGTGGCAAATTAAAAGAGGGGGAAATGAGACAATGATAGAAGGATTTAAAGTACTAAATTATTCACTGTGTGGTCTGGCACTCTCCATAGCAATGGAAGGGAACACCTGCCACATTAACGGGAGCAGCAAGCTGATTATAAATGTTAGCTTTTCACCATCAGAGCCAACAAATGTCCTCAACTGGCTCCTGTCCCAGACAAGGTCAAAGCATTCAGCCATTAAACACCTTTTAACATATTTTGAGGTTGAAATCTGAACACACACTCAGACACAATGAGAAATAGGAAGAATCTACTCTCCTTTTCTTGAGGGTAGATTAAATAGAAATAGAGCCATCACAATTCAGTGGTTGATAATAAAATGAAACTCCCTAAACTGATAAAAGATATATGTGAATTATTGTAACCCTTTGGAAAGCAGATAATATATTTTGTTGTTGTTGTTTTATATTAAAACATGATGCCCTTTTCTGTGTTTTTATAAGCTGTTGGTATTGTTCACATGTTAACTAACAACACAGGACCAGTCCAACTGCCACTGAATACTTGCATTGATTGTGTTGGCAGGCATTGGAAAATAAATCTAAAGTGGGACGAATTCATTTATGAGACATATGAGATGGCCTTCATCATAATGCCAGATTCCCTTTTCTCTGCTCCTAATAGGGGTGTAGTAACACATCAAGATAGCAAACTATAAGGTAAAGGTAAAGGTCAAGGTCGTGTCAAACTCTCGGGTTTGGTGCACATTTCCATTTCTAAGCCAAAGAGCCAGCATTGTCCATAGACACCCCCATGGTCATGTGGCTGTCATGACTGCATGAAGCACTGTTAACTTCCTGCTGGAGCAGTACCTATTGATCTACTCACATTTGCATGTTTTTGAACTGTTAGATTGGCAGAAACTGGGGCTAACAGTGGGAGCTCACCCCACTCCCCAGATTCAAACCACCAACCTTTTGGTCAGCAAGTTCAGCAGCTCAGCAGTTTAACCTGCTGCACCACTGAAGGCTCCTGGTGTATAACAAACTATACCACCCATTTTCTTTGTAGTAGACATCAGTACAATATGGGAAAATGGAGGAGAAGGGACAGAAAGAGGAGACATGAAATTAACCATCTCATTCCACTGATCTGTGTTCCTATGAACATTAGATGGGATGTCATGTTATCCTTGGACTCGGACAGCAAAATGTCTTGAGACAGACTCTACATATGCCAGCCAGGAAGTAGGAAAGAGGGCAGATGAGCAGATTTGGCAGAGGATGGACAGCAGGAACTATGGTTTTCTCATCTCCCATAGCAAAAAAGATTTCAAACATGGACAGGCAAAGTGCAGCTTATGGGAAACATATGAACCCAGGAACCCTAATGTGGTTCACCACAGTTCTCACAGTTCATGTGTTCCTCCTCAATTTTATTTTATTTTATTGTTGCTGGAAAAGAAACCCTACACCTCTAGGAGCTGTGTGTGGGGGGGTCAATTTGGCCCAGAATTCTACATCCTATTTATATAAATTCTGATTTTAAACCAGCCAGAGAGACCACATTTAAAAAAATGTATTGCCCCCTCATCAGAAAACAGAGATTCAGTAAAAAAATATAGATTTTTATTTTTATTTTTAGGCATAATTGTCTGTGGGGGTTCCAACTTCAATTTAAAGACGTAATATCGAGGTGCAAGATGGACAACGATAAAAGCTTTGCATAATATTGATTTCTCTTTACCTTTTTAGGTTCTGATATATTATTCACATAAATAGTGTAGACACCGCTTTTATTAAAACCAGCTTGGTATGCATCAGCACAGTCTCTGAATGGCTTGTCATCTTCTCTTTTGGGGTTCTTTAGCACAACTGCAAAAAAAGGGAAAATGAATATGATATTGACATCTGCAATAACAACTGTAGTTAAGGGTTCAACCAATAGAGGCATTTATGTCAACGACTTGATTTGCCAGTTTTGGTTTGGTTTAGTTTGATGTTACTGGTTCTACTCTGCTGCCTTGAACAGCAACCTAATGCAGAAATCAATAGCATAGTCTTGGGGACAATGTCACCTGTTACATTGGCCTCTCTGCTATGAAGCACAGCCAATCTTCATTAGATCAGGGTCTCTCAACCATCATTATCTGGAACTGTAGGGTTCACAAGAGGTTTCTAAGGTTTCTGCAAGAGATCATGACTGGGGAAAAAATGAAACTTTTCCTGATGTATAGATGTAATAATTATTAGCAAGGGTTCCCTGAGATATGAAAAATATTTTGAGAGGTCTTCCACAGTAAAAAAAAAAAAAAAAAAAACGCTGAGAAAGGCTGATAAATTAGATTTTATCCTTTACTTCTGAAACTGGATCTACACTGTTAGATAATCCAGATTATTTGATTTGAACTGAATTATATGAGTGTACACTGTCAAGGCAGATAATATGGATTTTATATGGCAATGTGGATGGGGCCTGAGGAAGCAATACTGAAATGAACCAAGCTTACTTCTGAGTAGATATATATATAGCATAGTGTTTCCACTGACATGGCCAAAGTACAGAATTAACACAGACAATGAATTAATCCTGCACTCCTTTCATGTAATACCAGCTCAAGAACAATTTCCCTACCTCACTCAGAAGGACTCCTCTAGTATGTAAAAGTTAAATGATATTCTGTGTATATTCAAATCACTGAGACTTAATTTCTTACTTGCAGTGAAACCATCACCTGACTCAACAACCTTTTTCATTTGGCTAAAACTGGATCTACAATGCCATAAAATCCAGTATCTGATCCCAGAACTGGATCAGAAATTGGATTATATGGCAGTGTCGATAGGGCCTCAGGCTGGATCTCCACTGCCATATAATCCAGATTAACAAATCAGATAATAATTTTTCTGATTTGAACTGGATTATATGAGTCTACACTGCCGTATAATCCAGTTCAAAGCAGATAAAATGCATATGGAACCTACCTAAGAGATCCAACAGCTAAATGAGCTGTCAGAATTTAAAACACATTTGAAGACCTAGCTCTTTCAGCAGGCCTACTCAGACAGTTATAATCATGAATTTTAAACTTGTGTCTTGTGTCCACTATATTTTAATAATTGTTCTGTGTATTTTAATATATGTATTTTATATAATGGTTATTAGGCTTGATCGATCCACGAAAATTTTGATTCTAAACTCGTTTCAAAACTAGAGGGGGGCAGCTTTTCGTTTCTGATGGTATTTCTGAATTTGGCCCCCCAAAAAATTCGAAATTAACGAAAATTCGTTATTTTCTAAATTAATTCGTTAATGGCGGACGCGCATGCGCAATTCCCAAAAACAGCACAGAGGGAGAGGACTTTACAGGACTCTCCCACCCTCATTTTTTGAGTGATCTTCTTCCAACTTGGTACAGTGGTAGAACACATTTAACACTGATAGCTCACCAAAATTTGGAACGTTTCCCTTATCCTCTGATTTTTGGCGAATTTTCATAGCTTTTATAATAAACCATTTTTTAATAATTGCAGAAATCTGTTCCTGGTTTGAAAGTCTTATTTCCTGTTAAATTGGGTTGTCTTTACTGTGAAAGTCATTGTTCTACTTCAGAAACTTTGTTTTTGTGGCTGAAACTTTGTTAAATTGGTGTGTGTGTGATATATACTGTGTATATATAATATATATATAGTCCCTGCATAATGTGTGTGTGTGTGTGTGTGTATATATATAGGTAAAGGTAAAGGTATCCCTTGACGTTAAGTTCAGTCATGTCTGACTCTGGGGGTTGGTGCTCATCTCCATTTCTAAGCCCAAGAGCCAGTGTTGTCCATAGACACCTCCAAGGTCATGTGGCCGGCATGACTACATGGAGTGCCATTACCTTCCCGCCACAGCGGTACCTATTGATCTACTCACATTGGCATGTTTTCAAGCTGCTAGGTTGGCAGAAGCTGGAGCTAACAGCGGGCACTCACTCTGCTCCCGGGATTTGAACCTGGGACCTTTCGGTCTGCAAGTTCAGCAGCTCAGTGCTTTAACACACTTCGCCATCGGGGCTCATTTATATATAATATACATACACATACACACAATGTGGAGAATATGTGGAAAGGTAGATAGATAAGTTGGGAGCCACAGCGAAGGCACCTTCCTGGGAGCAAGGTCTAATAATAATAATAATAATAATAATAATAATAATAATAATAATAATAAAACCCTTACAATATCCAAGATGGCTCACTGCTACAGAATCTTGGGAGGTTTAGTTTGATATGGTACCATTATTGGCAGAGAAAGCTAAGCTGTAGGAGTTGAAATCCAATCATTTATCCTCCCTATAGAATCAATTTTATATGCATTTTTAGCTACAGAAAAGCTAAAATCAGGACAGTAAAAGAACAACACCCAGAAAATGGGAATTCCAGACAGAAAACAATCAGGGCCAGCTAATACCTCCCAACAAAGGATTCCCCCAGGTAGGAAGCAGCCAGGCTTTGAAGCTGCAAGGCTATTCAATGCTAATCAAGGTGACCAATTGCAACATTCACACTTGCCTCCCACAGACAAGAGTTCTTTCTCCCACCCTGGACCTTCCACAGATATATAAACCCCACTTGCCTAGCTTTGCACAGACGTCAAAACCTCTGAGTATCAGGCCTGAGCTGAGGCGAGGCGGCGGCGGCCATTTTCCCCCTCCGTCTTCCTCCTCCTCCTCGGCCTCCTTCCCCCTCACCCCCTCCCATTGGCTGAGCCCGTGACGCCCCTTTTGCTGAGGGGCAAAAGGAAAGGGCCTGAATGGTGGGAGTTTGGGTGATTTGCAAAAGCTTTTTTTTCCTAACGAAAAAAACGACAACATAACGAAAAACGGCCTCTCGCGATTCGAAACCGCGATATCCAGACGTGTGGACAACCAATGCCGTATATTGCTTCAAAACAAACGAAAATAACGAATTAATAACGGTTAACGGGGAAAACGAATTATTTGAGCAAGCCTAATGGTTATGTGTTTTTAGCTATGCTGTAATCCACGTCGAGCCACAAGGAGAGGCAGGCATAAAGTAATAATAATAATAATAATAATAATAATAATAATAATAATAATGGTAAAAATGTGTTGTTGAAGGCTTTCATGGCAAAAAATCACTGGGTTGCTTCTTAATTGTTGTTGTTTATTGTTCTTTTTATTATTTCTTCTACCCAGCTGTTATTATTATTGTTTCTCAACTCTGAGAAAACCAGTTGTTGTTCTTGTTATTTCTAGTCAGGAATTATTTCTCATTTCTGATAAGATCAGATATTATTGTTGTTGTTTTTCTAGATAATTGTTTTGGATAGGACAAGCACATGTTTCTTGATAAGCAATATTTAAATGCCATACTGTCAAATAGTAAGAATATATGTGATGCATTCTGAATGTGGAACTGTTTATAAAAGCTTTTTTATTCATTTATTTTAATTGTGTTTGAACTGTTTTGTTGTAATACTTCTACAGTTTCAATTCTGGAGGACACAGAAAGAGCCTCCCCAAAGACTGAGTAAATCCAGTCGGGCATCTCTTGGGCAACATTTCTTGTAAACAGCTAATCTTTCCAACCCAAAAGCATTGCTTTTAAACATTTTTAACATTTTAAAAGTGTTTTATCTCCCCACAAATGGATGAATACCAAAGGTCTTTATCAAGACCACTGCTAATAATTATGTCTTTTAATATAGGTTTGTCACCTGCTAAAGAAGAGCTACTAGCCAAAATGTCTGAGGACATTTCATGTGACATCTTATGTATACAGGAAACACACAGAGACATCACAATGAGAAGACCAAAAAAATTTGGAAAGTAACTGGCAATGGAATGTCTTCATAGACAATATGGCCGTGCCATTTTTGTACGATCTGGTGTAGCAATCTCTGCAACCTCTCTCACAGAAGTGAACAACATTGAAATCCTATCTGTGGAACTTGATAGTTGCAATGTATCATCACTCTATAAACCACCTGGGGCTGATTTCTATTTTACACTCCCAACCAATTGTCACAATCATGAAGCCCATTTTATTGTGAGAGATTTCAATAGCCATAGCTGTGTCTGGGGCTATGACGAAGATGATAGAAATGGAGAAGCAGTTCTAACATGGGCTGACAATAATAGAATGAGCCTCCTTCATTACAGTAAATTACCACCACCTTTTAATAGTGGCCGATGGAAGTGTGGTTATAACCCTGATCTGATTTTTGTAAATGAAAGCATAATCCAGCAATGCATTAAAAGAGTTTTAAACCCGATACCTGATACTCAACACAGACCAATATGCTGCGTAGCATATGCAGCTGTAAGACCAAAAAGTGTCCCATTCCGCAGAAGATATAATTTCAATAAAGCTAACTGGACAAAGTTTACAGAGACCTTGGAAGCTGCTATTTCTGATATAGAACCTGTTTGTAGAAGCTGTGAAAAGATCCTTGAGGCTCTCAATCCCTAGAGCCTCTTGCACAAGCTGCCTACCAGGCCTAAATGAAGAATCGCTAAATCAGCTACAGGAATATCTCAGACTATTTCAAGAGAATCTATACAATGATGAGACTATAGCAGCAGGTCAAAAATTATCTACAGCCATAGCTAAGGCTAAGAAAGACCACTGGATAGAGTTGCTTGAGAATCTTGATATGTCGGGGGGATGCTGCGCATGCGTCAGATAAGATAGACGTGCCTAAGAGAGCTCCCTAACTGCAAAAGAAATAAAGCTTATTTTTAAAGCCCAGGAAGATCATAAATCTCTCTCTCCAACCTGGACCCGGTCGTGAAAAAAGAGGAAGCAAAGCAGATCGCAGTTTGAGCATCTGAAACTTGAAACCTCAGAAAATAAATCAGAAGCCCGGGTGAAGGAAAGAACTGAACGTGAGTGCCATAATGGCGGAGGGAGTGGAATGGGGGCGGAAGCTGGACCAAATATTACAAACATTGAATGAACTAAAGATAAGCTCTGATAGCTTAAAGAAGGGGAATGATGAATTAAAAGAACAAGTTGAAATGATTAACACCCGGCTGGGATCAATGGAGTCAAAGGTGCAACAGTATGAAGGTAAATTTATGGAGATGCAAGAGGAGACTAGAAAACAGAAAGAGGAAATAGCCAACTTAAAAAAACATTTAGAAAGTGCAAACCAAAAACTCCTAAACAAGATTGCTGACCAGGAAGATCGGTCACGAAGAGCAAATATACGCCTGAGAACAGCAGGGCAGGATTTTCAGATGAGTGACAATTTAAAACAAAATATTGTCAGTTGGCTACAGACTTTGATGGAAATCTCACCAGACGATATAGAACGATCGCATTGGGCTTATAGAGGTAGAAAAAAACCCAGAGACATTTTGATCCGTTTTTCAAGGGAGGCAACGAAGGAAAAGGTGTATAATCAGCTTCAGAAAATAAAAGACCTTACCTTGGCAGGTAAAAAGGTCTGGCCTCTCCTGGATCTTTCATCAGAGACACTGGATAAAAGAGCACAGATGAAAGAAATTACAAAAGTCCTGGAGGGGAAGAACCAGCGATATACTTGGGCTTTTCCTGCCACCCTGATCGTCTATAGAGATGGTAAATTATATAAAGCTACTGATTTGGCTAGTGGAAAGACCATGCTTAGACTTCTGAGATTTTGTACAGAAGGGGGAGTATCGGATGACACGGAGGATTCAGATAATGAAGAGGTCCATAGAAGCTTCAAAAGAAAGAAGGGGAGTAAGAAGGCCAAGGACACTCTTCAGGCAGCTGGACAGATAAGATCAACAGAGCTGGAAGCTGCAGACAGAGGCAGGCAAGTAGAATCATGCTCGACTCAGAGTATATCTGTTATTGGAGACTTGATGAATAGGGAAGGAGAGCATGGTCAAGATTTACAAGAGACTATAGACTTAAGAAATTTGAAGCAAATGGACTTAGACCAAATACGAACTTTGGAAAAACAATTGAGAGAACTAAAAAAGCAAAAGCTGAAAGAGGAAACAAGGAGAATGGAAACAAGATCCAAGATGTAAGAGGGAAAAAACCACTTTGACAAACTGGGTTAAAAAAATTTGCAGGTGTGGGAACTGGCGAAGGGCAACGCAGCTGCCAAGTGGAGTCTGGGAAGGGAAGAGAATAGAATGTAGGATAAATGTGATAATGTTATCGGAAACTCATAAAAAGAGGGGGAGGGATAAATTGATTAAGGATAAAACATGGAATAGAATTTATGAATCTCGAGGGACAGGGAACTCACGAGGGGTAGCAATTCTAATCAATGAAAATGTTCCATTTCAGGAGCTTGATGTTCAAAGAGATAGGGAAGGAAGAACAGTTTTCATGAAAGGCAAGATAAATCAGGTTAAAATAACATTAGCTGTGATATATGCACCGAACAGAAACACAAAACAGTATATATTGAATACTAAAAAGAAGCTGGATAATTATGCGGAAGGGACATTGATTTGGGCAGGCGATTTCAATTTGGAATTAACTAAAAAAAATAAAAAGCAATAAGTGTAAATAAGCTTAATATGGTGGATGCACACGCAAATCAAAGTATTAGGGATACTTTTTATTCAGCAAGACATAATAAATTTAGCTGTATAGATTACATCTTACTAAATAAAGCAAGCAAAGCCCAAATAAAGAAGGTAGAAAGGAAACCAATATTTTTGACAGACCACAGTCCTCTGATTGCAACCTTGGGATTGAATAATGAGATTAGTCAAAGAATTTGGAGATATAATTCGGTGGTAACAGAAAAAGATGAATATAAATTGAAGCTTCAGGAGGAGATAAAAGAATATTATAGAATAAATGATAATGGAGAGTTATCTAAAACTGTGGTGTGGGACTCATTTAAAAGTGTATTAAGAGGTCAATGTTTTAGTATTGAGTCCTACATAAGGAAAAGTTGGAGAGAGAAAAGAGAAAAATGTATAAAAGAAATTGAATCAATACAAGAACAATTGAGAATAACGAGGAGAAGAAATATAAATAGTATATTAAGGCAGAAAAAGAAAGAATTGGAATTAATGGATGAGGTGCAATGGAACAAAATGAGACAGAGTGTGAGGCAACGAATTAATGGATGGGGTACAAAATCAATGAAACAAATGGTGAGATATTTAAAGAGGAGAAAGGAAAAGTCATGTATAACAAAATTTAAAGATAAAAATGGATTGGTGAAAGATGGAAGAAAGGAACTCGAAAAAATAATGAGAGATTTTTACAGGGAGTTGTACCAAAAAGAACAGGTGAATAATGAAGAAATAAAAATTGGGAATAAAGTAAATGAGGAGGATAAAATTATGCTAAATGATAAAATAACACAGGAAGAAGTAATTCAGGTAATTAAAGGACTGAAACAATATAAGGCACCTGGTATAGATGGATATATAGCAGAATTATATAAGACCTTTATGCATGAGTTGGTACCATATATGGCTGAAATGTTTAATGGGGTATATATGAGAGGTATTGTCCTGGAAACATGGAAACTTTCTGAAATTATTCCAGTTCTGAAGCCAGATAGACAACCGGAGCTCCCAGAATCATATCATCCGATCAGTTTAGTAAACCAAGATTATAAGATATTCATGAAAATCATAGCAAATAGATTGGAAATTATTCTACCAAAGATTATAGGAGAAGACCAATATGGATTTGTTAAAGGGCGGAGTATCAGTGAACCAATAAGAAATGTTGTTAATGCGATTTGTCATGCGACAAAAACAAAAAGAAAATTGTCAATTCTAAAGTTAGATGTGTATAAAGCTTTCGACAAAGTAAACCATGAATATCTGTATAGATTATGTAAAGAACTAAATTTGGGGAATAATTTCTGTGAAATGATTAAAAATGTATATAGGGAGAATACGGCTTGTATTAGAGTGAATGGACAAAGAACGGAAAACATTCAAATTGAGAATGGGACCAAACAAGGTTGTCCATTATCCCCAATGTTATTTGCTCTGGTAATAGAACCCCTAGCATATAAAATAAGGATGGATGAAACATGGGAAGGGTATAAGATTGGGAGGAAGGAGGAGTTGAGATTGAACCTGTATGCGGACGATGCAATAATTTTAACACAGAGACCAAGGGAAATGATTAAATCAATGAAAATAATATTGAGGGAGTTTAAAAAAGTATCAGGGCTATCAGTAAATATGGAGAAATCAGAGATATTATTTATTAATACGCCACCGAAGGAACAATTAGAGATAAGGAAGGAATCAGGATTAAAATTGGGTATTAAAAAGATGAAGTATTTGGGAATTTGGATATTTAAGACACTTGATAAAATAATAGATGGAAATTATAGAATGGCATGGAAGAGAATGTTAAAACAAATGAGTAGGTGGAAGAATAAAAATTTGAGACAGATGTCTAGGATAAGGGCATTGAAAATATTGATAATTCCAAAAATGATGTATTTATTTCAGGCTCTCCCAGGAATTCCTCCCATGGCAAAATTAAAGGAATGGGATAGGAAACTAAATTATTGGGTTGAAGGAGGGAAAAGACCAAGAGTAAGGAAAAAATTGATAATTGCAAAGGAAATGAAAGGGGGATGGGGCTGTCCATGCCTAGAGCTATATAGTGATGCCTTCCAAATTGAAAGAGCAATAGAATTACAAGTGACAAATAAAAAATGGGTGAGATTTGAAAAGGAAATGAATGGAGTTAATTGTGAAGAAATAATCTTTAGAAAATGGGATAAGAGAAATATAGATAAATTAATAGGACCAATGAAAGGAACAATGCAAGTGTGGAAGAAATGGCAAGGGAGAATAAGTAGCTTAAAATCTAAAATGTCAACAGTATGGATAATCAATAAGGATAAGGAATCAAATATGAATAGAAATATTCAAACATTGAAGGAAAAAGGAATAGAGAGACTAGAACAACTATATGACAGAGAGGGAACGGTAAGAGAAAATAAAATTAAACAATGGCTTGGAGAAGAAAATTGGTTACAGATAAGAGCAATCTGTGCATATTGCAAAATAAAAGAAAATATTAATATGGTTAAGAGAGAAGATAACGCCTTTGAAAAGATAATAAGAGAAAAGGGGGAAGGAAAGAAGGCACAGGCCAGCAAAATATATACAATGCTCATAGAGGCTGATGGATGTATAATACGGGATCTGAAAAGTATGTGGGAAACGGAGCTGCAAATCACAGAACAAGAGATGAGAAATGTGGTAGAGACAATAGGGATGAAAAGGAATACCAGAGTACGAGAAATGAGGAGGAAAATATTGCACAAATGGTATCGTACACCCTGCCAATTAGCATACTACTATAAAAAGGGGAGTAGTAAGTGCTGGCATGGATGTCATCAGAAAGGGCGGTTTATGCACATGATCTGGGAATGTGAACATGTACAATATTTTTGGCAGACTATACAAAACGAGTCAAATCAAATACTAGGAAATGAGTGGGTCATAACAAAGGAAATAGCGGTATTAGGGAAAAGAGAGGAAATGGGAAATAAAAGGGAAATAAAAGAAGCAATAATTGAATGTGCACAAGCAGTAATAGTATTAGGGTGGAAAGATAAATCAAAATGGACAGTAAATAAATGGTACCAATATATGGTGGAGCAAATAGAATTTGAAATTATGAATGTGAAACTAAATGTTGTAAAAACTAATGAAAATAGAACAAGAGAAATGGAAGAAAGATGGACAATGGTAAAGAACTATATCATGAATCATTCTGGAGATCAAGCCATAAGAAATAAGATACAAATGTTATATAGTATATAGGTTGGAAATGGATTAAGATAAAGATATAAAAATTGTCTCATAAAGAAACGAATATGTAAAAAGAAAACAATCCTCGTGTTGGTGGTGGGAATTGTAAATGTTTTGTATGTCTACGGTATGTATTTTTTGTGTTTTAAAAAATAAAAATTTATTTAAAAAAAAAGAGAATCTTGATATGTCCAAGAGTAGCCGAAGTGCCTGGCAATTGCTGAGACGCCAGGATAGTGATCCTTTGGTCAACTATGGACATGCAAATGTAACACCAGACCAGATAGCTCACCAGCTAATTCAGAATGGCAAAACCAAACACAGTAGAGTAAAGATGAAAATCAACAGGGTGCCAGAACTTGAAACCCATCAGTTGTCATCTCCTCTAAACCTAAAAGAACTCAGAGAAGCTATCAAGCGATGTAAAACTGGTAAAGCACCTGGCCTAGATTACTTAATGATGGAGCAAATCAAACACTTGGGGGCCAAAGCTAAAAACTGGCTTTTGAAATTCTACAATCAATGTTTGGCACACAAACAGATTCCCAGAGTATAGAGGAAAACAAAGATCATTGCCATTTTAAAACCTGGTAAAGATGCCTCCAATGCCAGGATCTACTGACCAATCTCTCTCTTATGTCATCTATATAAAGTATATGAGAGGATGCTATTAAATCGATTGGGACTTGTTATCAAACCCAAGCTTATTGCACAACAAGCAGGTTTCAGACCAGGGAAAAACTGTACAGGTCAAATTCTTCATCTGACTGAACATATTGAGAAAGGCTGCATTACAGGAACAGTTTTTGTGGACCTTATGGCAGCCTATGACACGGTGCAACATAGAAAAATGCTGTGTAAAGTCTACCATATTATCCGGGACGTTGACTTTACAAAAACTCGCTTATCCAAGGTTCTGGATTATCCAAGGCATTTTTGTAGTCAGTTTTTCAATATATCATGATATTTTGGTACTAAATTCGTAAATACAGTTATTACAACATAACATTACTGCATATTGGACTACTTTTTCTGTCAAATTTGTTGTATAACATGATGTTTTGGTGCTTAATTTGTAAAATCATAACCTAATTTGATGTCTAATAGGCTTTTCCTTAATCCCTCCTTATTATCCAAGATATTTGCTTATCCAAGGTTCTGCCGGCCTGTTTAGCTTGGATAAGTGAGACTCTACTGTATTTATTATGCAGTGCTTTTGACACAAAATAAATAAAAGTTTTAATTCCATTTAAGTATTTAGCTTTTGTAAAATTTTAATCTTACTGCTTTTACCGTGTAAGCCAGGTATTACTACTATTATTCATCAATTTTGAGAAATTCAGGTTTATTGTTGTTGCTCCGTAAGGTTGCTGTGGGTTTTCCAGGCTGTATGGCCATGTTCCAGAAGCATTAGTAAAAAATCTAAATGGTAGTTGCATAACCCTGGCACCCATACGTTTATGCTAAATATAATAAATGTAAACACTAAATCTGTTTTAGGAAATAATTATAAAGTAACAATTTTTATAAATAAAGCTGACAGTTCCGTACATACAGAATCCGTGTGCCTTTACAAATACATAAAAGAAAGAAGTGAACAGCTGTAGGTTTTCTTCTTTGATGGAGGATGTTTTAATATACATTTCAAGAGCTTAGGAAAAGTATAGCCTCACACACTCCTAGTGGAAACTTTATCTATAGTTATGCTAGAATATAAATTACCTAAAAATGGCAGGAGATGTAAGTCATAGTCTGTTGGTACTACAAAAAAATAAAATAAAGCAGCAGTAGCAAAAAGTTTTATAGACACATCTTAAATATTTTGCTATTCTTAAAGGAAAACAAGCAGTAGAGCTTTTGGCAATTGCCAGCTTGGCATGGATGGTTCAATTTATATAACAAAGGAAGTGTCCATTGGCTCCCTTTCCTCATCAAATGTTTCTTTGAGTGCCAAGAAAATCCCAAAGACAAGGCACATATGTAGTCTGTGAATTCTGCCTACAAAGTGGTTTGCAGCCTTGCATTGGATGGATATAAACTAGATGTCACCTCCCACAAGGATGGTAAAACATTAAACATCCGGGAATTCCCCTGGGCAAAGTCCTTGCACACAGCCAATTTTCTCACACCAGAAGCAACCTGCAGGATCTCAAGTCGCTACTGACACACAAAAAACTAGATCTCTAAAGAATTGCCTTTGTTTCTGACAATAGACAAATATATTATGATAGCCATATTTAAATATTTGAAAGGAAAGAGCAAGCTGGCTTTCTACTGTTCCAAAGGTGTAGGCCACACCTACACTGCCTATTTAGTGTAAAGGGTCTGTGAATCAGCTCCATGATGCATGGAGCTGATCCCTATTAGTGTGGATCAAAGCTGCTTAATGCAGCCATGAACCAAGTAACCAAAGTCATGGTTTAGTTTGAATTCTCCCCCAGAACTTGGAGCAAACCTCAACTTTGGACCCACGTAAACAGTTGGAGATGATAAAAGTGGCCATGTGGCAACACCAAACTGGGTTTGGCACCACTGGCCAGTCAGTATACTCCGTACTACTGCTGCAGCAGTCAAGTAAGGGGAAAGCAATCAAAGCCATCTCGGGCATTCTGGCATTCACCACACTGGATTAACCACAGAAGAAATTTTCAGTGTAGAACCAGCCTAAGATATACAATGGATTCCAAATGCAGGAAAAGAGCTAAACATTAGGAATGACCTTCTGATAGCAAGAGCTGTTTGACAGTGGAAAATGCTGCTTTGGAGGTGGCAGAATCTTCTTCTCTGGATATTTTAAAGCAGAGGCTGGCTGGCAATCTACTGGAAGTACTTTGATTGAGTATTAAGAAATTGTTTCTATGGTCTTATGATTCTATGTTCATTGGTGTCTATTATATCCCAAAGAACACCTAGCTAGCAAGAAATGTATATGGCTTTTACCTGAATAAAACCACCATCATAACAAACTCAGTTTAACATCTTTAGAAAAATGCAGCTCAGTATACCATCCATCATCACCCTCCATCACTAAATTGACTTAAATTGACTTAAATTCCATGCCTGATGAAGAAAACTTAATGTAATGTATTTTGTGCCTTTTGATGGACCCTTAAAAAGGCACAATTGCAGTGTGCACATGTGCACGTTTTGCTCTCTTTCAGTGCCTGGCCAATGTGGATATCCATCTCCTTTATTTCAAATCTATGGACTGAGTCCAATTGCTATTCCAAATTAGAGTAGAACATTCAAATCAATCAGATTTACACAAGTGTTGACATACACTCATTAACTGATTCAATTATTCTACTTAGTTGAGAGTAGCAATTTGAACTTGTCCTTAGTGTGTATCTTAAAGAAAAGCTAAATCAAATACAATATGAAATAACAAGAATAAAATATGAATAGAATTCGTAATTACACTATCTTCTGCTTCATTCACTGAAAACTGTTCTAATTTTTTTAAAGGCTTTCATTTCCCCCTGGGAAGAGAACTATATGAAATCAGAGCCAAAGACAAACAAACCTACCAGTTTTCTTAACGGTGAAGAAAACAAAGCTGTCAGAACCCTCTTCCCCCAATTCCAATTTCAAGTTCATATCCTTTTCTGGATATGAATAAACATGCAATTTTGAGAAATTCTTCAAACAGATTGAAATGTATTTTTCCCTATTTGTGTCAATCAAGTTAGGCAAACCTAAAACCTGTCTGGGAAACAAGCGTTACAGATGGGAAGACACAGACTGACATTCTAATCCAACATTAAATATAGGGTTGAATACAGACAGTTTCAGACCAAAGCATCTAAGGACCTGTCCAGACAGTACTATTATCCCAGGAGCTCCCAAAGAAAAATGGAGGTGGCCAAATGCCACTCCCTCAAAACACAGGAGGAATCGCTACAAACAGCGAAAAAACACAACATTTTCAAGTGCAGGAATACCCGAGTTCTGGCCCCCAAAAGCAGATCTTCAAATGTCTGTATGTCTTCACATTTAGAAAACACGGAATTTTTTATCTGGGTTTGTTCCTGGGTTATACATGTTGGCTCCTGAGTGGTTGCATCCTAAAAACATGGCAACAGTTTACTAGAGGGCGAAAACTTTATCATGGCAAGAGAAACTTCATCCTCCATATGTTTAATTAAGTTTGTGACAAACAAACAAATGTTTTCCCATGTAATTAACTTTCGTCATGTTTTTACGATAAAAGCAATGAGGAACAGACATGTATACCCAGGAACATCACCCTGTTGTTTCAATGCATAAGTACACCACAAAACCGGTCAGCACAGATGGCCATGCAGCCTCTATAACCCAAGAATGGAACTTATACAATGATTTGTATATTCACATATTCACATATTCTCATCTTATGAGTTAAAAAAAAACTGGCAAAATTTCCTGCAGATGTCCTGCAGTGACCATCTTGGGGGCTGCAAAATCCCAGGACAAAGTAGCAAGTGTGGACAACAGATGCAGAAATCCCGGCACCAACAGGTCTGTATGTGGACCTCTTCTCAGGTCCCAGAATTTTTTGCCTCTGAACAAAACCTGCGATTTGCTGCAACCTAAGGGATAAATATGCAAAGCCCTGGATGTGGAAAGACGTAGGATGTCTGTCTGTCTCTCAGTTCTGGTTTCTCTTGTACTTATTAAAATCAATCAACAATAATCTCATGTTCTTTCAATCAAAATGAATGAATTTAAGGTTTGAATTTGAATTGAAAATAAACAGAAATGATATCCTCGCCCTGACCAATTTCTTATAGTCCTGACTGAATAATAGACTGCCAGCAATCAATCTTGCAACACAGCAGGCTTCTATGGGGAGCTCCCTATTAAATTTCACTTGTTTTTCTTTTTTGATAAGTACTTTACAAAATTAAATGGTTTCTTTGCAAAAAAAAAAAAAAGGTTTGAGATTTTGTTTTTTAAACAAAAGTTTGAAAGGTTTAAATATTTATCCTTACAGACAGAAGATTTTGAATATTCACCTCTTAACGAGCTGAATATGAATTAAAATGGCATTACACCATTTTTAAATATAGCTGGAAATTATCTGGGTGTTGCATAGAGATCTACACTGTCATATAGTGCAGTTTGAATTACATATTAGTCTACATTGACTATGTAATGCAGTTCCAAGTTGCATTATATAGCAATGTAGATTGTCACTAGGTAAAGGTAAAGGTTTCCCCTGATGTTAAGTCCAGTCGTGATCGACTATGGTGGTTGGTGCTCATCTCCATTTCTAAGCCGAAGAGCCAGAGTTGTCCATAGACACCTCCAGGTCATGTGGCCAGCATGACTGCATGAAGCGCCATTACCTTCCCGCCGGAGCGGTACCTATTGATCTACTCACATTTGCATGTTTTCGAACTGCTAGGTTGGCAGGAGCTGGGGCTAACAGCGGGCACTCATTCCACTCTCGGGATTTGAACCTGGCACCTTTCGGTCCGCAAGTTCAGCAGCTCAGCACTTTAACACACTGTGCCACCGGGGGCCCCAGATTGTCACTAGAAATGACAATAATGCTTAGCAAAAAGCAATAGGAAAAGAGGAAGACCATATTACAGATAGATAGCTTCAATCAAGGAAGCCATGGGCTGGAGTCTGCAAGACCTAAGCAAGACTAATAATGAAAGGGTGACTTGGAGGCCTCGTTCATAGTATCGCCATATGTTGAAGTCAACTTGATGACAGTTAAGAGCAAGTTCTAATATTTTTTACCTTGTTCATGTTATGTTTAAAATTTGGAAATTGTTCAAATTGTTTATACTGTACACTGCTCTGAGCGCAAAGAAGCCATGGCCCTCAGTGTGCAAGACTCGAGCAGAGCTGTTGATGACAGGGTGACTTGGAGTTCTCTCATTTGTAGGGTCACTATAAGTTGAAGTCAACATGATGATAGCTAACAACAACAAATATTTTCTAGCAGCTCATTTCCATCAACAGGTATCACCATATTCCATCATGCTGGATGAAATTAAGTTGCAAGCTTGAAAAAGCTGTTTCTGCACATTCTTATAGTAGCTGCTTTGTTTCTTGTGAATTTTTTTTTGATCACTTCTTGATAGGAAGGAATTAAACAAGTAGGTTACTTCCAATTAAATTAAATTCTTAGCTGGATAAAACAGTGCAATGGCTGCTTCTTATGGTATTGTTAAATCGTAAGTCTTGGATGTTTTACTGTGGAAGGAAAGGCCATACTAGGAAAATAAGAAGGCTGAAGTTTTACAAGGGATTCAGCAGATAATAGTGTTCCTTTTGCATCTGTATCAAATGAAGAATTTAGCATTCACTTTGAAACAAAAGACTTTTTACAAGTATTATTCTCAAACCCCTGCCAGTATCGGGTATGAATCTGAGCCGCAAGCAATTGGTGTTCTCTAAAGAAACTATTGCTGCTGATCTCCTTTTCTAAATAAAGGAAGTGTTTGCCTTGCTGGCAAGACTTCAAACTGGAATTACTGCAGGATGGAACCAGATTTCCTTTTATACTAATCAAAAGGCCTTTTATGCCAAGAAATTTCTCTTCTTTACACTGCTCTGCTGCACCTGGATAGAGATTGTTTGCCGTATGAATCCCAGCTGAGCCATCACCAACCCCACTGCAGAAAACCTGCTAAAGGAAGAGATGGATGGTCAATGGGTCTTTGGATCTTTCGGCTGATGTATGAAACCCATAGGTAAAGAAATAGTGGCTTCATGTGGTCTGCTGTGTGTTTTAGTTTGAAAATTGTAGGAGATATGCAGTGTGCCTCCTACAGATTTTGAGGACAGAATGCAACTTGTATTATTATTTAAAATTTTAATCGGAGCTAATTTTTAAAATCTGGGCCCAGATTAAAACTTAGACTAAATAAAACTCGTCATTATGGAATCCACCAGCCGCTTCTATCTGGAAGTCAATATTCTTGATGTTAAAAGGACTTACAATCATATGTGACACACAGAAGGTTCGACGCTCAGTGCTCACTATATCTATGTAGAGACATTCAAAAACATGAAGAGTTTGTCAGTCTTTGTAGATTAGGCATCAGTTTCCAGAAACCTTAGCTTGCATGGCAATGGGCATGGATTTCTGGAACCTGGAGTTCAATAATATCTAGAGGATCAAGGTTGAGAAACATTGGAACCTCAGCAATGAGATAAATGAGTAATGGTTCACTTTAATAAAGTAGTGTCTAATATTTCGGTTTAGGGATGACTTCAGCATTCTCTACAGTACAATAAAGTAAGAGCTCAACGGCCATCTTTCCTTCAATTTACTTTGCATCTCAGTGTTACTGTTCACACGTGTTACTACTATTGATGGAATGCTAGATGGTGGATGTAAACTATTTTCATGATTTTTTTTTCCTGTACAGTTGCACCTATGAAAGCTAAGCAATTCTGGATTCATAGCTCTATACTTTGCAGTTTTGGATTTCTTAATAAGAGAAGATTTTGTGTTAGAATAAAGAAAATCTATAATAAAATGTCCATATGGACAGTTTGGATTCTTTGTTGTCTTGGACTAGAATCAGATGAAAAATATTTCAAGTAGAGAATATTCTTAGAAAAGTATGTGTACTTTGAAAACAGCAAAATGGTAAAAAGACAGGATAAAATGGAGGCAGGAATCATATAGCCCTGCAGATGTTGGACAGTATTCAACAACTTCCAGTATTTCTCAATATTTGCTGTCTTGGCTAGCAATGTTCAGTCTGTAGTCTAATAACACCTGGAGGCCCACTCACACCTCTGCCATAGAACCTCTGACACACAGATCCACACAAAGAACAGTGTTAAAACGCATTGTAAAATGCCCAGGATACAACTGAGGAATCAGGAGTTAGATATTAATATGTTCAGAACAAAGAGTATCAACAATTTTTAGTGGGGAAAGGTTGAAGGCCAGTAGCAAACATTTTTGGAACTGGAAAAACTATAGCAGCAGCAAAGGATCAATGGAAACCACTGGGCAAAACATAGATCAGAGCAAAGTGTGGCTCGTGAGCCACATTACAGGCCGCCAGGGCCATTTTTTGTGCCCCACATACTTCCAAATGCCCTCTGGGGATTGTGGGGCATATTTTTGCTGCGTTTGAGGTCATCTGTGTCATTTTTAAAAATCAAAAACAAATAAGAAGTGATTGGAGTAAGAAGAATTGAGTGTTACATCTCAGTTTTTGTTTCATTGAGTTTTCTTAGGACCTCATTACATTAATAAGGTCTCGCAGGGCAATTTGCCAGCCTCTGTGGCAATTTGTGGTGAATTGGCAGGGCAGTGGAGCAATCCTTGTCCTTTACCGGCAGCGATGCTTCCCATCACATGTGGGGAAGCATCACTGTGCAGCTCCTTTCCACATTGGCCCCGTGGTTTCCAATGGAACATGGGAAGCCTCGTAGGATGCTTGCACCCCATTTAATTGATGGAGCCCCACCGGAAGTGAGCTTATGTCATGTGATGGGTGGTGTGGGGCTCCATCAATCAGCTGTGTTGCAAGCACCTTAGGACACTTGCAGCCATCATGGGATGAAGTCCTAAATCCTGACAGCACTTTGTTCCCACCATTGTTTCTTGTCAGGGTGTGAGACTTTCTGTACTCATCCTGCACTGAAACCCACATGTTTTGGCACATCTTTCCTAACTTGGAAAATTTACCTGGTTTGTATAATGTTTTACCATCTCCTGTTGTGTTTCAGAAATATGTGTGTTGTAGTCATTCATATTTTAATATATTTATGTTCTTTTGTGAGCACGCTACTTCTCAGGAATGTCCTATAAGCTATAATGTATGATATACAACTAGTGTACATATTGCAAGTTAAATCTAACATTTACTTGTAACAAGTCTTGTGAGCTGTGAAAATGGTGGTTATGCTCAGGCCATCAGGTGAAATGCGGTTTTCCTCCCTACTTCAGAGTGTCTGTGTGAGTCTATTCTGAATCTGCCCTGAGTAATTACACTGAAACATGAGCTTTTTTTTTTTTGGGGGGGGGGGGAATCAATTAAAGGACTATGAATGAGAAATGTTAATTTAGTCACTTTGAACCCATGATAATAATATATTATATATCAGAGGGTGCTAAGAAAAGCCTGTGTCAAACCAAATTAGTTTTGATTTATTCACTAATCTAAAATCTTATGCTAAGAAATTCAAAACATATTTACTGGGTGTTGTTCAGATGAAAAATTAACCAAGTCTATTACTAATTGGAGAAGGTTTATCTTGATAATATCATATTTCATCGTTTTCTGACACATCTAATCACATGTTGATATAATGAAGGATGAAGTGCTTTGTTGCTTTTCAAATATCTGTCAAATATAGTTGTTATATTAACCCAAAATTGACTTTTCCTGATTGCACTTTAGAATGTTTAAATATAATCACACACACATTTACATTACTAACACTAAATACATCCTATTAAAAGTCCAACTAATGCCTGAGCCTAAACTTCCTTGAAAGCTGATAAAGATAAAAGCTAAAATGTATAATATAAAGCAGTTATTCTTACATACAAGACAGTTTTGTTTCTGTGATGTCAACAGTCTTTTATAGATTTACTAGCTGTGCCCGGCCACGCGTTGCTGTGGCAAAGTGGTGGTGGTATTGGTTAAAAATTGTTGTGTAATTTTTATTTGACGTTATTTGTATTTTTTAATTAATTTTATTGTAAATTATCTTTTTATTTATTATATTTTATTATTTTCTTGTATTATTTTTAGTTATTTTCTGTTATTATAGTATTTTATTGTATTAATTTTTTTAGTGTTTTTAATTATTTTTTAGTTTTTTTTAGTGTTTTTTATTGGGTTGCTAGGAGACCAAGTTGGAGGAGCATAGCCTTCTAACTGGCAACAATTGGATAAAAGCAATTACTCCTCTCCCTCTAATTAGGACTTTATTTTTCTTTTCTTTTTGTTGTATCAACCTGGAAGCATGGATGATGGGTTGTGTTGTCAAATTTTGAGTTTGGGGGGCCTGTAGTTTTGTTGTTTTGTGGGTCGCCGTGATGCCATCACACTTTTATATATATAGATTCTCAGATTTATTCTCAGAGGATTGAACTGTACGTTATATATTTCTACTAGGGATACAAATAATGCTTTCTATTTTCTCACCCTAATGAGAAAGGGTGTCTTAATCCATCAATACACCACACAACACCCCATCAAAAATATGTTCAACTGCCAGAAGTCTTTTCATATATTGAGGCCCATTGGATGTTTATGCAAACATTTGCGGTTTTCCCCTGTCAACAATGAATGAAGATGCATAATACACTTGTAAACTTGCGCAACTGAGAGAAATGTCAGGCAATTATTTTCTTCTGCATGCAAGAATGAATACACATATATTATATTGCATGTAAGAATGAATGTATATATATTATATTTTCAAATCCACCAACTCACTCAGCACAATCTGCCGAACATAGAATTGATGTAATTCATGTTAAAATAGACTTGGAGAATAGATTTTCCCCATATTACGTAAGGTAAAGGTTTCCCCTGGCGTTAAGTCCAGTCGTGTCCGACTCTGGGGGTTGGTGCTCATCTCCATTTCTAAGCCGAAGAGCCACCGTTGTCCATAGACACCTACAAGGTCATGTGGCCAGCATGACTGCATGGAACACCATTACCTTCCCGCCGGAGTGGTACCTATTGATCTACTCACATTTGCATGTTTTTGAACTGCTAGGTTGGCAGAAGCTGGAGCTAACAGCAGGTGCTCACTTTGCTCCCCGGGTTTGTACCTGGGACCTTTCAGTCTGCAAGTTCAGCAGCTCAGTGCTTTAACACACTGAGCCACTGGAGGCTCCCAATATTATTCCCCATACTAATTTCTATTAAAAAGTTATAATTTGAGTGTTGTTAGGCATATAATCAAAACAGTTAAGAAAACAATCTGAGGAAGTAAATTTAGTCCACAAAAGTTATGCTAGCAACTTTGTTCTCTAAGTTCACATCACACTTACATCACATCACACTTACCAATTTAAGCATCCTAGGACACTTGCCAGCCAGTTGAGGGATGGATGGGCACACAGCCCATCACACAACACCCCTTGACTTCTGGCAGAGATCTAAGATACTTCCTCGTCAACAATGAAAGGCTTCCCCGTTACATGGGAGAAGCACACTTTTGCCCCAGCTGGACAATGCTTCCCCCATGTGATGGGGGAAGAGGTGCCATGACGGAATTGCCCTGTGCTCCTGCTGTTTCACCACATATGCTGGCGAAACGGCATGGGTGTGTGTGTGATAAGGTCCAAAATTAGTCTCTAAGGTGCTACAAGATCTCTTTACAATCAGAATAGTGGTAATATGTATGTACAAGATGAAGTTTCAGCAGGCTATAGGAATCTCTTAATTTGTGTACTTACCATTGGGAAACTCTAAGCAGAGTCTCCAGAACAGTGGTTCTCAAACTGTGGGTCCTCAGGTGTTTTGGCCTTCAACTCCCAGAAATCCTAACAGCTGGTAAACTGGCTGGGATTTCTGGGAGTTGTAGGCCAAAACATCTGGGGGACCCACAGGTTGGGAACCACTGCTCCAGAAGCAGCCCAGTAAAGATTTAACATGCTCAGCCACAGAAACTAGAATTAAGCACCATGCAGGAAGATGTGACTGTTTGATTGAACAATGAACAGAATCATTGAATCACTCTACACTGAGAAGAAGCAGGCATAGCTCCATCATACTTGGGCTCAGAAGCAGATGAAAGGCACTCTCTATATCCCTACTGCCATTTCCTAGTTTCAGAGGGAAAGAAGAAGAGCAAGTACAGCTTCATCATGTCTAGGCTCAAAAACAGATCAAAGATATTTCCTCTACCCTAACTGCCAGTGCCCTGGCCTCAGAAGAAGAGAAGAAAAGTGAATATCTGCTGGATTTAACTCCTCCCCTCCCCTCCACTACCATTCCCTTTCCTTATTAGTCCTGCTTTACTTAGATTTGAAATGAAATGGGCAATGTGAGAAATCTTTTTCATAACCATCTCCTTCTTTCCCTCTGATCTCTCTTACTATGACCAACAGCACGGCATTAGAACAAATATTTAACAGTCACACAGGCAAGGCTAAACCATTTTAGAAATTCCACTTTTTACCCATAATGTAATAAGTATGTGGAAAATCTGGGTTCTTGTTTTCATAAGCAAAGCTTCAAAATAGCAGCCAGAACTTCAACGCCAATGAAAAAGATCAGGACAACTGTTGTGAGAGCCATAATCCATATTGAGCCCAGATCGCATGAAACTAAGGAAGTTACAAATGATACTCAGAGATAATTTCTCCTGAGCAATGTATGTCACAGCAGAGACTTTTCCTTCTCTATGGATGAAATAAGGTGGGAAGTTGGTTCCTCAAGGTTTTGCATTTGACCCCCTTTGGCAAGATTTTGCTTGGACAGATAATGATATTTTAACTGCTTATATTAAAATAGAAATTGTGGGAGTTTGATAAAATGAGATCGAAGATTTGAGGAATTGTACTTCAGTTCCTCTGGATGCCAACCTCTGGATTAACCACTCCTTAATATTTTTTTCAAGAAATCACTGTCTTACCTCCTTCTTTAGAGCACATGTTCACTAAGCTGTGCACAGTGTCCATTAGCTCCAGTTGTTGTTTCTGCAGGATACTGTTATTGGTAGTTGCTTTAGTCAGCTGCCTTTCCAGTTCTTGGATGATGTATGTTTGACGTGAAACCAAGCTTTGCAGGTTCTCTTTTTCTTCCTTCAAAGTATCCAGTTCTTCTTTATGTCTTTCTTCCATTTCAAGGATTTTGTGTTCTAATAGACTGGGAAGGGAAACACATTGATACCATGTATAAACATTTTAGAGTTCAACTTCCTTCACACCAATGAGGGTGAAAAGTAACACTAACCAGCACTAAGACAAGGTCCAATTCAGAATTTGGATAAAATGCTAAAATGGAAGTCAAATCTTCCAATATCCTAGTCACGGTCATGGCAGATGAGAGTGGTGAACAAACAAGCTTGAAGCTTTCCTGGATTTAATCCTCTGACTAGATTTTATTTTCAGGAAGGATACGTACAATACAATTTGCCATTGGGAGCCAAGCTAGATGATAAGGGAAATGTGTACTTGCTGCTATCAATCAATTTTCCCCCGTACGATAGGATTTCATCAAAAATATAAATATAAATTCTGCATGAATCAGACTTGTGCATTAAGCTCATGTTTCCAATGACCCATAAGAAAATAAAGCTACTATATACACTCATGCTTAAGTGTGAAAAGTTTAGTCAAATATTATGCCCCAAGATTTTTTGATTTTACCTATCCATAGGTAATTGCAAGTATTGTGCTGTAATGTTTATATTACAAAGGAAACCGGTTACTTGTTTGAGTAGAAAAAGGCAAGCATCCATCTTGAGACAACCTTTAAAAACTACTAATCCCCTCTTCTCTAGAATAGAAAAGCTTTAAGAAGCATTAAACCCAGTCTCCTCTACAAACAGAAGCGAAAAGATCCAGAAAGAGTGGTAACTCTGATGCTTTTTGAAATCCAAGTCTTAATGAATTATATGGAAGAGGAGCCTGTGGGTAGTCCCCCCCCCCATAATGGGCTGGATATGGTGCTTTCTTAACCCCATTACTGACACCCAAGCTTTCTTGAAGGGAAGAAAGAAAAGGCTCCCAGGGGAAAGGGGAGCCTCATAAGTTCCCCATTGCCTGCAATGAGCCAAAAAGAACCACTTTTTTCAGATGTGGAACAAAGGCCCATTTTCAGGAGGTGCTGGAAAATGGATATGGGGGCTTTTGGTATCCGGCAAGCAGAAACAGACAGAGATCCCCCTGAAATGCACAAAACTATTTACAATCAATTTCCCAAGACTTGCCAGAATAGAAAGGTCTTTATCTAATGCTGAAAAGGCAGCAAACAAGACATCCCAACCACCCTATAGAGGGAGTTCCAAAATCTGGGATCCACCACAGAGAATAATCTTCACTGTTCTACCAAATATATCTATGAAGATGGTAGACTAGAATGAAGTGTTCTTCTGAACATCTTAAAGTATAGACAGATTCATATTGGAAGATAAGGTTCTTCAGATACTCTGAACCGCAACCATATAGGACTTTCACTCATTGGGGAAAGAACCCTTTCACCTTCAAAGGTAATGCATCTTTCAACTGGACCCTGAGCTTCATGAAAAATTGTATTCCAAGACAAATGCATAGGTTTCTGCTTGAAGAAAGGGAAGCAGAAGAAATGTTCAAAACAGTTATGATTCCATGAAATCATTGTCAGATATCTTTAGTTAAGAGCAACTTTTAAAACAGAATAATTCTAGATAATATATTGCAGAACCCTGGCCTGATCTTGACACCTGGCAACAAACAACTGTTATAATGTGGAAGGTTTCCCATTTGAAAATTAATACTTTGATTAAGAGTAAAGAAGACTAAACTAACTATAGTTTTATTTTAAAATCCCATTTTATGAAGATTAAAAATTTTAAATGAACCATGATATATAGTATTGAAGAATATATTAAAAAGGAGATCAGATAACATCAGTATGATGAAATGTTTCATTTATCATGTGTCTTTATGTATAACAATTGTACCCAAGCTATGTATTTTAATCACCTGCTCATCTAGTGAAGATTGATACTATTTTGAGTTATGAAATATAAGTTTTTCAAAATCTAGTTAATACTTCTGTGAGGTGTCAGAGGAATTATGACAGCCAAAATATGCTGGGGACACAAAATTAAATGAGGTACCTAGCTTATTGTGAAAACAGAGAGGAGAAAATTGCATTGGAGAGGTAAGACAGATAAAAAATACACTTTGTGGCGAGTAGAAGCAAACTCCAATATCGCTGCCAGAACTTCTCTCAAGGAAGCTAGCCTGAACATTTTCTAAATTCATCAAAGTGAAAGAGAGGGTTTTACCCTTTTGCCTGAACCTTATGCTACAACAATATACAGCAGGCCCTTTGAATAATGCATATGTATTAGAGGGAAAATATGCAAAATTGCTTATTTTTGTATGCATTTTCCCCATAATGAAAACAAAAATGCTGCCTTAGTCTCAGGTTTGGGAAAGAGGACTCATACAAATAAAGAAGGAGGAGGAGGAGGAGGAGGAGGGGACAACAACAACGACTTTGGGGTAAACATGTAAGATTTTATTTTTCTTTAAGACAAGTGTTATGAACCCCCAAGAGCATTCAGGAGAATTAACAAAACATTTTGGAGCTACGTGTCTCAAAGTCCACCAAGGTCTCATATGTTTCTGCCACTTTGCTAGAAAGAGGAGGGAAGAAAAGATCAGCTGTCCTTGCTTTGATTTCCTTTCTTCAGTAATGTTATTTTGGACCATTAAGCACTGTTTATTAAAAAGGAAGAGGTAAAGAAGCTGGTGGGAGCAAAGGAAAGATTGTTTGGGAGCTGCCTGGGAAACTGAAAATTGTTCTTTAGCTCAGGTTTTAATCTGAACCAGAAAAGGAGCCATTTGCTACTTCACCTTTCAGAACTGCAACATGAGCAACTCTTGGATCTTTTTATCTCAGCCAGGCCCAGCAATTTTTGCCAATATCTTTGATCACTAGATTTCACTGAAGGTGACCTGAAATCAAGAAGTATCTTGAATTGGCTCCTCTTGAAATAGGAGTTCTACGAACTGTCCAGTTTTACCATTAAGAATTATCATAAAACATTTTATGGGTCAGGCCCATCCCCATTTGGGAAGGGTTGGAGATGCCTATAGTAAAATTGTCCTGATCTAATAAGGAAGATGTTAATATATCCCATCTGCTGATCAGTCTTTTTATTTTCCGTGCCAAAGATAATGTTACACATATTCACAGACTTACCAGTGAATTCAAGCTTGCCAGTGATCGATGTGCTATCCAATATTTAATTTGGTATCCCTCCCTACAATTCTCAAGGCTCTCACTGTTGCTTTCACTTCTGGCTAAGAGATCAGTGGCAATGCGCCTTACATTTAGGTCATCTAAGCAAACCAAAAGACATAATAGTATCCACATGTTTGTTTGTTTTTTATTGACTTTCAGTGTGGGATGTTATATGTGATAAACAAATGCTGAAAGAAAGCCATGGATTAGAAGTATATTTTAAAGGATAAACTATTAAAATAAGACAAAAACATATTCTCTTCTGAACGTATTGACTGCTTAAATGCATAAACGACATACTTCCTACGGCATTACAGAACCATAGCATTTCATCTATCAAAAACACAAAGCTAAAGATGGGAGGAAAGGTAAACCAAACCATAAAACATAAGAAGACCTGCACTGCATTAATTTGCTAAATTATCAAAGGCCTATCTTGGGCGTGAATCCAACAATGTACTTCCACAGGATCCTACTGTTGAAAAAAGAGACACATGAGACAAAGCAATATCAGAGTGCAGTCAAATTGGCAAGATTTGTTAATATCAAAGAACACACAAACTAGGAAAGAGCACAGTCATTTGCTTTTTTGTAATTCTCCTCTCCTCTTTTCTCCTCCCTAGTAATTGAGCATGACCTATTTTTTCCACTTCTGTTGCAGCAACTTAAATAATCTAAAGACAAAAGAGAAAGTGGGAGAGGAAAACCAGGACCTTTTTAAAGTAGATGAAGTAGTGGGATGATGGGAAATTTACTGGGGTTGTCTGTGCCAAATTGGGATAGTTGAAAGATGTTGGTGTGTGTTTATAAAGTTGGGAATGAAGTTGTTATCTTCTTGATTCTATAAGGAAACTAAGACTTGCCTGGAAGTACATCACTGGATCTTAGCTTTGTATTCTACTGAGCAAACCAAATACCTATGTGAAGTCCAGTAGAAACATATTAAAACAAAATATGTGATGGCTAGTGTTTGTATTCCTGTCAACTGCTTCTTACTTGGCAACTGCTCTCTGCATTGGCTTACATTGTTTTGGGGTGATCATGAGAATACTGAGATGATGTGGCAAATGTTCTGTAGATGAGCTTTTGTCATGAATCTTCAGATGATTAATCATCATCATCATCATCATCACTCCAGTAACCAAAACAATCTACATTTATAAGAATCTTGCATTCTCACATCATGACACCTGAGTCTGGAAATCTGACCAATTGCTGAAGTCATACCAGAAGAAACATGGCCGTGATAAAATGAATGCACTGTACTTGTCCCGAAGTATGAAAATACAACAACATACATTTTCTATTACTAAATGGGATATCTGCATGTCTTACAGCCTCATCATGCTGGAGCATGGATCCACTTTAAATCTGATTTCTGCCTCCTGCAGAATTCTGGGGTTTGTAGTTTAGTGAGGCCCATGACCTATCTGCTTGAGCAGTTTAAAGACCCTTCCCCTAAACTACAAGCTCCAATATTCTGCAGAAGACAGAAACTGGATTAAAAGTGGATCCATGCTCTAGTCATGTGATGAGGTCCCTAGATTTGGGTTCATGAAGAGTGAAAAAAACCATTAAAGAATTCTCATTGAAACTTGTGTTCAACCAAAAGATTAAATCTGTGGCTACATTGTAGTGATCGTGACATTTTGGATGGTCTTGATAATGACATATCTTCAATAAAAGTTTCAATCACAGAATGATCATTCCTTTCTTCTGTCATCTTAGTGGTAGCTGCCTATACCTATACCAAATCCTTCCTCTGGTACCCTTATTTTGTATAGTATAAGATATTATGTTTATAGACTATCCACTAAAATGTAAACATGCCTTTATAGATTATTAGAGATGCAGTTTGTTAGGAATGTAAATTTGTTTTACTAGGTTTCTTCCTGAAGGCAACAAGTAATTTCAGCAGTTTTCTTCCCACTGTGTGAAAGTCTTCAAAAACATGTGGTTTTCAGAGTCTATTCACAATTTGGGATTTATCTGTGCAAAATTTACTTATGGTTGTTTTGTACAGAAAATGGAAGTTTCTGTGTAGAAAATGCTGGTTTCTACATGAAACAATAAAGTGCAAATTTTGTGCACAATAAATTCTGAACTGCAAAGATTTTCATTAATCTAGGATTCTTCTCATTTGACCTTTTTTTTGCATATTTTGAATATTCTTTCCATCTTCTCATTTGACCCTTTTTGCATATTTTGAATATTCTTTCCATCTACAGGTCTAATAAATAACTTTTCAATTATTTGGTCTGCCTTCACTTTTCTCACAGCAAGGATCACTCTGGGGTTTCTGCTTAAAATACTACTTTATGGTAAAATATTTTTAACAAGTGATTCCTTATGGTACAATCATAGGTTGGTAAATATCTTACATAGATATGTTTAAAATATGTAAGAAAATAAGACACAGAATGCAAATCAACACAAGTCCATACCCTCTCTCCTCTCCTTTAAAAAACTTCTAAAAACCTACCTATGCACCCTAGCTTATTGGGAAGAGAAAGATGAATACATCTTTATACATACCCTTGTCTGCTTGTTGGACACCCATCTTTGCTTGTTAGAAGTTGTATACCATCTTGGCTTTAATATTTTAGTGTGATTATTAAAGAGTTTTAAGAGCTTTTCATGTTGCAAATATTTGTGATGTATCATATCTGTTTATTCAAGCTGTTATTTTCTAATTTTTATTGAGTCTATTTTTACTCATTGGTTTGATTAGTTATTTGTTGTTTTGGCATTGAATGTTTGCCATTGTGTTTATTTCGCTGTAAACTGCCTTAAGTCCCCTCGAGGAGATAGGACAGGTTATAAATAAAGCATTATTATTATTATTATTATTATTATTATTATTATTATTATTATTATTTCCTGTCTTTCTAATTTCAATCTTTATTGAATGGAATAATTATTCACACTTCTGAATTTACGTTGTAAAATGATAAATACACACAATGTGTTCACCAGCTGTATCTTTACATCTGTGCTGCATCAATTGCAGCCCTATGTATACCAGACAGGTCCCTTCCCAATCCTTCAGGCTAGTCTTGTCATCAGCTCATCTGGCTGCCATTCTATTCTTCACACATTTGGCACATGTGTAAAGAAGTGCTATCCACACATTACATCTGCACATAATGATCTTCGATGTATTTGTATTGAAGCAGGATATCCTCCAAAGAAGGATCTGTATGCAGATCTGTTAATTTGTGCATAGAATCCGTTCCCATGTTGACCTCCCTATGCAGTGTGGCCACCAGAAGCAATTAAGATCTTATGTTGTGAAGAACACACTCTCTTCTCTAAACAACTCCGCATATGTATGCTTGCCCACAATGTCCTGCCTCATGCACGGAGGAGGAATTGTTTAAAGCTACGGACAATGCGGTTGCTGTTGGCCGTTTCTGGTCTAAAACTATTTAGTTGTTTGTGATTTCCTCTATTTTTTTCCATCATTTTTAAATGTATTTGTTATGCAATGCTTTTGACACAAAATAAATAAAATAAAACTCTCTTCTCTTTCCAAAATCTCAGGATTCCAAAATCTCACGATTCTCCAAACCTGCTCTGAAAATTTCCTTTAAAAATAAATATGCTAGAGATTGAGGCCAGGACATTCTGCCCTCAAAGCATGTGGACCGTTAATAACTATGACTTCAACCTCTGGGAGTGGAAGGATTGTGCCATGTTCTGCTTGTTATTAACACAGCAATGAAGGCCAAGGAGTAACTTTCCAAACTGGAGGTGCACAGAAACAGCATGAAACTATAGCTGGCATGCCTGTCAAAATAAATATATGTGCAATGTGATGCTTCCTTGGGAATATGTATGTATGTCTGTCTTCTGATTTCTAGTGTGGTTTGCTGTCTTGTTTGCTTACTCATAGAAATTTCTTTATACAGCAATAAATTAATTTCTAGTGAAGAGACAGTTTCATGAGCAATATTAACACTAAGATGCCCACATCTTGAGACTACACAAAGGAAGAGCTTCCCTGGCAGTGAAATTAAGCCTACAGATGCTTGAACCACTTTAGCAGCAACAGATCTTTATATTTATGAAAGTATGTCAAATTGCATGTATCACAAAGATGTGCTAATAACAAAGTTAGTTGTTTGGATGTCCTCTCTTTCATTTATAGTTTTACAAATGTGGTTTTTCATTTACTATGGAATCAGTAGCTGGATATGGCACACATATACAGTACTTTAATCACACTCCCTGTAGGGAGATAATTTTCTATATGATAACATCAAAAAAACATGTAGAAGTTGTCAGAGTAGTCTACAAATCACTAGCCAATAGTGATCAGATCACTAATTTCATTTCTATTTTATTTAGCCATAGAGCAAAGAATTGTCCTCCTGAACTCAGTATGAAACACCAACCCTATATTTAGAGTTAAAAGGTGAATGTCAAACTGAAAGACAGACAATAGCAATAATGGAAGAAGGAGTCTATTGTTGAAATTTACTAGCAGTGTCTTTTTCAGAAAATTGAAAATCTCTGAAGCTAGTAATTGTATGCCTTTGATTGTCTGTTATTATGAGGTTTTGTGTGGAGAAAATTCCAAGAGACTCACAATAAAGCCTGAATTGTTTTTAATATTAGTGATGTTTAATAGTGTTTTAATATTTATATATTTGTATATTTTAATTTGTATTGTAATGCTTTTAATAATGAGCCACTTTGAGTCTCCTCCAGCTCAAGTTGTGAAACATTTGACAATAGCCTTTCTGGTGAGGTATGTCTACTGAAAACACTCTTTTATAAGAAATTTTTATTAGTTGCTTCCGGGCTGTGAAACATTCTCCACAGAAGGCTAGGTTGAACCATCTATTTCTCTCACTGTTTAGCAAATGATTTTATGGGGTTGTTGAATGTTTTCCAGGCTGTATGGCCATGTTCCAGAAGTATTCTCTCCTGACGTTTCGCCCACATCTATGGCAGGCATCCTCAGAGGTTGTGAAGTACTTCTGGAACATGGCTATACAGCCCGGAAAACATACAACAACCCTGTGATCCCAGCCATGAAAGCTTTTGACAATAAAATGATTTTATATCAAAACTATCACTTGGAGAATAAGTATCTGTCTCAGAAAAGTCTTCTAAAGTGAGTATGCATGTGTGCTGTGCTTTTATTCTCCTTGTGGATTTTTAATTTTTAATTTTTCAAAGTGCTTAAATTAATTCTGGTTATACTAAAAATATTGTTTTAGCTGTGCTCATTTTTTTTTTAAAAAAAAAATACACCCTATATTGTGACTCACTTTAGAGTCCACATTGGGAGGTAGAATATGAATAAAATAAATAAAACCATTAATAAATAAATGTCCACTTAGACAGCAATACAGAAGAGCCATTACTCATCCTCACTACTGTAACAAAAAGAACATTTGTCTCAAACCTAATGATGTTACATAATGTTGTCTAGTCTATTGATCTAAATGAGGCATGA
Source organism: Anolis carolinensis (assembly GCF_035594765.1). Lineage (NCBI taxonomy): Eukaryota > Metazoa > Chordata > Lepidosauria > Squamata > Anolidae > Anolis > Anolis carolinensis. The sequence continues at coordinate 24,743,032 of NC_085844.1, read as the reverse complement.
AATCAATTTTCCACTCAAGAAATGATGCATGAAATTTGTCAGGATGTAAACCAGCAGGATAAAACAGTATATAAACCCCCTGCTCATGTGCCTCACTCTTTCAGAGAGGTTAGGCAGACCAACAGGAAGGCCAATCTAAGGAATCCCAGTTGTAGCTACTGTGCAGAAGGTGATGAAGTAGAGCATGAAGACGTTACTAATGGTGTTCCTTGAGGGAGGGAAGGTTTGATTCAGATAATTTCCTTTTGCAAGGTATTCTAAATTTATGTTTAGAAATATATTCCATTTGATTAATAATATATGCCCAGTCCACATTCATATCCGATTATTGCCTCTCTTTTTTCTTTTTCTTTTTTCTTTGTATTCATACTTTGGAAATTCACTTTCAAAATTTCTGCATTGGAATAGGTCCAGTTAATTCCAGCATGCTATATTTCATGTTATGTTATATTTGCTGCTATGGAGCTGTTAAAGATGTGAAACCTGTCAGAAAAAAATTAGATAATAATTCTAAATTAGCTACATAAACATATTTTAAATTGTTGATTTTAGCCAGTTCTTGTAAGCCGCCCCGAGCCCTAGGGGAGTGGCGGCATATAAGTTTGAAAAATAAATAAATAAATAAATATTTTAATATATAGGAATTCAAGTGCTGGGTTTTTATTAAAATAAACTAAGAACATTATCTAAGTGGATTAATTTGTTTTATTCTCCTAGATTCAATTTTTAAAAAAATTAATATTAATCATTTTCATTCTCATGGATGGATAGGAAAATGTATTGCTGATCTATGGCTTTGATATGTCTGAAAAATGCACATTGATTATATCATAATACACACAAAAGGTGTGGTGCCTCATGTAACTATACAACCATAGGAAGAGTTCTTTTCTACTGTGATATTATCTATGACCCTATGGTGTACTGGTTTAAGCATCAGACTCAGAGTCTGGAAAACCATCATTTGACTTTTTTTTAGCGAGTCACACTTTCGACCTCAGAGAAAGGTAATGGTAATGCAGCACATAGGGTTTCAACAACATCTTATTCTTGGAATAGAATATATTATAGATGGAATTTCTTTATATGTTAGAGAATATGTATAACAACAATAGCCTCCCCTTCCACATCCCCAGCAATACAATAAACTCCTATGTATATTTAATTTACTAGCAAAACTCCATAACTTATATATATCATATTTTTCTTTACCTCCCATTCTTTTTTCCCTCTTTTTTCTCTAACTTTTCTTTATGTTATAAAACTGAGAAAATGAAATATTTTTTTAAACCAAAAAACCACAAAATCTGAATTTTCAGATTTTTTTAAAAAAAGAGAACATATGCATATGGTGACTTATGCAGCAGTGCCATTCTTGAAACATTATGCCATAGCAATTTAGAACTTGGAAAAGTTACTTTGTGGATTACAAACCATGATCACTCAGTCAACATGCCCAGTAAGTTTTCCAGCCTCTTTATATTTCAAAAGGCAGTGTCAAAAGCATCCCTTGGAATGAACAGCCCTATTTTCAACATATTCCTCGCATCAAAATCTTAAAATTAAGCATGTTCGGAGTTACAATTTAGGCTGCATTGCCTGAGGCTTAATTTAAAAAGCTTGTGAGTAGCTGAGTTTGTTAATATAGTTGTTCTAGTTTCAAAACTTAACAAAAAATACAATTTTTCTTCAGTACTAACATCAAGAACTGAATGTTTCAGTATATGAGATTCTAAAAGAGAAAGCATAATATTTCCTAACCACCCACTTCTTAATATTTTCTTATTAGAGTATGTTTTGTTCTCGTTTCTTGATCGTGCCTTTGCCTTCCTCCTTAAGTTTTGCATATGAATATAGGTATTTATTTAAGGGTCTTTTTTTCTTTCCACATATAAGCTTCAACTATTTCAACACACTACCGTCCATCTCAATGTGAAAATCAACGTAGCTGCTGATAGGTCAAGGCAGGGCATGTTTATTTACTGCCACACATATCTTAACACCATGACACATTGTTAAGGTACATAAATATGTCTAAAATATTAAGTTCACCCCTATCATCTATGTGAATCTCTGCCGCCTGCACATTCTAAATAAATACTTATGCCTAAGCTGATAATTGGTGGGTCAATAATGCAATCAGTAGGTCAGTGGGTTAAAAAGCCACACACATTCCCCTTTTGACACTGATGCTTTGCAATGGGTTTCCAGGTAATTCAATAATGTGGGAATGAAACTTGAGAGTACTCATTAGCTTAAAAGGGTCTAGTTTTCAACCTATTTTTTCCAGTTCCCTGTTCTGCCTCCCCACAAAGGCTGCATTGACATATACGTAACCAAAGTGCCCTTCATACTTTGCCAAATCAATGGAAGGATACTTTTGGATAACTTGTTCATGTGCATTTCTTAAGGGACTGAATACTTGGAGTCATTTTGCCAGATCAACAGCTCTTTACATCCAATAGTTGCACCAAATCTAAATGAACAAATAACAAGTGGAAAGAACATATACAATTTCCTCCTTCCATGTATTTTGGAATAAGAAAATGCAACTTAACCAACAATATCAAAAGATATTCACACTAAGATATTGGCTGCTGTTGTTTCATTTTCTTTCTTCCAACTGAACTCCAGAAAAGTAAGAACAAAATAAATCCATCTTAGAATTTTATTATTGACCACATTTTTGATAGTGACCGCCACTGATACCTCATGATGCCCTAAAATAAGACAAAGGTCTTTCTGGCACTGTCGAGAATGCAAAATAGCAATCACAATACCTTTACTGCTGTTTCAACTTTCCAAAACTTGTTTGGGGGAGAAAGGATCTGTTCTATTGTCTGCTAATGGTGATCCCCCAATAATGCTCCTAGAAAAAAATTATGAAAGGTACTTCCAATTGTTCTGCTAACAATGAATGTGAATGACCGCAACAGTCCATATACATTATTAACATTTAAATGAACAGATATGTTTCCACCTTTGTTCCCAAACATTAGGATCAAAGAATGAAGATATACCGCAAGGTGCTCCATAGTTGCACTCATGCTTCTCTAGTGTCACATAGAAGGATGGAAGAGTGGACAAAAATGTGGAGCACAACTTCCAGAAACTTCCAGCTAAAATGGCCATTGGAAGTTTAAACTCCCAAAAGTAACTTTTCGAATCATTTGGACTTTAAAGAGACCAACAAATGATCAAGTTAACTATTAACTGAAGTGCAAGTAGATAAACTTATAATAAGGAATCTGATGGTATCTATTTAAATTGTATTCTACGTTCCTCAAAGCAACCCAAGAAAATACAGATCCAATAAAATGAAACTATTGTAATGTGAACCATTTATTAAAAGATCCCCTGAATCCATACAAACTCAGTTGATACTACTTATTATTTACTAAGGACAATGCTGTTTCTGAATCCTCCAGTAACATTTGTACCTTTTGCAGGCAGGGATTAGAGGAGAGCTGAGAGCTTGTCCAAGAAATGGACGTTAACTGATTTTTTTTAAAAAAACATAAAAAGCAGTCCAGAACAGGCTTAGTGAGTCATTGAGATGAATCAGAAATACATAACAATATCTAATTTCATTTTTGGTTTATGCTTTTATGTGGAACAATCTATGTATTTTGTTAAGATAATAAGAAAAGCCTAATGTTCTGATGAATAGACTCTGATTAGTCACAGAGCCAACACTCTTGATCAGACCATATACTATTCCTTCCAATAGAAAACATAGTTACCCCATGCCAATCCCTAGGACAATGAGAGGGGCATTGGATTACAAATTTAAAAAAATCTAATTATAATTGACTGGGTGAACTAACACTATTCCAGAGGAAACTGTCCTGGATCCAGCAGAGCAGTTCTTCTGGCAGATTGTTCTGTCAGCAGAGCTCTGAGATCAGCTTGTGGCCGAAAGCTCTCCTACAGGAATAACATTTCTGCCAACAGAATGGAATTCTGCTTGTGAAAGAAGCTTCTCCTTCAGTTCAAAGCCCCAAAGGGGATTGGGATTGCACTAAAAGTAGGGAGCTAAAAATTTAGGCTCATAGAGAACATTCAGCACTCCCTTTGGGGAGACCAGGCGGGTTAAAAATAAAGTATTATTATTATTATCCCCCCTCTAAGCTGATTCCTATTTAGATCTTCATTGGATAGCAAGAGATTCTTCACTCTTCTAGAGTTAACAGAATGCAAACTCCTTTTCCTAGTTTCCAGGAACAGAAGCAAGCTACAGATGAATAGGGGAAATTGGAAGGAGTAGAAAGAAAATGAAATAACAGCAGATAAATTGGGACTGTCCATACCACGGAAATCATTTTGGTTTTTTTGCAAAAAAAAGTTGCATAGCTTTACAACAAGGGTATACCAAAATAAATCAGTCCAGTGGCAGCTGATAGCTTCTGAGTTAGTGGGATGGAAAATCTGCACTGGGCTTAATTCAGGCTTTAAAGGTATTTTCTGTTATTCTATTCCTTATTTAGTGAATAAAATTCAGCATTCTGGATTGCTCCTTTAAAACTTCATTAAATTCTAGAATGGATTCATCATCCCACTGCCATGGAAGGAACTACTTCCACCTCATCACATTTGGGTTTTTTGGTCCCCTTTTCCTCTTCTGGACGGGGCCTACCAAGTGCCATCAGACTACACTGGCTTGGCACCGCCACCATTCCTCCCATAGTGGAGGGTAAGCGTCACAAGGTGCTTCCTCTGCCATGATGGAGAGAAAAGTGTGTTTTGGACAGCTTCAACAGAGGTATCCACATTTTTTCTTTTGCTCTTTCATCCATCTGAATGGGATAGGGCACCAACGCACCAAGAGGTGCCCTGCATGACTGCCAAAGAAACGGCATGGTCACAGGGGCCGTGTGAAGAGGTCCCTTTCAGGGCTGTTGTCTCTTAGGCATTGTCAGAAGAACCACTGTTAGTTAACTATCCTCATCAGATGGTGCATAAGATTAATACCAATTGATAATCCACAGGTCCACAGTCTTCCCATTATTACATAATTGGCTTTCATGAAACTACAATCCAGCTAACTGTAAACTAGTTTCCAGGAGAAAATTTTGGTTGAAGTTATTTAATTAGGGCTCCTCAAAACATGTGGCAATTTACTTCCCAAATACAGTATTTTAAAATAATGTGGCATTGAGGCTTTCTAGTTTCAATTCATTTAAATGGAAAATAAAAATCAATAAAGTCAAAGCATTCCACTGGAATATAAATAGGGAAATGGTTTCCAAGCATGTCAGGAAGATGGGTTATATTGGCTCTCTGATTAGTTTTTCATTTGTTTTGTTTAAAGCAGCAGTAACAAGGCATATTCAACTAGACAGATACAAGACAAACTAAAGTAAGTACTTTGTCACAAATCACATAGATAAATGATGGAATTCATTTCTTCAGATTGAATTAGGATTGTCAGTTTGGACAAACAAAAATGAGACTCAATAAATTCATGTAGGACAAGTCCATCAATGGCTACAGGATAGGATAGCCAAATATCACACCTCTAGTATTGGAGTGTACATGCCTCTTTATATCATTTACTTAGAAATGTGAGCAAGGCTTCAGTTGTACTCATCTCTTGCAGATAAAGTTTTGATAGACAACTGACTGAGCAGTGTGTGAACAAAATGTTCTACTGACATGATTCCTCTTACATTCTTGATTCTACCCTATTAAACAAAGGTAGCAGGGCAATATTTGGAATAGTTTAATTGTGCATTCTTGAATGACAGTAGGTTGAACTAGATGGCCTTTCATGATTCTATAATTCTACATATTAATGGTGAGTTCAACATTATCCAAGATTCCCCCCCCCCCTCACCTGTTTTTTTCATGTATTTTGAAGATCTCATGTGTCTGTTGCAGCAGTTGTTTCTCCAGCTTGTAAGTAGACAGTGAATTCTCCAACAACTGAATTTCTAGTCGGGAAGTCTGATTTAACACCTGAAGGAGGAAGGCAACATATCACACATAGGCCTTGCAATAAATATGGATATCTATGTGGTCCCCCTCCACCCCAATAAAAAAGATAACACATCAATTTGGAAATGGGATGGATTCATGCAAAATCAATATGGACTAGAAAGAGAATGACCCATCGGAATGTACTTTAGGAACCAGCATATAAAATACATCTAATTCTCTAATTCCCATCATTCCTCACCACTGATCAGCCTTGCCATCACTGATGGGATCTGAGATTCAGTGACATCTGAAGGGTCATGCGCTTCCTAGCCTTGATATAAAGAACAGCAGCACTACAAAAAACGTCAGTCTGAACTTTTCTTCCTGTTGCTACAGCAAAGAATAGAAACTTTTCATTTTTCTTTTGTAAAAAGTGTCCTTACCTAAAAAGCTTGCCAAGGTAATTTAAATTCAAGCTCAAGGAAACCTGTTCCCCAGCTACTGTTCTGTAAACAGAATTTCTAATGTATTATTATTCCATGGTTTCTCTTTTGCTGTGTTTGGTCTAAGCTTATTTATAGCAGGCTTGCAGTCTTACCTCCATAGAAGTAAATCTACATTCTTCCTCTGTGTGAAAAAAAAATCTCGGTTGTTTCAGGAGGATTTTGCAGTGCTTTGGAGATTTTGGAATCTGAGGCAAATGGCAAGATTCATTCTCTTCCCCCCAGCCTCTGAATTCCACATGGATGCAACTGAATTTTATTTCAGTACTCTCAATTGAACGATATATTTCATTATCCATGAGTTTGTCACATCATTTATCATATACCAGTTTAGGAAATTGAGTAATAGTTCAGTGACTGCCACACTGCCGCATACCCTTAGAACGGTGGTTCTCAACCTACGGGTCCCCAGGTGTTTGTTTGTTTATTTATTTATTACCTACCTAATGTTACGGCCAGCCCTGTACTATCGGAAAGAATGGGAAAACAATCAACAATAACCTTCTGGACTGGTACATAAGGAAAGGTTGCTTCTATACAGGCTTAAAATGCAAGTGAAACATGCTTCTGGCACTTAAAAATGACACTTTGGAGGGGAAATTCCTCCTTCCCCTCTCCAAAGCTCCTGGTGCATCATTTCTATATACCAGGAGCTCATTAGAACCTTAGGTCTCCATTTGGAAGCTGTTCAGGTACATTTTATTCTGAGATTGGGGGGGGGGGGAGTGAAGAGGGTGGCACTGCTACTAGAGACTGAAGAGGCAAGATGGCTGTGGAGACTGATGAGTCCATAGTGTATGGCAATCCTGAGACTCAGGACGCTTCCAGACTAAACTTAAACCCACTCCAAAGTGGGTTTAAGACCCCACTCCTCCCCCTAAAACCCAGGATTTCCCACTGGGTGTCCCCATGCCACCCCAAAAACTTTCAGGATGGTATTGGACCACCCAACCCACTCCCTCAAAAGCCTTAAAATAAAAACTTACCAGGTTGCCATGAGGCTCCTCCAGCAGCTCTTCTGGCAAGTACCAATGATGCACCAGGAGGCAGGGCCCCCCAGGAGTGATTTGACCCTCCCCTCCTCCTGGCATGTCATTGGTACGCTCTGGAAAAGGCCTCGTAATAAGTTTTTTTTATTTTTTAAGGCTTTTAGAGGGGATTTGGGGAGGGGGTGGGTGCCTTCTCATGGGGCCTGAAGAAGCAATTTGGGCTGTGGGGACAGACAACTGGGTCTGCAGAAGCAGTCCCACTAGTCTGTTCCCACAGAGTCAAATACCCTATTAGAGCCGGGCCTTTCATGAAGGCCCAGATCAAATGGAGCTTCTATATAATTTGGAACAAAGCAGGTTTTACCTGCTTTGTCTTTAATTACTTCGCTTTTACCTGAGGCATTGTTTGAATGGCTCAGGTAAAAACCTGTCAGGGCTTCCATTTTGGGCCCTGTCTGGAAGGGCTCTCAGTCCCCACACACCCTTATAGGGCTGTGTAGATGGGGACCTCGATATCACACAGGAGGCAAACAAACAATTTCAAGTTGAGCAGGAAACAGTTCAAAATAATTAGATTGATTGACTGAAATTTCTAAATAAATATTTATAGATCATCATTTTACATTTTTCCTCTTCAATGACTACATAAAATGCATCTGTTATGCCGATGATTGGTTGACTGACAGCCATATATTCTTTTATTTATTGGACTTTCTAGTTTAGCCTTATAATTTGTGGCTTTCAACAGTTATACTGTATGATGAATAAATCAGGTTCTCTTAATTTCTTTTGTGGCAGCCACTAATCAGCCATTGTCTGCCATGTGCGATATTATAAATTAAACACTCTTATCCCAAGGTAAAGTTGTCATAAAGCATAAGGGATTAAAGATGACTTATGACAAGATTCCAAAAGATTTAAAGCCTCAAGCAAGGACTGGAGAGAAAGGTAGCTGGATTGAGTCAATATATTATAGAAATATTAATTTTACTCTGTTTGTCCCACCTCCCATTTGAATCAGAACTGTAATTAAACATTAAAGGGAAGTGGAGAAACTTAATATAGGGTCATTTTTGGTGTGCTGGCCTGTATCAAGCATAAAATCTAACCTTGCCCTCCAATTGTGGGGCATTCCATGAAACTAAAAATCATGTTCTGCATTGGATACTATGACCACAAAATTACAGCCTGGGGAATGGACAGTCATTCCAGGTTTTTAAGAACAAGGGTTTTTTTTTTACTAAACTCACCAATTTAGAACAAATATATAGCATAGCCTCTACTCTCTGTTAATATATAAGTCCCAAAATATAACATTTTTGATCCAAGGATTTCTTGCTCTCATATTCCATTACCTATAAGCCAGTCTTCTTATGTGAAACTTTTATTAGCCATTCTATAGAAAATTAAGAAGCTGAAAGCGCGAGTAAGACTATATTGTCCTCACCATGTGTATATTATCTCTAGCTGAACTAAATTAATTGTTATTTTTTGTGTAACCAATCTTGTTATCCTATATGTTGATATACTTTTAAGTAATCATTTTGGGATTACTGTAAACATGGTTCCAAGCTTGAATGAATATATGCGTATACATATCATATATTCTATTTCAGACATTCTTTTGCTGCAATTAACTGGCCAAAAGAATAATCATATACATTCATACATTTTTAAATGATAGTCTGATGCACAGCAACTGCTAGATACCATATGTTTGAGACTGTAAGGGAAAGGAAAAGGGGTGGAGATTTTGAATTAAAAACAGAGATAAAAGTCGAATGGAAAAAAAATTCAACAGATTCTCAGCAAGTTAGGGCCAAGGCAGATGTATCCAAAGCTGATGTTAGGTGATGTAAGGGAGTTATCTCTCACCTTTCTTTAGTCTCAAACCCAGTGTTTGATGAGTTTCTAACAAAGACTGAAATAGGCAAACAGATGTTCTCTGGACAACATAAACATTCTATAGAGATACAATTGTGATTTTATTCAGCTGCATTCAAAACTCTGAAGCCATACCACCTTTCCCAATCATATTTAATTACTTTGGTAGAGGTGCAATACAGATGGTGACTGGAATTCAGCAAAAGGGTTATACTTTTATAATCTGACATTTGGGTGGAGGAAAAGAACTAAGTAGTTTCATCCTGAGCTGTTGTGACATTATAACATATGTATATTCATTGTGCAATGGTAGCCAGTGGAGTGACTGATGCACCACAGCCCCAATATGCAATGGGTACTAATGCAAATCTGGTCATTGTCAATCCATAAGGCATCAGAAAAGTACAATGAACATCACAAATGGTCAAAGAGCAATACAAATGCCCTGTGAGTATGAGCAGCTGAAAGTGAACATCAGAAAAATGTCCAATGTGTCTTCACAAGTGCCTAAATCACATGAGAAATGCTGGATGAATAGGAGCAGTTCCCAATAAGTATCAGAAGTGTCAGATGTGCATCAGAATGGCTTCAGAAGGGAATCATGTGCATCAGAAGTGTTGTATCAGCAGCCTCAACTCCCAAATATCAGCAAAGTGTTAATCAACAGTCCGAGGTCAAGCCAATAGTCCAACAGAGGTACAAACATCAGTAGAATAACACAATAAAGAAGCTGAATGTTCATTTCAGGTTCATTAGTCAATAATCAGAGTGTCTAGAGTACAAGGTTGAATCAGAATCTAAGGAAAGTCCAGAATCCAGGAATATGAGATAGCAAGAGTCCACTGTTGTAACTTCTACAACTGATATAGCAGCCAGCAACAAGATGCCACCTCTGAGCTCCTTAAATCCTAAATTCATAGGTGTTCTCATCAAGTCTCAAGGACCTGTGATGCTGAGACCTCTCTTCACAGGTTCGCGAAAGCTGGAACAGTACATTCTTCCTCAGCCTGCTCAAAGGAAGTTGCGTGCACTTGTTCTGCAGGCTGAGAAGTAGTTGCTACTTTCATGGGTGCTGCGTCAAAGCTTGGCTGAGGAAGCTGTTGGGCACTGCTGGCTTCCAGGTCGACTGCAAAGCCTTCCACCAGCATCTCATCCTCATTTCAAGCTATCTATGACATGTTGATGCACATGAGAAATGCCTGATTCTCATCAGAACACCCTTGCCAGTTCCTTGATGACACATGGGCTAACTCATAAAGTCTGTGTAGATGTGCCCTTCATGTGTCTTTTCTACACTGGCTACCTCTTTTTATGAAACTTTGGAAGATTCAGAAACACTGAAAGTATTTCCTCTAGGGATTAAAAGCAGTGGTCAGGAGTAAAAGGGACAAGATGATTTCTTCCTGAGGAGCCTTCAAACTACTTGCATTTTCTGAAGATTAATCACAGTTTGGGACTGACTCTGTGCAAGGTTTGCAGACAGCATTAGAAGGTCAGAAAACAACCTTTGAAGCACAAGACCCAGCATTTTCTTAGCAATAGTTAATATTATGAAAATTGTGGGGAAATTCCTACACACAATGTTTTCACACAGAAAACAGCATTTTCTGCCCAGCAAACAAAATAGCAGATGCAATTAAAAATCAGTTATTAAGTTGAGACACTGCATAATGGATGTGCACTGAAACTACCTCAGTTATAAGCATGCAACATCTCAACAGGATTTTCATGTGTTTTCTGTGTAGTTCTATTCCTGTGCAAAAATGCTGGGGGGTTTTGTGCAAAGCAACAATGTGTGAATTTTTTTGCAGAACAAGCCCTGAATTGAAAATTTTCTCATTGGTCCAGAATGATGGAGATACATGTCTTTTTTTTTTACCTTATACCTCAAATTTGTATACCATTTTCCTGAATTCCTATTATTGAATTCAATAGTGAAAAAATGTACCTGTGTTTCAACATCTGTAAGCTTTCTTGTCTGTTCTGCAGTCTGGCTGAGAAGACTTGTCCCTATCTCCAACATGGTGGCTGTGTGATTCTGGACAGCATTTTGTTGCATCTGGGTCATCTCTGATTTCATGTTTTCCACAATGTAATTCTCAAGCTATGGATTATGGAATAGAAATTACCATTAGTTTATATCACTGCATTTGTATATATTAACATTTTATAAAGTGTTTTTCTATTTCAAAGAATCTCTCAATATTACAAGAAAACTGTGGAAATATAAATTATACCATAAACCACCAGAATATCAAAAGATAATGCACCAAAGAGAAATCAGCAACAGAGCCAAGAGTCTCAACAGAACCATATGAATTCAGAGCATTCACTAGCAATTTCTGAAGATCTGTCCAAATTATATGGTTTTCACTAGATATTAACAAGAAAAGGATGGGGAACAATGTAGCCCTTCAGATGTTATGGCTTGCAGCTTCCATCGTCCTTTACCACTGGCAAAAGAGAACAAATATGTTGAGACTTTAAGGCAAAATTATCTGGTCAAAGGAAATCTAGTATAATGCCAAGTTTTTAACTTTGTGTTTTTAAGTACATTATAACTGTATCCTCAATTTGCTTCTGACACGATAAATAAATCTGGAGAGCCAAGGCTTCTCTAGTTAGGTAACTCCCTGCTGGAATGTGCATCTACACTGTAGAATCAATGCAGTTTGATACTGCATGGACTGTCATGGCTCAAGGCTATGGAATCACAAAAAGTAACTTGACCACAGTAGTCCACCCAATAATAATGCTCCAATTCTGTATGTGGATACTGCAATGGGACCGAAATATATTTTTGCATTAGTTATATCGAGTGCAAAATACATCAGTGATAATGTTTATCAGTATACCAAAGAGACCCACTTGTCAAAATGTAAGGATAAACTTCCTTTAAATTACTGCCAAATTCTGGAATTTGTTTCTTTTGGGGACATATTATATTGACATTCAAGGATCTAATTTTTCACTAAATTTCTTTTCAAAGGTAAGATCAGCATTTTTCTTCCCACTGCAAAGAAATCTTTGAAAAACATACCACTTTTGAGGATTTTTTGCAATTTGGGACATTTGCTGCACAGAATCCATAGGTGGCTACTTTGCTCAGAAAACAGTGTTTCTGAAATATTATTTTCCATACAAAAATGCTGTTTTCTGTGCAAGCAATGCTGTTTACTCTGGAAATCGATTACATGTGATTTTTCAAGTGAATAAATCTGCAATTACATCATTTTCTGAGCAGAAAACAGTATTTTCTGGGCAGGAATTCATATTTCCACACTAAAGTATTTTAAACAGTTTTTTTTAGTTTTCTGTAAAAAAAGAACCAAAATTTGCAAAGACAGACAGAAAAGTAGAACTGTTGTGTTAATGTACACTTGATAAAGTAATACATGTGAAAGTTCCATTGATTACATTGACCTTTTCTAATTGCAACAAAAATTGACTTAGACCCCTTCTAGGTTTTTTAGTGTTTCAGTATTTTGTTTTGCTTATTTAGGAACTCCCAGAGTAGGATTCAAGTCTTCTTTAGTTACTCTAGGTATAATAAACAGATGTAGGCTTTTAAAAATTCAGTGCATTGTTTTTGCATATTTTCTGAAATTTTAGAATGAGGAAGTCTATATAGAAATTTTAATTTAATTTTTAATTGTTTTTAATTAACAAAACACAAATGAATAAAAAAAACCCAGGAATAGAACCCACAGATAAGGAAAGGAACTGGACCATATCCACATCACCATGAAAAATGATACCACCATAGCACATTTTATAAATAAAATCACAATGGAAATTGTATCCTTCCATCCTCCTACCAGATATCAATATATGCTGAGTTATTCCTTGGTCATGCAATTTTCTTGAACTCCAAGAATTACTGGAACACACAGTCTTCTCAAATCTCAAGATATGTCTGAGCCTTCTTCCCATTTTGAACAATTGTTTGTTTATTTCTTTTAATTTTGATGGAATAAGTTTGGCAAACACTATTCTGACTTCCTTTCTCATGCTTTAATTTTGACAATCAATACTGCTAGCCTGAAAACAACATACAATGAACTTTTACACAACAGCTGATATAACAACCTGTGTGATGAGCCATATAATAAAGTCAGTTGGGTCCAGATGAACTCTTACCTTTCCTGCGGCCTTTAATGTTGCCTTGGGGACTACCAATAGAGCCTTCAGTTATGACTGGAAAATGCATTATATTTTTTTTACACAGAGTGAATTAATTTATTCATTGTGGTGGCAAAGCTGAGTTAAAAAGTGAAAGCACTGTTCTGAGAAGCCCAATATCAGAAGTAGATCAAAAACATGCAATGATAAAAAAGAAATATGGAATTATGATTTCTAGTGGCAGTGTAATAGACGTAATAATTTTATACATTTTTGTATATTTTTATTTGGTTATAGAAATAAATTATAACACTGTCACGGTCACCTTTGCAAAAAATGTTTTCCATATCTTCTCATAACATTCTGATGATTCTTGTTTTCCTATTCTTTACATTTCTATATTTTACTACTTATACATATCAGTTTTCCCCCTTCAGTTTTTCTCCCTCCCCCCTCCTTCAGGGAACAGTTGTACCTCTGCTCTTTGTAATATTTTATTTATTCCATCATTAAGATTGTCTGAATCAATTCATTATATTTTCCATTCTCATTTCACATCTAAAATGAGGGTGATGGGTTCTATCAAACAATTATTTAGTCAATACATACTGAAAATAAAAAATAAGCAGAATGTTTCATCACATTTCTGGAATAGTGAAGGAAGAGTGCATAGAATGTAATGTCAAAATACCAATATGAAATTTGTATCTCAAAAAGTTTTTCTGGTTCCCTCTCCTCCATTAGAACCTGTGCTTGAGTACAAGCATTTAATCTGTTAAAAAACCTCTATTTCTTTCTCAGCTTGTCCCTACGTGTAGGCATGGGACTGCTAGTATTTCAGTTTCCACTTTCCCAATTGGCAAGATCCACCATTTCCTGCCATCACTCTTTCCCCTCATTTCTCTCTATTACAATACATAATACCTTTTATTTTAAATTAATTAATTATTTTAATCCTTGCTTAGTCATGAAAACATACAGTGTGGTCTTTGGCAAGTCACGCTCTCTCAGCTATTGAGAAAGGTAATCTCTCTCATCAATCTTGTCAACAAATAACCTTAGGATAGGGTCATTGTAAATTCAAATTAACAGGAAGGAATATACTGACATCAGTTGAAGTGGAGAAAGGTCAGCATACAAACTGATGGAAACAGGACCAATTCACCGGCCTTGTGAAAGACCACCATAATAGCTCATCCTTCAACAGCAGGCTATAATTTGGAAATGAAGTTGATATTCTGTCCTCCAAGCTGAAAGACTCTTTTATTTTCCTCTCTGTCTTCTCCATACAACTTCCCTTTTGCCTCTTCTCTTTTGGAATGCCTTGCCTGTATTGATTATATGAAAGATATTCTAGGAAATATATATGACTGAGCACAGATTTTTAAAAAATGCTTCCTCAAAACAAATGAATAACAAATCAAGAGGAAAGATGGATATTTTGCAAGTTGGCTAAACTGTCATCTCCTTGATGCCTTCTCCCTTCACATGTGCATGCCCCTTTCTCAAGGGAGGTGAACTTCCAATCTCAAGGTTTCAAATAAGGATACAGAGGATGTATTAAGACTTCAGGATATGAATTGCCAGGAGACATGAGTGACTTCTCTAGCAAAGAACTTCAGGATATGAATTGCCAGGAGACATGAGTGACTTCTCTAGCAAAGAACACATAGGCATTGTTGACTAGAAGCCAGGATTGCCAGAGTGTTTGCAGATGTAAGAGCTGTTTTTGCAATTGCTATTTTGATCATATTTCTTTGGACTTTGCAGATTGTTAAAATCAACTCAGACAATGTGACCCTCTGCACTGCTGCCTGTGTTATTGCCTTGAAGACGATCATTTAAATACATGGAGGATGGAGTCATTTTTATGAAAGAATTCAAAAGCAGTCAAGATGTCTTTTTTAAAAAATTGGGTGCAATGCTATACTGCCAGTTAGATATTAGGAATATGAAAAGTGAGTGGTTGACTTGTTTATTCAGGCAACATGTAAATTATTTATATTGTTTCACATGTAAGATTTAAACCACATTGTTGCTTGAATCATTGTGTAAGAAGAATATAAAACCTATGGACTAAATCCAATGTGTGTATGAAGTGTATTAGCACAATGGGACTTTTCTTCACAGTCCTTCGCACTGACTGAAATATCTGCTTCAGAAAGTTTCCTAGTTTTCCAGAGAAAATCATTTGTCTATCTCTGTGAAGGTTAATTTATAGGGGAGAGGAAAATTATGCCTTCTTCTCAGTTATCTCAGCAGAATGATACTGTTGAATCTTGCTCAACATATCTAGAAGATAATCAAACTCACCTGATTTAACATATTGCCCAAGAGCAAAAAGTCACAATAAAGCTACTGTCAAAAGTGGGTTTTATTTTTGTTATATTGGAATACTGCTGTTCAATGTATACTGCTGCAAAATATGTATATATCTGTTTCTATTCATTTTTATTTCAAAAAATGACCATTTCAATTATATCACATAGACCAGAGATATTCAAAGTGTTGATCCTTGAACCAGATCTGGTTTGTGATCCATTGGCTCCTGCACACAAATATGAAACTAATATTGCACATGGGTGGCGCTTTTCTTCTATTTCAGAAGGCCTGGAAAGTACTGATTTAGACTGTTGCTTCAAATTAAAAATAAGATTCAATTAACAAATCCCTGATCTGTTTGGATAAAGAGAATATAATGCTTCCTTATTGCCACATAACCCATGGGGTGCTGTAGATATATGTGAGATGAACCCGATAACACATGGCATACATGGTGCAGCATGTGAAATACTGTAGTTAAATTAAATTCCCATCAAATACATGCCAAACGTCCACTGTTATCACTTCAAACATGTTCCAGGTTTACCAAAATGTACTTCATTATCCAAATAAAGCCTCTGGGAAGCTTATCACATAGGCTTATAAAATGATACCAAATAGATTGGTTGACTAATGGTCTTTAACTGAACAATTGCCTCTGTAATTATTTTAAATTGTTTTAAACTTTTTCAAGCTGTGATTTTATAGAGTTTTAATTGTTTTAAATTATCTGGTGCTTTCACTGAATGCACCATATCCTGATATACCAGACGGGTTAGAAATAATAAATGAACAATATTTGAAATTGGATCCAGGCTCTGCATTCAATTGCTTCATAGTCAGAAAGTTCAGTTTCTTCTTACTAGGATCCATTCTCTTTGCTGCATTCTTCTTCTGAGAAACAGCCTCAAGATAATGCAGAAACACTCTTAAAAGTATGTGAGAGAAATCAATCTTATCTCAAATTTAAATCAGTGAAAGAAAACAGTGCACAAGCAGAGTTCTTGTCTTCAAGACCTAGAGTTTCAAGCCCCCACTAGCAGTAGCCTCTATTACAGATATGCTTTGAATGCTGGAGTAGAACCAAGTGTTCAGGTCAGTCATGGAAACCCTCCCTGAGCCTGAAAGGAAGGCAATCATAAACCTTCCTTGGATAAAGCTTGCCAAGAAAACCTTCAAAAGCCTTCCTGTTGAAATGCCCTAACTAAACATAGACTATCTGATAAACTATAGGAAAGATAACTGTTGATCCTCTTTGCTACCAAAGTGACCCAGAACGAAGATGTCCTCACCATAGAGTGTGTGACTCTTCCTCCCAAGATCTCCCTCAAACCCAGTCCTGATCAGAGATGCTATTATACTTACAGCCCACAAAACTCTGTGAGTGCCAGATTCAGCAAACACAGCTCTGATTGCAGTGAGATTTGGCAGACCATTGCCAAAGCTCCCCTGGGAAATCTATGTCTGCCTATAAAACAGGAGCAAAAAAATATATGATTTGATGTTATCAGACTGAGTTTTCTTACCTACTGCTGCCAGGTATGCAAAATCTTTATAGCTTGCTGTCATTCCTTTTTCATGTCGGGTTGAAATACTTTGGCAAGGGTGAGCATGTTTCATTGTGAATGGTGACACCCACCCGGCAACAAGGGCCAGATGTTCCTTGATTTAGGAACTGGGAAATAAAGCAGAAGGGTAACATAGAACCTGGGACTAATCTGACAGGTTCCTTTCATCTTTTATCTCTCTGCCTCTGCAGAGACCAGACTGATGAATTGTTTTGGCTGGGGTCAAGAAGGATTTGAAGCAAATTTGATTGCCCATGTACACATCCTACTAATCGTTTAAGAATGGTAGAGCTAGTAGTGAACATATATAGATGATTAGGAGCTGATTCTTTTAGTTCACAAGAAGAACTAAAACTATTGCAAAACTAAAACTATTTGCCAGTATTTGAACATCTCAAATGTTGCATTTACTGTATCCGTCAGGACCATGAAGTTTGTATTGCCATCCCACACAAATTCAGTGGCTTGAACTTTAAAATTTGCTTTATCTTTCAAATAAAGAAAATTTTGTTATATTGGCCTAATCTTATTGCTAATCCTGACTATATTAACATGATTGAACTAATGAGATCTATGTGCAAACATACTATTCAACAATAGTTCAAATGGCTGTTCTATAATTTTGATTAACCAACATTAGACATGAAGAACACAAAATCTTAAAAGAAATGTCCTTGCAGCCTTCTGAACCACTAGAAAAGGTCTCAAAAAATTAAGAGTCCTTTGTGTACAATACAACAGGCCAAGGCAATTAATGTGGGAATAGAACAATTGAGCAGATGCTGGTGGCAGTATACAGGTGGCAGAAAACATCCATCTCATGATCCATTTTAGCATAGTTTAGGATTGATGCCATTGGCTGCATTTTTACAAAGCCAAATTAGTACAAAAAATCTCCACAGCTAATTTACTTTTTCTGTTCATAGCATTCAAAACAATCCATACATTACCATGTTGTCTGAATCTGAGATCTTGAATTATTCTAGGCCCTGTATAAACCTAGAGGCTTGGAAAAAATGCCCACCAGATCTCCAGGACCTGCCCGATCTAGAAAAATCGCGCTTCATGTTACAGTCACTAGATTGGGTCTCAGGCTCAACAATGATAATATTCTTTGTTCAAGCCCTGGAGTTTCTGATAGACCTCTTGAGAATCCACACATTGTACAGAAATGTTTTCTCAAGCATTTGCCAACGTTTGTTTTTCATTTTACATATGTGTTTCCTTCCCCGGTTCCATAATTTAATCTCTCTCTAAGAAAGCCTTTTCCATGCTTTACATTATCTTGTGAGTCTGCCTCCATAATGGTATGAATGCTCTTGCTATTAAATTCAGTGGCATCTGCTTTCTGTAAACACTCATTACACCGAATCTGGATTTTCAGCAATGTGGTATTACTCAGCTGCTATATCATAAAGCTCCAGGATTCTCAGAAATAAAACTGTCACGGAGTTGGATATTATTGTTTAATAAACATTCCTGAAGATTACACATTAGAAGTAACTGATTTTGCTTTCTATGTTTACTGAATGACCTGTCTTGAAGCCACCCAAATACTAATGGTTAAAATGAAAACAGAAATTCTGGACATGAATGGATTTTAGCAGCTTCTGGCATATGGCTAAAATAAAGTAAGAAGTATTCTCTCTTACTCTGATCAAGCATTAGCTTATACTTACATGTTTCACTGTAAGATAAATTGTGGTTTCCAGATGATACTGAGCTTTCAAAGAAGCTTTTGGATCGCATATAGTAAGACGCTAAAATGTAACTTAAGAAGAGACTTTTTCCCAGCCCAAATTATACTACATGTTTTGATGAAAAGTGATAAGCTGTTAAAACATATTGTGCAAAGAGGATGTTATGGTGTCCCAACCTAGAATATTCTCTATTGCTAAGACGGATGATGGTCCACATGAGTTGGCAAGAGGCAACAATCTTGGCTGTCTTCATGCTGGAATACAGTCAGGACCCTGGACAGGAGCAAAGGTGAATTGTCAGGGTGGAAGAGCAAAAGATTCAGGACCTTGGGCAGCAATCCTGTAGCCAAGACTAAAAGGTTCTAACCTGGGGAAACAAGAAATGAGCTCCACCTTCCAGCTACTGGAGCATGCCTGTTAAAGGACCAGTGTCCTTTGGTCCATCTGTACACTCATTTGAGGTGGTTGTAATTTAGACAGTATCATGGCCAATGGAGACTCTGCTATTCTGAATATGTCTGCCCTAAGAGGAGTTATTAGAATAGCTACTACTACTAAAGTATGAATTTTGAGCATGCTTTGACCTGTAGAGGAAAAACAAAAAAAATATTCTGTGGTCTGCAAAGAAAGCCCACACAACAATTTCAAAGAGAATGATAGCTCTTCTAGGGAGGGTTAAATATAAGTTTTTATGAGATGGAGCTTAAAGAAGTTATTATTTGGCACGGTGAAAAAAATGTTAATTTTTTGGAATGCAGCTTTCAGAAACCATTAGTCAGCAAATCCAACAATATTGCTGAGATCTTAATCAAACATGTACTTACACAGGAAGAGTGGAAAACTGTTGGCTGACAACCAGGTGATGGCATGAGGAAACTATATTAGCACATCCCTGCCACTCAAGGGTCAATCAAGATGGGAGGAACTGCACTCTGGCATCATACAGAGCCATTTATTTATTTATTTATCGTGTCAGAAGTGAACTGAGGATATTATTGTAATGTATTTAGAAATACAAAGTTAAAAGGGCCGAGTTGTGGTGCACCTGGTTAGTAGTCAGCAGCAATAAATCAATACTGATCGAAAGGTCATTCATTCAAAGCTCGGGTCAGGATTAAGCTCCCAACTGTTAATAGCCTAGCTTGCTGCTCACCTAAGTAGCTCGAAAAACAGTTGCGACTGAGAGTAGAGAATCTAGGTACCATTTAATGAGGGGAGGATGATTTAACTTAATTTACAACACCATAAAACTGCCAGCATGCAAAGAGTAATGAGGAAGTACTACCTTCAAAAGGATTCAGTGTCACAGTGGATGATGAAGCGGCAGCTCCCCCTGTGGCTGGAATCAAGCATGCTCTCATGAAGCCGGAAGTTGGGAAATGTTAAATTGCCTCTGTTGTCTGTCTATATGTTGTATGTCTAATAATGGCATTAAATGTTTGCCATAAATATGTGCATTGTAATCTGCCCTGAGTCCCCTTCAGGGTGAGAAGGGAAAAATATAAATACTGTAAATAAATAAATGAATAAATAAATGGCATGATACTGAATGTCCTTTGACTAGTAGCTGTCCATTTGGAGTGCCTCTGGTGTTGCTATAAGAGGGTCCTCCATTCTACAGCTGGGGGTAAACTATTGCACAAAGAGGTACTGGATTCTTCCTTATGCAACATCTAGGAAAATATTTAGAGCAGCATAAAAACATTTACAGCAGCATATGTCAGAAAGAGGATTCTGGCCTAAATTTCCCCATAAGAAATGCACTTAAAGGCCATTAATATCTTCTAGGGATTATTTGAAGTGGCCATATGAAAAAATAACCCTGGAGAACTGTTTTGACTTTGTATGGTTCATCTTTTTTACCAGTGTCTGACATAATTTAAGTACATATAGAGAACATTTATCTGAGTGGTCACACATGTGCATAGGATCACGCACAAATAAACAGCCAGTGTTTATTTAAATTTACAATACATAAAATAAACCCAGCTGCATTTGAAATGTATGACTTCCAAAATGGTTCAAATACATTTGTGCTCAATAGACAGCAGTGTAGTGAAACCCTGCTTGGTGGGGAAAGCTATGTCAAAACATAATTCAAGCAGAATAAAAAGTCTTCTGGCGGGAAGCTGGGTTTGAATGTTATCATAATATACCTATTATCAAAAAGCTATGTAGAGAAGTTTTCTGTTAAACAGAGATTATTGATATGATTTTATTTATTTGTTTGTTAAGGGAAAAGGGAGTTATATATTAGCAAGGAAAAGCCTAACATGAAAACTAGCTGGAAGCAGCATTTGGTAGGTTGCCATGGTAACACAGCTTCCCTTGGGAGAAAAAGGGGGCGTGGCTAAGTTGACAGTTAGAGTATATTCCCTCTTTTTTTAAAGGGAGTTGCTGTGAGGGTTTAAAAAGGACAGTTGCGGTTAGGTCTTGGAAAGATTAGGAGCTGTGGAAATCAGCTAAGGACGGCAGCTTATGGTCACTCAGGGGAAAGGCTGGGAATATAAGTTGACCGGGAGTTTAGTATACTGTTTTGAAGAGAAGTTATTTAAGAAATATCCATTCAAACAAGACGGCATTGTAACTTAAGATCCTGAAACGTTTATGTATTGGAACCATACGCTTATGTACAAATAAACTTGACTTTTGTTATTGTTCATAAAGATAAGTCTCCTTGCCTCTCTGTAAGCCTGTTACCTCACGTTGGTGGCAGTTACCGTACCTATCTATATAAGTTACCGTACTTTCCTATATAAGTTACCATCTCTACTCATTTAAACCCATCAGTTCTGTTATCCTTCCTTATCCCTAAATCCTCCCTGTCATACATTCACACATCCTCCATCCCTCCCTCTCACACGCGTGCACATCTCCTCAATTGGAGGCAACAGTGGGATTTTCAAAAAGGATTTCCCCTGCCTGAGTTGAGTACCACAAATTGGGCTCTCTTCAGCTATGATCAAAAATTATGATTTCATTCAACTTCAGGGCTGATCAAGATACTATTCCTCTAACTGTATTCCTTAGCAGATTGTGGAATAGCAGAAGGTATTATAAAGATAGATCAAGATGATGGAGGCACCTCTCTTATCTTACCATCCAAATTCCAGAAACCCAGTCAGCCCCTTCCAATATACCAATTACTTTACTGGAGGAAAATGGGTTGAGGTGGAGGAGAGGGGCATGGAGAAGCGTACAGCTTTCTTCTTGTCATTTCTGATTCTATACCCTTTCTCCCACACTCCACTAGTGTCAGGACCCAGGCTGCAAGGCACCAATAACCATACACAGAGGCCAGAATCTATCTAATATCTTTATTGAAGGGATATATAAAGTTAATAAAAGCAAGTGTATGAAATAGTCCAGGAGTAGACCTTTCAGGAAAGGTCAAAATTAGTCCAAGAAAACAATGTCCAATATGAAATATTAAGGTCCAAAGTTGTAATCCAATAACCGAAACACTCACTTGCCAAGCAAGTGAGGGGAGATGACAAGGTCCTTTAGTCCATGAACTTGAGCAAGGCTAGGAAATAACTTGATACTTGGAACACAAGGCTTGATTCAAGACAACAAGGTAACGAGGAGCAGGAACAAGATCCGTGGAATTACTTGGTAAAATCCGTGAAACAAGGCAAGGTTTAGTCCTGGAAGGCGAGGCAAGGTCCGAAGGTAAACAAGGCTGGGAAGCAGGAGCGAAGGCTTGAGAACAAGGACAAGGCTTGAACAGGAACGAGGCTTGAAACGGAGCGCGTTGTCCAGACACAACTCGCTCCGGAGGCTGACGAATTGACTCCGCGAAGTTACTTCGCGGGTAAAACACCTATATAGAGTCTAACTTTCCCGCCGAGAGCAGTTCTCTGGGAACCAGAAACGAAAGCTAATCTCTGAGACCAGATGTTTGACTCCTTAAAGATTCTCATGGAAAGCAGGCTTAATTGGCTAAATTCTTAGCAGCTATTCTAGCACTCCTGCGCGAGGCCGCTTCCAAACCTCTCTGTTGTTTACAAAACTCATGGCGAGAAAACACAGGAGATGTAGGCTCAGGGTTTGTTTGAAATACTTCTGGAACACAACTCTCTTGCAGGTGCAAGGTTCCCAGATCTGGCTGGGAAGAATCTGGCTGGGAAGATTCCAGTTCTGACTGGGAAGGTAAAAAACCCAAGTTTTCTTCTTCATCAGGTATCGCCATGTCATGAGCAGGACTACAAGGCCCATGAGTCATCACAACTAGTGAAAAAATAGCTGTTTAGGGAGTGATAGATCCAGCTAAAAACTGGAAGGTAATCCCACTTGACAGAGTTTTACATTACTGCATTTTACTCCACAATCTGCTCAGCATTATAATTACATACGACCTGCCCCATGTATAACTTGATGCCCCTAAAAGGGTCCTTTCACCCTACACAACTGTAGCCCTATTATTCCACTTTAACTGTCATGGCTCCATCCTATGGATTGCTGGGGTTTGTAAACTTGTGAGAGGCATTCCAGCTCTCTGGATGAGAATTTGGAATACGCCATGAACTGCAAAGTCCACGATTCAACAGGCTGGAGCCATGACAGTTAAACTAGAATCATGATGCTATAATGGTTTTGTATGAAGAGGGCCCTGGATACTAATTATAGCTGACCCAGAATAGCGATGCAGATCTGTGCTGGTTCTTTTGGAGTCAGCACAACATGGACAGGCTCCTGTGCTTGGAGGGAAGTTTCTTAGGACACTTTCAGTCAGATTGTGGGCGGGGCCTCTGCCAGAAGTCCAGCAACGCCATGTGATGGGCAGCATGCCAATCTATCACTGGAATGGTGGGGAAGTGTTCTAGGACACTAAAAAGCCACATGTGATTAAGTGGAACTTGGCCTTTTTTCATTGTGTGATGTTTAGTCAAGGTGTACAGTAAGGTTCATACATTTGTATCCTTCACAACAGAAGAATAGTGACGGCTATTAAAGTCAGCTTGCAAACTAAATTAAACAATTTGCAATTCCTATACTTTGGGGAAAATATTTATTAGAGGAAAATATTTTTGGATTCCTACATATTATATGACAGACATGGAGACAATAGGTTGTCCTGGTCGTGTTTAAGGCTGACACACTGGAATCAGTATGCTATTTTCCTCATAACTAAAGATGTCTATAAATTTCAATGAATCTATTCTAAGCATAATTAAGTCTAAAAAAGAAGTTTAGGCCCCTAAACAAGAAGTGTTGGACTTTTCGCCTATGATTTCCCTCAGTTAAATCCAGCATTTCATCCAATTCACCATGTCATGCTAAAATTGCTATTTTGGTCTTCTTTCAAGATCTTTGGTGAAGTTTGGATATCTACTTTAATCCACTAGCAACGAAAATATAGACAAAGAACAGTTTCTTCTCACACATGGCAGTTCCACACTTGGATTTATATGCAATGCCTCCCTTTGGTTATGACTTGTATTAAATACCACTAGACAACCATATTCATTGGTGTCCCATAAAGTTTTGGTATATTTATGGTCTTCAGATTTTACAGCACTAATGTGTAGCACAAATGGTTTAGTGATGAATGTCTGACATAGATGGCAATGTTTACCTTAATTCCTGTACAAGTACTTTCAAAAAAACTATCACTATATCTCTGTTGGAATTACTTTATAATTTTAGAGGAGAAGTAAACCAAGCAGTTCCAGATATGTCTAAGGCAATAAAGGAATGATTTTAGTTTCCCACCGCACCATAAAAATAGCAAAATGCTAATGGAAACTGCAGCACTTTTCTTCCTTCCCATTCTCATAATTCTCCTTACTTCCATTAAACTCCATATGGCCTTAGCCTTAACTTTTGTTTTAATGAGATTTTCAGTGTAATTCCACACACATAAAGATCTTCCAAGAACTTAGGACAAGAAAACCTCTAACTGATAGTGTAACCAAGAATAGTTTTTAAAATGACACAAATCCTGGATGCTTTATGAATGCAAATTCTTATTTAATTTATAAATATGACAAGAATTCGATTTTTAAAGGTAGATCTGATAATTGTTTTAATGTGAAACAGCCACATATGTGTGTTGATGGTATAAAAAAGCGCTGGCTTTAGGTCGGTCAACAGAAAGGATGTGATGAATATTAAGTATTGTAATACTTGCAGCCTCAAAACTCAATCCAACAATGAGAAAAGGGATAATATCTGTGAAATTCCTTACACAGAGGTACTTGGCTGAGGGGCAATTTTTGTACAAAAAATAATGTGGTTTTCCTGCATGAAAAGGTGTTTATGGAGAAGAAATGTATTTGTTGTTCTTTGCCATGAAATCAACTTTGATTTATAGTGACCCTATGCATGATAGAACTGCAAGAGCTTTGCTTATCCACTGACCTCTCCAGATCTTGCAGATTCAGGCCAATGGTTTTCTTAATTGAATAAATGCACCTATGATACCATTGTCGTCATTTCCTACTGCCTTCCATTTTACAAAGCATTATAACCCTTGTGTACAAAATAGGCAGAATCCTGAATGAAAACATTTTGAAGAAAGCTTATCCAGAAAATCTATGTATGGTTTTAATGCCCAGGAATGTGTGTATTTGTACAGATTGTATAAATTTTATCAATGTAATTACTTGTTACTGTTACTGAGAGCAAATGACTTGCTAGATCATTTGATACTTAATGAATTACCACTACTTCTATTCTTGTGCTATTGGAAAATAGAAATAAGTGGTCTCTTGTGCCCCCTTCCTCTCAGAAGCATGACAATATTTTGTAGAAAACACAAGATGGGAAAAACAGAAAAGGCAGGCTAATGTTTTAAAAGTGCTTAAAGTAACTCATTTGAGTCTCCAGTTTAGCACATTCCTTATGTATATCTTCTTCCCTTTCCCATCTTTGCCTTCTCTTCTCCTCTCCCCTTTTCCTTCCGCTCCCTCTTTGCTGTTGGTTTTCTGCTCCTTACAATTTTCAGCAAATAATAGAAAAGCTACACCGAACAAGTTTGTCTTCCAGAGTTTGCAAAAGGTTATTCTAGAGGTACACCACACAGAACCTTTTAACTGTCATAGTCAATGGACTTGGTTGCTTCTGTGATAACTGATAACTTTCCCAAGAACTGGAAATCAGCTTTATTCCAAGTCAGAACACTGATGCACCTACCTCTGTATTGTCTTCTCTGGCCAATAGTCAATATGGGATAACTCTCAAATTCCAGACAAAAGACCTTCCAAGCCTTACATAGTAGACATGCACTTTTGACATATAAAACATTTACTATCAGAGATTGGAAGGCATCACTTCCAATGCTGTTAGGCATTGTTTCACAAACTGTGACTGAGTCCCTCTTGGCCTCACAGAGAAAGAAGCTGAAGTAACTTCTACTAACAAGTCTGCAATTGTGAATTTTACCCTTTCGAAAGTCCATTTGGACTCTATAGATCTCTATTTCACCCATATGGCAGACTTTATATCACATAATAAAAACTGGGAAAGAAAAGGATGAGTCACCCACACCTCTTCTTCTTTCTGCCTCTTTGTACTGCAATAAACAACACTTAGCATGATGGCATCAAGTTGGAACTGAAAGCTGAGAAACTTTGGCTACTAGTAACAAGGCCATTCCAACAGTAAGTGAGCAAATTCCACTCATGTATCCAGCTTTTAATCATTGCTGAATGAAATGTTGCTTGCTGTTATTTCTGTTTTGCTCTTCATCTATGTCTTGTAAAACAATATATCTCATTTTTTAACTTGGCTTCGCTTTCCTGGACCCTACTGAGGTCCATTTCACTTCTACAATAAATCCAAGCTAGATAGCTGACAATAATAAATCTCTATTGTTCTGCCAAGGAAAACCCCTGGCCAGAGAGACAGCTTTGTAATCACACCAAAACATTGCAGTGTAATCAGAAGTACATAAAACAGTGCAATGTAGCAAGATAACAGGACTATTTATTTATCCTGTTCTAAAATAGCAGAAGAGGGAGGGAGAAAGTGACATTCCCTGAAAATGACATTCAGAGTCAAGACGTGATTTTTTTCCTCTGGATCTAATTCTGAAATAACAAAAAACTATACTACTTTCAAGATAACAAATATCAATGTGTTATTGCACTGTGAATCTCTGTGGTAAACATGTAGATACAGAGTGTATTGAACACATATTTCCACACTGTCAAAGATGCGGGGAAATTTAGAGTGTCTCCTCCTTTCGTTTTGATTACAGGACTTTTCTTCAGTATATCTCCTCCCATTTTTCTTTGTTGCTGGAAATACTTGTTCTAGGAGGGGTCCAGAAATGTTGAAAGTAGAATTTACCATATCAAATTCATCTCATATCTTTGCCGCAACATGTTTGAGGCCCCAGAACTCCCTTCCCAGAGTGCTTAGACTGGCCCTCTCCTTGCTGCTATCAGATAGGTAACAATTATTCTGTTTTGACAAGTCTTGGAAGATTAATTGCTGAAGGTAGTAGGCTTTTGTGGCCTAAAGACCCTAAAGGCATAGGATACTGTCTGGTCTTGGAAGCTAAGCAGGGTCAGGTCTGGTTATTATTTGGATGAAAGACCACCATGAATACTAGGTGCTGTGGACAATATTCCAGTGCAAAACCGCCTCTGAGTTTTCCATAGTTTTCCATGTCGAAGTAAAGCATATGGAATTTATGAGGTCTCCTTAAGTCAACATGCAACTTAAAGGCACACACAAATACATAATAGGCTTTGTATAAGGTGCTGAATATTTTGTTTTTGTTTTCTTTTTAATGTTGTGTATTAAACAGATTTAATTTTTGATGTCTTAATTACATTTGCAACTGTAATATATTGTCACTTTTTAGCTATGTTAACAGTTTTAACTGTTTGTTGCTTTAATTCTCAACCTGGGAAAAAGTCAGGATGATGCTGATAGAATTCAGCAGCACTGTATTATGGAAGTAGATTGTGCATGCTCTCCTCAAAAGGTATCTTGGCAATATGTTGCATGCTACACACATATACGAGGTTAAAGCAACAGCAAGTTCAGGTATGTGACATATGCACACAAGATGTTAGAAGAGACATTAGACATATGGCTGTACTCTCCAGGTTTTTCTTAAATCTTGCCAATGAGAAGAAGTTGTTAAGGGCAGGTTTAGGTTAGGGCATATAAAGATTTATCTGTAGGAAAGCAGTGGGTGACCCTGCATAAGGATGAGACAGGGAGGTCAATGACAAGCTATTTCCTTCCCACAATGAGACACAAATAACTCTTTTCCAAGCTGACAGGAATTCAGCTGCTAGTAACCAACCAACCACTCAGCAATTCTTACCCTGCATAGGCTTGCTTGATGTATCCAGTAACAGGTTTTGTCCTTTTACTGTAAACTTTCCAAACATGTTGTCTGTGATGATTTGGTGCTAAAACGTAGACTGTTCACATTACAGCAGGAGATATGCAGGGGGATTTTTAAGCGTTGTTTCCTTTGGAACAAACCACCGGTTTTGTAAGACATGAAAAGGAAATGTGTAAGTGCTTCTGTTCCAGTTGAAGTAAGCCATCATCCTTCCATGAATTCCCACTGGCAAGAAGGAAAGCTGAAGTGCTACATGAGATGTACAACATGTGAAATGTTTCCACATCGTCAACAAAGGGCATTGCAGGGAGGAGCCAGTGGAAACAGGGGCAATATTTATTTTGTAGCCTTGAGGGTAAAGCTAAAATTCATCATGCCACTAAATCAATGACTGCAGACCATATTGAGTCACACATATAAGAGCTGCCTCATTGTAGGCAATTCTTTTACTAAGTCAGGGACTGTAAAAATTATAGCAGTCAATAAATCTCTAGCAATAGTAATGACACCATTATTATTACACTGACATGAGGATGAGCCAAGAAAATCAATGAAGATTTGAAAATCTCCTTAAGTTATGTACAGAAAGAAATTAGTTTTATGTGTAAGATCTGAGCATAAAAAGTATGGAAGTTGTGAAGAAAGTGGATATTGTAGGAAATGTTTTTGTCCCTTTGCTGGAATACTAGACCAGCAATGAGGTTGGTAGGCGATTTGGGACAAAGGAAAGGTAGCTTGGAAAACAGAAGACTGGGAGATTCCATAATTGGACTACTTAGCTACCTAAAAAGATGTCATATAGGAGATGGAGTAAGCTTGTTTTCTGCTTCTCCAAAGATCAGGACACACCTCATTTTCATGGGATATAATTAAATAGGGATTCATTTCAATTATTATTATTTATTATATATATATTTACATCCCACTTTTTTTCTTCCAAAGGAGACTCAAAATGGCTAACACTAAAAATCATAACAATGAAATCAAGACAGGAATTTTCAAATTCTTGAGTGAATAGTGAACATCAGCCTCCACAGATGCCTGAGAAACACACATAAATTGTTATGTCATCTGATTTTGGCACAATATCTCAAGATAGCTGATAAATTTCAGCTTCGGCCCTACAATACTGCTGAAGCCACCACCATATCCAAAGGAAGCTGGAAATCCATGACAGCCATGTAATCACATGCTAGCAGCATAAATAAGTCACATATCCTGGCTCTCACAGTGAAGTGATCCTATTTTATCTTAACAACAAAGTGTCTGTATTTTGAGTATTGGGAAAATGCTGGCTGCCCCAAGGCAATGTGGAATCAGGTTTTTTTTAATGTAGTTAATTATTTTAACCTGTATTATAATGTGAGAGAGCTGTTGGACAAATCACTAATGAAGCTCAGAATCAAAGTCACCAGCAGTAAATGTCAAGTATGGATAAATATAAGGATACATTTGATTAAACTAAGCCACCAGACAATGTGGCCCAGATTGTATCTGAGACCAATAGAATCAGCACAAAAGCCAAAAGAAAATGCTTTTTTTCTTAATGCCTGCTGCTAATCCCTACCTTTTAGTACTTGTTTTGGAGAACAAGAGGTGGGGGGGGGGGGGATTTAATATAAACTGGCTTTTCTAGCTACTCAATGTTAATATGATTGGCATTCCATGCCATTTCTCTTTTGTTTAAACTCTATTCTATTCTTGGTGCATCGTAAAGCTTTTATTGAGAAAAGAGTGAGATGGATATTTGAAAGAAGTGTACAGTATATAATTGGCTCCAGTAGAGTTGGCAATGGGGCAATACACTCGACAGAATAATCCCGAACTGGCAAGGGCTGAATAGAATGACCTCATCAGTACATTCCACCTCTGCTTTTTATGAAATGAGTAGCTCTTTTTAAAAAAATTCAACCAGTAGAAGGATAAAAACAAATAGAAAGAAATTATAGACAAATAAATCTTACCAAAGCTTTTACGGGGAAAGGAGAGATTTAATAGCACTCTTCAATTTTTAAAACATGCAGCCAATTCCTAAATGTCAAATGATAGTTTAAACAATAAATACATAATGAAGCATTCTATTAAATTCTAGGTTAAATTTCAACGCAATATAGATTTTGCATATGTATACTGTCCAAGGAAGTAATTTGCATTTAGCTTTTTGCATATTTAAATTGCACTGAAATTTGGAAGAAGAAGAAAAGGCAGCAGATTGAATAAATGTATGCCTTAGCAGTAAGGAAACCAATGTATCTCCTAATTATAAGCAGGCACTAAATGTGATCATAGCCAAAATGTTGAGAAATTGTTTAATTTTAAGTAATGGAACATACAATTTATACATGTAAGTAAACAAAAATAGGAGGAGACGCTTTCAAGCATTCAGCTTTTGAAGGTGTATGCTTTTGAACATGTCTGGGGTCATGATCAAAAAATGAAAGCCATATCTCTTAACTCTTAACTTTTTTACATGCTTCTCAATAATTCTCCCTAGAAGCAAAGATAACTCAACTGTAGTACTTTGGACATATCCTAAGATGATATGCCTCATTGGAAAATTGATGGATGCAGTAGAAAAAGTGGGAGGTAACATCACTCAAGGAAGCCGAGAGCCTGTGTATACAAGACCTTGGTTGGTTAATTGATGACTTTTGGAGTTTTCTCATTCATAGGCTTATGATAAGTTGAAGATCACTCAATGGCAAATAATAAAATAAGCATTATCTGTTCAGTTCCTGATTTTTTTTGCCAGTTATCTTCCTGTGAAAATTCTGGAGTTGTGCTATAATTTGTAGATTGTATTTTATATTATCTTGAATTTACCAAGAAAAATGATCGAAAGTACTGTACTGACCTTTCTATCAGTGCTTCTGCATCATATTGTACAACCTTAAAATATTTTTGTAGGTTTGCACAGCTTGTAAATTACTGCTTTTCCACCAGCATTTCCAATCTTTTCAATAAATTGAAAGCAATGATGAAATATTCTTTCTACACCCTTATTTGACAAATGAAAATACACCTGGGATTCCTAGAATTTAATAGCTTCTTTCAACATTTGAAAACATAGACTGTTCCTTCCTAATGAAAAGGGCATTAAAAAACAACACTGCGTTATTTGTTATGTTACAGTCTTGTGATGAAATGATGAAAGCTCAGTTATAGCATGCTTTTCATTACACTAATTAGGTTACACAATCTGGGCCAAATGTTATATTTATTCATGACACCGTTATTCTATGTAAGATCTTTGCTACCTTCGAACTGCAATGATAAAAATAATAATAATAATAATAATAATAATAATAATAATAATAATTATTATTATTATTATTATTATCCCACTTGACATAAGAACATTGATATCCATTTTAAAATATAGAAATATAAAAACATTAAAACAGAAATAAACACAAACAGTATTTGAAAAATTCAGTTAAAATCCATCAAGCATATGCAAGGTTAAAAACCATAGCTTCCCCTGACTAGATCTTAAGCACGTTCATCTTTAAATGCCTGTTTGAATAAAAAGGCTTTAGCTGCCACCGGAAGGACAGCAGAGAGGAGAGGGGGCCATTCTGGCTTCCCTGAGCAGGGAGTTCCAGAGTTGAGGGGATGCAACCAAGAAAGAGGCCTGCTCTCTCGTTCCCACCAGTTGAGCTTGAGATGGAAGTGGGACTGAGAGAAGGGCCTCTCCTGAAGATCTCGGGGCCCGGTGATAAAAATAACACTGTACAGATGTTTTCTTATTCAGGTGAAAACCTCAGCCTTTACAACATCTGATCAACATCTTGTGAAAGCTGAAGTCATGAAACGGTAGCTTTAGGAGGGTGGGAGGTTGTCTCAGATAATGTTTATGCATTTTTGTGAATAGTTTTCCTCCATGTGTCTAAAATACACCATATTGGAATATGTAGTAATTGCTTGCTTATTGGAGTTATTCATTTTTTTACTTGTTCTGCTTGTTGTATGTATGTCAATTTGCTGTATGTATGGCAAAAGAGATCACAAACCCTTGTCACGACCCAGGCTACAGAGCACCAATAACCATACGCAGAAGCCAGAATCTATCTAATATCTTTATTAAGGAAATATATAAAGTTAGTAAAAGCAAATGTAAAAGATAGTCCAGAAGCAGACCTTTCAGGAAAGGTCAAAATTAGTCCAAGGAAATAATGTCCAATATGAAATATTAAGGTCCAAAGTTGTAATCCAATAACCGAAACACTCACTTTGCCAAGCAAAGTGAGGGGAGATGACAAGGTCCTTTAGTCCATAAAACTTGAGCGTGGCTAGGAAATAACTTGATACTAGAAACAAGGCTTGAACGTGGAACAAGGTAACTAAGAACAAGAACAAGGTCCGTGGAATAACTTGGTAAAATCCGTGAAACAAGGCAAGGATTAGTCCTGGGAAACAAGGCAAGGTCCGCAGGTAAACAAGGCTGGGAAGCAAGGCGAAGGCTGGATAGCAAGGCAAGGCTTGAGCAAGAGCGAGGCTTGAATCGGAACGCGCTGTCCAGAACGACTCGCTCCGTAGGCTGACGAATTGACTCCGCGAAGTTGCTACGCGGGCAAAACACCTATATAGAGTCCAACTTTCTCACCAAAGCGGTTCTCTGGGAATCAGAAACGAAAGCTAAACTCTGAGACCAGATGTTAAACTCCTTAAAGATTCTCACGAGAACCAGTGTTAATTGGCAACATTCTTAGCTGCTATCCTCGCACTCCTGCGCGAAGCTGAATCCAAACTTCTCTGTTGTTTACAAAACTCCCGGCGCAAGAACACGGGAGAAGTAGGCTCTGGGGTTGTTTGACATACTTCTGGGGCACAACTTTCTTGCAGGTGCAAGGTTCCCAGATCTGCCTGGGAAAGATCTGGCTGAGAGGAATCCAGTTCAGACTGGGAAGGTAAAAAACCCAAGTTTTCATCTTCATCAGGAATTACAATGTCCTGAGCAGGACTACAAGGCCCATGGTTCATCACACTATCCCCCTCCTCAGGGCCCCTCCCAAACTGGGATCCTCTCCCCGAGGCGCGAGGTCGCGGTTTGGTGGGATAGGTCAGATGAAAGCGACGGGTTAGATCAGGAGCATGGACTGTGGAGGCGTCTTCCCAAGAGCGTTCCTCAGGCCCAAAACCCACCCAGTCAATGAGATATTGTAGGCGGCGGCGATGAAAGCGAGAATCCAAAATGTCCTCAACCTCGAACTCCTCCTCCCCATTCATCAAAACAGGAGGGGGGGCCGGTTGGTCTGTATCAGGACGCACACCATCCGCCGGAAGGAGCAGGGAACGGTGAAACACTGGGTGGATGCGCATTGAACGCGGAAGTTGGAGTTTGAAAGTCACGGGGTTTAATTGCGCCACCACTGGATAGGGGCCAATGAAACGGGCATCTAACTTCCGGCAAGGGCGGTGGGAGGGCAGAAAGCGAGTGGACAGAAAAACCCGATCTCCTACCTTGATTTCAGGGCCCGGCTGGCGGTGTTTGTCAGCGTGGCGTTTATAGTCCTCTTTGGCTTGGTCCAGTTGCTGGAGCAAAAGTTGTTGCACCGCTGTGAGTTCCTGCAACCAATCCTCTGCTGCGGGAACTTCTGAAGTTTCAATGACAGGGGGAAAGAAACGTGGATGGAAGCCGTAGTTTGCAAAGAACGGCGTTTCTTTTGTAGAAGCTTGAACTCCATTATTGTAGGCAAACTCAGACAGTGGTAACAGAGAAGCCCAATTGTCCTGTTGGTAGTTTACATAACAGCGAAGATACTGCTCCAAAGTGGCATTGGTGCGCTCCGTTTGCCCATCTGTTTGGGGATGATGAGCTGAAGATAAGCGAGAGTCTATGCCCAGTAGTTTTTGTAGTGCCTTCCAAAAACGAGAGGTGAATTGAGATCCACGGTCTGTGACTAAACTCTTGGGCAATCCATGTAGTCTGAAAACATGCTGAAGGAATAGATCCGCAGTCTCTTTGGCCGTGGGGAGGCCTTCGCAGGGAATGAAATGGGCTAACTTGGTGAAAAGGTCCACCACCACTAAGATCGTGGTGAATCCACAGGAAGGTGGTAGGTCAGTGATGAAATCCGCGGAAATTATTTCCCATGGGCGAGATGGGGTAGGAAGGGGGTGTAAAAGCCCTGAGGGCTTTTCCCTTCGTATCTTGGAGCGCTGGCATACTGGGCAGGTGTTGACATATTTTTCTACATCCTTGCGGATCTTGGGCCACCAAAAATCCCTTAGGATCAAATGCATAGTTTTAAATAGTCCGAAGTGTCCTGCTGGTTTGCAGTCATGACACAGGCGAAGCGCTTTTTCCCTGCCCGGTCCGGGTGGGATATAAACATGATTTCTATAGCAGAGCAGCCCATCTTTAAGCGAAAAGGGAAAATGCAGACCTTGGCGAAGTTGGTCCTGCGCCCAGGCATCTGCTTGCTGACTAGCCCTGATTTCTTGAGCACAGATGGGTCCTGGAGTAGGGGAAGTTGAACCAATGGGAATGGATTTGGTGTTCCCCACCGTGAGCGTGGCAAAGTTCTCGGGTTGTAGCAGTTGGGATTCAAAGGTTTCCTTGCGTCCTGCAGCGTATTCCGGTTTACGTGACAGGGCGTCTGCTTGCTTGGTTTGGGCTGGGGTCACATAATGGATCTGGAAGTTGAAACGTTCAAAGAATAAAGCCCAACGTTGCTGCCTCTGGTTTAGTTTGCGGGCAGTTCTTAGGTGTTCTAGATTACGATGATCAGTGTGGACTTCAATGGGAAATTTGGCCCCTTCTAGCCAATGTCTCCAAGTTTCAAAAGCTGCCTTTATGGCCAGTAGTTCTTTTTCCCAAATGGTATAATTTTTCTCTGGTGTGGTTAGTTGACGGGAGTAAAAGGCACAGGGATGAAGGTGGTCTCCCACCGGTTGTAAGAGTACAGCCCCAATTGCCACATCCGAGGCGTCCGCTTGCACAACAAAAGGGGTCCCAGGATCTGGGTGCTGTAGAATTGGCTGGGACGTGAATAATTTCTTTAGTTGCTGGAACCCTTTCTCTGCTTGATCAGTCCAGCGGAAGGGCTGTTTTCCACGGATGCAGCTAGTGATTGGGTCAGACCAGTGGGCAAAATCTGGAATGAACTTGCGGTAATAATTCGCGAACCCCAAGAAACGCTGCACCTCTTTCTTGTTAGTTGGCGCCCGCCATTCCAATACTGCTGAAACCTTGGCTGGATCCATGGAGAGCCCTAAAGGCGAGATGCGGTAACCAAGAAAATCTACCTCTTGTAGATCAAAGGCGCATTTTTCCAGTTTGGCATAAAGTCCATGATCCCGCAATCGTTGTAACACCATTTTGACGTGGTTCTCATGTTCTGATTGTGATCTAGAAAACACCAAAAAATCGTCCAGGTAGATTATCAAGAACCTGTCCAGATAGTCCTGAAAAATGTCATTGACAAAATGCTGGAACGTTGCGGGGGCTCCGCATAAACCGAAATTCATAACTCGGGACTCGAATAATCCGAATTTGGTCTGGAAGGCGGTCTTCCACTCGTCCCCTTCCCTGATGCGAACTAAGTTGTAAGCCCCCCGAAGATCCAGCTTGGTGTAAACCTTGGCTCCTCGAAGCCGATCCAGTAGATCCGAGATTAAGGGCAGGGGATAGCTGTTCCGCTTGGTGATATTGTTCAATGCTCTGTAGTCCACCACCAATCGTAGTTCCCCTGACTTCTTCTTCACAAACATCACTGGAGAGGCGGCTGGGGATTGAGAGGGTCTGATGAATCCCTTGCGAAGGTTTGTCTCTAGGAATTCCCTGAGAGCTTCTTGCTCTGGTTCAGTCAGGGAGTAGAGATGCCCTCGCGGGATCGGGGCCCCCTCCACCAAGTCAATGGCACAGTCATAAGGTCTATGTGGGGGTAATTTCTCGGCTTCTTTCTCATTGAATACATCCCAATACTCGGAGTACTTCTTTGGCAAGGTGATGATGGGCTCGGTGTCTGTGGCATGGCATACCTTGGCTACGAGGCAATGGTTTTGGCAGTACGGTGAAGCAAACTGCAGTTCTCTGTTGGACCAGGAGATGTTAGGGTCGTGGAGAGTCAGCCATGGAATTCCCAAAATCACAGGGAAATGGGGAACCTCGGTAACAAAGAAGGAAATCTCTTCCATATGTTCTCTTATCCACATCCTGGTGGGTTCCGACCATTGACTTACGGGGCCCGTCTTGAGGGGGCGGCCGTCTATGGCTTGCACCACACGGGCATTCTTGAAATCATGATATTGTAATCCCAGAGAGTCGGCATACTCTCTATCAATGAAGTTGTTGGTAGCTCCAGAGTCTATCATGGCGTGGATCATGACGGGTCCCCTTTTTGCTGACCATAATGTGACCACGAGAAGGAACAGGACCCCGGTTGGCGGCTCTTGAATGGATTTTTTGACCGGGTTGGCGAGCCTCTCTACACCCGGTCGTTGGCTTCCCCCGCCGGCTGTGTGCCAGTCGGCTCAGACGTCTTCGTCTCCGTGGAGGACGCCGCCGCAAGCCGGGCGGCAGGCTTCCCCTTGGCTGGGCACTCTCTGGCGAAGTGGCCCCCGTTCCCGCAGTACCAACAGAGGTTTAAGCGTTGACGACGGGCCTTCTCGGCGGCATCTAGTCTGGGACGCACATTGCCCAACTGCATCGGCACCTCCTCGCCTCCTCTGGGGTATGGGGTTGGCGGTGGGGGTCTCCACACTGGACGTGGCTGAACGCTGGCGGGAGCGGGGGGTTTTGCCCCGGCTCTACTGCCCTGGCCTCGAACCCACTGTTTCCTGTTGGCAATCATGACTTCAGCCCGTAAACATTGATCAATGAGTGCCTCGAGGGTCTGGGGAGGATCCACCTTGGAGATTTCTTCCAGCATTTCAATGTTGAGACCCTCCCGGAATTGTCCTCTGAGGGCTACATCGTTCCAGCCGGTGTTGTGGGCCAGCACTCGGAACTCGGCTATATACTGAGACATAGGTCTGTCTCCTTGGAAAAGGCGACGGAGTTTGTGGCCGGCTGCCTCCAAATTGTCCTCGATTCCCCAAGTCTCCTTGAGGTGGTCCAAGAAATGTTGCGCTGATCTTAGGTGTGGAGAGGCTTGGTCGAACAGTGCCGTCGCCCAGTTGGCCGCTGGCCCGTCTAGAAGACTGTAAACCCATGCCACTTTGATGTCTTCTTGGGGAAACTCGGCATCACGGGCCTCTAGATAAGCTTGACATTGGCGACGGAAAACATGAACCTTGGAAGCTTCTCCAGTAAACTTGGTAGGCAACGCCATGGCCGGGAGGCGGATTCCGCGCTCCCGCAAGCCCTTTATTTCTCCATCCTGGGCGTTGAGTCTGTCGCGGATGCGATCCACTTCGTCCTTGCTGATGGTGTAGCTCAGTGGCTGCCCACCGGGTACGGTTCCGGTAGACATTCTGGCCAAGGTTAATTGGTGCTTAGGGTGGCGGAGTCAAACTGTCACGACCCAGGCTACAGAGCACCAATAACCATACGCAGAAGCCAGAATCTATCTAATATCTTTATTAAGGAAATATATAAAGTTAGTAAAAGCAAATGTAAAAGATAGTCCAGAAGCAGACCTTTCAGGAAAGGTCAAAATTAGTCCAAGGAAATAATGTCCAATATGAAATATTAAGGTCCAAAGTTGTAATCCAATAACCGAAACACTCACTTTGCCAAGCAAAGTGAGGGGAGATGACAAGGTCCTTTAGTCCATAAAACTTGAGCGTGGCTAGGAAATAACTTGATACTAGAAACAAGGCTTGAACGTGGAACAAGGTAACTAAGAACAAGAACAAGGTCCGTGGAATAACTTGGTAAAATCCGTGAAACAAGGCAAGGATTAGTCCTGGGAAACAAGGCAAGGTCCGCAGGTAAACAAGGCTGGGAAGCAAGGCGAAGGCTGGATAGCAAGGCAAGGCTTGAGCAAGAGCGAGGCTTGAATCGGAACGCGCTGTCCAGAACGACTCGCTCCGTAGGCTGACGAATTGACTCCGCGAAGTTGCTACGCGGGCAAAACACCTATATAGAGTCCAACTTTCTCACCAAAGCGGTTCTCTGGGAATCAGAAACGAAAGCTAAACTCTGAGACCAGATGTTAAACTCCTTAAAGATTCTCACGAGAACCAGTGTTAATTGGCAACATTCTTAGCTGCTATCCTCGCACTCCTGCGCGAAGCTGAATCCAAACTTCTCTGTTGTTTACAAAACTCCCGGCGCAAGAACACGGGAGAAGTAGGCTCTGGGGTTGTTTGACATACTTCTGGGGCACAACTTTCTTGCAGGTGCAAGGTTCCCAGATCTGCCTGGGAAAGATCTGGCTGAGAGGAATCCAGTTCAGACTGGGAAGGTAAAAAACCCAAGTTTTCATCTTCATCAGGAATTACAATGTCCTGAGCAGGACTACAAGGCCCATGGTTCATCACAACCCTTCACAAAGGCAAAATAAATCACATACAGTCCCAGTAAATACCATGTTGTCTCACTTTTCAGCTGCTTCTAAAACATCCCAGTTTCTCTTCTCCTCGCTTTTCCTCTTTGTCCTCAGCTTATTTAATTTGCTACAAACTCAGTTTGTACTCAATTCAAGGGAGTGAGGATGATTTGGAGTCTTGTCCTTTC
The DNA here is from genome assembly GCF_035594765.1 of Anolis carolinensis. Lineage (NCBI taxonomy): Eukaryota > Metazoa > Chordata > Lepidosauria > Squamata > Anolidae > Anolis > Anolis carolinensis. The sequence continues at coordinate 24,704,088 of NC_085844.1, read as the reverse complement.
CTGTGTGTTCTTCCTCAATAACATTTCACCTTCTTGACCACACTGTCATGTTGCTTGTCTATTCCAAGCAATTCTAATTTTTATGCATGAAATATTTGAGGTTATGAAACTAATTTTGATCACAAAGAGATGGTTTAAGCAAACTATATTTTGTACAAACATGACAAAACTAGTGTCCACATTTGGCAAATTAGTCTTGCACCAGAAAGAAGGAGTTGTGGACTACTTGTAATGCAGTTCCATTCTGCAAAAATGAGAGATACATGCAAAATTTCAGAAGCAACCAGGTTTCGATTCACATCCATATTCTAGAAATACAAACAAATCATGCCAGCTGTAACACCTGAGCTATATTATTCTATTTTTTTTCAAGACAGATTTACACCATTAAAAAAAACTTCCAGAGGGATCAAGAGATTACATTTCAGACCTATGTCCTTTTCAAGGCTACAGCTGTTCAGGAGAGTCTGAGTCACCGTTCCAAAAACCGTGAGCTTACATATATGTCTGGAACTTATTTCAGTAAATCTGCAGACTTGAGACTCAGAATCCATTCATGTATCATAACAGAGAAAAGCTTCAAGAAGGATTTTGTCACTAATCCTTAGGATACCTTTACTATCTCTATCAACTTCTCCTTACAAAAATACTTTATAAATTTCCAAAGCAATTGCGAAGAAATGATATTCAAAGGATGTGGCTACTGTCGGGCTCTGGTCTGGTTCCAGATTGTTACTGAATTCCAGTTTGGGTATGAGTTCAGGAAAAGAGCAGAAGAGCAGAAAAGGAGGCCATTAGGGCTGTGTGATCGATGAAAAAAATGTTTCAAAATTCATTACAAAATTAGGGGGCATTGGCGTTTCATTTATAAAGTATTTCCGAAGTATTGTTAGTGAAAATTTAGTTACTAGAGTAACAAAATTTCATTACTTTTTTGTTAGAGTTATTGTGCAAATGGAGATACTTCATTTTTATGGCTATTGGGGTGAAACGTAGAACACATTTACCACTGTTAGTCCATCAAGTTTCAAAATGTTTCATTTATCTATGGATTTTTGGGGAATTTTCAAAAATTTTATAAAGATCATTTTTTGAAAAGAAAACTACAAGCGCTATCTGCTTGACTTTTCTATACAATGACACAAAATAACAGGGCATCATTCCCCCCAACTTTCAGAAAATCAGAATCATCTGTAATATAGTATTATTATTAGAGAGCTCTTATATAGATGTGTTCAGTGTTTATTTTTAATTGGTACAATAATTTACGGAGGAAACTCACAAATATGTTTTCTTTTTAAACTAATCTATAAACAAGAATGTGTGATTACGTTATGTAACAAAAAATTTAAATTGTCCTGTTCCTGGTTTGAGTGTTATTTCTGTTTAATTGTGTGGTAGTACATTGAAAGTAGTTGCACATGGAAAGTAGTTGTACACCAGAAAATTAGTTTTTGTGGCTACTGTTTTTAACCTTTTAATGTGCAACATTTAACCTTTCAAATGCCATTTTACCCTTTTGTGCAGACCGCCAAAACGACGTTTTTGCAGTTTAATAATTTTTTCCATGTTTTATGATAGAATCAATTAGGGAATGACATTTATAACCCATGAACAAAAATTATGTTATATAGTGTTATCGTTCCTTCTAAAAACTATTTTTATTATTTATTACGAAACTAATTTTTCCTTTTTTTAGGTGTATTTTAAGGAAATCCTCATAAATAGCTTTCAAATTATGACTAAGCATAATTGGTAAGTGCAGTATTATAGATAACATAAATGGAAACCATTTAGGAGATGGTTTCCTACAATTTATGAAGAGGTTATGTTCAAAACTAAGCCATCAAACATGCCAGGTCATACTGGTTGCGTACATATAAGTAAAACAACCTTTTCATAACTTCCAGCCATTTCCTGCCTTATAACAATGAATGTTTTGTCTCATAATCCTTGAGTTTGTTTTTAAAAATTGCTATACTTGCTAGTAATTTTCATTAAAATCAGCTGAATTTTAATATTTAAGGAGAGCATTTGTTTTTTCTTTTAATTTTATCATGTTGCACCTTTTTTAAAAAAAAATCTTCAGTTTTTGCACAGCACACAACTGTATGACATGGCATTGAAGTTTTTATATGATTCTGCCTTTGTAGATCCAAAGTTTAGGCAAAACAAGAGTTAATACAGAAGCCATAATGTTCCTGTGGTTTCTTTTGGAGAAAAACTTGTTATTCCTCTCAGAGAAGCTGTGGTGTGTATATCTGCAAAACTGCAAGAAAGAATGTCTAAACAGCAGGATTTACTGAATTGTTCTAGCAATATTGTCAACAGGGGACCAAATATTTGATTTCCAAATCACAGTGGAGCATGCTCTGTTTTTATTATGGACAATCAAGCTGTTATGAAAACTGATATTAACTTTGAGTTAGGAAATTAGTCAAGATTTATGCATTTTTTATGCAATATGAACTTGTCACTGTATTGGTCTCATTGGTAAATTAGTGGCAAGACTGCTAACCACCAAGACAACTGGAGCCAAATTTCACAGGGACACTTCCATTAGACTGGAATCCTATGCATAAGACCCTAAGGATGAGATCAACTGAATGTGATGGGATTACTGAATAACCATGCCTGTTTTGGACTGCAACATTTGTGAATGTGGAGGAAAACACAAAAATAAAAGTATTGTGGTACATACACTAGGGATAAATGACTCATTATTTACTGTTATTACTGATTCAGGTTCCATTCTGAAATTTTCTAATATCAGTTCCAGAACTGTTGCATACCTTGTCTGTAATGGTTTTAACTTCCCCATGTTTATTTATTTCACTTCATCCACCTATTATTATAACTGATAAAATATTGAAGTAAAAGGTTCACTTAGATGTATGATTGGATCAAGAATCAGGGCGCTTTCTCTATAATGGTTTACTCATGCTACTTACTGGTAAAATGTAACACAAATCTAGATGCAACCAGAGTTTGAGAAAAAAAATATTAATATCCCTTTGAGTATCCTCCTACCAGCATAAGCTACTAGTTGAATGACTCTAAATAGCTACTGCAGTAAAGAAATATTTCTAACTTCTAGTTACAACTACACGGACTATTATAAAGAGATTAACTTTTGTTTCTTCTGCCCAAAGTTTCCTAAAAAGAGTGTAGTACACAGTATTCCATTCCAAAACGTCCAGTTAAAACTATCAGGTAGACAATGATGGGAAAGCCCAGTACCCTAAACCAACAAATCATGCAGGTCACTACTCCCAGCATCCCTATCTATCATTAGCTAGTGATAAGGAAAGCTAGGAGATGCATCTCAATGCTTGGACGGCTACACAATCCCCAACCCTTCTTTAGATTCTAGAAAGCAGATTTCAGTGAGAATGGACAATAGTGAGCCATCATCATCATCATCATCATCATCATCACCATCATCATCTCCTGTTTTTCTCTCTTAAAAGAGAACTAAAGCAGTGAACAATACCAAAAACACTAAAATATACAATTTAAAACCTAAGTCATACAAACACTAAAACAGAATTTAAAATCATTATTTAAAATAAAAAGTTATAACCATTAAAATTATTTAAAACTAATTAAACTATATAAAGCTGGCAAGAGACATGCTCCTATTACCACAACTACCACATGAAAAAGCTCTAAAGTTTGAATTAGACCAGTTCATAGAGAATTGGCCTATAAGTGGCATTTTGTAACCTCCCTAATACAATAAAGAATCTTGGAGCTGTTGAAAGACTAGCACTTTATTATCACATTGTATGTATATAATTGCAAACATATTATGTTCTACACAAAAACTCTTGCTATGAGAAATCTATTTGTCTTTAAGGAGGTACCAAGCGCTTTAGCCTAAATCCAACATAATATTAGTAGAGTTAGCATTAACTGAGTCCCATTGTTTTTCCAGTTGCTCAAAGAGAAACAAATTTGTTCCTGCGGTTACCAGACATCTTAGTACTTATGCAACTGATTGCACAACCTGTTACACAATGTGTCGGGCAGCCAATTTGTACAATTGGAAATTGCAAAGGGTTCCCTTTCTACATGATTCGGAATGATAAATATATGAACCAAACATCCATGGTGTTCGTGGAATTGTATCACCAATATCTGCCTTTGTTGTTTTTGGAAACAGTGAAGTAACATCACTACCCCTTTGGAAGTAATTCATTGCATTTCTGTTAGTATGCAGATGCTGCCTTTAAAGAGAATGCTTCAGTTAGTTCACACTTTCCATAACATATCACCATTTTGATACTAGATTGAAGATATGTGACACCTTTAAGGGAGCCTGAAAACTGAATTGTACTAATCTCAAATGGATAATATTAAAAGTTAAGTAGTCTAACAATATGCATTTTGCTGACAATAATGCCAATATTAAGATTTGTTCACATAAGCAACCATGGTTGAAAGCTAAAATAACTTTACATGAATTGTATTCTACTGAATTGAGGAAAAAGTATTCCATGGAAGGCTCTCACCTCAATGAAAATCTGCTAAAGTTAAGATTATAATAGTAAGTGTGACATTATCTGGCAGCCATTCTTTAACTTTTGAACAGCAAGGAATGAGGGTACTCATTACAAAATTTCTTAATTTTGTGAGATGAAAATGGTGTGTGTGCCTGTTTCCTGTTTCCACACTTATATAATAGGTAAAGGTAAAGGTTTCACCTGACGTTAGGTCCAGTCCTGTCCGACTCTGGGGGTTGGTGCTCATCTCCATTTCTAAGCCAAAGAGCCGGCATTGTCCGTAGACATCTCCAAAGTCATATTGCCGGCATGACTGCATGGAGCGCTGTTACCTTCCCACTGGAGAGGTACCTATTGATCTACTCACAGTTGCATGTTTTTGAACTACTAGGTTGGCAGAAACTGGGGCTAACAGTGGGCGCTCATTCCACTTCCCGATTCAAGCCTGTGACCTTTCGGTCTGCAAGTTCAGCAGCTTAGCGCTTTAACATGCTGCGCCATTTGGGGCTCCCACTTATATAATAGAGAAGCAAAACACTGGTATCAATATGCTAATTACAGTAATCTGTCTAAGCATTCCTGTATTTCATTACATGATATTTTTTGTATTTGTTGCCATTTCTGCTGCTGTCCTAACATGACCCATCAAAAATACTATCTAGATATTTTCTAGGTTTTCCAGTACTATTTTTTTGTCACCTTCCACAATCTGTTGACCACAGAATTGTGTTGGAGGACCTTGATAGACTAGGTATTGATATGTCTTCCAGTGTGATTCAGTGGTCAACTTTTGGTGGCAGTTGACCATAGTACAAGCTGGAGGAACTATAGATGCTTAGAGAAGTGTTTTTTTTTTCAGATAAGAAAATAATGCTTTCAATTTTGAGTCATATAAACGGTTTTTCAATTTTCACTCAGATCCCACACCTTTAATCACCCCCAAATGGGGACAGACCACTATATTGACTCTATATCCACTATTTTATGTCCCTGCTCCCTGTGGTTTTATTCATATGTCTTTCTCACCGAGTTTTAACTTAGTGTTCATGTGGCCTGCCCTGGTTTTTATTGCTTTTTCTGAATTTTGGGTTGTAATGTATGTTATTATTTACTAGCTGTGCCCGGCCACGCGTTGCTGTGACTTAGTCTGGTGGTGTTGGTCAGTCTACATTAGGTTGTATTTATGCTGTGACCTCCACCTTCTTTATACTCACATTAGTAGTAGTATTTGAAGTCTGTTACCTTCTTCAATTTTTGTGTTGATTGATAATTGCTTGAGATCCCTGTTGTCTTTGGTTTGTTGTTAGTTGTAATGTCTGATTCTGCTGAGTGCGGTTTATATTTTTATTGTGGTACAATAGTCTTTCTTTTGTTTTGCCTGTGTAGGTGTTTATTATTATTGTTGTTGTAGTGGTCATGAAGGTTGGATAAGTTGGATGCTACTGTATTGTTTTTTGGAGGCCCAGTGTAGCACTGACTGGCCTCTCAGCCTCAGTGCCTGGCTGTTTCTTGCCTGTGATTGTGTTGATTCTTATTGTTGTTGTTGTCATTGTTATTATTGTAATTGTTTTTTTGGAGGCCAAGTGTGAATGTAGGGATTGGGGAGGTGGATGAGTTGTGTTGTCAAATTTTGTATTTGTTATAGTCACAATGCGTTGTTGTGAGTTTTGTGGGTCCGGATTTTGTGGTGTGGTTATGTTGTTACAACTGAGAGGCAAGGCTTTTGTGTTGTGTTGCCAAGTTTTGTATTTCTGGGGCATTTAGTTGTGTTGTTATAGTCACGATGCACTGTTGTGAGTTTTGTAGGTCCGGATTCTGGTTTTGTGTTGTGGTTGTGTTGTTACAATCGGGAGGGAATGTTTTGTGTTGTGTTGCCAAGTTTCGTATTTCTGGGGTGTTTAGTTGTGTTGTTATAGTCATGATGTGTTGTTGTGAGTTTTGTGGGTCCAGTGCTGTTTTGTGGTGTGGTTGTATTGTTACAACTGGGAGGCAAAACTTTTGCGTTGTTTTGCCAAGTTTCATCTTCCTGGGGCGTTTAGTTGTGTTGTTATAGTCATGATGCGTTGTTGTGAGTTTTGTGGGTCCAGATTGTGGTTTTGTGTTGTGGTTGTGTTCTTACAACTGGGAGGCAAGGCTTTTGCGTTGTGTTGTCAAATTTTGTATTTCTGGGGCATTTAGTTGTGTTATAGTCACGATGCGTTGTTGTGAGTTTTGTGGGTCCGGATTGTGGTTTTGTGGTGTAGTTGTGTTGTTACAACCGGGAGAAAAGGCTTTTGTGTTGTGTTGTCAAGTTTTGTATTTCTGGGGCATTTAGTTGTGTACCAAGTTTTGTATTTCTGGGGCGTTTAGTTGTGTTGTTATAGTCACAATGCATTGTTGTGAGTTTTGTGGGTCTGGATTGTGGTTTTGTGGTGTGGTTGTGTTGTTACAACCGGGAGGCAAGGCTTTTGCGTTGTGTTGTCAAGTTTTATATTTCTGGGGCGTTTAGTTGTGTGCCAAGTTTCGTATTTCTGGGGCGTTTAGTTGTGTTGTTATAGTCACGATGCATTGTTGTGAGTTTTGTGGGTCCGGATTGTGGTTTTGTGGTGTGGTTGTGTTGTTACAACCTGGAGGGAACTTTTGCGTTGTGTTGCCAAGTTTCGTATTTCTGGGGCGTTTAGTTGTGTTGTTATAGTCACGATGCGTTGTTGTGAGTTTTGTGGGTCCTGTGTGATTTTGTGGTGTGGTTGTGTTGTTACAACTGGGGGGCAAGGCTTTTGCATTGTGTTGCCAAGTTTTGTATTTCTGGGGCGTTTAGTTGTGTTGTTATCGCATGATGCGTTGTTGTGAGTTTTGTGGGTCTGGATTGTGGTTTTGTGGTGTGGTTGTGTTGTTGTAACCTGGAGGCAAGCCTTTTGCATTGTGTTGCCAAATTTCGTATTTCTGGGATGTTTAGTTTTGTTGTTATAGTCACTGCGCAAACAACTTTATCATTTTATATATATAGATTGTATTGTTAAATTGTGTTATGATATGTTGTTTTATATTCTGTCATATTGTATGGTTTTGGGCATGGCCCCATGTAAGCCACCCCGAGTCCCCGTTGGGGAGATGGTGGCGGGGTATAAATAAAGTTTTATTATTATTATTATTATTATTATTATTATTATTATTATTATTATTTCTAGCTTTGCACACTATTTTCTTTCAAGTCTATTAGAAATACCATGTTCCTGTGCAATTGCTGCAGCTTTCAATTTTGGAAGTAGCTGAGAGTTCCCTTCATTGGATGCAGAAGAAAAGGAGAGAGAGAATTATGGATCCCCCCGTCTTTTTCTCCTTTCTTGTCAAAATAACAACTGGGACACTATTAGTCACAGTTTGCACGGACAGTTGTCAGCCAAAAAAAGCCACTCATGCTTTGTTGCTGTTATTTTTAAAAAAACAGCCTAATAAAAATGTCTATTAGACTTTTGTAGGGATTTCAGAAATGACCTCTCACACCAGCCAAAGCTGAGCAAAATTGGCAAAAGACTGTGGCCAAGTCCCACGTTGCTTTGCAGCTTTCAAACAGCCTAAAAGCCTTGTTGAAATGTAGCAACCATGGCAAGGTCGGACTCTTTGCCAAAGCACTTCAGCAATACGACCCAAACAAGGTCAGTCCGCTCAGCAGGTCCAAAAAGAAGGCAAGAGAGAAGGAAAGGAGGGGCGGGGAGAAATTGGCTGCTGAGGTAAGGTTCTGTCAATATTGTTCACAGCACAAGCCGGAAAAAAATCCCTTCGACTTGTTTTCTTAATGAGACATCTCCTTGGATTTGTTTCATCTCTGCTTCACAGGATCTGATTAGGAAAGCTTTCATCCAGGCAAATTTCAAATGAAATTATCGGAAGCCAAGCTTAAAAGAAGACCATGAAACAGGATTTCCTCAGAGGCTACTCCAGCGTTCACCTCATCCCTGCCTCTGCAACCCTCGCTCCTGGAAATCATAAACCAACATGCCGAAACCACCTTAAACAGCAGAAATAGTTCTAAAACTAAATAGTAGATTTGTCATTTTTGACACTGAAATGCAATGGAGTTTCTCCAGATTAATAAATCAGCATAAATTGATGTATTAGCCAAAGAGCTTGGATTTTTTATGAACACTATTATTGAAACTGGCATAGATATTTGCCTTCTGCAGAAATAAATAAATAAAGAAATTGGGTTTTCCTTTTTTATATATATACATTCATTCCTAAGAGATTTATAAATGTTGCATGTCAGTTATCTCATCCTGCATTATAAAGGGCTGTCCAATTAATTCTCTGCTGTCCCACTTAGAATCATAGAATAATAGAGTTGGAAGAGACCTCACGGGCCATCCAGTCCAACCCCCTGCCAAGAAGCAGGAAATCGCATTCAAAGCACCCCCGACAGATGGCCATCCAGCCTCTGCTTAAAAGCCTCAAAAGAAGGAGCCTTCACCACAGTCCATGGCAGAGAGTTCCACTGCTAAACAGCTCTCACAATTAGGAAGTTCTTTCCTGTAGTTTAAAGCCATTCTTCCACGTCCTAATCTCCAGGGCAGCAGAAAACAAGCTTGCTCCCTATGACTTCCGCTTACATATTTATGCATGGCTATCATGTCTCCTCTCAGCCTTCTCTTCTGCAGGCTAAACATGCCCAGCTCTTTAAGCTGCTCCTCATAGGGCTTGTTCTCCGGACCCTTGATCATTTTAGTCACCTTCCTCTGGACACATCCCAGCTTGTCAACATCTCTCTTCAACTGCAGTGTCCAGAATTGGAAACAGTATTCCAGGTGTGGTCTGACCAAGACAGAATAGAGGGGTAGCATGACTTCCCTGGATCTAGACGCTATACCTCTATTGATGCAGGCCAAAATCCCATTGGCTTTTTTAGATGCCACATCACATTGTTGGCTGATGTTTAACTTGTTGTCCACGAGGACGCCAAGGTCTTTTTCACACGTACTGCTGTCGAGCCAGGCATACCCCATTCTGTATTGTTGCATTCCATTTTTCTGCTTTCGTGGATTATCTTGCATTTGTCTTTGTTGAACTTCATTTTGTTAGTTTGGGTCCATCTCTCTAGACTGTTAAGATCATTTTGAATACTGCTCCTGTCTGCTCCTCCCAGTTTGGTGTCGTCTGTAAAAATGATGATCGTGCCTTCTAACCCGTCGTTGATAATAAAGGGTTAGAAGGCATGATCATCAAGTTTGCAGACAACACCAGACTTGCTCAATTGCTCTTAAAATGTCCAAGTTTCTTGTTTTTCTTCCCAATTTCTTCTTTTTTCCTCAGCTTGCTCCAAACCAAGTTCAAAGTGAAGAAGTAGTTTGCACTTAGTTAACTCAACTGACAGGAGAGGAGGAAACATAGCCTTGCCCTTCTCAATAGTCCAATTTGGTTTTGGTTTTCTTTTATTCAGGCTTTTTGAAATGCATTATATACATTCTAGGGTTTCTCTAGAAGGTATATAGCACATAATAGTTTGGTATGTTATACCTCATTTTTGTTTTTGTTTTTTTGTTGCCTGACCACACTCTCATATTGCTCAATGAAACATGATCTTCATCTATAAAACATTAGAAGGTATGTGATCAGTAAGCGGAGCTTAAACATTACTTTTAAGACAATATTGCTGAAAAGCCATAAAATAATTAGAATAATAGGAGCTGGAAGAGATTCCAAGTACTATCCAAGCCAATACAGGAATACATAGTCACAACACCTCTGACGGATGATCATCCAATCTCTGTTTAAATAGCTCCAGATAGGGAGACTCCACCATACTCTGAAGTGGTATATGCCACCATCAAAAAAGTCTTACTATTACGAAGTTTCTCCTAATGTTAGGCCAAAGACAATGCTGCTTTAAAGATGAAATACTAAGCCTTATGATAAAATTGATTATTTTTTTAAAAAAATCCTATATTAAAGCAAAATGGCAAATTATAGCAACTTCAAAACATAACAAAAAAGGTGGAAAAAGGCAGAAACTATCATGAGAATCCCTTGGCCAATAATTGGTTAATGCCTGAGTAAAAGTGTCTTTACTTGACAGTGCAGGAGAAGTCAGGTTAGCCTTCTGATATTGAAGGGAATTCTACATCCTGGGAGCCACCGTTATGAAGGTCCTCTCTCATGCCATTCACCAAACAAGCTTGGGCGGATGGTGTGACTGAAAGGCTGACCCACTCCTTCCTAGCAAAATTGCAAGTAAAATAATAGAAAAACTGAAAGATATTTAACTAAGAAAATTTAATGCAGAAGAAAAAGGAATTTTCAAAAAGTGATCCATTCTCTAAGCACTAAATTTAAGCACTGATACACATGGAACTAGCACATCTCTCCCTCTCAAATGCCAGCTTTGCAAACAGACACGTGATCCGCTTTTTTCTGATTAACTCCAGCAAGGCTAAAGAAGGGAGTAGGAAAAACCTGTGTGCGGGTTCTCTTCTCGCATGGCAGCTGGATGAAGCTGATACAGCTGAAGACTGGCCTCTGTCTGCCCTGTTATTGCTGGTCTCCGGCGGTCCCCCACCTGCCCCGTTTCCCGGGATTTGGCTGCCAAATCAGTCAAATCCTACAAATCCAGAATACCAATCTGATATCATGCACACCCTTACCAGTACCTTGAATTTGGTCAGGTTTTCTTCTCAACTCTCCTAAGCTCTTTTGCAACTTTTGAATGTAAAGGTATTATCATGTCCTTCCTTTTAGTGAAGTTTAGGTAGGTGATTTTAGGAGAGGCTGACAAAGTTACTTTTTTAGACTATACCACCAGCATCTGGCTGGTAACATTTTCAACTTCTGGTTTTTATTGGGAAATACTTCATGGGTTGGGGGTGTTCCTGTCTTGCCTGATCTTTAGCAAGGATCTACTATTTTCCCTGTAGTAGCTTCAGTAAGAAAATGTTTCGGAATAGAGATTGTGCATGTATGGGATATATTTATGTTTCTTGGCACAGCAAGATGTTTGACCATTTTTATTGTATTGATTTCATTCCATTTTATAGTGTTTCAATGATTTTACTGTATAGCTTTTTGAGTTGACTTGGGCCAAAACAAATTAGCAGAAACAAGTACAATGAAAATGTGGGCTCTTGTGTCTTTCTTTTATTTGTTTACCATATACCTAATCCCCAGTAAATTAAATCAAGGATGCATTATGTCCAGCATCTGTTTCCAGCCAGATGCTTGAGCTTGGAGGAAAATGTTTTTGAAACAATAATTACCATTGTTGAGTTTTCCCATCTTCTTACTGAGAATTATGGTGGCAGTCATATTCTATATTTTTGTTGAGTAACTAGAAAGATATTACTATTATATATAGAGGTGCCACTTAGAAGTAGTTATAATTACTAGGCTTGTCCGATCGATGGAAAAAATGTTTCAATTCTCGTTTCTAAAGTAGGGGGTGCCGGCTCTTCGATATAGAAATTATTTCTTAATGTTTCACCCAAAATTTTCGGATATTTCTGAAAATTCGTAATGTTTCTAAAATGTTTCTAAAATGGCGGACACGCATGCGCAATCGCCAAAAAACAGGAAACCGGGGGGGGACTTTTCTGGGGGTCTCCCTCATTTCTTGAGCTATTCTCATCAAATTTGGTACAGTGGGAGAACACATTCCACACTCTTTGCTCAACAAATTGCAGAATGTTTCCTGTCTCCTATGACTTTTGGCGAATTTTCATAACTTTTTATAATACACTATTTTTCAATATTTGAAGAAACCTGTTCCTGGTTTGAAAGTCTTATTTCCTGTTCAATTGGGTTCTTATCACTGTAAAAGTCCCTCTTCTACTTGTGTAGACTTTGGATTAGAAATGCAGCACACGCCAAGCAATGCCTTGACAGGATTGGCAACGTCCTTTGGAAACTATAAATTGCCTTTGAACCTTTTGATCAATGGTGCCACTGGCTGACCTTGTGATTGCAAAAATGAAACTCTGGCTGAGGACCTTGGATTAGAAATGCAGCACACGCCAAGCAATGCCTTGACAGGATTGGCAACGTCCTTTGGAAACTATAAATTGCCTTTGAACCTTTTGATCAATGGTGCCACTGGCTGACCTTGTGATTGCAAAAATGAAACTCTGGCTGAGGACTTTGGATTAGAAATGCAGCACACGTCAAGCAATGCCTTGACAGGATTGGCAACGTCCTTTGGAAACTATAAATTGCTGTGGACCCTCTATTGAATCAAATCAATGTCTGACTTTGTGATTGCAGAAATAAAACTCAGCCCAAGGCTTGGGAATAGAAATGGAGCGTGAGGGAAGCAATGCCTTGGCAGGTGCCCCACGTCCTTTGGAAACTATTTCTTCCAATGTACCCTTTAGGTTTGAAAACAATGTGTGTCTTTGTGATTGCTGCAATAACACTCAGCCCGGGGGCTTGGGATTACAAATGGAGCGGGAGGGAAGCAATGCACTTGCAGGAATGCAGACGTCCTTTGGAAACTATTATTTTCAAGTCCCCCCCCCCCCTTTCAGGATTGCAAAGAAGGGCTGATGTGGTGATTGCTAAATTCCAAAAAAGAAAACAGAAAGGCAAAAGGTCTCCCTCAGGAGTAGATGGAAAGCACCCCAAGCTCAGCACTAGCAGGGACGCAGACGTCCTTTGGAAAAAAAAGTTCCCTAAAGCCAGCCACAGCAAGGACTCTGCCCAAGCCCCCAGCCAATTTCCCCCCCCAAAAAACACAATATCGAACCAGCAACAACAGAAACACTCTACCCCCAGTCACTTAGCCCTCTCTCCCCCAAGCAAGCAAGCAGCTTCCCAGCGTGTGCGAAACACCCTCTCTCCTCGGTATCCCAACCCAGAATGGCTTGGCTCAGTTGGGGAGGGGAGAGATCCTCCACGTGGACGCGGAGGACGCTAGCCCCCACCTTTTTCAGCCATCGTGGAAGTCTCTGATTGGCCAGGGAGTGGTAGCCATGTTAGGCTGCGCTAGGCTCCCATTCATGTTAGGTTGCAGAAACAAAAAAAAATGTAAAAATTTTTTTAAAAAAATATTTAAAAAAAATGTGGAAGGAAAAAATTTAATGAAAATTTTAAGAAACAATTAGAGAATGGGCCAACGATGGTTCGAATTACATTGTCAGTTGCGCCCAGGGAAAACGTTTCAATACTCGTTTCAAAAAACGAGAACAATCCGAAATAATTACGAAACGAGAAACATAATGAATATTTGGACAACCCTAATAATTACCCATCACTAGATCCATTAGCCCTTGATTTGCATTTGTTTCTTGAATCAAGTGGCCAAGAACACTTTCAGTAAAGTATGCTGTTCTTATATGTTTTAAATTTAACTTTATTTGTGCTGCAAATTTGTTTAATTATGTAGAATGCACAAATAAAATTGTTTGTTTCATTGTGTTTTCCATACTTGTGTATTACAAGATTTTAGCGAAATTGCAAGCTGCCTTGAGTTTCAGGTTGTCAGAAAGGCAGGAAATAATTTAAATAAAATACAATAAATAAACAAATGAAATAATCTTAAAATATTATTTCCATCTTTATTACAATATGAAGAAATCCCCTGAATCCAAGACAGTAGAAGTAATTCTAGCAAGTGATATTCTTCTTAAACAAAGCCAAAACTCTATAACTGCCCAAGAACAAAAGTCTGAAGTTTCAGGATGTACTTGTTGCTACTGCAATGGCCATCTCTATCTGCCAAGCCTACCTGCTCTTCAGTATTCTTCTAGGACATGAAATGTGTTACTCTTCAGATTTTTAAACCACAGTTAGCATCATAGTATATTCAATGTTGAGAGATATTGAGAGTTATGGTCAAATAACATAAGCATGGCTACCTGTTCCTCATCCCTATTCTAGGATGCTTTGTCCATATAGTAACCTTATGAATGGATGGAAATGAGTTTGAGAAATAGCAACAGAACTAAGACTTCATAGCCAAGTGGAGATCTCAACCATGTACTAGGGATGTGAAAAATATTCAGAGATGTCAAAAAAGCCCATAAAAACTCCAATTACCATGCCATCTATTTACTCACAAAAACGAAAGCACCAATGTAAAGCAAAAACAAAACAACACAAAAGTGAATCACCATTATGATGAGCAATTGTCAATTACAATTTGATCTCTATAGACATGCTGGACTAACTCTATGGGATAATCCTAGTTTGAATACTGTCAGACCTCCATATCTACAGATTCTGCATCGACAGATTTAACCATCCACAGCTTGAGTTTTTAAAATAAAATCTTAAAACAAAACAAAAAGCAAAACCTGATTTTTCTTTTTTATATAAGGGATGCCATCTTTGTTCAGATATTTATATTTATAAAAGTTATGCTCATTCATAGCTGATGCAATGATGATGCAGAAATTTTCATTGTATCCTCTATGAAGTAACATAAATTTTATAAATATCCAGTTGAATAAATTGGATACTTGCTAATATGGTCATCTTATCATATCAGTGCCACCACCCATGTTTATATCCTACTGATGACCCCTTTCTTTTACTTTATTTCAATTTTTATTCTTTTAAAAATCAGAATAAAATATACAACATTGAATTTGTGCAAAAACAATGCTATTGTGCAAAATAAATTTCCTCACAAAATTCTCAAAATGTGAAAAATTGTTTTAAAATGCAAAATGTTCATGACTGTTTTTAAGGTTACGCATATACAAAAGGAAATAAAAGAACAGTTGCCTCTCTGAGACTTTTCCATCCAAGTCTAATACTTAAATGCTTTATTACTAGAAACATTTAAAGCCTTTGTATCAATACAAAGGCAAGGCCTGTTGAGCACAGATTGATGCAAAAGAAACATATTTTTGTTCTAGTTAATCTCATCAACAGTGTCCCTGTAACAGATACACAATTGCTTCCAATTAATGTTTATTTTCAAATTATGTTTTGTTTGTTTTTCTCTGTCTTTTTCTTCCCAAACACCAACTGCTTGGTTCTTCTTGGCAACTACAAGAGACACTGTTTCCTTACAGCATGCTAAAGGCATGATGCAGTTATATATGTAAAAGTAGAAAAGAATTTTGGTATTGCCAAATCCATTTGGATACTTGTACTCCACTTATTAAGTAATTAAATACACAACTGAGAGGCTTGTTGAGTCCATTCTGAAACCAGATGGTTCCTTTCAGTTGAAAAAATGAAGAGCTATTTCTGAGTATAGTATCTGCCGTTGACAAATCTTATTGATGGTGCCAAGCTAAACATTTATCAAGATTCAGATGCTATAAAATGTTTACTCTATGGAGCTTGGTGATGGTGGGAAGTGGGTAAGGATAATAACAATAACAACAACAATAATAATTTGTATTTCTTGCCTCCCTCTCCTCATAGCTCTAGGCGGGTTACAACATTGTAAAACATACATTCACCTAAACACATTCTTTTAAATATACATATTAAAACATATTTCCACAAAATACATATTAAATTACACAAAGCAAAGAGTAAACATAAGATGGAAGTTTAAAATTTGTCATTGTAAAACAACTGTGGTGCAATCTCAACTTCAGACCTCCCTCCAGTATTTAATTACAGTAATATATATAGAGAGGGCATGTGTATGTGCATGTGTGTATGTGCGTACAAATGGCTGGATTCTGCTTTTCAACCATTTTCATGTTTGGGCAGTGTTCTGATCCCTACCCTATCAAATAAGTGGGAGATGCCTATATTTAAAGGAAAGACAAAACGAATGACTTTTATTTGAATTGTATTCCATGAAATTATCTTCTATATCTTCCAAATGACATGAGGTACAGTTATTTTTTAAAACAATCAAGTGCTTTATCATACTACCACATATTCCAGTTTCACTTTTACTCATATGGTAAAAAAAATACTGCATTTCACCAATTCTAAGATGCACTATTTCCCAAAAATTGAGGGCCAAAAAAAGAGACACGTCATAGAATTGATGGCGTCCTAGAATTGTAAAAGAAACAAAAACAAGAAAACAAAAACAAAGAGGATCAAGAGCAGCAGTTGAGTGAGTAGGAGGGAAGCCAGCTGTTCCGGCCAAACCCACCCCCCCAAATCCTCCCCAACCACTTGCCCCATTCCCAACCTTGCACAATTTCTGCCATTTCCAGCATGCTGACTTCTGCTCTATAGGCTGCCACTCCTGATTGTCATGGTTAATACTGTCTCTAAGTGTTCTGGGTTTTTCAGTGGTGGTCACAGATAAAGTGGGAACCTAACTCTTTCTCTCTTTCTGGATGCAACAGGGTGAGGGGTGAGAGATGGGAGGAGTGTGTCAAAAGTTTGAGGTGGTCTCCATAGCTCCTGGCACAGATAACTTTTTCCTCATATCCTATCACTCCCTCGCTGTTGCTATTTCTACTCTCACTAGAGCATTGGCTCTCAACCTGGGGTCCCCATATGTTTTTGGCCTTCAACTCCCAGAATTCCTAACAGCTGGTAAACTGGCTGGAATTTCTGGGACTTGTACATGAAAAACATCGGGGGGGGGGGGGGGCAGGTTGAGAACCACTGCACTAGTGGGCCTTGACTTCTTTCTCTTTTCTGAGCAGCTGCCTCCACTCCTACTGGCACCAAGTTCCTGCTCTCTGCTGCCACTGCCACCTCCTGAAATATGGAGTGACCAAGACCAGCAGTAGCATCAGCAGCCCAAAGCACAGATGCCTACATATGTGCATCAGCCACACCAGCAAGCAGTGGCATGAAAGGTGCAGGTTGGCAGTGCAGAGAGGCTTTCCAGTTTTGGCCAGGACAACAGGGGAGCTGGGCCGCAAGACAAAAAAGTTGGGGTGAGGACTCTTTTTTTTTTTCACAAATCAAGGCTCAAGTAAAAGAAATGCATCCTCGAAATGAAAATACTTTCCTCCAAAATTTGATCTCAAAAATTGAGCTGTATCTTATAACACTATGTAACAAAATTTGAAAAATTCTCTGTTCTTCATTTGAAAGTGTTATTCCTATTTAATTGTGCAGTACTTACTTTGAAAGTACAGTGTTCCCTCACTTATTGCGAGGGTTACGTTCCAGGTTCACCCGCGAAAAGTGAAAATCCGCAAAGTAGGGACTCTATATTTGTGTTGTTTACAATCTCACTCAGCAAGTAGCATCTCTGTGTCGCCACCTTGTGAGGCGAAAACGAAGCTGCTTCAGTGTGATGACTCATGGGCCATGTAGTCCCGTTCCTAGCGCTGTTGTGACAGATGAAGAGGAAAACTTAGGTTTCCCACCGTTTCAGCCAGAATTGGAACTTTCACAGCCAGAGATGGAGCCCCTGCACCTGCAGGAGATTTGCCTCCCAGAAGTTTCCCAAACAAGCCCTGAGCCAAAATCTCCCCCTTTTTCTCGCCGTGATTATTGTCAACAACAGAGAGGAGCTCAACAGGCTAATCGCAGAAGCCTGAGAATCGCGGCCAAACAAATGGTTGATTAAACCTGCTTCCCATGGGAATCTTTAGGGAGTCATGCATCTGGACTCAGAGAATGGCTTTCGGTTCTGGTGGGAAAACGAGACCCTACTTAGGTGTTTTGCCCTCGAAGGAATCTTGCGGAGTCAATTCGTCAACTACAGGAGTAGGTTGTGTGTGGACTACGCTCCCGTTTCCAGCCTTGCTTGCTTCCCAGGACCTTGTTTTGCTTCACGGACCCAGCCTTGCCTTCCGGACCTCGCCACGAATTTACCATGGATCTTGTTTTTGCTCCTTGTTCTTTGTTGCCTTGAATTAAGCCTTGTATTCAAGAATCAAGTTATTTCCTTGCCTTGCCTAAGTTTCATGGACTAAAGGACCTTGTCTTCTCCCCTCACTTTACTTGGCTCTTCCGCTGCGCCTTTGGATAACCGAGCCCATAGCTATAGTAGTCGCACAGGCCACCTCTTTGACTTGAAACACTGCACTTTATTCCTCTGCCCCAAAGCATCTTAGAATATCACATTGCATTTTAGTTCTAGTGGTCCCTCCAGGCCATCCTCTCCTCCATCCCAGTGGTCTTTTTTTTCCCCTCTTTCTTTGCGGATTCATGTTATTTGAGTGATTATATTCCTTCTGCTTATGTGATTGTTTTAGTCAATTGTTATGTTTTGTTTTCGTTTCTAATTCTTATAGCGTTTTATAGTGTTTTCAGTGTTTTATTGTACAATGTTTTATGCTGATTTTATATTGGAAACCGCCCTGAGTCCCTTTTGGGAGAGAGGGCGGTATACAAATAAACTTTTACTTACTTACTTACAAAGTGAGTGTTTCGGTTATTGGATTACAACTTTGGACCTTAATATCTCATATTGGACATTGTTTCTCTGGACTAATTTTGACCTTTCCTGAAAGGTCTACTTCTGAACTATTTCCTACACTTGCTTTTATTAACTTTATATATTTCCTCAATAAAGATATTAGATAGATTCTGGCCTCTGTGTATGGTTATTGGTGCTCTGCAGCCTGGGTCGTGACAGTTTGACTCCGCCACCCTAAGCACCATTTAATCTAGGCCAGAATGTCTACCGGAGCCGGACCGGGTGACCAACCACTTAGCTACACCATCGCCAAGGATGAAGTGGACAGGATCCGTGATATGCTCCATGCGCAGGAGGGAGAAATACGGGGCTTGAAGGAACGTGGAGCCCGTCTCCCTGCCCTGGCGTTGCCCACCAAGTTTTCTGGAGAGGCGTCTAAGGTTCATGTTTTCCGTCGCCAATGCCAGGCATACCTAGAGGCCCGAAATGCCGAGTTTCCCCAAGAAGACATCAAGGTGGCATGGATTTATAGTCTCCTAGACGGGCCAGCGGCCAATTGGGCGACGGCATTGTTCGATCAAGCCTCCCCGCACCTAAGCTCCGCGCTAAACTTCTTGGATCACCTTAAGGCGACTTGGGGGATCGAGGACAATTTAGAGGCGGCCGGCCACAAACTCCGGCGCCTTTCCCAAGGGGACAGGCCCTTGTCCCAGTACATAGCCGAGTTCCGAGTGCTGGCCCAAAACACCGGCTGGAATGACATAGCCCTCAGAGGACAGTTTCGGGAGGGTCTTAACATCGAGATGTTGGAGGAAATCTCCAAAGTGGACCCTCCAAACTCTCTTGAAAGACTCATTGATCAATGTTTACGAGCTGCAGTCATGCTTGCCAACAGGAAGCAGTGGATCGGAGGCCAGAGTGGAAGAGCCGGAGCAAAACCTCCCGCTCCCGCCGGCATCCAGCCGCGTCCAGCGTGGAGACCCCCGCCACCAGCCCCATACCCCAGAGGAAACGAGGAGGTGCCGATGCAGTTGGGCAATGTGCGTCCCAGATTGGATGTAGCCGAGAAGGCGCACCGCCAACGTTTAAACCTCTGTTGGTACTGCGGAAACGGGGGCCACTTTGCCAGAGAGTGTCCAGCCAAAGGAAAGCCCGCCGCTCGACTGGCGGCGGCGTCCTCCGTGGAGACGTCCGAGGCGGCTGGCGCAAAGCCGGCGGGGGAAGCCAGCGACCGGCCGTAGAGAGGCTCGCCAACCCAGTCAAAAACCCCATTCAAGAGCCGCCAACCGGGGTCCTATTTCTCCTAGTGGTCACCTTGTGGTCAGCAAAAAAAGGACCCGTCATGATCCATACCATGATAGATTCAGGAGCGACAAACAATTTCATTGATAGAGAGTATGCCGACTCTCTGGGATTACAATATCACGATTTCAAGAACGCCCGGGTGGTGCAAGCCATAGATGGCCGCCCCCTCAAGACAGGTCCAGTAAGCCAATGGTCTGAACCCACCAGAATGTGGATAAGGGAACACATGGAAGAGATCTCCTTCTTTGTTACCGAGGTTCCTCACTTCCCTGTGATTTTGGGAATCCCATGGCTGACCCTCCACGACCCTAGCATCTCTTGGACCAACAGAGAACTGCAGTTTGCTTCTAAATATTGCCAAAACCATTGTCTTGTAGCCAAGGTCTGCCACGCCACAGACGCTGAACCCATCATCACCTTGCCCAAGAAATACTCAGACTTTTGGGATGTTTTCAATGAAAAAGAAGCCGAGAGACTACCCCCGCATAGGCCTTATGACTGTGCCATTGACTTGGTGGAGGGGGCCCCGATCCCGCGAGGACACCTCTACTCCTTGACTGAACCAGAGCAAGAAGCTCTCAGGGAGTTTATAGAGTCAAACCTCCGCAAGGGATTCATTAGACCCTCTCAATCCCCAGCCGCTTCCCCAGTGATGTTTGTGAAAAAGAAGTCAGGGGATCTACGCTTGGTGGTGGACTATAGAGCATTGAACAATATCACTAAGCGGAACCGTTATCCCCTGCCTTTGATCTCGGACCTATTATATCGGCTACGAGGGGCCAAGGTCTACACCAAGCTGGATCTTCGGGGGGCTTATAATCTAGTTCGCATCAGGGAGGGGGACGAGTGGAAAACCGCCTTCCAGACTAAATTCGGATTATTCGAGTCCCTGGTCATGAATTATGGTTTATGTGGAGCTCCCGCAACGTTCCAGCATTTTGTCAATGATATCTTTCAGGATTATCTAGATCGGTTCTTGATCATCTACCTGGACGATTTTTTGGTGTTTTCTAGATCACAATCGGAACATGAGAACCACGTCAGAATGGTGTTACAACGATTGCGGGATCATGGACTTTACGCCAAGCTGGAAAAATGCGCTTTTGATCTACAAGAGGTAGATTTTCTGGGATACCGTGTCTCACCACTAGGGCTCTCCATGGACCCGGCAAAGGTTTCAGCATTATTGGAATGGCGGGCGCCAACCAACAAGAAAGAGGTGCAACGTTTCTTGGGGTTTGCGAACTATTACCGCAAGTTCATTCCAGACTTTGCCCGCTGGTCTGATCCAATCACCAGCTGCATCCGTGGGAAACAGCCCTTCCGCTGGACGGAACAAGCAGAGAAAGGGTTCCAGCAACTAAAGAAATTATTCACGTCCCAGCCAATCCTTCAGCACCCAGATCCTAAAACCCCTTTTGTTGTGCAGGCTGACGCCTCCGATGTGGCAATTGGGGCTGTACTCTTGCAACCAGTGGGAGGTCATCTTCACCCTTGTGCCTTTTACTCCCGTCAACTAACAGCCCCAGAGAGAAATTACACTATTTGGGAAAAAGAACTTTTGGCCATAAAGGCAGCCTTTGAAACTTGGAGACATTGGTTAGAAGGGGCCAAATTTCCCATTGAGGTCCATACTGATCATCGGAATCTAGAGCATCTAAGAACTGCCCGCAAGTTAAATCAGAGGCAACAGCGCTGGGCTTTATTCTTTGAACGTTTTGACTTCCAGATTCATTATGTAACCCCAGCTCAGACCAAGCAAGCAGATGCTCTATCACGGAAACCAGAATATGCTGCAGGGCGCAGAGAGACCTTTGAATCCCAATTGCTGCAGCCAGAGAACTTTGCCACGCTCACAGTGGGGAACACCAAATCCACTCCAATTGAATCAACCCCCTCTTCTCCAGGGCCCCTTTGTGCTCAGGAAATCAGGGCCAGTCAACAGGCGGATGCCTGGGCTCAAGATCAACTTCGTCAAGGACTACAATTTCCCTTCTCGCTTAAGGACGGGTTACTTTGCTATAGAAATCACGTCTACATCCCTCCCGGACCGGGCAGGGAAAAGGCCCTTCGTCTGTGTCATGACTGCAAGCCAGCAGGGCATTTCGGACTATTTAAAACCATGCATTTGATCCTAAGAGATTTCTGGTGGCCCAAGATCCGCAAGGATGTGGAAAAATATGTCAATACCTGCCCGGTATGCCAGCGTTCCAAGACAAGAAGGGAGAAGCCCTCGGGGCTATTGCATCCCCTTCCTACACCATCCCGTCCATGGGAAATAATTTCTGCGGATTTTATCACCGACCTACCACCTTCCTTTGGATTCACCACGATCCTAGTGCTGGTGGACCTTTTTACCAAATTAGCCCATTTCATTCCCTGCAATGGCCTCCTCACGGCCAAGGAGACCGCAGATTTATTCCTTCAGCATGTTTTCAGATTACATGGATTGCCCAAGAGTTTGGTCACAGACCGTGGGTCTCAATTCACCTCTCGTTTCTGGAAAGCACTACAAAAACTATTGGGCATAGACTCTCGTTTATCTTCGGCTCACCATCCCCAAACGGATGGGCAAACTGAGCGCACCAATGCCACTTTGGAACAATACCTTCGCTGTTATGTAAACTATCAGCAGGACAATTGGGCTTCCCTGTTGCCGCTGTCGGAGTTTGCCTACAACAATGGTGTCCAGGCTTCAACTAAAGAAACCCCGTTCTTTGCAAACTACGGCTTCCATCCACGTTTCTTTCCTTCTGTCATTGAAACCTCAGAAGTTCCCGCAGCAGAGGACTGGCTGCAAGAACTCACAGCGGTGCAACAACTTTTGCTCCAGCAACTGGATCAAGCCAAGGAGGACTATAAACGCCACGCTGACAGTCATCGCCAGCCGGGCCCCGAAATCAAGGTAGGAGACCGGGTTTTCCTGTCCACTCGCTTCTTGCCCTCCCACCGTCCCTGCCGGAAGCTAGATGCCCGTTTCATTGGTCCTTATCCAGTGGTGGCGCAACTAAACCCCATGACTTTCAAACTCCAACTTCCGCGCTCTATGCGCATTCACCCAGTGTTTCATCGCTCCCTGCTCCTTCCGGCGGATGGTGTGCGCCCCGATACAGACCGGCCGGCCCCCACTCCTGTTTTAGTGGATGGGGAGGAGGAATTCGAGGTTCAGGACATTTTGGATTCTCGCTTTCATCGCCGCCGCCTTCAGTATCTCATTGACTGCGTGGGTTTTGGCCCCGAAGAACACTCTTGGGAAGACGCTTCCACAGTCCATGCCCCCGATTTAACCCGCCGCTTCCATCAGACCTACCACGCCAAGCCGCGGCCCCGCACCTCGGGGAGAGAGCCCATTTTTGAGAGGGGGCTTGAGGAGGGGGATAGTGTGATGACTCATGGGCCATGTAGTCCCGTTCCTAGCGCTGTTGTGACAGATGAAGAGGAAAACTTAGGTTTCCCACCGTTTCAGCCAGAATTGGAACTTTCACAGCCAGAGATGGAGCCCCTGCACCTGCAGGAGATTTGCCTCCCAGAAGTTTCCCAAACAAGCCCTGAGCCAAAATCTCCCCCTTTTTCTTGCCGTGATTATTGTCAACAACAGAGAGGAGCTCAACAGGCTAATCGCAGAAGCCTGAGAATCGCGGCCAAACAAATGGTTGATTAAACCTGCTTCCCATGGGAATCTTTAGGGAGTCATGCATCTGGACTCAGAGAATGGCTTTCGGTTCTGGTTCCCCAGAGAATTGTTCTCTGGCGGGAAAACGAGACCCTACTTAGGTGTTTTGCCCTCGAAGGAATCTTGCGGAGTCAATTCGTCAACTACGGAAGTAGGTTGTGTGTGGACTACGCTCCCGTTTCCAGCCTTGCTTGCTTCCCAGGACCTTGTTTTGCTTCACGGACCCAGCCTTGCCTTCCGGACCTCGCCACGAATTTACCATGGATCCTGTTTTTGCTCCTTGTTCTTTGTTGCCTTGAATTAAGCCTTGTATCCAAGAATCAAGTTATTTCCTTGCCTTGCCTAAGTTTCATGGACTAAAGGACCTTGTCTTCTCCCCTCACTTTGCTTGGCAAAGTGAGTGTTTCGGTTATTGGATTACAACTTTGGACCTTAATATCTCATATTGGACATTGTTTCTCTGGACTAATTTTGACCTTTCCTGAAAGGTCTACTTCTGAACTATTTCCTACACTTGCTTTTATTAACTTTATATATTTCCTCAATAAAGATATTAGATAGATTCTGGCCTCTGTGTATGGTTATTGGTGCTCTGCAGCCTGGGTCGTGACATTCAGCCTCCTTTTCTCTCCCTTTGGCTTCTTCCTTCCTTCCTTCCTTCCTTCCTTCCTTCCTTCCTTCCTTCCTTCCTTCCTTCCTTCCTTCCTTCCTTCGGCTTCTCCTTAGAAAGAAAGGAGAAAGAGAGAGGAAGGAAGGAAAAATCGTAATTTTTATGGTTTATTATATTCATTTAATGTTTATTAAAAAAAAACGCGAAACAGCGAATCTGCAAAAAGTGAACCATGAAGTAGTGAGGGAACACTGTAGTTGTTATACTCCAGAAACTTCATTTTTGTGGCTGCCACAAACTATATTGAAACTCTATGTGATATTCATTGAAAAACTTTAGCAAAATGCCATATGTTTTTTGCAGTTTAATGAAGCTTTTCCATTTTTTTTTATGATAGAACCAATCAGGTAATGACATTTATAACCCACAAACAAAAATAATGTTATATAGTGTAATTGATGGTGTCTTACATTCAATGATATAATACTAAGTACTTGTTCAAACATGTGTGGATACAACTTGACAATGCAATGCCTTTTGTCATATGCTGACAAAAACAGTTCAGTTTTATTTTAGTCCCCTTGAAATAAATGGATCTTTATATACTAATTTGAAACATTTCAGGTTATCTTTACAGACAATGTCTTTTTAAGGCAGCCTTTAAGATTGCAAGCCTTGCTGTCATACAGGATGAATTATGTATGTCATATACAAAATCTAGATCTTTTCCTACTTTAATAGTTGAAGCTGTCTTTCAATAGCAATGATGCCAAAAACAGTCCATTATAACAAAGAAACCACTTTACATTCAGAGGTCATTGAGGGTCCTATTTACTCTATATAATGATAGTTTTATTGTTACACATGGTCCATAACATTGATTTCTGGGAGCTGTAGTTTTGAATATTTAGTATTCCCAGCCAGTGCACTGTAGGACCTCGTCAAAGTACAAACCCCAGATTTCCATAGGCTGCAACCACCACAGTGAAAGTGGAACAATCATGTTAAAATTGTGCAGTGTGGAACAGCAGCCCTCCAGCGTTCCAGTCAAGGAAACTTTGTGAAGGCACCAAGGAATAAACCGAAACATTCTCATTTCATCTGCCACTGAGCAAAAGTCCTTTTTTATTCTGGCTAAAATCCAGAAAATGTCCCAGATGCACATTGTATCTTTTCAATAAAAATATGGCAAGGTTAGTTTATAAGATACAATCCCCCATCATTAGTAAACATGGGTAGATGTGAAGGTAAAATCCATAACATCTGGATGTTATCTAAACACTTTATTCATAGCGTATACCAGATTTTTATCAGATTCGTTATGCTTCATTTAGAAATAATTTTTATGTAGATAGGATTTGCAATAAAAATCAGGAGTTGGCAGGACAATTTGTACCCATTTCCCTAATGTGTTGTTAGCTATGCAAGGAGGATAAGAAGAGGAAGTTTAATAATTCTGGTTTTTTTTACCCAAATCTAAAATTGCACAGTTTTGACTAAATGTTTGGACTACATTTATTAACTTACACAATAAGGTTGTTCTTACTGTTTAATCATTCATGAACCAGATGGCTTCACTCAATTCATGGTCCCTTTGAATAATGTGGTAGGTGGGTGATGTAGGGGGTGGCCCACCCTCATCCCACACATAACCTCAAACTAACCTTTATTTCTATAGTCACATCTCATAACCCAGATGGAGAAAACTCTCCACTATGTACTGAAATGGATTTGGTCAATTAAAGGTTAAGATTAAATCAAGAATGGTGAAGCTATGCCTCTCCAGGTATTGTGGTACATCATCTCCCCTCAGTCCTAGACAGCAATAGTCAAGCATGATGGGAGTTATAGTTCAGCAACATCTGGAAACTACAGGTTCTTCATCTCTTGCCTAAGCCATCCAACATTTTGTGATGACCCATGGGCCTTGTAGTCCTGCTCAGGACATTGTAATTCCTGATGAAGATGAAAACTTGGGTTTTTTACCTTCCCAGTCTGAACTGGATTCCTCTCAGCCAGATCTTTCCCAGGCAGATCTGGGAACCTTGCACCTGCAAGAAAGTTGTCTCCCAGAAGTATGTCAAACAAGCCCAGAGCCTACTTCTCCCGTATTCTTGCGCCGGGAGTTTTGTAAACAACAGAGAAGTTTGGATTCAGCTTCGCGCAGGAGTGCAAGGATTGCAGCTAAGAATGTGGCCAATTAAGACTGCTTCTCGTGAGAATCTTTGGGGAGTCTCACATCTGGTCTCAGAGTTAGCTTTCGGTTCTGATTCCCAGAGAACTGTTTCGGCGGGAAAGCTAGACTCTATTTAGGTGTTTTACCCGCGTAGTAACTTCGCGGAGTCAATTCGTCAGCCTACGGAGCGAGTTGTGTCTGGACAGCGCGCTCCGTTTCAAGCCTCGCTCCTGCTCAAGCCTTGCCTAGCTATCCAGCCTTCGCCTTGCTTCCCAGCCTTTGTTTATCTACGGACTTTGCCTTGTTTCCCAGGATCACTCCTTGCCTTGTTCCACGGATTTATCAAGTTATTCCACGGACCTTGTTCTTGTTCTTAGTTACCTTGTTCCACGTTCAAGCCTTGTTTCAAGTATCAAGTTATTTCCTAGCCTCGCTCAAGTTTCATGGACTAAAGGACCTTGTCATCTCCCCTCACTTTGCTTGGCAAAGTGAGTGTTTCGGTTACTGGATTACAACTTTGGACCTTAATATTTCTTATTGGACATTGCTTTTTTGGACTAATTCTGACCTTTCCTGAAAGGTCTAATTCTGAACTATTTTCTACATTTGTTTTTATTAACTTTATATATTCCTTCAATAAAGATATTAGATAGATTCTGGCCTCTGTGTATGGTTATTGGTGCTCTGCAGCCTGGGTCGTGACAGTTTGACTCCGCCACCCTAAGCACCAATTAACCTCGGCCAGAATGTCTACCGGAGTCGTACCTGGGCCGAGCGGCCAGCCGATTACCTACACCATCGACAAGGAAGAGGTGGACCGAATCCGTGATAAGCTCAATGCACAGGATGGAGAAATAAGGGGTTTGAAGGAACGCGGAGTTCGTCTTCCGGCCATGGCGTTGCCAACCAAGTTTACTGGAGAAGCTTCTAAGGTTCATGTCTTCCGTCGCCAATGTCAAGCTTATCTGGAGGCCCGTGCTGCCGAGTTTCCCCAAGAAGACATCAAAGTGGCATGGGTTTACAGTCTTCTAGACGGGCCAGCGGCCAGCTGGGCGACGGCACTGTTCGACCAAGTCTCTCCACACCTAAGATCAGCGCAACACTTCTTGGACCACCTCAAGGAGACTTGGGGAATCGAGGACAATTTGGAGGCAGCCGGTCACAAACTCCGTCGCCTTTTCCAAGGAGACAGACCTATGTCTCAGTATATAGCCGAGTTCCGAGTGCTGGCCCACAACACCGGCTGGAACGATGTAGCCCTCAGGGGACAATTCCGGGAGGGTCTCAACATTGAAATGCTGGAAGAAATCTCCAAGGTGGATCCTCCCCAGACCCTCG
The DNA here is from genome assembly GCF_035594765.1 of Anolis carolinensis. Lineage (NCBI taxonomy): Eukaryota > Metazoa > Chordata > Lepidosauria > Squamata > Anolidae > Anolis > Anolis carolinensis. The sequence continues at coordinate 24,676,272 of NC_085844.1, read as the reverse complement.
AGGCACTCATTGATCAATGTTTACGGGCTGAAGTCATGATTGCCAACAGGAAACAGTGGGTTCGAGGCCAGGGCAGTAGAGCCGGGGCAAAACCCCCCGCTCCCGCCAGCGTTCAGCCACGTCCGGTGTGGAGACCCCCACCGCCAACCCCATACCCCAGAGGAGGCGAGGAGGTGCCGATGCAGTTGGGCAATGTGCGTCCCAGACTAGATGCCGCCGAGAAGGCCCGTCGTCAACGCTTAAACCTCTGCTGGTACTGCGGGAACGGGGGCCACTTCGCCAGAGAGTGCCCAGCCAAAGGGAAGCCTGCCGCCCGTCTTGCGGCGGCGTCCTCCACGGAGACGAAGGCGTCTGAGCCGACTGGCACACAGCCGGCGGGGGAAGCCAACGACCGGGTGTAGAGAGGCTCGCCAACCCGGTCAAAAAATCCATCCAAGAGCCGCCAACCGGGGTCCTGTTCCTTCTCGTGGTCACATTATGGTCAGCAAAAAGGGGACCCGTCATGATCCACGCCATGATAGACTCTGGAGCTACCAACAATTTCATCGATAGAGAGTATGCCGACTCTCTGGGATTACAATATCATGATTTCAAGAATGCCCGTGTGGTGCAAGCCATAGACGGCCGTCCCCTCAAGACGGGCCCCGTAAGTCAGTGGTCGGAACCCACCAGGATGTGGATAAGGGAACATATGGAAGAGATTTCCTTCTTTGTTACCGAGGTCCCCCATTTCCCTGTGATTTTGGGAATTCCATGGCTGACTCTCCACGACCCTAACATCTCCTGGTCCAACAGAGAACTGCAGTTTGCTTCACCGTATTGCCAAAACCATTGCCTCGTAGCCAAGGTATGCCATGCCACAGACACCGAGCCCATCATCACCTTGCCAAAGAAGTACTCCGAGTATTGGGATGTATTCAATGAGAAAGAAGCCGAGAAATTACCCCCACATAGACCTTATGACTGTGCCATTGACTTGGTGGAGGGGGCCCCGATCCCGCGAGGGCATCTCTACTCCCTGACTGAACCAGAGCAAGAAGCTCTCAGGGAATTCCTAGAGACAAACCTTCGCAAGGGATTCATCAGACCCTCTCAATCCCCAGCCGCCTCCCCAGTGATGTTTGTGAAGAAGAAGTCAGGGGAACTACGCTTGGTGGTGGACTACAGAGCATTGAACAATATCACCAAGCGGAACAGCTATCCCCTGCCCTTAATCTCGGATCTACTGGATCGGCTTCGAGGAGCCAAGGTTTACACCAAGCTGGATCTTCGGGGGGCTTACAACTTAGTTCGCATCAGGGAAGGGGACGAGTGGAAGACCGCCTTCCAGACCAAATTCGGATTATTTGAGTCCCGAGTTATGAATTTCGGTTTATGCGGAGCCCCCGCAACGTTCCAGCATTTTGTCAATGACATTTTTCAGGACTATCTAGACAGGTTCTTGATAATCTACCTGGACGATTTTTTGGTGTTTTCCAGATCACAATCAGAACATGAGAACCACGTCAAAATGGTGTTACAACGATTGCGGGATCATGGACTTTATGCCAAGCTGGAAAAATGCGCTTTTGATCTACAAGAGGTAGATTTCCTTGGTTACCGCATCTCGCCTCTAGGGCTTTCCATGGATCCAGCCAAAGTTTCAGCAGTATTGGAATGGCGGGCGCCAACTAACAAGAAAGAGGTGCAGCGTTTCTTGGGGTTCGCGAACTACTACCGCAAGTTCATTCCAGATTTTGCCCGCTGGTCCGACCCCATCACTAGCTGCATCCGTGGAAAGCAGCCTTTCCGCTGGACTGATCAAGCAGAGAAAGGGTTCCAGCAACTAAAGAAACTATTCACCTCCCAGCCAATTCTACAGCACCCAAATCCTGGAACCCCTTTTGTGGTGCAAGCGGACGCCTCTGATGTGGCAATTGGGGCTGTACTCTTACAACCGGTGGGAGATCACCTCCACCCCTGTGCCTTTTATTCTCGTCAACTAACCACACCAGAGAGGAATTACACCATTTGGGAAAAAGAACTACTGGCCATAAAGGCAGCCTTTGAAACTTGGAGACATTGGCTAGAAGGGGCCAAATTTCCCATTGAAGTCCACACTGATCATCGTAATCTAGAACATCTAAGAACTGCCCGCAAACTAAATCAGAGGCAGCAACGTTGGGCTTTATTCTTTGAACGTTTCAACTTCCAGATCCATTATGTGACCCCAGCCCAAACCAAGCAAGCAGACGCCCTGTCACGTAAACCGGAATACGCTGCAGGACGCAAGGAGACCTTTGAATCCCAACTGCTACAACCTGAGAACTTTGCCACGCTCACGGTGGGGAACACCAAATCCATTCCCATTGGTTCAACTTCCCCTACTCCAGGACCCATCTGTGCTCAAGAAATCAGGGCTAGTCAGCAAGCAGATGCCTGGGCGCAGGACCAACTTCGCCAAGGTCTGCATTTTCCCTTTTCGCTTAAAGATGGGCTGCTCTGCTATAGAAATCATGTTTATATCCCACCCGGACCGGGCAGGGAAAAAGCGCTTCGTCTGTGTCATGACTGCAAACCAGCAGGACACTTCGGACTATTTAAAACTATGCATTTGATCCTAAGGGATTTTTGGTGGCCCAAGATCCGCAAGGATGTGGAAAAATATGTTAACACCTGCCCAGTATGCCAGCGCTCCAAGATACGAAGGGAGAAGCCCTCAGGGCTTTTACACCCCCTTCCTACCCCATCTCGCCCATGGGAAATAATTTCCGCGGATTTCATCACTGACCTACCACCTTCCTGTGGATTCACCACGATCTTAGTGGTGGTGGACCTATTCACCAAGTTAGCCCATTTCATTCCCTGCGAAGGCCTCCCCACGGCCAAGGAAACTGCGGATCTATTTCTTCAACATGTTTTCAGACTACATGGATTGCCCAAGAGTTTAGTCACAGACCGTGGATCTCAATTCACCTCTCGTTTTTGGAAGGCACTACAAAAACTATTGGGCATAGACTCTCGCTTATCTTCAGCTCATCATCCCCAAACAGATGGGCAAACGGAGCGCACCAATGCCACTTTGGAGCAGTATCTTCGCTGTTATGTAAACTATCAACAGGACAATTGGGCTTCTCTGTTACCACTGTCTGAGTTTGCCTACAACAATGGAGTTCAAGCTTCTACAAAAGAAACGCCGTTCTTTGCAAACTACGGCTTCCATCCACGTTTCTTCCCCCCTGTCATTGAAACTTCAGAGGTTCCCGCAGCAGAGGATTGGCTGCAGGAACTCACAGCGGTGCAACAACTTTTGCTCCAGCAACTGGATCAAGCCAAGGAGGACTATAAACGCCACGCTGACAAACATCGCCAGCCGGGCCCCGAAATCAAGGTAGGAGATCGGGTTTTCCTGTCCACTCGCTTTCTGCCCTCCCACCGCCCTTGCCGGAAGTTAGATGCCCGTTTCATTGGTCCCTATCCAGTGGTGGCGCAATTAAACCCCGTGACTTTCAAACTCCAACTTCCGCGTTCAATGCGCATTCACCCAGTGTTTCACCGTTCCCTGCTCCTTCCGGCGGATGGTGTGCGACCTGATACAGACCAACCGGCCCCCCCTCCTGTTTTGATGAATGGGGAGGAGGAGTTCGAGGTTGAGGACATTTTGGATTCTCGCTTTCACCGCCGCCGCCTACAATATCTCATTGACTGGGTGGGTTTTGGCCCTGAGGAACGCTCTTGGGAAGACGCCTCCACAGTCCATGCTCCTGATCTAACCCGTCGCTTTCATCAGACCTATCCCACCAAACCACGACCTCGCGCCTCGGGGAGAGGGCCCCAGTTTGGGAGGGGCCTTGAGGAGGGGGATAGTGTGATGACCCATGGGCCTTGTAGTCCTGCTCAGGACATTGTAATTCCTGATGAAGATGAAAACTTGGGTTTTTTACCTTCCCAGTCTGAACTGGATTCCTCTCAGCCAGATCTTTCCCAGGCAGATCTGGGAACCTTGCACCTGCAAGAAAGTTGTCTCCCAGAAGTATGTCAAACAAGCCCAGAGCCTACTTCTCCCGTATTCTTGCGCCGGGAGTTTTGTAAACAACAGAGAAGTTTGGATTCAGCTTCGCGCAGGAGTGCAAGGATTGCAGCTAAGAATGTGGCCAATTAAGACTGCTTCTCGTGAGAATCTTTGGGGAGTCTCACATCTGGTCTCAGAGTTAGCTTTCGGTTCTGATTCCCAGAGAACTGTTTCGGCGGGAAAGCTAGACTCTATTTAGGTGTTTTACCCGCGTAGTAACTTCGCGGAGTCAATTCGTCAGCCTACGGAGCGAGTTGTGTCTGGACAGCGCGCTCCGTTTCAAGCCTCGCTCCTGCTCAAGCCTTGCCTAGCTATCCAGCCTTCGCCTTGCTTCCCAGCCTTTGTTTATCTACGGACTTTGCCTTGTTTCCCAGGATCACTCCTTGCCTTGTTCCACGGATTTATCAAGTTATTCCACGGACCTTGTTCTTGTTCTTAGTTACCTTGTTCCACGTTCAAGCCTTGTTTCAAGTATCAAGTTATTTCCTAGCCTCGCTCAAGTTTCATGGACTAAAGGACCTTGTCATCTCCCCTCACTTTGCTTGGCAAAGTGAGTGTTTCGGTTACTGGATTACAACTTTGGACCTTAATATTTCTTATTGGACATTGCTTTTTTGGACTAATTCTGACCTTTCCTGAAAGGTCTAATTCTGAACTATTTTCTACATTTGTTTTTATTAACTTTATATATTCCTTCAATAAAGATATTAGATAGATTCTGGCCTCTGTGTATGGTTATTGGTGCTCTGCAGCCTGGGTCGTGACACATTTAAATGCACACATACACACACCTCATTTCCAGTTATGGTAGTGTATTCATGCACACTGTACTAAAGTATCGGCCTCAGTCTCTTGTGGACCTAGAATGCTCTGAACATACAATTAAATATGAATATCTCTTTCACTAGACCTTCTATGCTTCATTTAGGTTTTCTTATTTCAGATAGACATGCATGCCAGCCTGGAGAGGGTGGTGTTATATATCTGTTTTCTGAATGGGTAATTATGTCAATTTCATCTTATTCCAGTATGTGATTTTCCTCACATTTCATTGTCTTTGAATATATGACCAAATTTGCAACTTAGAGAATTCTCATCAAATTTCTCAATTTACTTATATCTAATATGAAAGACAATAATCTGAGGTAATGATTTTTACACTCCAACTGTTTTGGACTAATCAATAGGGATTCTCAAATATGAACATTAGAATATTTGAAGGGTCTTGAGAACACCTGATCTGGGAGCATGAATAGCAAGTGTGGTGATGGAGGCGCATAAAGTTTTGCAGATATAGTTGAACCTTGGGTACAATCCTAGTGATAAACATAGGCTAATTCTTACTGAGTGTATGAGAAAATGGTCTTTACTATATGTAAATGTGGGCATCAAAGGCCATATATATATATATATATATATATATATATATATATATATATATATAAAGACTGACTACAACAGAGTTTAGCCACAGGCACCCTAATGGTTTTCTGTGTCTAGTGGGGATTTGAATTTTGTTCTCCCAGAGTCCTAGTCCTATATTTAAACTGCTATACTACCTTGTCTCTCTTCTAAGAAGCATATACATAGACAAGAAAACAAGCCAAGAAAAAAAAAACAATTTGCACAGAACACCCCAAGAGTGTAGAACCATAGAGTTGGGAGAGACCACACAGGCCATCCAGTCCAACCCCCTGCCATACAGGAAAAGCACAATCAAAGGATTCCCAACAGATGGTCATACACACACACACACATACGATAGGCAAAACATATCTCTTGTGGACTGTAACCTTCCAATAGTCCCCAAAGCAGTTCTTTCTCTACAATATATATTTTTTCTGAATATGTTAATGTACTTTTTAGGCTACCTTAACTGCTTGTCATTTTCTTTTCTTTTAATCCATGCAGAGCCCAACAACATTCTTGAAAATAAAGTTCCTGTTGGTGGCCAGTATGCAACTTTGTAAAATGCTAACCTCTTTGTTCCTTTCCTATTTGCTTTTTTTTAAAAAAATAGAAAAATACTAGCCGTGCCTGGCCTCGTGTTTCTGTGGTGGGGTTTATATACCTGTAGAATAATTTCCAGGGTGGGAGAAAGAACTCTTGTCTGTTGGAGGCAAGTATGAATGCTGCAATTGGTCACCTTGATTAGCATTTAATGGCCTTGCAGCTTCAAAGCCTGGCTGCTTCCTCCCAGGGGAAATCCTTTGTTGGGAGGTGTTAGCTGACTCTGGTTGTTTCCTGTCTGGAAATCCTCTGTTTTTAAGGTCTTGCTCTTTATTTACTGTCCTGATTTTAGAGATTTTTTAATGCTGGAAGCCAGGTTTCTTCATCTTTATGGTTCACAGCAACCTAATAATAATAATAATAATAATGATAATAATAATAATAATGTAGACTGTGCAAGGAAACTGACGAAACCATTGATCATATCCTCAGCTGCTGTAAGAAAATTGCACAGACAGACTACAAACAGAGGCACAACTATGTGGCCCAAATGATTCATTGGAACTTATGCCTCAAGTACCACCTCCCAGCAGCAAAGAACTGGTGGGATCACAAACCTGCAAAAGTATTGGAAAATGAGCACGCAAAGATACTGTGGGACTTCCGAATCCAGACTGACAAAGTTCTGGAACACAACACACCAGACATCACAGTTGTGGAAAAGAACAAGGTTTGGATCATTGATGTTGCCATCCCAGGTGACAGTCGCATAGATGAAAAACAACAGGAAAAACTCAGCCGCTATCAGGACCTCAAGATTGAACTTCAAAGACTCTGGCAGAAACCAGTACAGGTGGTCCCGGTGGTGATGGGCACACTGGGTGCTGTGCCAAAAGATCTCAGCCGGCATTTGGAAACAATAGACATTGACAAAATCACCATCTGCCAACTGCAAAAGGCCACCCTACTGGGATCTGCACACATCATCAGAAAATACATCACACAGTCCTAGACACTTGGGAAGTGTTCGACTTGTGGTTTTGCGAAACGAAATCCAGCATATCTATCTTGTTTGCTGTGCCATACAACGTCGTTGTGTTGATAATAATAATAATAACAACAGTGACTCTGAGCTTGAAACTGTCCAGAGGAAGAGGGCAACTAAAAGGATGAACAATCCCTATGAGGAGCATCTTAAAGATCTGGGTCTGTTTACCTGCAGAAGAAGGTTGAAAGGAGACTTTAAGAAAGCGGGAGCAGGCTTCCTTTCTGCTGCCCTGAAGACTGGGACTCAATGGAGCCATGGGTTGAAATGACAGGAAGGGAAACACATTTAAATCCACTTGTGTGAATTTTAGTCTGTGCTGGGCGTGGGGGGGGGGGCGTGCAGGAGGAGGTTTTTCTTGGTCTTGGAGCAAGGTCTTCAAGCTTGCATGGCTCCATGTTGGATGGGGGATGTTTGCTGAGTCATTGCCTGTTGGGGAGATGGAAGCGGCATATAAAATAAAATTATTTTATTATTATTATTATTATTATTATTATTATTATTATTATTATTATTATTATTATTATTATTAGGCTCCATCCCCCATCTGCCCACTCTCTTCTCAGGGGCTGTGTGGCTCCAAGTTTGGGGGGAGGGCATCTGCAGAGCCATTTGGGCGCCATACTCCAGTTGTCCTCATTGGTTTATTTTCCCTGCGTGCTGGAGGGGTGCGGGGCTTGGGCAGTATTTTTTGCTCAGGCACTGTATGTTATTGTTTATTTTAGGGGTTTTAAGTCCTTTTCTCTCTGTGTGTATGTTTTTTTCTTTGTGTTGGTCAGTCATTGGGTAGTGATGTATTTTGTTGGCAAATTTTGTGTTATTTGCTCCAGTGGTTTTGTTGTTAATTCGGACCTACAAGTGGACAGTACATTTATATATAGATAGATATAGATATAGACTAAAGGGGTTTGGACACCTTGGGTAGTGACTATGATCACTGTGTTGGAGAACCCAGATATATATTTTCATGTTCCTTCTTTTCAAAATATTATATTCAACATTTTGTCCTGCCTTCCAATAAAAAACTAGAACAGCTTCTAAAGCCAAATATATGCAGTATTTGAAATTACCTGAAACAGCTAATGTTAAAGTATTTAAAATCTAGGAACAAACCTCCGACTGGATAGAAGAGTTCTCATTCTGCTTGGTCATTGGCACAAGTTTTCATCATCTATTCACTGAAATGGATGCTTTGAAACAAATGTTATAAACAGAAAAAGTAAATATTCCAAAGATGTAAACAATGTGGCATTATTTGAGAGGGTTTGGTTTCAAGACAATTAGATTAAGTATGTGGGTCTGGTTTTGATGGGCCAGGCAGAAAAGATGGGTAAAGTGTTAAATGTGCAAGCAATTAGGAACTTGGCACAGTAGCACTATTTATATTTTAAAATGTACATTTGCTGCTTTGGGGAAGGATGTTTACTTAACCAGAATCTATTAAACATGCTGAAGTGTATCACCGGAAAAAGAAAAGTTGTACTCCAAAACATCATTCACTGATGAAACCCAGAATACATCAGTCATGACAGATGGTAAAGAAAGGCAGAATACTAGCCTGTAGGTAGCTTTTATCACCTTTTCAGACGTCTGTGCTCAAGTACCGATGACAGCAAAAAGAATTTCCTGGTGCTGGAAGCTGGAAGCCTTGTCTGTTTACTTATGTAATAGTCTGTTGTTGTGTGCTCAGGAAGAAAATTCATTTCAACAATTAGAAAATTCAAAGGAAATGGGCTGAATATATGACATTTAGTTTCACTAACTCTGGTTGACTTCATCGTAAATATAAGCCACTTTAATTTTGGTAATATGCCAGCAAATGAAACCTGTAATATTCCAAAATGGAAGCTGAATAGTAAAAGAAGTTTGCAAGCCCAAAATCAACTCAGCCAATATGTGGTGCTGAGGAGAGTTCATGTTTATTATTAACCACCAACAATTTATTTAATCAATTTATTTGATTGTATAGCCCTTTTTTCTTGCATGAAACCCAAGTCAAATAAATGGAACACGTTAAACAAAACTCTTTCTAAAGGCCAAAATTACTAAACTGAGGCTACATACTTTGGACATGTTAAGAGGAGAAATGTTATTGTTGCCATATGCCTCCAAATTGACTCTGGCTTCTGGTGCCTCTGTCACATGATTTTCTTGGCACAACTTGTTCAGAGCAGGCTTGCCAATGCCTTCTTTTATGGCTGAGAATGTGCAACTTTCACTAATCCCCACGACTGAGCAGCGATTCAAATTCTGAGAGAAGAGGTATCTCAGAGTCCTACTTCAATACTATACTATGCCTTGAGTGTCCTTCAGGAGATATAAAGCAGGGTATAAATAAACATGATGATGATGATGATGATGATGATGATGATGATGATGATGATGAAGAAGAAGAAGAAGAAGAAGAAGAAGAAGCAGCAGCAGCAGCTCTAGATGACATGACCCACTGAAAAAACAATAATGCTCCATTTTGTTGCAGGTATTAGGAAAAGGGTACATTATGAATTGATTGATTGGTTGGTTGATAGGCTTGGACCCAAATTAGTTTGAATGAAAACAGGGAGGAGGGAGCCAAAAAGCCCAGCAAAATGGATTGAGAGAACCAGATTTTATCCGGTTCCTAGAGAGGAAGGAGTTAAGTCCACAATATACCTGAGACAGGGAACTACCACAACTTTTTTCCCTCCCCGGCAGCAGTAGTGTCCGTCCATTTCTTTTTAGAAAGTTTCCTAGACTCCTCCTCCAGAGAGGGGCCTGCTGGGAACTCAATTTCCCAGCAGCACTTGCATAGAGCGGGCATTGAAAGGTCTTCTCTCAAGAACAGGATGGGAGTTAAAGATTCTCTCTCTCTCTCTCTCTCTCTCTCTCTCTTTCTCAGCCAATCAAAAGCCTGGTTGTTTCCATGCTCTGATTAGCTGAGAATGGACACAACCCGCGAATACAATTCCTAGACCCCTCTCTTGCTATTTGTCTTATTTTTTAAAATGTTATGGTTATGTTATGGTTAAAACTTAAAATCATTCTAAAAATCAGTAGACTGCTAAATTGTTTTGAAACTTGGCATGCCTGCAGTTGTAAATGGGGTCTAAAACTGAGGTAGGTTTCATGCAGATAGGTCTTAAAATGAGGATTCAGCCTTTAAAATTTCCCATTGTAGTCAATGGGCCGAATTAATATTCCTGAATGTTAATTTCTCATCAACTGACAATTCTTCATAGCCTATATTTCGTAAAAACGGAAAATAGGTCAGATATCATCCCAAGAATTACAAGAGAAGACAGATCTATTTAAGTATTTAGCAGTTATTAACATCTAAAAATATCAATAGATGGGTCACAGCTTGTTTTTATCGGCAGTTTTGGTGGATTTTTAATTGGCAAGGTTTGTATTAGTATGTTGTTTTATGTAAATGTATTCTGTTTTTATGCAAACATATGTTGCTTATGTAAATGTATGCTGTTTTGTGGTGGCACTATTGTGTGCTTTTTGTGAGTCGCCCTGAGTCCCTTCGGGGAGATTGTGAGGGGGTATAAATAAAATTTATTTAAGTTTATAAGATTCCAAAACAACACAGGATACCAAAGCATTCAATATATAGCAATGGTTCCCAAACTAGAGCTCTGAAAAGCTGTTTAACGATAATTCCTGGAGTCCCTCAACACTGGGAAAACTGATTGATGTTTTGGAAGACTTGAAATCCAATAATATTTGTGTGCCTGAGTTTGAAAACCAAAGTTGAGAACCACATAAAATCATTATGTAATATACGCATTGTTCCCAAAAATAAAATGCACGGCGGGCTGAACTACAGCAGAATTTTTAAAAAAAAAAATAGGCATAGCCTAAACATATGTTGAAAAATGAATGCTTAGAATGTATCTAATAAAAGAGGGAAGAGTTTGTAAATGGTGGGTGCAGCCCTGCTTTTAATTTGGTGTTGCTGCTGCTCCTACAGCAATCTCTTTGTTTTCTTCTTCCTTTGACTGTCCTTGCAGCTCCTGGATGCTCTCTAGATTTGCCATGGTTTTCTAAGTCTGAGCTACTATGTCATACAATAGTTGTAGGAGCAAAAATAATGTTAACAAAACATTATTGAATTTATTGAATTTTGGACCACAAAGGGCACCCCACTGGGGTTTTTCTTACAGGTGGCTACCATAATAGTTTGTCAAGTCCTTATATTGAGTGAGACAAAGACAAATGAATATCTGAACATTTTGGTGAACACTCTGATATTTTGGTGAATGCCTCCTACATGTTTTCTAACTAGTATTCAGTAAGTACAGTGACGTACTTACATTTATATGAGTGAGATGCAAGTCAAATGTATCTGACCTTTTTCCTGATGAAAAGAAAGTGCATTATGATTGATTCTCTGAAAATCTGCCCTCTATTAAGGAGGTGATTTTTCTCACACGACACCCACACATCTCCTTTAAATTAACAATGCTATAATGAGTAAGCGTTGACAGGCTATTATTTTCAAATAAAGAATGTGAACCATTAAATGGGAATCATATCCCTCTGGAAGTAATATATATTTAGCAATATAAAAAAGGGGCCAGATTCTGTTACTTTTTTTTTTACATATGCATAACATCCTTCTGATTTTATTGCTGCATAGTCCAACCCCCAATTTCCACAGAAAATTACACTGATCTACAGTATGTTATTAATTGATGAAAAACATCTTTCGTCTTTGATTCCAGTGATCCTATAGAAAAATCAGGAAGAAAGTTATACATTGCATGGAAATGGCTACAACCCTGTTCTAGGCATTTATCTCAAGCACAGTGATTCAGGTTGTTTTCAGATTAATTTTTCTTTCTCATCAACACATAAAGAAAACTCTGGGGCTTGAGTGGTGTCATGTCCCCTAATTTTGTGTTTCCATACTCTATTCTGAGGCAAGGGCATTCATCAAAGGAACCATACATCAAGGGAACCACTGACCGTATAGGAAAACCAATTAAGAAACATAACCTACAAACAATCTATAGACCCACTAAGAAAATTCAACAAATGCTATGTTCAGCAAAGGATAAGAGGGATCCTCTAACTACTGCAGGAGTCTACCGCATACTGTGCAGCTGTGGACAAATCTACATAGGGACCACCAAATGCAGAGCCCTGGTACAAATCAAAGAACATGAAAGGCCCTGCAGACTAATTCAACCAGAAAAATCAGCAATAGAAGAACACATGATAAACCAAGCAGGACAGAGAATATTATTTGAAAACAAAGAAATTCTGGACGACTCTGACAACCACTATGGACCTCATCACATTGAGGTCCTCAATTCAGGGGACAGTGGGGGCATCCGTGGTGCAGCAGGGCAAATATCATGTCCAGAGGGGAAAACCATTGTCCTTTGCCCCATATCACCCACATCACCCCCTTCCCCATCTCATGGGGAAATCAGTTACTGTCCAGCTTCTCTCAATGCTTTCTCCAGCTTACCAAACAAGAACATGGGAAACCCCCTCTTTTTTCTCTGCACTCCATCCTAGGACGCTTCCAGGACAGAGTTAGGATGGAGCCCCACTGGAAGTAGCCCATGTCAAGTGATGGGCTCCAGTGGGCTCCATTCTGGCAGCAACCTAGGACAGAGCCTAAACCTCATGTGACGAGGTCTTACATCAGGCTTCATAGAGAACCCACTGAAATTCACAAGCACATGGACAATTTCAACAGAAAGTAAAAAACCATGAAAATGAACAAGAGTTGGCTACCAGTATTATAAAACAATAGAATTAAGACAGTGACTAATGAGCACTACCCAGGCACAGACAATCAGCAATCAAGAGCTAGTGAACACTACCCGGACAAAGGATGTCTCTAGGCAGCAAACAATTCAACGAGAACAAAGGCCAGGCTACTTCTTTGCAGATGCCCTCACTGATTGACTATGCTACCCTCATGGGTTCTCACATGCTAATGAGTGGATACCATTCAGCTCTAGCTTGCCAGTTGCCCCCTTCACACTTAGTTAATAGCCATTGGTTATTTCTCCCACCCTGGACATTCCATAGGTATATACCTATATAAGTGTACTCCACTTGCTTTACTACCCTCAGATCCTCTGAAGATGCCAACCATAGATGTAAGTGAAACATCAGGAGAAAATGCTGCTAGAACACAGCCATACATCCCGGAAACCACCCAATACCCAACAATGTAGAGGTGGTAGAATATGGGAATGTGTTACAAAGCAGGCATTGTAGATCTACTGGTCCTACTTCCTTCAGTAAGGGGTCTTATAACTTAACTGGCACAGGGCCTCATTTGTCCTAAATCTGGCACTGGTCACAGGTTATTGCATTCTGGATTAGATGGGTTGATAGTTCCTTATATACCTTCCCTGGCTGAGAATATCAGTTTCCCACTGATATCTTGGGATACTATATGAGGATGACTCCCCTGAAGCCTCTCCTCTGGTAAGGAAAAAAATCTCAGACTGTACAAATCAGATGTTGAATCTTTAGGAATGTCAGGAAGCATCCAAACAGAGAAATAAAGCCATGAAAGAATAGACAGCCTCTCTGGGGTCTTATGACCTCATCACATTGAGGTCCTTCATGCGGGACAGTGAGGGGATCTGTAGGGCAACTATTTGCAGCAGGGCAAATAGCAGGGAGCAGGGAGAATCTGTCACCCAGTGCCCTGCATCACCTGCACTACCATTTGCCCACCACACTCCCTAAAATTTAAAGAAACCAAATTTATTCATCAATAAATCTTATTTCTTTTTTTCAATAGAATTACAAACTTTAAAGATGCAGGGAATGCTGTAGATGCAACATATCTTGATTTCAGTAAGGCGTTTGAGAAAGTCCCCCATAATGTTCTTACAAACAAACCAGTAAAATGTGGGTTGGACATAGATAATAATAATAATAATAATAATAATAATAATAATAATAATAATAATAATAATAATAATAATTTTATTCTTATATCCCGCCCCATCTCCCCGGAGGGACTCGGGGCGGCTTACATGGGGCCATGCCCAGACACGACAGCTAAAACATTAAACCGAGCAGTAAAACTTCAACATGATTAAAAACAGTCATAAAAGTCAATAGACAATACTACAGTTAGGTGGATTTTTAATTGGCTAAGCGACCAGACCCAAAGTGTGCTTGCCAATGATTCCTCTTCATCTTGGAAAGAAGTGACTAATGGGGTGCCACAGGGTTCTCTCCTGGGCTCAGTACTGTTCAACATCTTTATTAATAACTTGGATGAATGTTTAGAGCAGTGGTTCTCAACCTGTGGGTCCCCAGGTGTTTTGGCCTACAACTCCCAGAAATCCCAGCCAGTTAACCAGCTGTTAGAGGGTTTAGAGGGTGTGCTTATCCAATTTGCAAATTACACCAAGTTAGGAGGGAATGACCGTAACACATTAGAGAGTTGAGCCAAAACTAACTAAATGAATTCCACCAAGGAGAAATTTAGGCTACCTCACTTAGGCAGAAAAAAAATGAAATGCACAGATATAAAATGGGTGACTCTTGGCTCAACAGCAGTCCATGTGAAAAAGATCTTGGAGTCTTCATGGACAGCAAGTTAAACATGAGCAGCAGCTTAAAAAGCCAATGGGATTTTGGGATGCATCAAAAGCAGTATAGTGTCCAGAATGATCAAGGGAAACAGTGCTGCCTGTGTATTCTACTTTGGTCAGATCTCAACTGGTATGCTGTGTCCAATCTTTGCACCACAATTCAAGTGACATGACAAGCTGAAATGTGTGCGGAGGAGGGCAACTAAAATGATAAAACGACTGGAGACCATGTCCTATGAGAAGTGACTTAAAGAGCTGAGTATGTTTAGCCTACAGAAGAGGAGGGTGAGAGGAGACATGATAACGATATTTGAATATGTCATAAGGATGATGGAGAATGCTTGCTTTTTGTTGCCCTGAAGACTAAGACTTGATGCAATGGTTCAAATTAAAGCAAAGTATTCCACTGAACATTAGGAAGAGTTTCCTGACAGTAAGAGCTATTCAACAGTGGAACTCTCTGCCTCAGTGTGTGGTGGAAGCTCCTTAATTGTAGGCTTTTAAACAGAGGCTGAATGGCCATCTGTCGGGGGTGCTTTGACTGTATTTTTCCTACATGACAGGGGGTTGGACTAGATGACTCATAGTCTCCTTCAACGATTCTAGTGACATCTATTGATACCCCAGTAAGCTGCTTTATGTGAAACTGGTGGGTTCATCCTTAAGTTGTGATAGATACCCTACTGTCTGGTGTCGATCTCATTTTGACTGACTCTTAGAAATCCAGCTGCATCTGCAAGGTAGAATACCTGTTCAAGCAACTAGCTTTTCATACAAATAAGATGCTACATTTGGTTTCTAACAGAGATGGGGAATACAAGGCTCTCCAGCTGCTGTTGTACGATGATGATGATGATGATGATGATGATGATGATGATGATGATGATACTACAATGTCTCACATTTGGCTAGGGCTGATAAAAGTTGCTAGTCCAGAGATATTTGGAGGGTCACATAGTTTTCACTCTTGCTGAGATGAAACCCACTCAGTAAAGTCAATTGTAATGGAAAATATTACCAAATGTTTAATTTTAGCAAGTGCTGATTTGTTGTTCTACATAATTAGCTTTCCCTGATCCAAATATTATGCTCCTTTGCTGTATCCATGAAACCACACATCCTGTATTTAAATCCTACAAGACTTATTAATTTTTTGCAATGTAATTTTTTGTTACGTATTATGCAAAAAAGAGCCAAGTAAGAGAAAGGTTGGATACAATACAGTAGATTATTTCCAAATTCTTGTTTTGGTCAGTCTCTTTCTACTGCAAATATGTGCCAATATTTATATGACGACTTAAAAATGTTCACACATGCAAGTGGGTTTTATAAGTGAGAGAAGCCACAGAGAAAATCTTGTGTGAAGGTGGGTAGAGACAAGTGCCTTCCCTGAAAACCTTCAGAATTTGTTCAGGCTCATATGAGATGGTGTGCTCCTTTGGATAGCTTGGATCCAAACCCTATAGGGATATATACTTCATACAGATAGTTACATGATCTCATTTAAAAACATCTCTGTATGCTACTAGCATCTTTTGTTCTAAGCAGGGAGTCCACTTCATCCCACTACTAGAACACTCATAAAATTGGTCACCACTGGTCAGGCCTGTAGCCGGGGGGTGGGGGGCAAGTTAGGAGTTCAAAAAAAACCCTGGTTTACTCATGAATTTTAACTGGTTAACCAAATCCCCATGCTGTCTATGAGATGCAAAAAATTAAGAGTCCCTCCAGGCACTATCTCAAGCAGATATTGACAGGTCTGTAGCCTGTAGCCGGGGGGGGGGGGGGGGGAGGAGGTTCAGCAGTTCACCCCCCCCCCCCCCAAATTTTCAAAACCCCTCCAAATTTTTTTTCTGGCTACGGCCCTGCCACTGGTCAGTACTAGCTGCTTATGCAGATATACCAGCATAATAATAATAATAATAATAATAATAATAATAATAATAATAATAATAATAATAACAACAACAACAACAACAACATTGGGTGCCGTGCCAAAAGATCTCAGCCAGCATTTGGAAACAATAGACATTGACAAAATTACGATCTGCCAGCTGCAAAACGCCACCCTAATGGGATCTGCACGCATCATCCAAAAATACATCACACAGTCTTAGACACTTGGGAAGTGTTCGACTTGTGATTTTGTGATACAAAATCCAGCATATCTATCTTGTTTGCCATGTCATACAACAACAACAACAACAACAACAACAACAACTTTATTTTATACCCCACCACTATTTCCCCGAAGGGACAGCTTACATATAGGGCAAAATGCCCATAAAACATGAATAAAAATATAAGCAATCCATCAAAGCAAAAATAGGATTAAAATAAGAACATATTAAAATATAACAATCCAGATAAAACACAATTAAATAAAACATCAGAATATAAAACAGTAACATAAAGCTCAATAAAAACAATACTCAATAAACCAATTGCCAACAGTACAATAAACGTGACCAGGCTATAAAAGGGCTGGGCATGGGATGGTGCAAATAGCATATCATAGGGCCAGGTGTCAGGCTTACTTCAAAGGACCAGTCTGAACGCAGATCAAAGACAGCTGCTCTCAAACACAATCTTTATTGAAGAATACTCTCAAACACAATGCTCTCAAACACAATCTTTATTGAAGAATACATGACTTTGGAAAAGTCGAGAATGACCTAATGTTTACATACATCTAATTTTATCACTTCTGATGCAACGTAATATCACACGCAAATATCATCATCAAACCCCACCTTCTGGATCACATTTCCACCAAGGTTTCTATCCCCCCCACACTACAGCAATTATAATTGTTTATACTTTCACCCCTGAGTTCCCAGGCTCATTTTATCTTTTCCCGCCAGGTGCTCGCATGTTTATGTTATGAAGTCAGATTCAGGGCTTGGAAATTCAGCCCTGGGATCTGGCTGCATGACATGGCGCCCCCGTTTTCTTCGTCCTCCTCTTCGGTTCTTCTTTCACCATAGTCCTGAAACAAATCAAACAATAACTCTATGGGTCCATTTTGTCTAAAGTCCCCATATATTTTTTCAGCAAGCTGCGATGGAAGACTGGGTGTATTTTCCCTAAACTTTTTGGCAATGCCAATTGGAAAGTCACTTCATTGATAACACCCTGTATTCTGAATGGTCCAATATATTTGGGGCCCAGTTTTCTTGAAGGTAACCCCAATTTGATGTTTTGGGTACTTAACCACACTAGATCTCCTTTATCTAATTTATCGCCTTCCACCCTCTTTCTGTCTGCGAACGTTTTATACTTTTTGTGTGCTTCTTTTAACGAAGCAGTCACTTGATTCCAACATTCCATCATTTGCGTTTTCCATTTCCCTGCCTCTGTTCCTTCATTTTCTGTCCACCTCGGCAATTGGGGTAAAGGTTGTATTTCATACCCGTAAACTACTTCAAAGGGGGTTTTGTTTGTTGCTGAATGTATAGTTGAATTAAAGGCTAGTTCCGCAAACGCCAACCACCTAGACCAGTCATTTTGTCTCATGTTAGAGTACATTCGAAGGAACTGCCCAAGCGTTTGCTGAGTACGTTCTACCGCCCCGTTTGTCATGGGGTGAAAAGCAGAACTTAAACTCCTTTCTGCTCCTAGCATTTCCAAGAATTTTTCCCAAAATTTTGCTGTGAATTGTACTCCTCTGTCACTGACTACTCTACTTGGACATCCATGTAATTTGTAAATATGGTTTATGTACAATTCAGCTAGTTTCTCAGCCGATGGTAGCTTCGTCAGTGCTATAAAGTGGGCCTGTTTAGAAAACAGGTCTAATACTGTCCAAATATAACGATGTCCTTTGCTGACTGGCAGTTCTCCCACAAAGTCCATAGCTACACATTCCCAAGGCCTGGTAGGTTCCGCTACTGTCTGTAACAATCCCATAGGCTTCCCTCCTCCTGATTTATTTCTGGCACAATCATCACATTGGACAACATGATTCTTTATGTCCTTCCTCATTCCTGGCCACCAACAATGTTTTGCTATTGCCTTTGTTGTTTTGGTAATTCCTGTATGACCAGCGCTCTGGTTGTTGTGAAAACGATGCAGAATCTTAATCCTTAATATTGCTGGGATATACAGTTTCTTGTTTACAAACCAAAATCCCCCCTTCTGGTCCCCCTTTTCTGCGTTGGACGCGATCCATTGATCTCCTTTATAAGACTGTTTTAGTTCATTTCCCCAGTTATCTTCCCCGCCGAGTTCGACAAAAGCCGTGTCCTCCTTTTGGGTTTGTGCTCTTGTCCTGACAGCTAAGCCCCATTGTTTGTCAGAGAATATTGTCCCCTCCTTTGCTGTGGTTAGGCCTTCGTGTTGAGGCATGCGTGAAAGAGCATCTGCCAAGACATTCTGTTTCCCTTGAAAAAACTTTAATTGGAAATCGAATCTGCTGAAGTATTGCGCCCATCTGATTTGTTTGGGGGACAATTTTCTAGGAGACTTTAAATACTGGAGATTCTTATGGTCAGACCAAATTTCGAATGGGATTCCGCTTCCTTCGAGGAAGTGTCGCCAGCATTCTAAGGCTTTTAATATGGCTAATGCCTCTTTTTCCCATATTGGCCAACTTTTTTCAGTTTCGCTGAACTTCCGTGACAAATATCCACAGGGTTTTAAGTTCCCATTTTGATCCTTTTGCAATAGCACTGCCCCGTACGCACAGTCTGAGGCATCGCAATGGATTATGAAAGGGCTCCTGATATCAGGGTGTTTTAGGATGGGTCCTTCAGTGAAGCATTCTTTTAAGGTCTCGAATGCCTTTTGGCATTCTGGCGTCCAACTCAGTTTGGCGCCGGGAGCTTTCACTTTTGCTGTCTCCCCTTTCCCTTTTGTTTTTAAAAGTTCTGTAAGGGGTGCGGTTATTTGTGCAAAGCCTTTTATGAAGGGTCTGTAAAAATTTGCAAACCCCAGAAATGATTGTAATTGCCTCCTTGTTTGAGGCACTCCCCATTCTTTCACATCTGCTACTTTAGCTGGATCCATAGCTAACCCTTCTGGAGACATCCGATATCCCAGAAAGTCAATTTGAGTTTTATTAAATTCACATTTGGACAGTTTTGCGTACAGCTTTGCTTCTCTTAGTCTCTGCAAAACTTCCCGGACCAATTTTACGTGCTTTTCCTTATCTTCAGAAATGATCAAGATATCATCAAGGAATATGAACACCCCTCTGTACAATAACGGGTGTAGTATTTCATTTATAAGCTGCATAAAGCAGCCGCTTCCATTTTTTAACCCGAAAGGCAAAATTTCGTATTCAAAATGGCCGAATGCGCAGGAAAATGCGGTTTTCCAAGTATCCTCCGGTTTGATCCTTAATTTATGATACGCTTCAATTAAATCCAGTTTAGTAAATATGCTCCCTTTCTTCAATACGGTAATTAAATCCTTGACTAAGGGCCTAGGGTATTTATTGTCCTTGGTAATTGCGTTTAAATTTCGATAATCAATGCACAATCTTAGGGAATTGTCTTTCTTTCTCCTAAATAACACTGGAGCCCCGAGAGGAGAATTAGATGGCTTAATGAAGCCTCGAGCCAGGTTTTTATCAATGTATTTTCTCAATTCCTCCTTCTCTTGCACAGACATGGGATACACTTTTGGTTTTGGTAAGTCTGCTCCTGGGGTTATTTCAATCCCTACTTCTATATTTCTTTTGGGAGGCAATTTACTGGCCTCTTTCTGATTGAAAACATCCGCAAAGTCTCTGTATTCAGGTGGCAATAGCTGTGGGTCTATTTCCCCTGCTTCGTCTTCCTCGTCCTCCTCTTCTGCAATTTTGCTTATCTCCCATTGCATCTGCTGTTCTTTAAATGCTAAGCTCTTTCCTCTCCAATCTACTTCAGGATTTGCTTGTTCGAGCCATGGTATCCCCAATATTACATGGTATGTGGCAATAGGGGCTATCACAAAGGATATTCTTCCTCCCCATTTGCCTATTTCGCATGGAACTCCCCGTAATTCCTTTGTAGATACTTCCCCAGCAGCGACTGATCCATCTAGCTGCGAAAATGCAATTGGGGAGTCAAGTGCCATCTGCTGGCATTTCAGCGCTCCTGCTAATTCTGGGGTTATAATGTTCCTAGAACACCCGCAGTCTACAAACGCCTTGCAGGTGGCCCGGTTTTCTAGCCCCGAGAGGCAAATTGGTACTACTATCATGCGTTTGTCCCGACTCACCAATCTTTCCGAAGATTCTGGGGCCTGCACCTCCTCCTCCGCACGCCTCCCGGTTGCTGGCTTGGGCTTTGGGGCTTTTGGCGGCTCCCCCTTCCGGGCCCAGCATTCCGCTGCTCGGTGGCCCGTCTTCCCACATACAAAGCATCCCGGTTTAGGTTTGTTGTCGTCTCCTCTGAAGGGAATCCCCGACCTCCCTCCGGGTCTTTCTTGCTTCCTCGTTTCTCCTCGACCTCTCGCCACCGGTCTTTGCTGGCCGCTGCTGCTCCTGAAGCGCTTTACTTGTGCCAGGGTAGATTCGACGCGCCCCGTTAGTTGAATCCATCCCTGGAGCGTCTCGGGGTCGTCTCTGTGCGCTGCCCAGCTGAAAATCTCGGGGCGTAGTCCCTCTTTAAATAGTTCCACTTTGGTTACTTCAGACCACTCCGGTACCCTTTCCGCGAGGTGGAGGAATTCCTCTGCGTACTCGGGCACCGTTTTGTCCCTCTGTTTTATTCCTTTCAGCTGGTCTCGAGCCCTCAATTGCTCTAGCCGGTCTCTGAACCGGTTCTCCAGTGCGGCGAGGAAGCGGGGCACTGACCTCAGGCATGGGTCGCGTCTGGCATGCAATTGCACATACCAGCTGGCTGCTCCTCGCTTTAGTGTGTTGCCGATGGCTCGAACCCTGCTTGCTTCGGAGGGAAATGTGTGTGCGTTGTCTTCCATGTATCCTCTGATGCTAATTAGAAAAAAGTTCAGTTCCTCTGATTCCCCTCCGTATTCCAGCTTGAGATCTTCCCTTCTAGGCATCCATTCTGCAGCCCTTTGATATTGTCTGGGCGGCATGGGGAAGGGTTGCATCAGGTTTCCTCGGGTGGCTCCTTGGAACACGCCGCGCCCCACTCCGGTGGTCATTCTGCGTGGCTCCTGGAAGTCTGCCGCCGCTGTTGGCTCTTCCGCCCATCCGCATACTGGCCTAGCTGTAGCCCCCTCATCTCGCCTTTCCTCGTCGTACGGTACATCCTCCTCCTCTTCCTGGACCCCCCGCTCCTCTCCGCCTTCGTCTGCGAATCCACTGGACCCGATCCCTGGCCCCAGTGGCCTTTCCACCCCGACGCCCATTCGGGGGGTTGGGAGCTCTGTTGGAGACGGCGGCCTCAGGGTCCCCAGGGCTCGCTGACGCTCCACTTCTCGCGCCATGCTGCCCCGGAACTGCAGCTCCTGCCAGTATTCCTCATCTCCCTCGTCCCTTGCCGCCACGGGGCTCTGCGTTGACGCCCGCTGGCCCCTCTGGCTCCAATCTCCTTCTTTGCTTGGTTCTCTCTCGGCGCCATATCGGCTGGCCTCCTTCTGGAGATTCTCTTCCAATAATGGCACCAATCTCCCCACGGTTTCCGACAGCCTGGATAAATTAGTTTCCAGGATGGATAACCGCAGGGCCACGGTCTCCGGCATACTTCCTCCAGATCCCCAACTGGTTTCTGCAGCTGCAGAGACGCCTCTTCCGAGCCTGGGAATTCTCTGGGTCACGCCGTTCGGCTTGGGGTACCCCGTAGAGGAAGCTATGGCTTGCAGCGTCTCTTCTCTCCTCGGCCGGGCCCCTTGCAAAGGCCTCTCTGCCTCATTTGGGCTTTGATCTTCTTCCTCGCTCATTATCACTTCACTGCGAATTCCGCAGGAGGGTGAGAAATGGGATTCTCGACTTTAATGTCAGGCTTACTTCAAAGGACCAGTCTGAACGCAGATCAAAGACAGCTGCTCTCAAACACAATCTTTATTGAAGAATACATGACTTTGGAAAAGTCGAGAATGACCTAATGTTTACATACATCTAATTTTATCACTTCTGATGCAACGTAATATCACACGCAAATATCATCATCAAACCCCACCTTCTGGATCACATTTCCACCAAGGTTTCTATCCCCCCCACACTACAGCAATTATAATTGTTTATACTTTCACCCCTGAGTTCCCAGGCTCATTTTATCTTCTCCCGCCAGGTACTCGCATGTTTATGTTATGAAGTCAGATTCAGGGCTTGGAAATTCAGCCCTGGGATCTGGCTGCATGACAGCCAGGTATTGGATGAAGTTCAGAGAGCCAAATAATATTAGGGAACCTAGAGAGTGGCCATTTATAACTAGGGACTAGGCGTTCTCAAATGCAAGCTGAAACATCCAGGTTTTCAAATTCCTGCAAAAGGAGGACAATGTGGGGGCATGCCTTATATCCCTTGGGAGAGAGATCCAAAGTCGGGGGGGGGGGGCTATGTCTGAAAAAAATAGCCTAGAAGGCCCTCTCCCTCATCCCCACCAGCTATGCTTGTGATGGTGGTGGGAGTGAAAGGAGGATCTCCCCAGCAGATCTTAGAGCCCACACTGGTTCATAGGGGGAGATGTGGTCCCAAAGATAGGCAAGACCCAAATCGTTTAAGGGTTTATAGGTCATAACCTGCACTTTGAATTGGGGCCAAAAACTTATCAGCAGCCAGTGGAGCTGCTGTAATAGGGGCGGCAATGTGCTCCCCATTATTAGCTCCAGTTAGAAGCCTGGCTGCCGACCTTTGTACCAATTGCAATTTTCAGGCCATCTTCAAAAGCAGTCCATGTAGAGTGCATTGCAATAGTCCAATCTGAATGTAAGCAATGCATGGACCACTGTGGCCAAGTCAGGCTTCTCGAAGTTTGGTTCCAACTAGCGCACATGTTTTAACATATCAATGACGTACCAGGAAGTGGGGAGGAGACAAATGGCTCCTGGTTCCATCCAACACCCCCCCCCCCCACTTCCTGGCACGTCATTGGTATGTTCCAGGCACCTGTAGAGAGGTCTGATGGAGTCCCTCTAAATTTCTCTGTATTTTCAAAGTCTTTTTTTGTGGAGGAGTGACTGGATTGAGGGCCAAATGCCCGATTTTTTTTTTTTGGAAGTCAGTATGACATCTTCTACATCCTGATGTAATTCCTGGAATCTCCTGGCATTATCAGACCCATTTTATTCCTGCTTTCTGTGCTGACTAAATTAGCACAGAATGGGCTGAATGAAATTTCTCAGTTACTTGCCATGAGTTTCCACTATGGGACAATCAGTAAAGTTGGGCACCAACACAACTATTGTTTCTAGGACACAGATTCAACAAAAATTAATGAAGGAAGAGGAATGTTAAAACTAAAACAACATGATCCTAATGCTTAATTACTTGTAAAATTGCCAAAACCCTTTAGTATTTCAAATGCATGATGATAATAGTGGTGGTGTTCATGATGATAATTATGGTGACAATGACTCAGTGGAAATAGTTGAAAATCAGTTTCTGAAATGTTGCATGAGACTACAGCAGAGGCACATGATTGGTAGAATGGTGACAGATGCAAGGGAGGGAGAAATCTTAAGCAAATCTATGGATATTTACAGACAGTGAAAACAAAAAACAAAACCCAGTCTAGTTGAGCCCTTAAATCCTGGAGTTAAAATTGTTGGAAGAAACACTAACAACCTTAGACATACAGATGATACTACTTTGATGGCTGAAAGCAAGGAGGCGCTGAGAAGGAAGAGGAACTTCTTTCACCAAGAAGGAAGTGCAAAAGCTGGGTTGCAGTTAAACATCAAGAAAATCAAGATTATGGCAACCAGACTGATTGATAACTGGCAAATAGAGGGAGAAAATGTGGAGGCAGTGGCAAACTTTGTATTTCTAGGAGCAAATATGACTGCAGACGCAGACTGCAGCCAGGAAATCAGAAGACGTTTACTTTTTGGGAGGAGAACAATGGCTAACCTTGATAAAATAGTGAAGAGTAGAGACATCACACTGGCAATGAAGGTCCGCATAATTAAAGTAATGGTATTCCCTGTAGTAACCTATGGATGCGAGAACTGGACCATAAGGAAGGCTGAGTGAAGGAAGATAGATGCTTTTGAACTGTGGTGTTGGAGGAAAATTCTGAGAGTGACTTGGACCGCAAGAAGATCAAACCAGTCCATACTCCAGGAAATAATGACTGACTGCTCACTGGATGGAAGGATATTAGAGGCAAAGATGAAGTACTTTGGCCACATAATGAGAAGTCAGGAAAGCTTAGAGAAGCAAATGATGCTGGAGAAAATTGAAGGAAAAAGGAAGAAGAGCCGACCAAGGACAAGATGGATGGATGGTATCCTTGAAGTGACTGGCTTGACCTTGAAGGAACTGGGGGTGGTGACGGTGAACAGGGAGCTCTGGCATGGGCTGGTCCATGAGGTCATGAAGAGTCAGAAGTGACTGAAGGAATAAACAATAATAACAAAGTTGAGTCCTTATAGTAAGGCATTAGACCACAGAAGGAAGAAAGGAAGGGAGGGAGGGAGGGAGGATGGAAGCAATAAAGCAAGCAAGCCATGGTAGCTACCTGAGTATACACTCCCAACATTTCCACTTTGCCAGTAGACTGCTGTACTTTGCAAACTGCTGACAAAATACAAGAGCACTAAAGCCACTGCAAATTTATAGTCCTGCAAAGTACAGGTTTTATAGTACTTCCTGGGGCCTCATCTTAGCTACTGAGAGCAGCCTCTCTTCAGATAAATTTTACAGAGTGTGATTTAACTGCTGGAAATAATAACAAGAGGGAATAGGAATAAAACTTTTGCGGAAGCACTGAGAATCGACCTGTATTTGTAATGATGATGCAATGGAATGCTTATGCAGTTGAACAGAGCTGCAGATATATATATATCTCCCCAGGAGTAGGACTACCTTGAGGACAAAATTATCCATTCTGCTAAAAATGCTTCAAAGGTATATTTCTAGCTCAATGGGAATTGGTGCTAGGATGCAAGTATAAAGGGTGCTATGAAAATCTGGCTAATTGTACCTCATGTCAACACTACTTAGATCAAGATCTAGCATGAAAGCCTGACCAAGATTCAGCATGGGACAATACTGCTGTAATATTCCACCTCACTACGTCTCATCATTCTTCTGTTTTAGGATGCACCAGATCCACTTTGCTTCCTTGCAGTCAGATATGCCCACTACAATGGATTCCTTCACTGCTTTCTCTGTACTTCATTCACTCATTATAATCAGTGTCATCTCATTCCATAAGAAGAGAAAACTATAGGAACAATAATTATGGTTTATACCAGACTGTTGTATCTTTTAAGTTAGAACTGTTTACTCTGGATGGGAAATGCTCCCCTCTGTCTCAGGAAGAGGTCCTATCTGTAACTGATACAAATATGTTTGGTAATGAATGACTTATATCCCCTCTCTTTAACTCCTCAGCAGACAGCAAAGTCTGATTAATGTACACTAGGGGTGGGCAGTAGGGAGTAACAATTGGGTCATTGTTCAGAGAAAAAAATGAATTATCAGAAGTGAGGCTGTATTACTTCTAGCCACCTCCTAAACTCTTTTGGGCCAGAACTTCCTCTCCAAAAGCTAGTTGTGCTCCTGCAAAAAAGGTAGTAAAATATTTTTAATAACCATGGGGAGGGGTATCTTTTTCAGCCAATATTTTGAGTCATGTCATAGCACTAAGGGTCCTTCAAAGCAATCATCCTAATGGCTGCATCAGATCCTCCTGAGGGGTCCATATGTAACCTGTAGTTTATGCATCTCCTGCCAGTGGTATACATTCTTGGGGGAATTCCTGCATAAGGTCTGCATTGTCTTTTGAAATATATACTTCCAGTGTGACTCTCTGCTTCTTTCATCTAACATGGTGATAGCTTGTGCACACTAATCATGCCATACATTCATGTCTAATCATAGTATAACTCATCAACCAATATACCCAAGTCTTCTACACCCTGCTTTGCATGTTTTCTTGCCTTCATATATGCTGATTGGAAAGGGATGAGGACCAGCTTCCCACTTCAAGTCTATAAGCTTTCTTTGATGATGAGTGTGAGAGCCCACCCAAATAAGCAAAATGATCCATGAGCTGATTTGTTGGACTGAAATATTAGGAGGTGGACAATGTAAGGGTCAATAGATCAATGTTTTGCAGATTAACAATTGACAACATTCCTTTGCAGGTAAGTAAAGCAGATTTTTAAATTGTAGCAGGTGTTAACTTTTTCTTTCCTATGCCTCATCCCAGTTTACTGGACATATTAACTCTTTCTTCCCTGTGATTCCGCCCACATCTTTTGTCTCAAAAAGAAAAGGAAGGAAGGAAGGAAGGAAGGAAGGAAGGAAGGAAGGAAGGAAGGAAGGAAGGAAGGAAGGAAGGAAGGAAGAAGAAACAAAACGGAAAGGGGGAATGAAAGGCAGGAGTAGTAGAAATGAGAGTTAGGAAAGGGTTAAAAACACCACATCAGTGTTTTTCAAAAGCATCCCCTAAAGGGCTGCTAATTATCAACAACACTGGGAGATCCTAATCACAGCTTTCCTGTGTTGTGTCTACTTTAGCCCTAGGGCTCATACTAAAGATGTTGGTATTTGAACTCTCTACAACTAACAGGAAATGTGGCATTACACTGCTAAATAAGTAATATGGGAAGGATGAAAATATGGGGCATACTTCAGTGCAGGAAACCTAAAGTTCTGCTTTTCATAGCCGGACAACATGATTTGCACCCATCACTTGCATACTGTGACCTGAAAAGGGCCTGATAATTCTTCCTTTTTTATATTGTGCAGACATAGCAACAAAAACTGAGAACTTAATGAGTTGAAATGAGTGACTCTGATCCATTTTCCATCAGTAAAATCAGAGTTTACAAAATTATTTTGTTGGACTATAATAACTCGATGAACATTAAATCATTGACCACTCTGGCTAGATGCTGTGGATGATCAAAAGAGTAACTTTTCTAGTTCTGTGCAGAACTTACGATAGATGTTGATTGTTTTGATGATGGAGATGAATGGTGGCCTATTTATTTATCTTTCTAACCTATATTTCAATGCCCAATGCCTTCAGAAGGTGATTTATAGAATTTTTCACAAGTAGCAGGAGACCTAAACTGATGCCAATCAAGATGGCATTGTCCCCTATTAAAAGAGACTTGCTAAATTAATACATCTTGACTTTAAAAGTTACCATTGATTTGATAGTTATGATTAAAAAATACAGTTTCAAAAGCCAACAAGTGAAAAACAATAAACAAAACAGCTATCTCAAAAATGTTTTATGATTAATGTAAACTAAGAAGAGTTCTCCTAAAAATCAGTTGTGAAAAGACTGTGCATACTTCCCAGAGAAGAGCATTTTAAATTTGTGATAAAACCACCAAAATACTTTGTCCCTACCATATAACATAATTTCATGTCAGTTACTACATGGGGCCAGACTATAACATATAGAAAATCAGCATAATGTGGTCGAATATCTGCCTTCCAAAGATACTCTGGCTGCAGAAAGCTCTACAGGTTATACTTTGCAGAGGACTGTGTAATAATTTAGTTTGGATCTGATCAAAGTGTGTCCGAGAGATATGCAGTTCATATTCACTCTATCCACTCTATCCAAGAGTGCATAAATATGTATACCACCAAGTTCAGCACCAACCATCTACTTATATGGACATAAACAGCTCTCTGACCACAAGTAGTGAAAGAGGATCTAGGAATGGTAACAGAAATTTTTACAACAACCCCAACACTACTGTTCTAGGCATAAATACAATTTAATAGAGAAAATCTCTGTGTGAGTGTTTCAAAAGATTCTCAGACTGAAACTTGTAGCTAAAATAATTGTACCCACTTTATATAGCTTTTTAAGGACACCTAATAAATGTAATTTCATGCAACTAGAAATAGTGAATGGTACTACTTTATTTTAACCACAGACTGTATTAATTTGCAAACAGACAGACTTATTTTCAAATATTCCCAGAACTGGTATGAGTATAAGTGGATGTAGAAGAGTTTACAATGTAAACTCTTCTACATGCCCACATTATCCATCAGGCAAAGGTTGGCAATCTTTGGAGGTCAGGGGTCTACACACCTGACACAGAAATTGAGAAGACCACATATATCCTAGCCTTTTTCAAGATCTACTCCTTTTTATTTTTTATTTTACTTTACATGGCTCTGACAGAGTTGAGAAACAGTCAAGGAAGGGCACAATGGATCCCAAGGGTTGTGTGTTTCCCACCCCAGATTTACACAATAGACTAGAGGAATTTTTCAGAGACAAATGTACCAAGCACCAGCTCTTAGACTCCATGGAGAAGCGGATTTAATTATACTCCCAATCCTCATATTTCAGAGTTGGTACAAAAAGATATGATTCTCAAGGGTATCAAAAGCCTCAGTAATGAAACCCACATGTACTACATACTTTTAAAAAATCTGTTTTTGAAATCTTTGCAAAAGACACGTATATATACATGTGGACATATTTATTTGCTATTACTGATCATCATTTTTAAAACAAATATAGAATATGCATTTAATTACTTGCTTCTGGGAAAATGTGGCCTGCGCAGCTAATTTGCCGAATGGTCAAAAATAGATTAAGGCAGCGCTATCTTATGTACACTCACTTGCAAATAAGTTTCCATTTCTCAATTAGTACAGTGCCAGGAACTGGCCAACCCTCTCTTTCCTTTGGTTTTCTTACCATATATAGTGCCTAGTCAATTTTAATGGTAATCTTATAAATGGTTAGAAGACATATTGCACAAAATAGGTGAGGAACCATAACTAATTGTAAGAACAAAAATTTTCAACTCAAAGGACCCTAGGCTTATTTTTTATTTTTCTCTTATTTTTTTTTAAAAGTGGAATCAAGTAGCAGATCATCAGCACTTGTTCAGTACAGCTTCATACTTCTCTGATTTTCAGATCAGCAGCCTGCCTCACAGTACAAAATTGAAGCATTATGCTAGCACCCTTCTTCTATTTCTAGTCATATTTTTCATTATTATTATTATTATTAATATTAATATCCTGCTTTTCTCCCATGGGTGGGACTCAAAACAAGTCCCACACTGTGAGATTTGCAACCTCATCACATGGATGCTTCCAGAACGGAGCCCTGCCACAAGTAGTCCTCCATCATGTGAAGGGCTCCAACAGGAATCTGTCCTAGGGACAGATCCCAAACATTACAAGAGGCTTCCCTTGTTCTCATTAGTTAGAATGAGACCAGTGTGAGACCAGTGTGTGTGTGTGGGGGGGGGGAGCCAGGCAGCAACATGACGGATGATGGTTTCCTCTGCTGCCCCACGGATTTGCCACACTGCCTGGCAAATTTCCCCACTGTCACCCACGTTAGAGACCTCAATGTGATGAAGTCTTTTGTCAAAGAAGTGAAAGACTGAACCCTGGAGAATCAATACACTGGTTGCAGGTTTGCCTCTAGAGTGTCACATTGGTTTCATCATGAAGCCAACATAGAGAGAAGAATAATTCCTGCCCTCACTCTGACAATCAAAAACTTGTACCATGGGAGCATTATCCTCAGTGATATCAACAACACTGCAAAACGAATGAAAGCAGAAAAGGCTTAACAGAAGCATGAGTTCATGAAACCTTCCTCACACCATGCTCCTGCTTCCAAAAGAAAGAGATTCTCAGAAGAAATGTTTATCCAGCTCTGATTTGAAGTGATAAAAGTTGTCCCTGGTATTTGATGGGTAGATCTCCTCCACACTTGTAATTAATGACTTCTTTCTCAAACCATCAAGAAAAGAATTTTAGAAGAAACCAACACTAGACCTCAATGCTGTTGTTCATCATACTAGTTACGAATATAAGTCCCATGAATGGAATGAGTCTCTTCTCCTTCAGAAAAACAATACAATTCAGGTGTTTGAGGAAGTTTGAAATCTTGATATTCCAAAGAATAATGATGCTAAAAACATTTCAATGCAAAAACATCACTTTCCTTTTTTGAGAGCATTACAAAATAATAGAGTTTTAAAATACTAGCTTGTTTAATTTTTCCCAGAGGTAATTAAGCAGAGAGTAATGCAAGTCTTTTTCCAGCAATATTATATCACATAGTGTCATTTTTATGAATCACTTAGACAAGGTTTTAAGTCCAATCTTTATAAAAGGTGCAAAAACTCTATTTTAACCGTCACTGTATTTAATCATAGTGAAGTGGGATTTCTTTCCCAATAAATTGCACAGTGTATTATACAATTGTTGTCAACAACTTTTGTTTTTCACTCCTCAGTTTTAGATATCTAAAAGATTAATGTGCCAGGATATTAGTCCATGTGTACAGCAGAGAAGCAGTCTTTCTGGTATACATATACAGTGGGAAGATTCAGGATTTAATACAGTAGAGTCTCACTTATTCAACATAAACAGGCCAGCAGAATGTTGGATAAGTGAATATGTTGGATAATAAGGAGAGATTAAGAAAAAGCCTATTAAACATCAAAATAGGTTATGATTTTACAAATTAAGCACCAAAACATCATGTTATACAACAAATTTGACAGAAAAAGTAGTTCATTACACATTAATGCTATGTAGTAATTACTGTATTTATGAATTTAGCACCAAAATATCAAGATATATTGAAAACATTGACTATAAAAATGCGTTGGATAATCCAGAACGTTGGATAAGTGAGTGTTGGATAAGTGAGACTCTACTGTAGTAATAAACTGCAAAGGTTATATAATATTAATTAATGCAAATTGACTTTTAATTGCCATTTTTAATTTTTCAAAAGTATATTAAAATATAGAGCACTGATATATCCTTCATACACATTTCTGGCATTATTCTGAAACACAAAATCCAGTCCTCAGTTTTTCCTTCCACTGCCCAAACTGGTTAAAATTGGAATAGTGCACAATTACTGAAAGGCTTCACAAAATATATTTGTTGAAACTAAATTAATATTAATGTCACATGTTTCAACACTCCAAAACATATAATGAGGAAGACTCAACTGTCAGAAAATGCACTGAGTAAGTGATTGACTGATTTTGGCTTCATAGCAAAATATTTAAGTCAACATGAAAGTCCATGCCCTGCTTTAAAATTGCATCCCTACTACAGTGTAGATTCTAGTAAGATAGATAACAGGGATGCAATTTTTCACCCAGTTTCTTCACAAAGGAAGCAATGAGTAACTTAAGCAATTTCCTTCCCGCTGTGGAAAAGTCTTCAAAAACTACACCAGTTAGAAAGGCTATTTGCAATTTTGAACTTATTCTTTTGCAAAATGTGCATATAGTTGCTTTGACTTATGGTGGGGGGTTGGATGGGTGGGAGGTGCATTTCAATCATTCTTGGACCTGTGCGCCATCCGTCCCAACTGATGCTTCCCTAGTCATGGAAGGAGGGGAGCGGTAGTTTCAGATGAACTTAATTCCCATCACAACTACTATTCCCTTTTCTTGTATGCTGTGATTTTAGATCATAAGCCTGAGGACTGGGAACTGCTGCTGTTCTCTTTATATGGTACCATCATGTACAGTGATGATGCTATATAAATAGAAGAGGATGAGGATGAATTTGTTATCCGCCTTTCCAGAAGGCTTGAGGCTGGGCACAACACAGTTAAATACATCTCCATAAAATACATCCAATAAAATACATATATTAAAACACATGGTTCAAAGATTAAAATACAATAGTAACAGAATGTCTAGATTTTGAAATTGACTGGATAGGCCTGAAAGAAGAGATAGGTCAGTTATGAGTACAGAATTCTCCACAATCATAAAATCTGATAAGGCAAAACTTGTGACTCTCCAGAGTTCTATGATCATCTGAAACATGATTGTAAAAGATAGTTTCCCATGAAATGGCCTTACGGGTCCTTTTCAAATCTTCCCCAGCAACATACAAACATAGTTACTGGGGAGGACTTGATCACAAATTCCCAGTGTCATTGACTTGTGTACAAAAATGAACAACAGAATATTGCTCCAGAGAATCATAACCAAAATATCCATCCATCACTACTTGTAGCTAAAGAAATAAGCTTTTCATTAAAAAAAACCTATTGGGGATAGAGGGAAAATACTCAGTCATAAGAGTCCAAAAGCACAAAGGATATATTGAAGTACAGTACAGTATATGAAAATGCTGTTGAAAATTTTGAAAAAATCTAGATGCTTGCTTATTTCCAAGTGTGTGTGTGTAGTTGAGAAGTAGCAGTAACAAGAAAAGAGTTGAAAAAAATAGTTGTCATTAGAATGAAAAATCAGGCATAATAAATTCATGTATCTTATCCTCCAACCACAAATATTAATTTTCATATTTCCGTCCTCCTTTGGTGATTCTAAGATTGCATTTTTAGCAAAACACTGGAGAGGGGAAAGACTTATGATAAATTATTTTTTAAAGACCCTCATCCTTCATCTGATTGCTTTATTTCCCAACATGGCTATCAAGAGACACTTAGAACATACTTCTTATGTATTCCAGTGGGAACGTTTCTTCCATCATGAGTTAAAATAATAGTAAAAAGGAATTTTTGTCTTAATTAAAACAATCAAACATAGTGCAAGTAGAATTTAAAATTATATATTTATCAAAGAATATAAAACAACAACAACAACAACAATAATAATCTTTTTAAAGAAATTATTCAAAGTTACTTCTACTCCTACTACTATTACTACTCTTTTTGTAAAGCTGGACCTTTACTAAGTCCATATGAGGAAAACATTTTACCTGACCCACAAATGTGGATCTGAATGGTTATTAACACAGGGGGTGACTATGTAAAGAAATCTGATCACCTGGGACAATATTTTCTATATCCAATTTTATAGGTTGTTGTTTGAAATTTATTTAGTGCCCCGCTGATGTAAAACTAAGTAAATGAAGAAATGGCTTGACTCATCCTCCTGTCCATTGTTTCATAGCTACAGTCAGAACATCTTGAAAGTATATCCCAGTTTTGTTTATTCAACACAGCAGCAAGTGCCACCTGTTTTCCATAAAATATTAACCTTCCTCTGAAAACCAAAAGGGAAATAAGTCTTCTGGCTTAAAATGACCTGGTAATTTTTATATTTGGTTTGCTATTTTGAGTGATGTTCACCTCCGGTCTTCCTGAGTTCTTCCAGCATAAAACAAACAAACAAACAAAAAACCCACAAGTAGAAATAGTGATAAACTACAGGCAAATTTATTCTGACTATATTTTGGACCTAGTCTATGAAAAATAAAGGAATTTTCTCTCTGTGTGTGTGTGTGCGCGCGCGTGCGCGTGTGTGGATATCTCAGATACAAAGCTCATGTGGGAAATGTAGATTGTTTTCTAGGTCAACTTGTTTTGTTGAAAAGTTGTCTGACCTGAAATCTGTTGAGCTGAAGCTAAGGTACATATGTTTTGAGGTTTCATGCATCACAACATTCTAACTCTATGGGCAGTCCTTCCACTCCTAAGAAACACTGTGTGATGTATTTCCTCCTCAGAAATTGGCCCAGTCAATATTCATACTTTGTGGTAGAGTTCCCCTGGCATAGTTTTGCTTCTTTCAGATTCAGTTAATCTTGGAGGTGATACTGATAACTATTTCAGGGATACATTTAATTCTGAGCACCTGAAACCAAGACATTGGGCCATGAGTGCTCATGTTGTTCTGTTATCTGATATTCACTTGCAATAATGACCTTTCTTCAGTTTATTGTCAAAGGCTTTCACAGCTGGAATCACGGGTGTTGTGTGGTTTATACAGTCAGTGTAAACTCCCATAATACATTATGAACCTTATAATATAGTCCCATGGATTCTCCCCGCATGGGGGAATCCATGGGTTCCCGACAGGGGGTGAGGAGAAGCCATCACTCCATGCTCTGCATTGCCTGCCTTTTCCGTGGGTAGGGTGACCCTCTCTACACCACAAATACCAAGGAAAACACAGACACATAGTTGGGTAGAAAACTGGCCACAACTTGTTTTATTGATAACAGTGACCAAGGGTTGGCTGCCATGCATGGGTCCTGGATCCAATATTGGTCAGCCCGATGCTGACCGATAACAAGCGCGCCAGCGTGCAACAGGGTAATAAACCGAGCCAGCGTTACCCTGCACATCTGGCAAACCGTGCACTCCCCCCGCCTCCAATAGGGGGGGAGGCAAATCAGATCCAGGGCCCATGCCACACGCCAAACAAAGTTGTGACAAAATTAACAATCAATGAACCACATGCAGGGAGGGAAGGGCGGGTAAAAAGAAACCGGCACAATGCCTTCACCCTGAAAGGGGATTGCCTTAAAAGGGGCAACCCAGCCAATGATCTGTGGGCCCACGCCCACCGTCGGCAGGAGGGACCAAGCCACTGATAGGCCCCTGCCTCCAGTGGGGGGAAATTTCCCACCAAGCCATGGGGGTTCCTGGGAAGGAGAAGCCCCATCGGTGCCATCTTTGCAATGAGGCATCCCACCCCGCAACAGTTGAGCCAGGTAAGTCTGGTGCTGCTTTTTCCTGGAAGCATTGCTTCCTGGCTTCTCACTACTGTATTGCAGAGAAGGCAACACAGGAAGGCTGCCATGCTCCCGCTGCAGCGACATATGCTGCTTTCTATCCCTTTTTGGCACAGAGCCCCATCAGACGTGCCTGTACGTCATGTGAAGGGCTCCATGCCTAGAATAGAGAGGAAGCAGCATACAACAGGCAAATTGTTCTGTCTGATGAAGTAGTATATGAGTCTACACCAACCATACAATGCAGTTTCAAACTGCATTATATGGAAGTGTAGATGCAATCTTTGTCTCTCACAACCTATCATGCCCAAAGGACTGTGGAAGGGAGAGCATACAAATCTCAAGTTAGTAGAGAGATTGGAGGAATATTTTCAGAAGCAGCTAATTACAATGATAGTTCTAAAGTAAAGGTAAAGGTTTCCCCTGACGTTAAGTCCAGCCGTGTCCGACTGGGGGTTTGTGCTCATCTCCATTTCTAAACCGAAGAGCCGTAGACACCATCAAGGTCATGTGGCCGGCATGACTGCATGCAGCAGTACTTATTGATCTACTCACATTTGCATGTTTTCACACTGCTAGGTTGGCAGAAGCTGGAGCTAACAGCGGGCACTCACTCCACTCCCTGGGTTTGAACCTGGGACCTTTCGGTCTGCAAGTTCAGCAGCTCAGGGCTTTAACACACTTTGCCACCGGAGGCTCCTGATAGTTCTAAATCCTCAAAAAATCTAGTTATGATTATGATTAATTCTTCAAAAAGTATCACTTTCCCATTTTTAATGATAAATAAAAAAATCTTTTCTGATTGTTAAAAAAACACATCTCAAGCCTTCAAGATTCTTTTCTGTGGAGTATAACATACACTTCTATACATAAGCTCAGCACAAACAACAGAGCACAAAGCAGGAACACAAGACGTAATCTGAGCTGGCAATTCAAACATGCAATATTTCTCCTCCACCAATATTCTGTGGCCATATGCTCCTCATAATAGCTATGGTAACTAAAATATTTGCATTACATTAGAAATGAACAAAGTTTTTTTTGTTACAATCATAATGCAATGTAGTCAAAATAATTATTTGCAAATTAATTCATTATTTCTATTTAGTTAATTCCAAGCACAAGGCTTGTACAAGTTAATTCATGATGAACATAGTTTAAATGTTCAATTGAAGCAAGACTGTTTACATATGAGGGTGGAAATCAAAAGGCCGGGTGCAATAGGACTTAACTGAACTTATCCATGTGTAGCCTTCCTGAAACTTATCCATGTGTTAAATGATATCATAGCACATACCACTTTCCCTACAGATTAACTCAGATGTAGAAACAACAGACGGGGCCAAAGAAATCTCTCCTGAAAATATTTATTTAATAAATGATTCATTCATAGAACTGTAGCATACCTTGCAAAAAATTGAAGGAAATCTTGGTATCAGCAGCTGATTTTATGTTTGGTGAACTATAGTTTCCGGCAAATGTAGTGTAGCAGCCAAATTTCATGAAAAACAATTACTTTCAGGCAGGCCTCAGAAACATTCATGGTCAATCAATCCTGTGAGCTGTTTGGCATAGGCATAGGTCTTTCGTGTTAACAGGCACCATCAGATAACAGTGGTAAGCAAAACTGGTGATCCCAATGACTTTCCCAAAGATGGTTTGACAGAATGCAGGCAATCAAAATTCAGTTGATAACTATTAAGGAAATACACAGTTCCCCTGTAACCCTGTACCAAGACAAAAAAAAAACCTCTTTAAAGTAATAGTACCACTATATACTGTGATGGCCAAACTTCACCTGCAATTCTGTGTCCAGTTTTGGGCACCACAATTCAAGAAGGATATTGGCAAGGTAGAACATGGCCAGAGAAAAGTGGCCAAAATGATCAAAGGGCTGGAGGTGAAGCCCTATGAGGAATGGCTTAAGATGCTGGGTATGTTAGCTTGTAGAAAAGAAAGATGAGAGGGGTCGGGCTGGTAAACAGCTGCTGCAGTAAATCACTCTGACCATGAGGTCATGAGTTCGAAGCCAGCCCGTGGCGGGGTGAGCACCCGTCAATTAAAAATAAAATATAGCCCCTGCTCGTTGCTGACCTAGCAACTCGAAAGATAGTTGCATCTATCAAGTAGGAAATAAGGTACCACTTATAAAAGTGGGGAGGCAAGTTTAACTAATTTACAACGTTGGAATGAGGAAGTGAGGAAGTGCCATCAGAGTGGATGATGAAGCAGGAGAAGGTTAAATTGCCTCTGCGTCTGTCTGTCTGTTGTCTCTGTCTCGGTTCGATGTGTTTATGGGCATTGAATGTTTGCTCTATATGTACATAATGTGATCCACCCTGAGTCCCCTTCGGGGTGAGAAGGGCGGAATATAAATACTGTAAATAAATAAATAAATAAATAAATAAGACATCATATTAATGTTTAAAGGATGTCACATTGAAAAAGGAGCAAGCTTGTCTTCTGCTACTCTGGAGACTAGGGCCCCTTCCACACAGCTATATAAAATCCACATTGAATTGGATTACATGGAAGTGTGGACACAGGTAATCCAGTTCAAAGCAGATATTGTGGATTATCTGCCTTGATATTCTGGGTTATAAGCTGTCTGGAAGGGCCCTAGGACACAGAGCAATGCATTCAAGTGGTAGGAAGAGATTCCACCTAAACATCAGAAAGAACTTCCAGAGGGTTAGAACTATTCAGCAGTGGACTATGCTGTCTCTGAGTGTGGTGGAGCATCCTCCTCTGGAAGTTTTTAAACAGAGGCTAGATTGTCATATATTGAGAATGCTTTGACTGTATTCTCCTGCATGGCAAAGGGTTGAAGTGGATGACCTTTGTGTTCTCTTCCAGTTGTATGACTCTGTTATTTTAAAATGAACTGCTGTGGCTGAAAACTACACGCACACGCACGCACGCACACACACATATTAAATTTAATAGTTTTAGATATGCAAGTAATTTTTGAAATATAGGAAAAAGAATAAAAACACTCAATTTTTCCAAATTAATTGCCTGAGTTGAAAAACAGACTTATTTTTTTGGCTTCTGTTCACATGTTCTGCAGATCAAGGTCTAAGACTCCAACAGAATGTATTCCAACCTGAGAAATATTTCCATGATAGAAACACCAGCATTGAGGTGATTATGGCAGAGCCCCTATGTTATTGCTGGCAGATTGTAAATGGAGGAGTGTAAATCCCCACCATCAGTCTTTGGCTGGGATCCTTCTTCTGCCCCATTGCACAATCATAGCTAATGATTCATACAGCTATGGTTAGTCAGTCGGTAGATAGAAGTGGAGAACCCTAGAAAAAGTGACACTCCTGGATTTCCATGCTATCTGCTGAAGATTCAGAATGACACTAAGGACCTCATCACACTAGAGCTTGGATCCACTTTAAATCCATGTTAAATTCACTTTAGGGAAAGGGCTTTAAACAGCTCAGCCAGACAGGTCCTGGGCCTCACCAAACTACAAACCCCAGAATTCTGCAGGAGGCAGAAACCGGATTTAAAGTGGATTCATGCTCTAATATGATGAGGCAGTAGATCCTCTTTTTCTTACTGCCAGAAAAACTATATGCCTATTATTCCTCACCCTATTGGCCATTGCTTGGACACAGAGGTAAACCACTATGATATGATGGCCAGATTGAACACAGATTTTAAAGGTCTGCGAAGGTTGGCACTTGGATAAATTATTTAAAGTTCAGACTAAAACATATAGTGGATTCAATGGCCCACTAATATGGAAGCCAGCAGCACCCTTTTCTTTGGGTGATAATGGGAGAATGCCTATTAAAATTGTTACCATTACATGCATAGTTGCATCTTCTGTCCATCTTTAATCTTATTGATATTCAAGAAGTCAAATAATGGTAAATGACTGGGCATTTTGTGTACATACATTCGATCTATGCTTATTATACACTCACTGAAATCACTGAGACAAGTTAGCTTAACTCTCACACATCCCACTGATGTCAATGGCCATGTTCTATGCATGACTACATCTGGATTTAACCTATAATGAAACCACTGAAAAGAATATAGCAAACAAGCTGTGTATTATCTCAGGATGATGGAGAAAAGGGATTAGTAACTGGGCAAACCTGGCATGAAGTCAAGTGAATTTGTTACTGGTTTGCTTCTTATCAAACCCCATAAATTTCCTTTCAAACACTTTATAAGTATCGTTACACAGAAAGACCCAATTCGAGGGCATGAAGCTACAGCCAGCCAGCATACCAAAATGAATGAAGAGGTTTTGAATTATAAATAGAAAGCTCCATTTACATTAGAAAGATTGCATTATATTGCAAACACACACCAAAACACATCCAAAAATAGATGCACCACTAAATGTTTGGAGACCCTTCCAAAGTGGGAGTGAGTTATATGACAGGATACAAAACCACAGAGACATTTGGAAAACTGAAGGAATCCAGCTTGAAATTTGCTACAAAAACATGAGATATTCACTCTATAGCTTTTTCCCACTATTCTAACACATTAACCTCAGTGGAAAATGAACAAAGGAAACTCAAGTGACTGAAAACCAGTGGCTTTTGTTGACAAAATTCAAATAGTTTACATGATTATTTTGGAAACAATCTCGTGAATAAAGTTCTCCTGTTCTTTCTGTAAGTCACATATATCAATAGGCCTCAATGCCTTTGTTTTTGATTTTTTAACTGCTATGAAATTTGTTGCAATTTAATTTCTATAAAATAGGTTTAAGGTAAAGGTTTTCCCCTGACATTAAGCCTAGTTGAGTTTGACTCCAGGGGTTGGTGCTCATCTTCATTTCTAAGCCGAAGAGCCAGCATTGTCCGTAGACGCCTCCAAGGTCTTGTGGCTGGCATGACTGCATGGAACACTGTTACCTTCCCACCAGAGCAGTACTTATTGATCTACTCACATTTGCATGTTTTTGAGCTGCTAGGTTGGCAGAAGCTGGGGCTAACAGCGGGAGCTCACCCTGCTGACTTTTTGATCAGCAAGTTCAGCAGCTCAGCGGTAGCAAAAACTTTTGGAAAATCTCTCCATCTGTCTCTTGGAGAAATTCTGTGAAATGACTCACCCTATATGTTTCCACCCATAAATAGGTCATAAATTTTTGATAGGTGCTTCTTGTACAGCTGTAATCAAATACAATCTATGGGTTGCAAATGATATATACCAATAATTGCTGTCCTTTTTAGTTTTCAGTTTTAGCAGGGAAATAGTAGATAATGTTCTATTGATAAAAGAACCCGATACAGTTTTCCTTATGTATGGATGTAAAGCTTTCTTTGAGGGTTATATAAAATCATAAAATGAGAACATATAAATACATAATGTGACAATTTTGTGAGTTAGCACAGTTTAGTGGTTTGAGTATTGGATTAGGATATTGGGACATCCGGGCTTAAATTGCTACTTAGCCATGGAAACCTACTGGGTGACCTTGGGCAAACACATCCTCTTAGCCCCAGGGGAAGGCAATGGTTAAGTCCCTATGAATGAATCTTGACAAATATATGTTCTGACCATAAGATATAAAAAAGCTTTACTGTCTGTTTGTATGTTTTCAATTGTTCAATGACTTGTGTGAGAAATATGAATTTGATTTTCATCACTGCCATTGCCAGCACAAAGTTGAACAGCTTTTTCTGTCTTTGTATCTTGGTTATCACTCAAAGCTAAGGCAAGGGGCAAGTCTTATTTTATCATTTCACATTATGCTACAAGGTTTCAAACTACTACAGTTTGATGTATTGTTAAAGGTTTTATGGCCAGAATCACTAGGTTGCTATGAGCTTTTCAGGCTGTATGGCTATGTTTCAGCAATATTATCTCCTAACATTTTGCT
Organism: Anolis carolinensis; assembly: GCF_035594765.1. Classification (NCBI taxonomy): domain Eukaryota; kingdom Metazoa; phylum Chordata; class Lepidosauria; order Squamata; family Anolidae; genus Anolis; species Anolis carolinensis. The sequence continues at coordinate 24,635,268 of NC_085844.1, read as the reverse complement.
TGAATCTGTAGCTGGCATCTTCAGAGGTCCTGTGGGCAATGAAGGAAGTAGAGTGTATATATTATACCTGTGGAATGTCCAGGGTGGGAGAAAGAACACTTGTCTGTTTCAAGCAAATGTGAATGTTGCAATTAGCAAGCTTGGGTTAGCATTTGAGTAGCCATGAAGTTTGCGAACTCAATCTATGAGGGTATCTGCATATAGGTAGCCTGGCCTTTGACTACAGTTTGATCTGGACAATATTATTTTGGATAGTGTAAGAGATAGCAGTGTATCTCATAGACGGATTTATTAATACTTGCAAGCAGAAGATGAGCAACAACAAATTACTTCGCATTCATTTTGCACGCACTGTAGAAAGCATAAGGCAAAGAGAAATGGAAGGAGGACAAAGCAACTGGGACAGTTTCAAAGCAGCTCAAAGTAAGGGATGATCGGTCATTAATAAGCATTGTCCCTGCCAAATGGACACAGTTGCAGGGCATCCCTTCACATAACTGTAGTAGGATAGAAAGAGCAGGCACTCTCTTTTGCCCTCAAAATGAATTTAATCAAAGTTTTACAGCTTATAGAAGGGCTGCCCATAGTATTTTCCCATGCCCACTCTGGAGCTGTCCATTCCAGCATTAGAAATCATGGGCAATTCCACCCTGAATGGAATTGCCTATGGCCTATGAATTTGACATTCTGCCTTTGTCTCTGGTCTTATTACATCAAAAAAACAGATTTATAGCAGCTATACAACTCAGAAAATAAACAGAAAGCTAATAAAAATAGGAAGAGGATGTGACCAGCTGGAGAAAGGCTAACGTTCACTGTGCCAAAATATCTGCTTAAGCAAGTATCAGCTTCCTAAAGGAATCTACATTCTGCCTTTCCAATGGCTTCACCCTCCGCCTTCACTCAAAATCAGTTCAAATATAAAAACAAACTTCTGTATTTAATTTATAATGATTTGGTATGATTCTCTGCCACCTTCTGTTTTAAGGCATCTTCAAAAATACTGGCATATGATCAAGATCCCTCTTCAGGAAATGCTCACTCCATTTCTGTCCTGCCACAGTGAGAGTTGATGCTCGAAGCAGCTGTTTCATAGGTCTGACCAGGGTGGTATATTTAATCCTGAGGTGGTATCTTTGGGAAGAAAACTCTTACACATTGGCTGACAACTTTAGAGCATGCATAAATACAAAACAACCCAAAGGGCAGACAGGCTCCTTGTAATTCCTTTTATAGGTTCAAATGTTCAAAGCTCTTTAGTATCCTAAATAGTCATTTCCAATAGTCATAAAGCTATATGCAGGTTGAGCATATGCAGGTTTGTGTACACTGAACCACCAAAAAGCAAAGTTATTGTCATTTGGGCAATTTTATATCTTGGAGCCTTTTGTATTTCCAGATAAGGGATATTCTATTTGTAAGAAGACTGAATGTTTCAAATATCAACAGTTTATATGTTTCACAAATTGTCAGATAAAATGCCCTTAAAGTTTCAAGGACAAATCATCACAAGCATTTCTAATTCAGAATAGAAGTCTACTGACAGAGTATTGGATTCTAGGAACCAAAATAGGTACTTTCCAGGTTCAGCTTTTCACCCCTCTTTCAAAAAGCCTTTGGAACAATGTTAAGAGTGGTTTTAAGCTGCTGTAATGTTTGATGTTCCATTTCCATTACAGATTTTCATAAAATCATAAAGTTGGAAGAGACCACTGACAGATGGTCATCTGGCCTTTGGAGACAGAGACTTTGCTATTTCAACTGTATTATTATTGTAATTGTTACTTTTGTTGGGTTCTTTGTAGAGAATTTCTCAGCATAAACAGTAACAGAGAAAGATCAATCAGTTCCCAATTCCTGAGATTTTTATGGATGAATTAATAGGGCCCTTGTGTCCCACTTCTGAATCAACCTGCAAGCTTTTTTTTACACCAAGGACGTTTGATTGGTTTTGAACATTTTCCCCACATACATATTTTTAGATGTATTTTGGAGTTCAGAATAATATTGAAAAATACTAAGATGTGTAGTTGTTTTTTACATAGGTCTGGGAGTTAAGAATCAGGTCAATTTTCTTAAAAATTTGGCTGGGGGGGGGGGGGTTCAGATCATCTCACTTTGCTGAGTAGAAAATGGAACAAGCAAATAATAACCAGCTCTAGAAAGCTGCAACACATAGGAACATAGGCAAGACAACCCAGAGCCCAATATTTTTTCAGAGTTCCTGGGCTGAAATGACTTGGCTGTATTCCAAAGTCTGATGGGGCCTCACACTGACCTCTGGATGAATACAGCTGCCCTATCCTTTTGACACTTGAGGAGTAATGTGGAAACCTAAGTATGAATTGCAATTCCCAACATTCCTCAACATCACTTATGCTGACTAGGACTATAAGAGTCCAACAATCTCTAATGTAGTGCATATAACCCATCCCTGATTTGTATGCATACATGTTGGAGCAAAGCATTTTGATTCCCAAAGGAGTCCAAAATGCAGGCAACCACACTGATCCACATAAATGAAGTCATACAACCCAACAAAATATATTGGTTTCTTGGTTTTTAGGACTGTTCCTGGTGTTATCAGAGGCACTGATTCAGAAAATTGCATTGAATAGACTGCATCAGCTCTAGTTTCTTAGATATGGTAATCATCGTTTTGTATGGGCTATCAGATGGCAACTGGTAGATGGCATATGGTCTGTATTGCAAAAACTAGAGCTGATAAGGGAAAATTTGTGCAATTTTTGGAATCAGTTGGTTAAATATATCCAGAAACAGGTTTAACATTTGAAACACCAAAATGTGTGTTGACCAGTGATAGCTCATTTCTACCAGGAGGGAACAGGTCAAAACAAAGCTACTTCAAAATAAAAATAGCTCAAAGAAATAGTCAGCCCTTACCTTTCATGGGGGATAGAGGTGCAGAACCCTTACAAAAGTGGGTAAAAATTAATTTAAATCAAAAGTGAAAACATTTCTAGGTTCTACAGCATGATCCTTAGTGTTCTTTCTGGGCTTTTCAAGATCCTCCATGATGATTCTGGGGTCAACTTCTAATTGATCCTAGAATCATACTAAAAGATTTGAATTACCTAGAGAAGTGTTCTTCCTAATTTTTTCTAGATCTTCCAGTGTGATTTGTCACCCTTGTGGCCAGTCAGGACCATTTCTGCTCCGAAATGGCCACAGATCAAGTGCCCTGTGTAAACAAGCCTGAAGACAAAAAAAAAATGGAATAAAAATACCAACATTGTCCAGTTTGAAATTCTTAGTTACCAGGAGCTAAGTCTTTGGAGAAGCATTTTGGCCTTTTAGAATTGGCTGGTGAGTATGGCTGTACAAAAGCTTGGGAAATCCGTAAACAATGATGGCACAGGGAAGTGGCATGATTGTCTGTGGAAAACCAGAAAGCTGGATTGGGACCCCAGGAACAAAAATTTCACACTTCTACCATAGTAGGATAGTATTAATGCATGCACAGGAAAGTGTGCATTTTACTAGTAGCTCTGCTTTGTCTCTTATTCATTCAAAGAGGTAATGCCAGGACCACAAGTTATTCATAGCTGTTAGCCAGGTTCTTTTAAAGAGAGTCTGGGAGCAGAGATGGTGCCGAACCACAAAGTTCACAACCAGATATCCTTTTCCAAAACTCTTGAGTTTTGTGGGGGAGGGAAAGAAGACAAAGAGATTCTAGTTCTGTTGTTTCCAAAGAAGTCTCCTACCAGCCCAACAATAATCAGATATTTTTTATTTTTCCAATCGTTTACATATAGCTTTTTTAACACTTTTTTGCTGTTATATATACACACATGTACATGTACATATACATCAACTCCGCTGGACTGGCCACGTTGTCCAAATGCCCGATCACCATCTCCCAAAGCAGTTGCTCTACTCCGAACTCAAAAATGGGAAACGTAATGTTGGTGGGCAGGAAAAGAGATTTAAAGATGGGCTTAAAGTCAACCTTAAAAACTGTGGCATAGACACTGAGAACTGGGAAGCCCTGGCCCTTGAGCACTCTAATTGGAGGTCAGCTGTGACCAGCAGTGCTGCGGAGTTCAAAAAAACACGAATGGAGGGCTTAAGAGAGAAATGTGCAAGAGGAAGGAGCATCAAGCCAACCCTGACCGGGATGGCCTTCCACCTGGAAACCGATGTCCTCACTGCGGGAGAACATGCAGATCAAGAATAGGTCTCTTCAGCCATCTACGGACACACCCCCAAGATGGAAGACAATCATCCTCGAACTACGAGGGATTGCCTCAGTAAGTAAAAGTAAGTACATATAAATATGAAATACACACACACACACACACACACACACACACAGATACACACACATATATACAACTTTTTATGATTGCTTTTATTTAGGGCTTAAATCAAATTGAGATATACAATGGTAAGCTACATTTCATGGGAACTTTCTATGTTTCCTACTGAAACCCTTATAATCCATTAGTCAATCATCAGTGTCATAGTGAATAACTTGTAGAATTCTTGAATATAAACAAGAAAGAAAAAGACAATACTTGTATATAGCAAAATCTTTCCTATATGACCTACGAAGAGAGCTAGACAGGGCGAGTGTGTCCCTGTTGGTTCTCCTGGATCTCTCAGCAGCTTTTGATACAATTGGCCATTGTATCCTTCTGGATTATCTCACCAGGATGGGACTGGGAGGCACTGTCTTACAGTTGTTCCGGTTTCTCCTGGAGGACTGTGCCCAGAAGATGGTGCTTGGGGACTCCTTTCAAATCCCCCAGCCATTGACTTGTGGGGTTCCTCAGGGTTCCTTTCTGTCCCCCATGCTGTTTAACATATACATGAAAATACTGGGAGAGGTCATCCGTAGTACTGGTGTACAGTGCCACCTATATGTGCATGACACCCAGCTCTACTATTCCTTTCCACCTAATGCCAAGCTGTCCTGATCCATTACTGATGACAAACCAGTGCTTGTCATCAGTAATGGACTGAATGAGGGGAAAGAGATTGAAACTTAATCCAGGCAAGACAGAGGTACTCCTGGTCAGTCAGAAGGCAGACCAAGGAATAGGGATTCAGCCTGTGCTGGATGGGGTTACACCCCCCCCCCCCCGAAGACACAAGTTCGCAGTTTGGGGGTCCTTCTCATTTCAGCACTGAACCTGGAGGCCCAGGTACCAGCAGTGGCCAGGAGGACCTGTGAACACTTAAAACTTGTTGCCAACTATGCTTATTCCTTGAGAAGCCAGATCTGGCCATGGTGGTACATGCCTTAGTTACATCCTGTCTGGATTACTGTAACACGCTCTATGTGGGGTTGCCTCTGAAAAGTATGCAGAAACTTCAGCTGGTCCAAAGAGCTACAGCCAGGTTGCTCACAGGGGCTGGCTAAAGGGAGCTGACAACTCCTCATTGCAGCAGCTCCACTGGCTGCCAGTCTGTTTTCGGGAACAATTCAAAGTACTGGTTATGACCTTTAAAGCCCTAGATGGTTCAGGTCCAGGCTATTTGGCTGATCACATCCCCTTGTACAAATCTGCCCAGGCCCTGAGATCTTCAGGAGAGGCCCTTCTCTTGGTCCCACCTCTATCTCAACCTTGGTTGGTCAGAACGAAAGAGAGGGCCTTCTCAGTGGCTGCCCCTCGACTCTGGAACTCCTGCCCAGGGAAGCCAGAATGGCCCTCTCCCTGCCATCCTTCCAGTAGGCTATTAAAGATGAAGGTGTTTAAAATCTAGTCAGGGGGTGCTGTGGTTTTTAACTTTGAATGTGTTTTAATGGATTTAAACTGGGAATTTGAACTAGTGCTGTAATTTGAAGATGGAGATGAACCTTCTGTTGAAATTTCTGGAAAGAGGAAGGAAAAAAATAAGAGAAATGAGGAGGAAAACATTATGTAAGTGGTATCATACACCCTGTCAACTACTCTACTATTATAAAAACGGGAGCTGGCATGGATGTCAACAGAAAAGGCAGTTTATGCACATGATGTGGGAATATGAACAGGTACAGTACTTCTTGCAGACTATACAAAATGTGTCAAATCAAATATTAGGAATCAATTGGGTTATAATAAATGCCTGTCTTAGTACAAAGAGAGGGAATGGGAAATCACAGGGAAATAAAGGAAGCAATAATTGAGTGCACACAAGTGGTGATAGTATTGGGAAGGAAAGACAAACCAAAGTGGACAGTAAATAAATGGTGTAAGTACATGGAGGTTCAAATGAAATTCAAAATTATGGATGTAAAAATAAATGATTCAAAAGGTAATGAAAACAGATTGCAAGAAGTTGAAGGAAGATGGAACTGGCTCAAGAATTATATTATGAATAAGTCTAGAGATCAGGCCATAAGAAATAGGATACAAATGTTATATAGTATGCAGAGCTATATGGATCATCTCAAAAAGGATCAATATGCAAAAGAAAACAATCCTCATGGTGGTGATGGGAATTGTAAATGTTGTGTATGTGTATGTCCTAAAATAAAAACATATTTTAAAAGAGGAAGAAAAAAAGAGAAGGCACAAAACAGTAAATACATCAGCAATGGAGTAGAGCAGGGTTAATCACAGTGTTGATCATTGTCTACTGTTAGCTCTTTTGATGACTTGTTTTAGTTTGGCCTGGTTTTATGACATTCAGTTGTCCAATAATAACAGCACAAAAGATGCCCTCATCCACATCACCTTTCAAATTATTCTGCTGAATTTAAAAATGTTGGGGTAACAGCATGGACTTTGTAGGCGAAAGAGAGAACTTTCAATTCCATTCAGTATGGACACAACAAATTGCTTGTTTCAGACAACTTTAATTCTAAAGCCCTGTTTCAGGTCTTGTTATGTGTAAGCTTTGCACATTATTATTAGTATGTATTATTGTTATTTATTTATATAGCACCATCAAATGTACATGGTGGTTTACAGTAAAACAAGGAAAAACAATGGGTTCTGTCAAAGGTATACATTCCAAAATAGTTGTGTATATACATACACACAGAGAGGAGACTAGGAGGAACAGGAAGAGAAGAGAGTATTGAATGCAGTGTAGATTTTTCTAGTTGTTACACTCTCAAGCAAACAGCTTACAAGTGTTTGTCTTTTTATGGAGGAAACAGTGCCTAGAAAAATCTAAGAATGGAATGCCACTGCAATGAAATGGTTATCTGTTGACCTCGGGAGAAGTCATGCTAACCTGTTACTTTCTTCCAAACCTCACTGATGAGATACACTTAGAAAGAATTTCAAGAATTGAGGAGTATGTCCAACCATGACATCAAAGCCAGTTGCTACTGGGTGGTCCGTTTCTCTTAGACTCGTCTGCTGTAAGATACTTACATCACTCAACTTCCCTGTATTTGATTCTACTACACTTGATCAGTGACAGCTGAATGCATGAAGATGTGTTGCTTTGAACAAAGAAGACACAATGTGCTAAATCTAATTCCCAATGCACCAAAGGAGATTTTGCCCTAGAAACCAAAGAAAATTTCCCCTTCTTCATTACTCTTCAACAGGATTGCTAGATTTGGAAGGAGGTGGGGATAGCAACTGTACATACACTTCCAAATATATATGGAAGCTGCCCGTGTATCAATGGTGTAAGACTATATCTGTTTCCACATGCAGACCTCTTGTCGTAAGTTTATATACTGTAGTCACATTTGTGAGTTCAACTTCTACAGATCTGATAATTTAAGAATTGGATTAAAATGTTCTATTTGGGAATCTTTGTGTCATCTGGTGTGACTATATGGTCAACTTTCTCTGGAGGTTGACTATAAAGTCCTGTTGGAGGACCTAGAGATTCCTAGGGAGGTGTTTTCTCAGGAAAAAAGACATGCTTTTATTTGCAGTTTTATACTTTTGTGGGGATCCTGTGCCCCTAACCCCAACAGATTGAGAGGTATTCTATTTGTTTACCATATTGGCTCTGCTTTTTTGGGTTGTTTTCATTTGCAAAATACGCATTGCTGCTTAAAGGCCAAGGATTTCTCCCAAAAAGAATATCAAAGGAACATTCTAGTGACAAGTTTGTTGACTGACAGTCTTGTATGATTTAGTATTACCACTAAGTGCCAACCAACTGCTGTTATTAATGAAAATAAGTAAGTTGGGATTGCATGGTCAAGGCTTTCCTCAAAACCTGGGAAACATTCTGAGAGTCAAAAGAAAATGTGGGGATACAACAATAACAACAACAGCAGCCAAAAGTGGAGTTGGCATTTATAAAAAAGCTTTTTTTGTTATTTAGGCATGTATGAGTCTGTTTGTGTGCCTTTCCTAAAATATTCTCCCCAAATACATAAGCTCTCTGTATTTACCACTCCTTAAGTGTTTCCATGTTGGGGACCTCTTGACTTTTGTTGTGGGCACTCTGGAGTATCTCTGCGGGTAACTGGAATTTGCATGAGTAAAGCCCTTTACCAACATTCAGCCACATGAATAGAAGAAAGATGTTTTGAATGTTAAAAGCAGCCAACTATTTTATATTTGGATACAAACAGCATTGTTTTTGAGACAATTTGATTTCTATATAATTGTAAGGTTGTTGACAGCTTGGCTCTTTTCTTGGCTGCAGGTGTAAGCATCTCAACATGGGCAGCAGAGGAAATCTAATTTCTCACCAACTCCAAGTGACAGCTCTCTTACCATCAGTAGTCCTGCCATGAAGACATTCCATTGAGGTCCCTGAGCAACAGAACTCACAGAAAGACTTCTTCAGCTAGGTTCATGCTTTGCATGTAGAAGATCCCAAGTTCCAGCATCACCATGTTTAAAAAAGTATCACATAGCAAGTGATGGACAACAACTAACAGGGACTGGATAATAAGGAAACAGTATCCGTCAGAGTAACTGGAATGGTGGAAAGCAGAGTGTTCAGGGGGCATTCTGCTCTTTGGGATCCACATAGACTGATAAAAATGACCAAAAGTACAAAAGCAATGGCTGGCGATCCAGATCTGGTTTTGAAAAACAGACCTCTCTGAATGTTCAACAATATATGGGATCCTGGCAGAGAACTGGAAATGTAAAATCCTGCTTTTGGGGGGCTTCCAGAAAAGGCTATTCATACTCCTTTTTGACAGAATAGGGTGGGAGCCATTAAAACAACTTTGTGGCTACGTGGTCTCGGGACTACAACTTGCCTACCTCTGAAGTAGGCAACTTTACATTGGGCATACAAATAGTCCACCCACAGACAAGACAGTTTTCTGTGCTACTGAGAGAAAGGGACAAAACAGGTGACAGAACCACCAAGGGTTTTTTCAATAGCACTCACCAATGTTTCAATAGTACATATGAAATCTATGCCAGGCAGATTCTTGTCAAGTCTTTTTTAGCTTTATGGTTGAAGATAAACCATCGTCCATTGACATAAAAATTGATAATTTGAATTTAATATGTCCTGCTAGATTGTTCCATGTTAGCTTGGAAGTTCAAAGATGAGAATGGAGCTACAGAGAATGAACTAGGAAAATTAATGTTTCTATTACCAAGCTGCTTATATAGTTCTCGTAGGAATAGGAGGTGGCTTACTCTTCACTTTCATTTGTTTGCTTCTGTACTTATATAAACTTTCAGGTTCAATTTTTCATCAGTCTCATCCTAGGGACTACATCTGTGCTAAGTGAATCTATAGCCATCCACGCAGCTCTTGAAAATCAGCCATGGGACAGTCTGGAAAGAATTAGTGTTTGATGGCCAAGTCATACCATCTGCTGTGAGAAAATGCTGGACCCCACTAGCTGAGGGATTGTGGTGCTTTCTCTTGCTGCATCTCTTGCTACCAGGAATATAGCTTATTTTATAGCATTGATGTCTGTCATTTTTTGGTACCAGACCAAATCTGGGGGAGGTCTGGAATTACAGCAAGTGCCAGCCTCCTTCACGAACTATTTCTTCATAACTTCAGTTTCTAATGAGGTAGAACAGAGGAAATATTAATAAAATTCATTCATTGATCTTAATGAAGGGGAACAAGGTGTGAGAATGAATTGCACTTTAAGGAATTTTGAAGGAGAGCAGTTCTCTCCACATTATTTCTCATTTAATTTCAGCACAACTTGTTTGGTATTTGAATAGACCACCATGGATCTCAATACAGGGTTAGAAGAGACTCTTGCCTAAACCCTTGGAGAACTGCTGTCAGTGAGAGTTGACAATATGTGTTTAAATGGCTCATGTTCCGACCCTTTAAGAGTCAGCTTCTCCTATTTTTTAAAAAAATGTGAGGGATTAAAATTTGGGGAACTTTCAGCTGCAAAAACAGGGTAGACCACATGGATCCTATGGACCATATTTTGCCAATCCATGTGGGCCACTTAGAAAGTACCAGCTACATGGGCTAATGGACCAGCTAAACATAAGGCAGCTCCCGTGTTCATATCTTAATAAGCCCAGACTTATAAGTATTTTAGATTTCTGTAGGTAATAAAAGAATTGCTAAAAAGTTGGTAGCATTTTGCCAATGCTCTAGTTTATTCATTTCTATTCTAGATACTATTGCACTCACAGATAGTGTGTAGAGGGCTAAATGGATATCATACACACATCTGTATAATTAGTTACAAAACCATTTGTAGTTGTACAATACATTAGGGTAAGTTCAGCATGGGGAAGAGTAATCCTGAAAAGTTGCCAAGTCAAAAATTACAGAAATCTATTCCTTGACTATATTTAAACAAGGAAATTATAACCTAAGCATTTCAATGCTGTATGATAGCCAGTTATTGCAAGAAATAAACACAACAGTGTGTAGTCTGTTTTACTCTGTTAGAACAAACATGGCAGTTATGAAACCAAAGGTTAAGTGATAAGTGAAGTTATTCTTCTTAAAATAAATACCACAAGGAAAAGCTGCAAATATGTTTATCAGGCTATCATCTTCTGGTAGTTTCAGCAAAAATGCTCTTTGCAACACTCCTAACTTGGTCCCTTGTCCAACCAATCACTTAAACACCAACAAAGGATATGCAAATTTCACTGGACGACACCCAAACTTAATTGCTTACAGTCAGGCCCGGAACTCTTCAGCGGGATTTGAAGTGACAGCTCATTGCAAGAAGGGTTTTAAAATATTTATTTTGTTTTCCAGAATCTACTCTCTTTCTTCTTCTTCTTCTTCTTCTTCTTCTTTTTCTTTCTTTCTTTTCTTTTTTTTTTTGCAAAAAAAGATCAAACTGCATTTCTTCCAGATTAGCTAAGCTAAGACCCTTGCAATGTCAACTTCCTAGTTAAACAATCCATACTTGAGTTCCTTTTTATGTCATCTATCTCCCTTCCAAACTCTACAAAACTTGTGTTTGGGATATGTTGTAAAAGAAGTAATATGCCCTGATGTCTTCTAATGCTAAATAGTTTAAATGAGTGTGATATGCTACAGCAAAGGTTTAAGAACACACATAGACACAAGAACACTATGTTAAATAACTGGATGTGGTTGTTTTTTACATAATTATAATGATGTACTTTGGTCATAACTCTGCGACTAGTAGTTCCCATTTACTCAATCTTTGGCCGTATTGTGTTCAAATACTACACAATTGGAACTGATTACTTTAAAATAAAATCATTAGGTGACATTACCTTAGCTTTGAAACTCTCAATGGTTTCTGAAGTACATATTCTTTCCAATGAAAGGTTATTCATTTATTGGATGGGAAAACTGTGGTTTAAATGGCCTGCTCCAACGGCAACAAAACAGTGAATGGCTCATGTAGTGATATAGATTACAATGTAGGCAAATAGATGGATTGAAATGACCCATTTTGTCCCTCCCTAATGCCCACTTCCAAACACAGACACCCTGGGAAGCATGTCCTTTCATTCTGCCAAAAACCGAAAAGCAAAAATATGTGATCTCTGGCCACTTGCTACTTTTAAAGGACCTAATGGGAAACCTTTCACCTACTTTCAAAGTTCAGATAACTGCTGAAGAATGTGAGCCATGAAGATACAATTTTGTCACTAACTACATGTTTAACCATCTATCTTCTTTTCTTAAAACACGAGGGTCAACAGCAATTTAGAGAAGGTCTCCCCACCAAAGTCATTTTTCTTCTCTGCAGTTTGCAGGCAAAACAGTGGGCTTAGCTCAGTCCCTAGTGGTCAGACACAGAACATGGAACTATTAGGTAAGGTTTTGCAGGGCAACCTTTTTTTTAACAAATGTAAAAACATACATGTACGCCAACACACAAAGATGCATACAAATGTACACAACTCTAACTGCACTACTAACAACTGGAAACAGTTGCTGGCTACAGCCTTTATTCTTGGGCATAATAGTTTACTTAAAACACATAGCTCAAAATAATAATCATTATGTCACAAAATTCCTGTCTACTTCTTCATTCTCCTCCTTTACTTGCTAAAACTGGATGTGCAATTTTCAGGCTACTTTTCCCCACCCATCCGCCACCACAAAACCTGGAAGTAATTGCCTCCTTGAATGCAATGCACCAACTTCCAAGAGAAACTATTTAGGAATGGTTTCGGTGTGGGTACAGTCTCCCACACACACACATATACACTGAACTAAGAGCAACCCCCATCCATTCAATGGGGCTTATTTTTTTGGAGTAAATCTTTTCAAGACTGTATTGCCATTTTGGTTTGCTACCCTAATTGGGAGCAATGCCTCCCCCCATCTCTGAAATCCAGGAGATATGCTTCTGAGTGAAACTGCTTACATACTGATGAAAAGAGAGAAGAAATTTGATACATTAAATTGTACACAGATTGTGCAAAAAATACACAAAAAACACGTGCTTTCTTTCAGAGGTGTTCTGTAGGCTGCAATGTGTTAGAGAAGAGAATTTACAATTCCCAATACTGTCTATACTGTCTACTCTGAACCAAACCCTGTCAAATTCAATGGTGCATAACTACTTTCATATGTAGGAAGAAATGTCACTTGTCATTTCAGAAGGTAGAACTGAAGGTGGAAATGGCAAGGTGGTAGATAGTGACCACAATTTGGGAGAAAATTCCTAATGGTAAGTATTATTTCAGCACTAGAACAGATCACTTTAGGCTAATGGACTTCGTAAGGAGAATTTTAGCAAAGATTTGATCACTAACAGTCAATAATGTTATAGGTGCATCCTACATTCCACAATGTCCATTGAGCAGTGGTTTGAGAAAGATGACTTCGCCATTACATCTTAGAAAAGGAACTTATTTGAATATAGCTCTACCCAAAACTCTGACAGCATGGTCTCAATGGCAAAGCTTCAGAATAGACTCATTCACCATGCACTTTTCTGCTCAGAAGTAAATACTTTTGGGTTCAGGGGGTAGGTAGAGGATTTTCACATTTCATGGGAAATATAGAGTATGCTTCTCTCCTATTGCTCCAAATCTGGGAGCTATAATCCCAAAATCCCAATGTGACTAAGTTCTGTCTCTTCTATCTCTATGGTTCATCCCAAGTAAGAAATGAATTTCAGCAAAAGTTTCAGATTCTATTCAATGTTCGTGGGAGTAAATCCTACTGATCACAGAATCACAGAATTGTAGAATCATAGAGTTGGAAGAGACCTCATGGGCCATCTAGTCCAACCCCCTGCCAAGAAGTAGGAGAATCGCATTCAAAGCACCCCTTGCAGATGGCCATCTAGCCTGTGCTTAAAAGCCTCCAAAGAAGGAGCCTCCGAGGCAGAGAGTTCCACTGCTGAACAGCTTTCACAGTTAGGAAGTTCTTCCTGATGTTCAGGTGGAATCTCCTTTCCTGTAGTTTGAAGCTGTTGTTCTGCATCCTAGTTTCCAGGGCAGCAGGAAACAAGCTTGCTTCCTCCTCCCTATGACTTCCCCTCACATATTTATACATGGCCCTCATCATGACTCCTCTCAGCCTTCTCTTCTGCAGGCTAAACATGCCTTCATGATGAGACTTACTGTACACACTTATTTTTTGCTTTTATTTGAAGTGCAACTTAACTTTTTGAAACATGCACAGGATTCTGCTTTTCATTCAGATGGTAGGTGTACTGTCATAATATAACACACAATTTGGGGACTTAGTACAATAAATAGAAGAGTTGCATCTGAAATTTAGACAAAAAGCAGAATTCCTGGCAAATTGTTAAAGCAACTCCAAACCATTTGTTAGCTGATCTTAGAATTGTTGCTTTTTTACTTCAACTTCTATAATCTCTCAGTTCGGGTACTGACTTGTATAATTCAGATTATAAACAGTTTTATGATGACAGTGATTAATTCTGAGAGATAACCCCCCTTTACCTAGCCAGATTTCTACAAAGATATATGGGACATATTTTATTCAGAACCTCCAGCTGTGTTATTCTTATTAAAGCACATTTTACTAATTAGTTTAAGCTTTTGCTTAACTGAATCCCTCTTTCTTCCCAAGCATGAAATATGCCAACAATTCTTTCTTATAGCCCAATACACTGGGCGATTAATTATTTTAACTCATTCATTTATCACAAATAACAGTGTTAGAAATATAACTTCTTTAGCATAGGTTTCAACTAAACCCATAAACATTGATGATAAATGAAAATAATTTCAGTTTTAACTAATTCATCTTTTCCATCTATCTTGATCCATCCAGAATGATGTGTCTATACAAGAGCAATTGACAATGTATGCATTCAAACTCAATGTGTATAATTCTGACAACCTGCATCTACTATATGCCAACAGAGAAATGCACCTGGCCTGTCAAGGTAACATTACTTATAGCTATCCATGTAAGATAGGCAGAGAATATTTATTTCACAAAGTCTAGAATAGAGAGAAAAAATCAAGAAAATTGCATAAAGCTTTGTTCTCAATTTATCTCATAACAAAGAGCATGACACTATGACATTTGCTAACCATATACATAATGCAAATGTCATGAAAGATACATATGGGATCTGAAAAGCCCAGGACATGCAAATATCAAAAAACAACGTGGGTGAGAAGTTGTGGGAGGTGGGATGGGATGAAGCGCTTACCTTTTGCAGCCACTGAGTGTAGTTTTCCATGACATGCTCCAGGCGTTGCAGTTTCTGGGTAGAGAAATCCTGCTCCATGTGAGGGGCATCCCTCTGGAGAGCGTTGGTGTTGTATTGTTCGGTGGTGCTTTCCCGACAGTTCCCATCCTGTTCTGGAAGGATGAAAGTGTAGGTGCACTGCCCGTGCTGAATCCGGTTATACCTCCTTGTGCTGCTGGACTCTGGTACCCGGCGTGGATTGCTGCAGCCTATGTGAGTCAGGAGAGCAGCGAGAAAAGCAAAGCCAAGGAGAACGGTCATGTTACTAGCCCTCTTTTGTGTGTGTGAACAGAAACACTTTCACTCCTTTCCCTCTTGTGTTTCGTTTTGCTTTGTCTTTAAAGACCTCTTTAAGGGGTTGAAATGGTAAAGAAAAGAGGATTAAGATAATAACTATCTTTTAAAAAAAATCTATTTCATGATAACAGAGAGCTTCCTTAGCTGAAGCTGGAGCAATTTATTGCATAGTAGCTGGGATTTATCGTTTCCTCTCTGTTACACTTCAGCATGCAGCGTCTTTGAGTCAGCTGCCTAGGCATAGCCTCAGTCTCTTTCTCCTGCCCTAGCTGCGGCTGAACTGCTATTTTCTCGCAGACCTCGGTGTGTTTTATTAAGGTTGCACACTCAAGCCAAGTTGGAAGCCGGCAGTCTTTCACAAGATGACTTGATAGGAATGTGTGTGCGAGTGTGTCCCTATGCAAAAGGATGCCTGATGGGCTCGGGAAAGAGAGAGATCATCTTACACTCCTGGCTTGAAGCACAACCTCAGACATATTCGCCTGCTTGGCTCCTCCTGCACACAGGACGACTTGAGAGCCTTTGACAAAGTTTAATGAGTCAAACAGTCCACCTTAATAGACTTCCTATGGGCAGACTGAACTATTAAAATGTACTTACTGGGTCCAAGTTTGTTATAAACTACCCCCACCCCAGTAAACATTAACATACAGACCGCTCCACATGGAAAATATCTGCTATCGTATAATGAGTATGTGGCTGTGTGGCTCTCTTCGGAAATGCTAAATCAGAGAGTGGGTTGTGATACAAGTCAAAGTCTGGGGAGGGAAATGAATGTTAACAGAACAGAGATCATCCTTGGAACAAAATCAGTCCCTTTCTGCTTTGATTCATTAGGCTACAATTGCCATATCAAAAGATAAGATTAAATCAAAAGCTGTCAAACAGTTCCTAGGAAAATGTCATTCATACATTCCTCCTTTGCATGTTGATACAAGTAGAATGACTGCATATATAAAGCTGATGATGCAAAAAATTAAAATAAATGTTTGTCCCATCGATTGCAAGATGGGCCCTGATCCAATGAGTGGTTATGTGCATACGCAAACACTGTTTGAATATACATTAAGCTTTGATGATCAGAGTTTTTTCCTGCAGTTCCTTTGACAGACTAGCATACTGCTTTTTAAACATGAGCAGCTGCTTAAGAAAGAAGCCCATCACATCAAACGGTATTACTAGGTATACTGCACTGCACTGAGTTATAACTAAACAAATGTGTCAAAATAGCATCCTAAAGGTAGATTATATAATATATATTTATATATTTGCCATTGCATAGAACACCAAAATGAAGTCTCGTTGCTGCAGGTTTTATGTCCATGCTTTGTTTGACAAAGGAAGCTGTGCTAGTTTTGTTCTGAAAACAAAACGAAAACATGTTTGTTCTGTTATGTGAATTCTCTCATGTACATTGATGAATCTTTGACAGGTTGTCTAACCCTAACAAAGAGACCTATTTCAATTAAAATCTCAGCAACAATGAGGTAGTAGATTGTGTGTTCCTGGTACAGGCTTCAAAATGAACCCACCATGGAATACCAGGTCCTATAGCCAAATTCAAAGGAATAGACTGACTCTGATTGCTCCTTATTTAAGAAAATACTATTAAATTCATTGAGTTATCACAAGTCAAAAGACCAGCTGACCTTTTATGACTGGATGGGGTTATCTAAGCATGTGTATCTGTATGTACATAGGGGGCTTTGTGTCCAACCCAGAATGCTGGAAAAGTATTGTAAATGGAAGGAGAAATGATGACCACGACATGCCAGTTTTGAATGTGATCTTGCACCTACAAGGCAAATCATCTCATTGTAGTCACTTGCATGAGTTTTAAGATTAAGCATTATTCTTTAAGTGATGACAGTGGACCATGATATTTGGTTCCAGGCCTATGGGCCTGAAACCATCTGTGGATGCACAAGTCATATAATATACAATGGCATAGTAAAGTGGTGGCAAACAATTCAAATGCTAGAAGTCTGAGTTTTGTGAAATGGTGGGAGGCTACAGCAGGATATGCCTGGAAGAATTTTATAATATACTGGCATATTTAGATGGTAAAATGCTTAGTCACATAGGCATTTCCATGTGGCAAAGTGCTGATTCACAGTGACAAGGCAAGTGGCTGATGTAACCATGACAATGCCTACATATCAGTGTAATGCTCAACATGTAGTAAGATCAATGTTTGCTTTTTGGACCTTTGAGCCATTGTGGGTTGAATCTTTGGGTACAGAACTCACGATACAAAAAGCTGGATCCAAATATACTCACTTTTCCAATTTCATAATCTATATTATCATAACAAGACGACTGTAGAGATTATAAAGATATAGCTATGGAAAATCAGTCATTATTTATTATTTCACTGACAACAGGATGCAGGTAATTTAGACCAGATTTACATGGCCATGTAATGAACTTTCAGAATGCAGATTAAGGACCTCTTCACATGGCCCCTGAGGCTGTGCCATTTCGCTGGCAGTCACAGTGAAAGGGAAGGCGTTTGGGGTGTCTCATGATGCCCCATGCACCCTTCCTCCTTTCCCCATCATATGGTAAGGATGGGACAAGGCGCATTGGTCCTGTTCCCATCAGAGGAAAAAAAGGGCAGCAATGTGAGGAAACGCAGATTGCCCCATTGCCTTTTCCCATCATATGGGTAAAGGGGGAGGAAAGTGTGGGTAGCTTTGTTGGACCTAACCAAAAAAACACTTTCCTCTCTGTCATGGAGAAGGAAGTGTCTTGTGAGGCTTTCCCTCTACTTTGGGAGGAATGAGGACAGGGCCAAAACAACATCATCTGATGATGCTCAGCAGGCCTTGTCCAAGCCTCACTGACAACTGTAAAAATGGGGTTGGAAAACCCCCATATGAATAATATAATAATAATATAATAATAATAATTTTATTCTTATACCCCGTCCCATCTCCCCGAAGGGACTCGGGGCAGCTTACATGGGGCCAAGCCCGAACAGAACAATAAAAACAAAACAATTAAACCAATAAACCAATAATCAAACAATAAAAGCAAGTCATAAAAACCACATACAAGATAAAATATTAAAATGTTAAAATCATGGATTAGGTTCAAAAAATCTAGGCCAAAGTGCTAAAAGTGCAAATGAATCATGTTCTCAAGGGAAGAAGGTTACTCAGCTATGGTGGCTATAAAGTGTCATTATGATACTGGGGAAGGCATCGAAGAGGTCCTAAATGCATTGAACTGGATTATATGAGACCCCTTCTACACTGCCCTATATCCCAGGATCTGATCCCATTTTATCTTCTTATTACAGATTATATGGCAGCATAGGCTCATATAATCCATTTCAAAGCAGATAATCTGGGATCAGGTCCTGGGATATAGGGCAGTGTAGATCCAGAGTGATTCTACACTGGTATATAATCCAGTTTAATGCAGCTAATCTGCACTCTGAAACTTCATTATATGGCAGTGGAGATACAGACTTAGTTTAGATTCAAGCAGAGATATGGATATACGCATACTTAAATACATGAATTCTGGGTGTGCATTAATTTACCCATTGGAATGCCATATTACATATAAGAAATGCATTAGAAGAGGTTTTGGTCATTCCTCAGTGTTCTTGCTAACTACAGTCAAGTCGACTTCGACTCATGGCAACACTATGAAAGATTAATGTTCAGTCTCTTCCTACCTTGTTTCTTATTATTACAAGAAAAACAGTCAGAAAGAATAACAGATTTACAACAGGGCCAAAGGTAGAACTATGCTGTCTTTAACACACAGTCAATTTCAATAGCTGACATTTTTAACTATCAAATGAGCAAACATCACCTAATGCCAAATTCGCATTCCTAAACTAAACAAATAATCGAGGGAGTGGGGGTGGGGGAAGCACAACAGAATAGAATGATAGAATTGTAGACGTGGAAGGGATACCACGAAGTATGTAGCCCAACACCAGTCATGCAGTAATATACAATGAATGCACCCCCAAGAGATGGCTATCCAGAATCTGTTCAAAAACATTAAAACAAAGCTCACTGATCTCTGAGGCAGTCTGCTGAAGAGCTCTTACTGTCATGTGGAGTGGGAGGATCCGAAAAAGAATTGCAAGCATTTTTGGTGGGATGTGGTTGCAATTATCCTATGAATGAAAACCTAATTCACAGTATAATTTCCCTAAACATTATGGATTCATTTAGACATGATTGCTAATAACTACTGTTAGATATAACCTCCATGGATTTGTTTCATTTGTATCCATGCTATTTTGTCGTGCAGTGACAGAAGATGAGCAAAGTTGTTTTTCCTCTCCCCCTTGGAGTCCAGTAGGGATAATCAAACCTGATTCATGGGTTTGCAATGGGCTGCTTCAGCATCAACTCAGGGTGGGTGGCCAGCCTCTTGAAACATCTCTGAATGTCACATTTACTTGCAAAGGCAGAAGAATTGTCTAATTGGGGCTTTAGGGAAGTAGGACTTTCTGATTGCTAGAAGCTGCAGGAAGAAGGAAGACAATGACTGAACTGAAGTTATTATTTGTACTTGCTGTTTGTTGCTGGAATGCTTTTTCATTAAAATAAGGGGGAAATAAATTAATGTGAGCAACACATGCATACAGATGTCATGCACCAAATACTGTACTGTTAGGGATAACATTTAATAGGGACAAAATAAATTATAATCACAAAGATGCAAGTGGATGAAAAGCACTTACAGTAAGTACTCAAGTTATGTGGAACTGCAGATACAACCAAACACCATTAAATTATCTCACTTCTGGCCACAGCATACGATAGAGTTGCAGTGCAGGGCCTAGAGATTCTTAGAGAAGTATTCTCTCTAGGATTTTCTTGTGTCCTTCCACAACAACTATATGACAACTTCCAGGGGAAGTATGCCATACATTTTTTTTTGGAAGACCTAGAAAGACCATTTCCTCCCACAAGCTTGAGTTCTTTGCAGTGTGGGTCTTACTGTATCTTTATTTACTGATATTGACACAAGACCTTGGAGCCAATTACACAAAAGCAGGATATTAGTTCTGTCGCCAGATTCCAGGAAGGGGGATCACAATCCATGGACCTAGCGTGCCCTTCAACATATCACCAATTTTTTTTTCGTGTCAGAAGCAACCTGAGTTGCTTCTGGTGCGAGGGAATTGGCCGTCTGCAAGGACATTGCCCAGGGGACACCCAGATGTTTTGCTGTTTTTACCATCCCTGTGGGAGCCTTCTCTCATGTCCCCACATGGAGCTGGAGCTGATAGAGGGAGCTCATCTGCGCTCTCGCCGGGTGGGATTCGAACCTGGCAGCCTTCAGGTCAAGTTATAAGGCTTTAACCCACTACTCCACCGGGGGCTCCAATCTTCATCACCAATGAAGATGAGGTACTTGTGATGACTATCACAGCATAATCATGATGGTAGCAATTATTAATAAGGAAAAACAGTACTGTTCCATTATCCGGGCGGAGTCCAAACAGGGGCCTAGACAGAAAAGGATAGTCCATTTTATTGTGTGTGTGTGTGGGGGGGGGGAGTTGAAGGAGGAAAACCATTTCCCCTGTTTTTGTTGGTTATTCCCCCGCTTTCCCATGTCATAAACTAGGGTTGTTTCCAAGATGGTGACATGGGTGGAGGGAATAACAGGAAAACAGGATGAAACAGTTTTACTCCTTCAATCCTCCTCCCCCCATAAAATGGACTATCCTCCTCTGTCTACTGCCCCCTTTTGGCCTCCACCCAGAAAATGGAACAGTATCAGAAAAGCATATAAACCAGGAAAATCTGCAACAGTTTGCTTTTGCATGGAACAATTTAAAAGCAGTTGAAAAAGTGGGATGACAAGAAGATTAATCACAATAATTTCAGAATATGACTTAATGAAATAGGCTTGAATTCTAATGGTGTCTTTACATGCGCATATTTTCCCCTACAAAAGTGCTTGCCATTTTTGTCTGGTGAAGAGAAGTTTCATTCAATCTAAAGTTGCAGAAAATTAGACTGAAGGCAAGGAGGAAACGGATATAAATTTGGAACTTATAATATTTGTATATGTACTATACAAATAGAAGCCTGTGACCCCTTACTGAAAATATATTGTCTGAGAAATGATTATGAAAGACTAATAGATGAAAGTATTGCACCGTATGCAACAAACACCTGCAATGTATGTATATTTGAATGAATGAAAATAAATAAACATTATATATATATATATAAAGTTGCAGACAATGTATTCGTTGTTCATGAATGCACGTTGTGTATGGAAGTGCATTTGTTCATTGGTTGCACTTTTCATTGCAGATCTCCCACCTTGGTCCATTTATCATTCAATGTAAGAGATGTGAATTAAAAAAAAGTACCACACTACATGCAGAGATGTACTCTACACAGAAGCAATGTAGGGAAAGCAGAAAGCTTTTCTCAAAATCTGTTTTCCTTGAAATGCTAATTTTTCACATTTTGGGAGTTTTACATTAAGGGAAGTTTTCAAATATGTGATTCCCCCCCCCCCCCCCACACACACACACGGAGTTCAGCTTAAACAACTCAAAATGGCTTAGTAGAAAACATGTTTATGATGGAAATGTTCAGTCCTACTTTGCAACTACATGGGCATTGCCTTTACTCCTCAGTATGCCTTGCCTTTCCATTCTTGACTCATTTGTGAATTATTTTGGAGCACAAAAACAGCACCAGTTAAAGCAAAAGACAGCTACCCAGGATTAGAAGGTAAGTAAACAACTCTGCAGACACAGGGGGAAGGAGACAAAGAGGGAGACAAAGTTCACATTCAAGAATTGCAGCTATTTCTTATTTAAGCTAGGAAGCTTATTAATGAAAGATCGCTTACATTTTTATACGCTCCTTGGTTGCCAACATTTTATATTTATTTTTATATGCAGACTTTAGCTACATGCACTGGGTATATAAGTATCATGAAAAGGAAAACTCCAAGCCCTGTAAAGAGTACTTTATATATAGGAAATACAGTCATGTGTAAGTATCTATCTTTCCATTTCTCTATATAAAGTCACTCGAGACTCATTCACTGATGGGACTGTCACAGTTGTTAAAATACTTCCATAGTTAATAGGAACAGCTAGCTATCTCTACATTTAGTCCAAGATGTCCACTTTATAAAAAGAATCTGGAAATATTTTTTCATTCTCTTGTTCCGTGGAGGATTGGGGATTTTTCCCCAATGAAATGTAGATAATAGAAAATGAGCATTTGATGAAAATATAGTCCAGGATACCCAGTTTTCTAGATTCTCAAATTCCTGAAAATGCAATAATTATTTCTCCTCTGAGCTGGCCAGGAAGAGTAATAAAATGGACTGAACCTGGAAATAGCATTTCAGCTTTCCTCCTTTCGAAGGAATGATTCTCCCTAAAAGCTCTCATAAAGCTTTCTTCAGACTACATTGGACAGACTGGGACTGTGTTTTATAACCAAACTGTAATAATTCCAATAAATGCATTATTTTAAAGACAGAACGAAAACAACAGAATACAGTCATTCAAGAACACCATCATGGGGATTTGTCTTAGAATGTAAGTGAATAACAAATAGTGGTTTCAGAGAAAGAGCCAGTGTGGAAGTCATTTATGTCTGAGCTTCAATCACATTTGACTTAGCCTCTTTTGGGTTAGACACATACAAACCTATTTATTTCAGGTGGTGTTTTATCTCTGCAGAGAGCTTCTTTTACCTTCTTTTGCCTCGATCCCCAAATCCACTGTAGCTTTTTTCTCCCAGGAAGAGACAAAACTTTGAGGAAATACTTATTCCCTGTAATAAAGCCCTTTTTCCTGCCATAATGAGATCTCATCAAAGATATGTGCCTTAGCTTTTGGGCTTGAAAATTAAGTCTGTCTTACCTTGCAATGCCAATCATAAAACAATGCATACTAAATACAAAATACAGTAAAAAAATCCATATCCATGGAGAATATGTCCCTGAACTTCACATAGAAAAAGAAACTGTGGACCACAGTAAATCCTATTGAATTGAACAACTGCAGGTAGAAGTAGAACATACAATTGTGCTGGCAGACTTAGAAAATGCATAGAAAAAAACTCTTCAGAATTTGAGGTCCTTCAGCATGACTCAACTTCCAATGGAAACATATCATAATTTATAGCGGAGGACTTAGAAAATGCCTAGAGAGATTTTTTTTCAAGTGTGGATAAACAAAACTACAGATATGGGGGTCATACTGTATGTAGATGAGGACAAGTGGAAATCTATTATTTTCTTCACTCGAGAGGGGCTTTTTTTTTTCTAAAGAAGCATGTTCAAAATATGTTTGATGCTCCCCAACACATTTCCGATACATACATTTCTTTTTACATGCTACCACCTCTCTTCTATCTTCCTTTTTCTTTCCATCTAGTGTTGTTGGATTATAACTCACATCAGCCATGGCCAGCATAAGCAATGGTGAAGGATCATGGGAATAGCAGTCCAGGAACATTTAGGAGAATTATTCATTACTGAAGCATGTTCTACCCAGGGTGACCCAAATTTCTCCCTATGTTCTCCATTCTAGGATTAGAATTCCATAAGGGACACTAGAGACACACAAGCATCTCTGTGCCAAGTGCACTACTGCAAACATGAACTTAAAGGCTGCTGTTCAACCACTTCTGTAGGGTAACGTATGTGTGCATGTGTGGAGAACTCAGGCAGGGGGGAATCTTTATATCCCACCACTGCCACCAATTGTGGATATGTGGGGTAGAGGAGGAATCTTTTTATTAATTATATTATTATATTTTTAACTATATCCGCTGCCACCAATATAAATATGTTTTATCTAACCGCTGCCACCAATTGTGGAGATGTCAGGCAGAGGGGAATTTATCTTCTTTATTCTTCTTATTTACTTTAGATGGTGTCGTAACTTAGTTTTGAATGTATGTGACAGAGACTTGGATATGGAAGAACAAAAAATAAGTTTATTTCAGGCACAGAGCTTAGTGATTACAGTAACTTCTTTAAAGGCACTTAGATAATGGTTGCAAAGCTATCAACTGATCACTTTGGATCTAACTGGGATTACTTCCACTTACTACTCAGACTCTACAAATAAACTTAAACAAGTCACCTAACTTGCTTAATTCGACACCACTAGAGATCTGAGTTTCCCTGGTACCCCTAACCTGGAACCAGTGTCTTCCCTGTGACTAAAAATCACAGACTAAACTGTTTTTTTAAAATATTCCCTCCTTTTCCTTCAAATGGCGGTTGGCTCCGCCCTCGTTGCTATGGTAACCTGCCTGAGAATGCTGAGCTGGTTACCATCCCCCACGCAATGGTAAAAAATACTTACCCTTTTAAACATATTTAAACATGACTTTTAAAACAAAATTAAACAAACATGATATCTATAAATCAAAATAAAAACACACTTCTTTACAGCATGTCATACCGACAAGATATTTATCCTACGTTTATATTTAATACACTTTTTACTGTGCAAATCTTCACCTCCTGCTTTTATATATCAAACTGAAGCCTACATTCTAAGGTTGGAAATTAGAGTGACATTGACCCTTCTGACAGATTCCAGCTCTAGATAACTTTAGCTGATGTTGGAAAGTGTCCATGTGTCACATACTATCACTGAGGAATAGAGCTCTGGTTTTGGATTTCTGCTTCCGATGCTTGTCTTTAGTGTGTCCACAGAATATACACTGGGGAAATCTACATTTACTGGAAACTGTTCCTGGACTTTGGTAGAAGGTAGTATAGAATCTTATAGATTTGGGCTATGGATCACTTCAGTGAATGTTTGTGATTGTGATACACTAAGTCAATTGAGTTCTTCTAATACATACCACATGCAAAAATTATAGTGTCCTTTTTCCCGGCTTTTATATATTTTCCTATATATTCAACTTGCTACATGAAGATGATGATATGGGTCATCTATTTCAGCAGTAATTCCACGAGGAAAGGTGTTGTATCCTGATATTCAGGGCATGAAACTTGAGCCACTATTCTTGGAATGTCTGTCTTTAAGAGCTCGTGTGATTTATGCCCTGGGCCAATAGCTTTCCAGTAGTCAATGAAGTTCATTTCCTAATGTAAACAGAACACAGAATAGCTAGGTGGTATAAAACACTGAAAGCATTATATATTTCCCTTCTTTTTTCTATGGTATCCCTTCTTGACAATATAGCACCCTAGTGACCTATTGTCAGGGCTACCACATGTCTCAAACTGGTGTCTGTAACTCTTCATTTGGATTGCTATAAACTCATCAGCAGGCTGCTGTGTTTGCATACTACTGAAAAGCAACAGATCAGCACAAATGCTTGTCAAACCTATTAACTGCTGCATTTAAATCTGCTATTAATCCCCAGGCTCAGCATCCCTAGAATTATTGCCTGTGCTCTCTGATGGTTGATGAAAACAAGGAATTAGGAAAGATGAAATGTTTATATTCACTGGTACATAGACTATCTAGACACATATTGCATGGTACATCAAGGAATATTTGGCCCTCTCTAGATATTCCTCGAGGGAGCCCCCGGTGGCGTAGTGGGTTAAACCTCTGAGCTGCTGAACTTGCTGATTGAAAGGGCGGCAGTTCGGATCTGGGGAGCGGGATGAGCTTCCACTGTTAGCCTCACCTTCTGCCAACCTAGCAGTTCGAAAACATGCAAATGTGAGAAGATCAATAGGCACCACTCCAGCGGGAAGGTAACTGTCTACTGAGCATCTTCATTGCTTTCAATGGGAGATTTAAATCCTTTTTATTTTAGTAAATGTAAAATATGTGTCTTAATTGTGCATTTCTGCATGATCTTGTGCCTTTTCAGTTTCATTTATTTATGTATTTATGTACTTTATTGTTTTCAATTTTACTTTTCTCCCACCTTTCTCCTATTACAGGGACTGAAGGTGTCCATTTTATGTGCTCCTGCCTTGAGGAACTTTTCACTTTATCTTACCATCTTTTAAAAAAATAACCCATGGAAGTTGCAGATAATATAAGGATGCTTCCAACTTCTAGTTATAATCACTGAATAATCACTAAATAATCTGAACATAACGTATGCAGTAGAGAGGAAACCCCTGCCCCTCAGTTTTGTTTTACTTGATCTGTTTTATAAGGTCCATGGTTGTTTTGCATGATATCTTTGTAATAAAAGCAGCTGCTTTGAACATTTTCAGACGCAAGAAATGGTAACCCTGACAACAGAAACCATGGAGCATGTGTGATCTTTCAGTCCAGCACCTGCATCATTGATTCACACCCTCATATATTCTTCCCATAATATTCACAGATCAAATTCATTAGCTTTGTTCAATACAATAGCGTTGCATTTTGAAAATGTTATCCTTTCTAACTTCCTTCTCTATTGCTGTTTCTGTTCCTCCCTGAACCTGAAACAACAGATTCTCTTATTGAAGGACTTTGAGGTGCAACAGCTTTGATGACATTATACCTGGGAATAGGGATACATTTCAATTCAATTTTTTCATAATAATTTTGCAAAATTTGTAAATTTCTTCAGAATAGAAAGAACTTGAAAGTTTAAAAGAACTGAATGTAAGAGGAACCCAAATTGAAAGATTCACATTTCCTGATGCAGAAGTCTGCGTGCTTAAACTTTAAAACCCTAGAATATTCACATCCAAATGTGGTCAAGATGGCAAATAATATGAGGAATAATATAGAAACAAAGGCAGCCTGGATTAGTTTTCTTTTGCTTGAGCTAACTGGGAAGTACAGTACTCCGCACTACTGAGTTAATTAAGTACAAATTACATTTGCACCTTGAACTCAGTTTGCAGTGATTAAAATAAGCTGAGGACAAGGGAGGGAGGGAGGAGGAGGAGCAGAGGGAATGTGGGATACTTCAAAAGCAGCTGGAAAATGGCATGGCAGAGGATTAACTGGGGTTGTTCCTGCCAATTCAGAACAGCTGAAGGATTCATAATTCTGTCTGTTCCACCACATTAGAGCTGAATTTCAGATAACACATTTTTCTTCTGAGGACTTCCTTAACATTCACAGCAAACCAAGTTTATGGGAAAGAATCACGGACAGGGTACATCCAGCTCAGCTCAATTTATATCAAGTTGGTTGTTCTGAAGAAAACCACTGTATGCACTACTGATTCCAAATGCTGCTGTTGTGTGTCTTCAAGAAATTTCCAACTTATGGTGACCCTAAGACAACCCTATCAAGGAGTTTTCTTGGCTAATTTTGTTCTGAGGAGTTTTGCCTTTGCCTTCCTCTGAGATTGAGAGAATTTGATTTTTAACTCTGATCTCCATTCAGCATTCTAACCCACTATAGCCTTCTGAGGCCCTTTCACACTGCCCTTTATCCCAGGTTCTGATCCCAGATTATCTGCTTATCCCATATTATCTGGCAGTGTAGACTCATATAATCCAGGTCAAAGCAAATAAACTGGGATCAGATCCTGGGATATAGGGCAGCGTAGATCCAGCCTGATTCTCAATTTTATGTTTTTTCTCTCCGTTTTCTTCTTGGATAAGAATACTTTCTATAACATTATAAACTGCTACCAATAAAAGTATGGTGTTGTTAATATAACTGGGTGTATTCTTTCATCCTTCCTGTTCTTGCTCTGACCTGAAAATGAAAAATATTTAATCTTGCTCAAACTAAATAATGGTAACAAAATCAGGGGCAGGCAATTGTGGAAAGTCAGCAACTAAATTTTCTGTTTTTGCTGATACCATCTGCTCACAATGTACCACTGTCTTTACATTGGCCTAGAATGTCATAGGTTTATTGATACCTAATTTCTGATTTTTAATGTAACCAGGTTTACTCCATAGCCCATGTCAGATATTCAAAACATGTACAATGTTTACACATGAGGAAAAGAGCAGGGATGAGTATCCTAACTGTGCATTAAATCAAACTACCATTCCCAGCAAGAGGTGACCCAGCAAATTTACTACTGAATAGTAAGTCAATAATTATGCTAATTAATTCAGTATTCAGTGGGTCTATTCCAGTTCACTTAGCAACTGGACTTAAGACACAAGCTGCCGGTTTCTCCTCTTCTCCTTATTGCTTTCCATGCATGTTTTGCTATGACTTTGACAAGAGATTGGGAACTGTGGCTGTTGAGATATCTTCAAGCTATAACCCCAAGAATTGCTTATAATTAGGTCTAGTCAATAGGACTGATGGGAGTTTTAGGCCAATAACCTGCTGCCTACTCCTATTGCAGATTCTTCCATAATTCAAGAAGAATATTGACAAGCTGGAAGGTGTCCAGAGAAGGGCTACAAAACTGATTAAAGGTTTGGAAACCAAGCCCTATGAGGAATGGTTTAGGGAATTGGGTATGTTTTTCTTGAAGAAAAGTATCCTGTGATGGGACATGATAGGAAAAGGTAAAGGTTTCCCCTGACGTTAAGTCCAGTCGTGACCAATTCTGGGGGTTAGTGCTCATCTCCACTTGTATGTTCTCCAACTGTTCTGATTTATCAGGGACATTCCTCTATCATCAGAAATTTTCAGCTGCTTTTCAAATGGCTTAGGGCCCTTCCACACAGCCATATAACCCAAAATATCAAGGCAGAAAATCCAACTGGGTTATCTGAGTTCACACTGCCATGTAATCCAGTTCAATGTGGATTTTATACAGCTGTGTGGATGGAGCCTAAGGGTGCAGCTGCACTATAGAATTGACACAGTTTGACACCATTGTAATTGCCAAGTCTCAATGCTGTAGAATCATGGGATTTATAATTTTGTAAAGCCTTTAGCTTACTCTGCCTGAGTGTGCTGGTACCCCACCAAATTACAAATCCCAGAATCCATAAAGTCAAAAGACACACATGCCTCGCTTTCAAATGGATATGGACATGTAGATGTTACACATGTTTTGCTTACTAACCTGATTTCAATTTATAGTCCTTGACAGCTGGCTATTGAAAAAGGGAGAACAAAGAGTATAATATACTACCTACCTGGAGACAGATATATTTCCCCTACGAACATTTTGTAAGAAAGCAAGAAAGCTTCACTCTGTTATTTGTTTGGAAATTGTCCATTCAGGACCACCCCATTCTTCTATAGCATTTGTTTACAAACATCATAACTGCCTTTAAGACCTCAACCCAATTTCTTTTTAAATGTAATTATTTATTGTTTCAGCAGAATGAAGATGACATAAACATAGCTTAGAAAAAAAATGTAAAGCAAACAATGAAAAACAGATAATTTAGTAAGGATACATATAGCACACAATTGGAAACCTTCAAAATGAAATTATTTTACAATGATCTTGAGGGACTTGTATCTAGGATATATGAATAGAATTAAAATGGATACATATTGCATGAAATATTGCTTATTTTATGTGATTTTTAAAAAAATCTTCATGTAAAGGGTAAGTTTTTCCAGCAATAAATGGTCCCAAAGTCTTCAAACCAAGCACTGACCACTAAGTTTGCCATTTTTGCTCATGCACCATTAAGGAATTCTGATCAAACTTTTTAGTTTTTTGTTCAAATCCAAACTCAGATTTGTAACACTGTCTGCTACCTCATTTTAGTCCCCTTTTTGTGTCCTGAATTGAACTCTTGCCAGTTGCCCTCTGTCTGTAAAGAATATTAATAGGATGGATACACAACCAAAGTTTGGACATACTGTGAGACAACATGATTCTTTTTAAAAGAAAATAATGCTTGGGAATGCTGAAGACAATAGGGGAAAAAAATCAAAACCACATTACATGTACATTGATTCATTCAGTGAAGCCATAGCCCTAAGTTTGAAAGACTTCATCTTGGATGTTAATAAAAGGTTCTTTTGGAAATCCTACATTCCAAAGTGTCACCATAACTCAAAGCTGACTTGATACCACATAAGTATAACTGCAAATCTAATAAACACGTTGTATATAAATGCAGGGGTAGCCATGTTGATCATAAGACAGATAATTTTGTATTTTTGGTTCGCCTAGTAAGGATGCAACTATGGTAATTCTCATTAATCATCATCTTTCTTGACCTTGAGTAGACAGATACTGTCCAACACACATTTTGGTGCCTCAAATGCTAGACCTGTTTATGGGTATATTTGACTTGTTGATTCCAAAAATGGCACAAGTTGTTCCCTATCAGCTTTAGTCTTTGACATACAGAACATATACCATATGCTCACCAACAGAAAACCACAATAACCATATCTAAGAAACTAGACCTGATGAGATTTATCTACACAGTACACAAAGCCTACACTATTTCATCTGAAGCTGTGTTGGCATATAGTGCTTTGGAACACATCTTCCTTGGTCTAAATTTGGTTCCATATTTTGACTGAGCTTCTAGTCTGAGGGAGAATTGGGTCTATGAATCAGACTCCTAATCTGTGACATCTTGGGATTTTTTTTCTATCACCGATTACAGCCTGCAAATCAGCTTTGCTGGCAGATTGTTTTGAGACGAGAATGATGAAATCATACCTTTGCCATATCTTACCGCCAACATGCCCAATACTGATACTTTTTTTCTAGTGCTCTACCTATGGTGCATTTAAAAGTGCATATAAAGACAATAAAAAAATTTGTCCAACACACAAAATTCCATATTATCCCACCTAGGCCACAGCCCATTTTAATCACAGAAATAGTTACTTCATGACATATTGTTATGATTTTCTAATCTATAACAAAAATAATAGCATTGAGATCTCTGTGAGATCTGAAAGAAACATTTTCATCTGGGAAAATAAGATTTTCAATAAAATCAGCAATAACTGTTCAGTTTATACAACAGTTCCACATCCAATTATGAACTCAACTCAAACCTTAATCAAGTAAAGCACAATCAATAAACCATCTGAGTCAGGGTACTTTGCATTTAATCAGTGTAGTCCCCTGACTTCAATTGGAGCAAATGAATTCAAATCCTTGTACTGTGATATCCAAACCATTTAGCCATATGCTTTGACTTTAAAATGTTATAAGGATCAAATTTATGGGAAACACTTGATAACAGTGGGGTGCTTATAAAAGTGCTTATGAAGTGTATTTATTCTACCTAGGTTTTGTTTAAGGTAACTGTCATGATGAGGAACTACCATTGTAGCTTCAACTTTGTAGTGCTGACAGAGTCTAGAAATTTTACTTTTGTGGAGATAGCAACTCTTAAAATCTCCCACCCAGCTTGCCCAGTTGTAGTCATGATGTCTGGGGTATTCTGGGAATTGTAATGCCTCCAAGAGTTAGATTTCCAAGTCCTGAGTTCAGATTACTAACAATGTACTCTTTACTTGTGCTCATTGACTCTACTTATTCCTGATCAAGAATATAAAAAAATACTTGTAAAGGGTGTCAAAATACCAGATTTAGAAAATAATGAACACTGAAGAGAATGTTCACATTTGGGATTTTTTTCTATGTAAAATATTCCTCTTTGCAAAATAGTTTTTATGGAGGAAAATGTACTTCTTGTGCAACCCCCCCCCCCCAAAAAAAAACAGTTTTGCACAATATTAACTGTTTTCTGAGCTAAAATGTTTTAATACAAAAACTGAATGTTTTAAAATTGTTTTGCAACTAATCATCTCAAATTATAAAAACAAGCCACATTCATAAAATGCACACAAACTCTTGTAACATTGTTCATTGTGGTGAAACATTTAACATGATTAATCCAGTTTAAGACTAATCTGGGGTAGAGGGGAAAAATCATTTATTGTATTCTTGCTTGTATACTTTATCTCCCCACCCCTAGTCGTTTTAATTCTCTTATATCTTATGCTTTATTTGTTTGGCAATAGAGGATCACCTGATAAATACCCAAAATCTATCATACATTTTCTCCTCCCATGAAATAAAAAAGAAACATATATGTTGACAAATCCTTCACAAAATATGTATCTTCAAGAAATCAGTAGAAAATCAACCCTGTGGCAGCTGCTGCGGCTGCTGTTGTTGTTATACTTATGTATATCTTCTACATCATTTTGGAACTCAAGGCATCTTACAATACTTAAACATAGTTAAAAAATTTACAGTGTGCAAAGGTTAAAGAGCTATTGAGCTTTCCACAAAAATTAAACCAGTTGAACACAACATTAAAAAAATAGGAATCACAGTAAATAAAAACCCAGTATGTGATATAAGACCCATTTCCTTCCCTTAAAAATCAGTTCTGAAAGGTCTGCCAGAAAAATAAAGTCTTTATCAACATACATGACATGAGAGATGGTAAAGGTAAAGGATGGTAAAAAAAACATCAAAACATCCAGGCGTTCCCTGGGTAATGTCCTTGCAGATGGCCAAGACTCTCACACCAGAAGCAATTTCTCAAGTCGCTCTTTACATGGAAAACAACAACAACAACAACATACCTACAAAAAGATTGTAAGGGGAGTACCAATTTAATCTTTTGGGGAAGGCAATTATAGAGCCTTGGAGCAATAGGAATGCAGCTTTTTTTACTTGTTATTCTTTTCTTCCAATCTGATTCTTTAAAACATCTGTAGCCATTGAACAAGTGCCTGTGTAAGCCGCCTTGAGTCCCCTTCAGGATGGAGAAAGGCAGGGTACAAATGGGATAAATAAAGGAATAAATAAATAAATGCAATTAGCTGAATACATAGAATCATAGAATCATAGAATAGTAGAGTTGGAAGAGACCTCATGGGCCATCTAGTCCAACCCCCTGCCAAGAAGCAGGAAATCGCATTCAAAGCACCCCCGACAGATGGCCATCCAGCCTCTGCTTAAAAGCCTCCAAGGAAGGAGCCTCCACCACGTCCAGGGCAGAGAGTTCCACTGCCGAACAGCCCTCACAGTGAGGAAGTTCTTCCTGATGTTCAGGTGGAATCTCCTTTCTTGTAGTTTGAAGCCATTGTTCCGTGTCCTAGTCTGCAGGGCAGCAGAAAACAAGCTTGCTCCCTCCTCCCTATGACTTCCCCTCATGTATTTGTACATGGCTATCATGTCTCGTCTTAGCCTTCTCTTCTGCAGGCTAAACATGCCCAGTTCTTTAAGCCTCTCCTCATAGGGCTTGTTCTCCAGACCGTTGATCATTTTAGTTGCCCTCCTCTGGACGCTTTCCAGCTTGTCAACATCTCCCTTCAACTGCATTGCCCAGAATTGGACACAGTGTGATTCCAGGTGTGGCCTGACCAAGGCAGAATAGAGGGGGAGCATGACTACCCTGGATCTAGATGCTATACCCCTATTGATGCAGGCCAGAATCCCATTGGCTTTCTTAGCAGCCGCATCACATTGCTGGCTCATGTTTAACTTGTTGTCCACAAGAACTCAATACCATTCTATATACCTTTTGTATACCTTTAATGCTACGGTTCTTTTAAATTGTGAGCTGCTTTGAGTCACCATTTTAGGGGGAAAGATGGACATAAATAAATAAATAATCCTCCTCTACATTTCGTCTTAGAGATAACAAAAATTAATTTTCACATTTTTCTTCCCACTGCAGTTTTAATGAACTATTTGCAATTTGAGACATATTCTGCTCAAAACATCAGGGGTTAGAGTAGTGGATCCTTCTCAATCAAATAAGGAACTAGAAGACCTACAAGGCAGGGGGTTGGACTATATGGCCAATGTGATGTCTTCCAACTCTATGATTCTATGACCAAGCCTAGATCAAACATCCTGCATTTCAGGGTATATCTACACTGTAGCATTAAGGTAGTTTGACACCATTTTAACTGTCACTGTTCAGTGCTATGAAATTCTGAGATTTGTAGTTTGGTGATGCATCAGTGCTCTTTGGAGAAGAAGTCTAAAGACCTTGTAAACTCCCATAATTTCAGAACACTGAGCAAAGACAGATAAAGTGCAATCAAACTTCATTCATTCGACAGTGTAGATGAACCCTAAAATTTACTTTTATCATGAATGCATGCCATTTCTCTTTGTATTCAGGAAAACTCAGAAATGGACATTGAAACAAAACCTGTATTAGACATTTTATGTGAATGAAGTTTGTAGATGTACAATGAGGGTCATCTCCCATCCTGTTTGTCCATGTACTACAAGCATGGACAAACAGGACAAATGGTGTTGCTGACAGAAATGTCATACAGAATCTTGCTTGATGCTCCTAAAGAAGATTGATGAATTGTGGCCTGGTTACTAAGTTAATTTGGTTGCCTTTATGCTGAATTCAACAGTTTTCCAGTGTTCAATGGCTGGGTCCCTAATAGTAGTCTCCATAAGAGGAGACCTATTGGATCAATGAAATTTACAGAAGTGTTGACAGGTCAATTCAAATATTGAGTCAATTAGTCTGTTTTGGTTTGGATTACTAATAGGATTCAGTTCAGTGGATTCAGAGTGAATTGATAATTGGGGCAATGAAGATATCTTTTTGGCTGTTAGTTTTGGACTCCTCAACCTGTCCTCCACTCCTGAACCCAAATTACTCTGCTGAAGGTACTGTTGTATTGCAATGGCTTTCAGCTGCCAGTTTATGGAATTAGTCAGTAGGATCACCTTCTCCCTCACTAAAAGCAACAATATGTCCTGGGCCATCTCTTAATGGGTACATGTTGTTTTATTAGCATCTACAGCTCCAAACATGTTGTGGCTGCTCCTTGTTAACAAGAGAAGAGAGGCATGTGGTTGAACAATCCTCAGCTCACTTATTCTGAAGCACAGCTGCCAAGTCCAAGGGGAGTGTTCCAAAGTGTTAGTGGTTAGTGGCTTTTGCTTGCTTCACATTTCTGTGGCACTGCATGATCAAGTTTTATTGCATTTGTAATTGTTTTGACATAGTCTCGTACAACCCTGTTCAGCTCTGCCTCTAAGCTTCAGACCAGGTTTAGACCTTTGTTCCAAAATCAGTATACCTAAAAATGCATTACCAACTTTCACAACATTCATTTCTATGTAGGTTTCCAGCTTCTTGGCAGGGGGTTGGACTGGATGGCCCGTAAGGTCTCTTCCAACTCTATGATTCTTAGTGTAGTTCAAGAGCCAGCATGGTGCAATGACTTAAGTGCTGGACTACAACTCTAGAGAAAAGGTTCAAATCCTTGCTCAGACATATCTGTTCTTCCCCATTTAAAACATTTGCCTTCTTGGCCACACTTTGACATTGCTTGGCTACACATGTCCCAGTTCTTAACTGTGAAATGTTGGAGAATATGAAAGCATGCACATATTTCATCAACTGTGGCCCCTTCTAGACTGCCCTATATCCCAGGATCTGATCCCAGGATATCTTCTTATCCCAGATTATTTGGCAGTGTAGACTTATATAATCCAGTTTAAAACAGATAATCTGGGATCAGATCCTGGATATAGAGAAGTGTAGATCCAATCTGTGATAGGATTGCGCACAAACACCTTTCTCAAGAATGGAGAATGTGCTTAGACAATTAAATCAAGATCTGTAAACACACAGACAAAAACAGAGATTTGTTTACCCTGTGATATCAACAACTACTAGTCCCAGTGTAGGAAAAACACCTGGTGAAAGAGCAAAGCACAGCACCATAAAACAACAGAAGCCAGTACTGTGACTTCTAGCTTTGTTGGCTGCAAATCATACTCACTGCTTTCATGCAGCTTTGCGTTATAGTAACATTACAGCACAAATTCAAAGTATCGAATAACATTTTTTGCATTCTATTTGGACCTAAAATATATATCAGGACTGGATGAAGTTTTGCTGCTCTGCATTGTTGCTGTTAATGTGTCTTCATTTCCATCCTGACTTACTGTGACCCTATAGTAGGGTTTTCCTGGCAAGAATTATTCAGAGGAGATGGACCTTTACCTTGTCCTTTGGCTGAAAAAGTCACCTCATGGGTTTTCATGGCTGAATAGAGATCTGAACTCTGGACTCCCAGTCGCTGTCCAGTACTCAGACTATCACAACATGCTGACTCATGTGAAAGAAGGAGATGAGCAAATCTGCCAGTCCATCACAACTCCAGTGGAGGTGGGATACAGGGATGACTCTGATAGAAGTCAGATAGGAAAAAAAAAAACTTGGCACAGAGAAAGCTGTAACAGAGAAAGGATTGTCTGCTAGGGGTTGTGGCATCTGTAAATTATCAAACAGTATAGTGCTTAATATCTGAGCTAATTCTGTATGAATAAATTCTACAAATGGGCAAAAATCCAAATACAGTAGAGTTTCACTTATCCAACATAAACGGGCCGGCAGAACATTGGATAAGCAAATATGTTGGATAATAAGGAGGGATTAAGGAAAAGCCTATTAAACATCAAATTAGGTTATGCTTTTACAAATTAAGCACCAAAACAGCATGTTATACAACAAATTTAACAGAAAGGTAGTTCAATATGCAATAATGCTATGTAGTAATTACTGTATTTACGAATTTAGCACCAAAATATCACGATGTGACTACAAAAATGCATTGGATAATCCAGAATGTTGGATAAGCGAGTGTTGGATAAGTGAGACTCTACTATATTCCAAAATCTGATATTGTCCACATGGGTTGTTGAGTTATGACACCTTTGCTTTTTGATGGTTTAATGTACACAAAATTGGCATCCAAACACTGTGTGTAAAATTTGACTTCAGGCTATATTTATAAGGTCCATATGAAACGTAAATTAATTTCATGTTTAGACTTAGGTCTCATCTTCAAGATTTTGCATTATGTATGTATATGCAAATACAAGTATTTCCAAATAAATAAAAAAAATGCAAAATACATCTGGTTCTGAGTATTTCCCAATAAGGAATACTCAATCTGTGCTTATTTATTCTTTTTTTTTTTACAAAGCTTTTCCTATTAAGTTTTAAGATTGGCCATGTCTGACACAGTGAATGTACTAAACAACACGTTTGCTGGGTCATATAGTGCCTTGAGGTCCAAGTACCCATTCTAGAAAGTGGTCTTGAGGGTAAAGGGGACAAAGTGAATGACCAGGGAACTAGGGCTTGGATCAGATTGGGCAACTCTCTCTACTTTACAATCACTACACTATGCTGACTCTATAGAGATATTTCACATATTTTCCACAAATCTTTCTAAGATTTGTGTTGTGAAATTTCATAGTTAAAATTTTTTTTATTCTAGTCTGAAAAGAGCATGAACCAACCTGACCTACATTATTGAGATTTACAAGAAACAACTACTAATTTTCAGTATCCATATAATTTCCTTCCCTTCCTGCCAGTGGCTATGAAATAAACTAAATCAATATTTCACCAAGCTAAAACTCATCAAAAACTTTGAGCAATTTACACAGGGGAAGAACACTCAAGCCACCCATTCATATTATCTCTACCAAATATGACGTTGCAAGTGACATTGGGCTCTATTATTTTGCTGCCTGATCAAAGATGGGGCAGATTAATTTTTGTAGTCCAGTTCCCAGAATCCCCAGCCAGCATGGGAGAATTCTAAAAATTCTAGGAGTTGGAATTTTTTGTTAAAAAAAAATGAGGCAAGTGCAGAAGGTGATTGGTCTGGCGGAGAATCTTATTTCAGTATTGAGAATGGGATGAGAATGCTTCACCTTTTCCAGCTAAGTTAGAAGGTGCTAGGTGATCAATATGGCAGACATGATCTTGTCTTCGAATACAGGAAAATGGCTGGGAGACTCAAATGGAATGGACAGAGAGGTGCTGCTGTCCCTAACATCTGCCTCCTGAGGTGGTTGAGTCAATACACCCAACAGACAGGCTAGCCTTAGAGGCAGCTATGCTACACTGCTATAAAGAACAGAATCTGGTGATGAAGGGATGTCCTCTTATGTATCTGTAAGTCATTTAAGACTTTAGCCATTGGCAAAAACATCTTGAGTAGGGTTCAGAAATGAACTGACCAACCAGGAGTTAATTTTTAGCCTTTTGCAATTCTAAAAGAATTAAAAACAAACCAAAGGGTATAATGCAAGGGGCACATGGCTCAAGCTGTAATAGTTAGATGAAGCTCTACAGAATTGATTACACTATAATTCTTAATTACATGGAGTGGACTATCTACATCTCACAGAATAAATATTCACTTTTGGCTAATCTCTTCAGAAGCGTTTGCTTGCTTAACCTTGACCAATATCAAGCCTGCTGGGAACCATTAATCAAAAACATTATCCATCGTGTTACAAAGAGATAGGCTTTAGTTGCTAATTTGCAGATCTTAAAGCAACTTTTCAAAGTCAGCCCATGACTGAGCCACTGATGTGTCCCCCAGGGGAAACACCATTAAATTCAGGTCCCTTTGAGGCCTATTGATAATTCCAATTAGAGTGGGCCTGTTAAGTCAATTATTGAATGTAGAGTCTGATCGCTGATTTCTCTGATCACTGCAGTGGGAGGGCAATGGCAGTGGCACTGGGTTGAAGTGGACCCAATCCAGCTATTTAACCCGCTGCAAAGGTCTAGATACACTGGGGTCTCCTACAAACTCCTTAGTATCCCCCGACATTGATTGCAGCAAGTCAAGATCAAACAAAGGTAAGAAAACTCGGCATATGTACTGGACATCTTCATGTATTGTGAAGGCAGACAGCAGTGAATTCACAGTGAATATGAGTTTTCTTGTTAGCCCTATGGTTTGCTCACAGACATTACCAGAGGAACAAGAGGTCTAGTTTCTTACCCATCTCAGTTCAGAGAGTGAGGCTACTTCTGAACAGAGCCCTCATAATACAAGCTACATAATTGTTCCCTCACAAAGAAGCTGGGATCCATGCCTTCCAATTATCACAATTGTCCCTATCTTCCCACTTATATATGCAGATTATGTTAAATGTCCTAGTACCTCTCATCACCTCCCACATTCTCCATTTGTACTCAAACCTTCTGCAAACTATGTTCAAAATGTAAAAGCAATTTATATTTGTTAGCAGTGTGGTGAGGAAGGTCATAATCTTGTGTGTCCCAGTAGATTTGTTCAGCAGTGGAACTCTCTGCCCTGGAGTGTGCTGAAGGCTCCTTCTTTGAAGGCTTTTAAGCAGAGACTGGATGGCCATCTGTCAAGGGTGCTTTGAATGCAATTTTCCTCCTTCTTGGCAGGGGGTTGGACTGGATGGCCCACGAGGTCTCTTCCAACTCTATGATTCTATGATTGTAGATTTGGGCAAAAACAAATTGCTGCAGCTTCTCCTGGCTGGTGTGCTTTTCCTCTTTTGTAACTTTTACAATTTTCTCCAAATGCTGGTGTTGCTTGAGCACATTGTCCCAGGTTCAGCATCCATTTCTTGGAATGTCAAATTACGCCAAAATCCAAAATTGTTCACATGAGTGGCTGAAATAGTGACACATTTGCTTTTTCAAGGTTCAATACACACATTTTAAATATTGTATGATATTACCTTCAAGTTATGTTTATAAGGTGTAAATGAAACATGAATTGATGTTGTGTTTAGGCTTGGGTCCCGTCTGCAAGATATCACATCATGTTGTACATGCAAATACAAGCATTCCAAAATCTAATAAAATACCCCAAAATCCAAAACACTTCTGAACCCAAGCATTTTAGATAAGGTATGCAAAATATTGCAGAATATGTCACTTTAACACAGGTGTTTTAGATTGCTTCAGCATGTCGTTACATTCCTTTTTTAGATTTCCAAACTGATAATCTTTTGTATGAATATGAATATTCTGAGCATGATTCACCCAACATTACACATTTGTAATTCCTACTGATTTCAGTTCTGCAGAATTCTACTGTTAAGTCTCTCCAAATAAAGTCAGTCATTCTTTATTTCTCAAACTTGGTTGAATAGTTCCAAGTAGTTGTAAAAAGGATGCATTGTCCTGATTAACTTGTTCATTCACTATGGCCTTAGTTTTGAACATTTAGTGGGAAACAGACCATTAGAATGGCACCATTGCTGTCAACATAGTATTATAGATGCCATACAGCATGTCATTTTTATCTGAGAAAGTGAAGGTTACCAGTGAGATAAACCAGGTCTAATACATTGCTAGCAAAACCTTATGGTTGGGAATGCTGGGACCTGCCAATTAGAACAAAGTCACCTGATATCTTGTATCAATAAACATGTCAATAAACTCAATTAGACATTTTCACATTCATGAGTAAGATTTATCAGAATAGATGTTTATATGGCCTTGGGAGTTGACACTTGTTAAATTCATTGCACACCATCCAATATATACAACAGGGGCAATCAGATTTGCCCTATCATTTTCATTCCCAATTCAAACATGTTGAAATAAAGCTCTCTGGATGCTACTTTCAAAACATGAAGTACTTGTAATCTTAAATTACTATTTTTAAAATAAATTAATTTTGTGCAAGTCACTTTGTGCTACAGAATAGCCAATTATAACCCCTCATTGTTGGAAAAAAATAACAGAAATCCCAAGTACTTAGGATTTGGCAGGCAGGGTGGCAGGCAAACAGAGAGTCTCTTTTATTCCAATATCCTCAACAGCCAAAATAAAACATTTTATAGATAGAGTTTCCCCCGCTTCTCTTTTTAGCTAAATTAAATTGTATTATAAGACAATTGAACTCCTAAAAGTTTTTTTCTTATTTGCATTTTATCAAATTAGGTTATAATATTTTTATTCAGACCCACTGCAGTCATAACAAATCATATTTCCTAGTATAAAATACATGCCTAGTATAAAACATGTCTTCAAATTGTATGCTATGTTCATGCTCCCTCTTTTTCCATAGTTATTTCTTTTCTTTCTGTTCTCTCTATTTGGAATGATAATTATGTCTTAATGCTAATTAGGTACTTTCATTGCTTAGCTAAACTGACCCTATTTTCAACCAAAAGCCACTTCTGGACATCCAGATAATCTCCCAGGATTTTCTGATAGTGATGCAGGGTAAAACCAGTAAACTAGAAAAACCGAAGTTAGGGATTGCTCCAGAGTTTGAGCAAAACTCTGAAGCATCTTTGCTTTAGGATAGTGTGGACAGCTAGAACAGCTCTAATGGAACCAGTCCATTGTTCACACAGCCAAGTACAACCATCACCTTTTCTCTGTATGTCCACACCA
The DNA here is from genome assembly GCF_035594765.1 of Anolis carolinensis. Lineage (NCBI taxonomy): Eukaryota > Metazoa > Chordata > Lepidosauria > Squamata > Anolidae > Anolis > Anolis carolinensis. The sequence goes on along the minus strand of NC_085844.1, from coordinate 24,593,996 downwards.
TCTTTGTCATTATGGCAGCCAGCCACGGAGTTCCGGGGATCTCCTGACCATTGTCCCTCCACCTTTACCCTGATTATGCAGATGCCTTACTGATGTCAGCAACAGCATCTGGTGATAGCTGGGATTTCTCTGCAGCTTTTGGTCAGCTGCTGTGGCAACAGGAACAACATAGAGATAAAGCTTCCATTCACCCCCAGGCTCCCCAGAGCAGCCGACCAGCCAATGGCATCCTTTGATGACATCCCAGGATAAAGTATCTTTCTACTGCACTTCAATGTAGCAGTGCTTTTCTTGAACTAGCTAATATGGGAGGCCATCAAGGCATTGCTTTTCCCCCTGAGGGACTGGTGCCATATTTGTGTTCATTAACTACAACTGTTTCTTTCTTTCTTGGAAAATTGCCATGGATAGGTAAGCAGTCAATGGACCACTACTCATGATTAGCACTGTTCTAGAGAAGACACCAGGCCCAACTGTCCTTCCTCCTTAAATAAAGGCATTGTGGTAAAGTAGCTATGGAGACCACCAGTCCCACGGTAGCAATGCCAGTTTCTCTAGCCAGTACATTCACAGTGCTTGAGTCTCTGCAAAAAGACCTTGCTCATACTAAGGTGTCACCTCAAGCCATGGGACATCTTCTACCACTCCTGCTGTTCTAAATAAAACAGCATACCAGTGTTTCCAAACTCTGGCTCTCCTGATCATTGGCCAAGGTAGTTAAGGCATCTCACAGTTGAAGCCCAAAATACTTGGAGGATGAGGGTTAGTGCTAGCATTAGTTTGGCAGAGAACTTATTCCACCAAAAATTGTGCAACTATGGTTAGATATAAGCTGCCATATCATACAGTTTGAATTGCATCGAACTGCAATGTTCTATGGGTCTGCAATGACCATATAATTCAGTTTAAACTGCATTATACAGCAGTTTAGATTCATATAATAAGGTGCAAGACAGCCTCTCTGGCACACACACTTCCACTCTGCTACAGATAGAACCCTGCACTTCTTTGAAATATTCAAAGTAATGATATGCTTTCCCCAAGACAAATTCTCAGTCTTATCAAACATGGCCAGTTTACCTCTAAGAAAAAGGAAGATCCCCCCGCATACAAAAATTCACTAAGGTATTTTTACCAGCAAGATATGTAGATATCCTTAAAGGATATCTACAACTGTTTCTTTTTGTACGACCTCATCACATTGTGAAATGCCCCTTCATAGAACGCTTTGCCGACGTAGCCGGCACGGATCTTATCGCATGATACATAGCTAGCTACTTCCGGTAGGGCTCTATGCTGGCTGTGTTGGCAAAATGTTTTACGATGGGGAACTCCAGAGTACTTTGGGAACCAGGGCCGGCCCCACTATGGAGGCACCTGACGCCGCCGCCTCGGGCGCAGGCCCGGGGGGGCGCCGTCAGGCTGGGCGGGAGGCGGGGCACCGCCCTGACGGTGCCCCGCCTCCCGCCCAGTGCGCCCTGGCCCGTCTGGCCTTTCCTAGCTGGCCAGAATGCAGCGGAGGTCCCTGCAGGCCGCAATCGCGGCCTACAGGGACCTCCGCTGCAGTCTGGCCTGCTAGGAAAGGCCAGACGGGCGAGCGGGAGTAGCGGAGGCGGAGCCAGCTCTGACGCCGCTCCCCCCCCGCCCAGCGTGCCCTGGCCCCGCCTCCCACGCTGCGTGGGAGGCGGGGCCAGGGCACGCTGGGCGGGGGGGCGGCGCCAGAGCTGGCTCCGCCTCCGCTACTCCCGCTCGCCCGTCTGGCCTTTCCTAGCAGGCCAGAAAGCAGCGGAGGTCCCTCCAGGCCGCAATCGCGGCCTGGAGGGACCTCCGCTGCTTTCTGGCCTGCTAGGAAAGGCCAGACGGGCGAGCGGGAGTAGCGGAGGCGGAGCCAGCTCTGGCGCCGCTCCCCCCCCCGCCCAGCGTGCCTTGGCCCCGCCTCCCACGCAGCGTGGGAGGCGGGGCCAGGGCACGCTGGGCGGGGGGGGCGGCGCCAGAGCTGGCCCCGCTTTCACGCTACTCCCGCTCGCCCGTCTGGCCTTTCCTAGCAGGCCAGAAAGCAGCGGAGGTCCCTCCAGGCCGCAATCGTGGCCTGGAGGGACCTCCGCTGCTTTCTGGCCTGCTAGGAAAGGCCAGACGGGCGAGCGGGAGTAGCGGAGGCGGAGCCAGCACTGACGCCGCTCCCCCCCCCCGCCCAGCGTGCCTTGGCCCCGCCTCCCACGCAGCGTGGGAGGCGGGGCCAGGGCACGCTGGGCGGGGGGGGAGCGGCGTCAGAGCTGGCCCCGCCTCCCACGCTACCCCCGCTCGCCCGTCTGGCCATTTCTAGCAGGCCAGAGTTAAGCGGAGGTTCCTCCAGGCCGCAATCGCGGCCTGGAGGAACCTCCGCTTAACTCTGGCCTGCTAGAAATGGCCAGACGGGCGAGCGGGGGTAGCGTGGGAGGCGGGGCCAGCTCTGGCCCCGCCCCCCCGCCCAGCGTGCCCTGGCCCCGCCTCCCACGTTGCGTGGGAGGCAGGGCCAAGGCACGCTGGGCGGGGGGGGAGCGGCGTCAGAGCTGGCCCCGCCTCCCACGATACCCCCGCTCGCCCGTCTGGCCATTTCTAGCAGGCCAGAGTTAAGCGGAGGTTCCTCCAGGCCGCAATCGCGGCCTGGAGGAACCTCCGCTTAACTCTGGCCTGCTAGAAATGGCCAGACGGGCGAGCGGGGGTAGCGTGGGAGGCGGGGCCAGCTCTGGCCCCGCCCCCCCGCCCAGCGTGCCCTGGCCCCGCCTCCCACGTTGCGTGGGAGGCGGGGCCAGGGCACGCTGGGCGGGGGGGGCGGGGCCAACTCTGGCCCCGCCCCCCTCACTATTCGCCCTGGCCCCGCCTCCCACGCAGCGTGGGAGGCGGGGCCAGGGCACGCTGGGCGGGGCCAGGGCGCCGGTGGCGGGGGCGCTTTTCAGCACCCCCGCTTCACCTCAAAAAATATCTCCGGCCGGCCCTGTTGGGAACTGTAGTTTGTGGCGAGGGGAACAGTCATCCCTAACAAATTCTAACCAAGTACAATTCCAAGATTTTTGGGAAATACATAGAACAGGGGTGGGTTCACAGCTTACATGGGCTGCATGTAGTATTTGGAGCCCAAAAAGACAGACCTTGAAACCATTCTAAAACTCCTGAAGACTTATTACACAAATTATTAATAGAATAAGCCCCCAACTATAGTGCTTTTTTGCATAGAAAATAATATCCCAGAACAGAAAATGCTGCTTTCTGTGTGTGCATGCTTCAGAAATGAGTTTTTTCCAAAGAGTTTCTTGCAGTAGGAAGAAAACTACTAAAATTACTCATTGTTTCCTTCAAGAATTAATTTAGTAAAGCATTACATCTTTAGGAAAAACCATGATGCACCCTAAGAAAATCTAATTTTTGAGGGAGGGAGGGAGGGAGGGAGGGAGGGAGGCAGGGAAGAAGAAGAAGAAGAAGAAGAAGGAGGAGGAGGAGGAGGAGGAGGAGGAGGAGAAGAAGAGGAAGAAGTTTGTCTGGAATGATTTCCAGCTATGTTACGTTATAAGGAAGGAAATGCTACAACGCTAAAAAATCATTGAGTCAAGACAAACAGTTATCATTGCAGCTCTATCACCAAAAGTAAGAGAACGGGGATGGAGAACAAATCACGTTCCACCCCAGACACACACAACTCAAAACATGGAAACACTCTTAGACCACTGCCATTGCCTTTTCCTTTTGTTTCATATCTTTTTAACTTAAAAAGCAATATAATCAATGGCTCTCTTGAACAAGCGGTCTTCCCGGACAATCTAAAAGAGGCAAGGGTTCGTCCCTTGCAAAAGAAGCCTAGCTTGGATCCCATGACCATTGCCAATTATCGTCCAATCTCTAACCTTCCATTCTTAGGTAAGATGATAGAGCGGGCTGTACTGGGACAATTGCAACAATTTTTGGATGATACAGCCGGCCTGGATCCTTTCCAGTCAGGCTTCCGCCCTGGTCATGGGACTGAGACAGTCCTGGTTGCCATCACAGATTAACTCCGTCGTCATTCTGATAGCGGCGGATCAGCACTTCTGGTACTTCTCGACCTTACCGCAGCGTTTGACACTGTTGACTATGACCTAATGATTCACCGTCTCACCATGTCCAGAGTTCGCGGTCAGGCCCTCAATTGGTTCAATTCATTTCTCCGAAACTGGAGCCAATGCGTGGAGTATATGGATCAAGTCTCTGACAGATCTCCCCTCCTATGTGGGGTACCCCAAGGTGCAATTCTCTCCCCTCTTCTCTTCAACATCTACGTTAGACCCCTTGCTAGTTTGGCTCAGAGTTTCGGCCTAGATTGCTATCAATATGCAGACGACACCCAACTCCTTCTGCGCTTGGAGCCTGGAGCAACGTCAATACCAGACAATTACACCTTATGTTTGGAGGCTCTGTCGAACTGGCTACGTGCTAGTAGACTGAAGGTGAACCCGGCGAAGACTGAGATTCTTTGGCATGGCCGCTTGACTGGTCTGACCCATTTGCTACCCACCTTCGATGGTGCTGCCCTATCTCCTTCGCCTACCGTTAAGAGCCTGGGTGTCGTTTTGGATTCACAGCTGACAATGGAAGCTCAGGTTGCTGCTGCTAGCAAACAGGCCCTTTTCCATCTACGACAATCAAGGCAACTGGCACCCTATCTATCTGATGAGGCTCTGGCAACAGTCATCCATGCCACGGTCACGTCTAGACTGGACTATTGCAACGCCCTGTATGTTGGCCTTCCGATGTCCACAACCCGAAAGCTCCATATTGTTCAGAATGCGGCAGCCAGGCTACTCACAAGAACACCCATGAAATGCCATATAACACCAGTGCTGCAGCATCTGCATTGGCTTCCAACTGATTACCATGGTCTATATAAGATGCTAGTTCTGACCTTTAAAATTCTTTACGGCCAGGGCCCATTGTACCTTAGGGACCGTCTCTCCTTCTCCCATCATCGGAGGTCGCAACGACCATCTCAACGCGACTTACTTTACATACCGGGTCCTAGAGACGTGCACTTGGAAAGGACCAGACGCAGAGCTTTTTCTATTTCTGCCCCTGCCTTATGGAATGCCTTGCTGCCCTATATGAGAGCCATGCGTGAGTTGGGGCCTTTTACCCTAGCACTCAAGACCTGGCTCTTTACTAGAGCTTTTAATCTATGTTAATTTTATCAATATTTATATGTATGTGTTTTTATCCTTTACAATTTTATCTTGTAAATCGCCTAGAGCATCTTGGATGGAGGGCGATTAATAAGTAATTAAATGATGATGATGATGATGATGATGATGATGATGAAAAACCTGAGACCAAAGAATTATCAAATCAACAATTTGTGGGCTGCTCTGGGGACTTTTTGATAAAGTGAGGTGGTTTAAGTGTTTTAAAAGCTAGTATGGGATAGTGGTTTGTGTGCCAGGTTAATTTTTTTGAATGTGAATTGTGCTGTCCCTAAATGTGGGATATGCTTTATCAATAAGAAATTTAATCCTGCTCATTAAAATTCTAGGGTTGGTGAAACACGATTCATGCCATTACAGTATCTATTGGGTTTGGTATCCCTAAGGGATGTCAAACTCTGTGCCATGATATAGTAAAATGATTCCCTTATATAAAATGGTAAAATTAGGATTTGCTTCTTGGATTTTCTTTTTTTCTTTTTCTTTTCTTTTTGGCAGAGGGAGATCTGAAGAGGGTTTCTTTCTCAGAAATATGTGTTTGCTATTCCTCCATCCTATTCAGAAGTGCCTTATGTTGATGGGTGGATTTGTTATACAGACCCTGTCAGACGTGCCGCCAAAAATGTCCCAGATTGCCGTGTCTTGCCAGTGGTCACACAAGGGGTGTGGGAATCTGTTTGCCCTCACCCCATTCTGTCGTGGCTTCCCCGCCTCATCACGTAGGGGAAGCCTCTTTTTGGTCACCTGACCCATCTTTCCTTATGGAAAAACTGGGAGTCATGGCCATTTTTTTATAGTGGCAGCACTTCAACCATGGAGCTGCCCAGAAGTTGTTTTCTAGGATGTGATGGAAGTCATTGGGCTCTGTGGCTGAAGACTGAAACTACTATTGGTCAGCAGAACAAAAGGTAGATGTGAAGAGGTTCTAAGAGGACTCAAATCACTTGTGATTTTGCAAAACAAATGCACTGATGAACACAAGGGGTATCTTGCTTGGCAGGAGCCAAATGGCATCAGCTTCCATGTGGCTTCCTGATATAGCAGGACTTGAGAACTACCAATCTGAGCAGGCAATATGATAACACAATGGCAAGCATGAGCTGCTGTTAGCATCAAGAAGGCAACTCTTCTCTTTTTCTAAATAGTCATTGAGAAAGCTTTTAAATAAGTAAGCTACATTTGAGTTGAAGAAACAGGAATGTGCAGGTTACAGATAAAATACAAAGCAAGGGCACGATATATAATAGTCCAATAATTATATAAGGCAAAAGAATTCAATTTTTTTCTATGAAATGGAAAAGTAATTATTGGATAATTATATTTCTCTAACACTCATTATGTGATTTGGGTTTCTGTAATGGCTCATTGGATGACTGCTCTATAGTGGTTTTACAGACAGAACTAAAGGAGGGGAAATGGTTAAGAATTTGCAAAGCTATTCATTTTATTTTATTTTTTGTACTACTGGCCCGTGCTTTTAATTAGGGGGAGCCATATGCTTTGTGTTACTCTGCCTGTAGAAAGGAGAGCTGCTCCCATGTTCCATTCAAACTGTAAAAGATTATCTGACTAATTGCAATTTAAGAGGGTTCTTTTCTTCCATTCTATGTCCCTATAAAGAAGTCATGCTATTTATCTGTGGCCCGTATCCAAGGAGCTTTTGCCATAGAAGGTAAATGGGGAAAAGTTACAAAGGCTAGATATAGGACATATTTGTAATTATTTCTGCTTGTTAAAATGAAAAAGACAGCAAGAATACTGTTAGAATCTAGCAATGTAACTTGCCTTGGTAACCAAACATGAGGTCTCCAGACAAAATCAGAAAGAAAGAAATAAACGTTTGAGTTTTTATATTTGTAATCAAGTATCATTTATCCCTTTATGAATGAACTTCAATTTCTGTGGACCTTGATTTCTATGGGCCAATTCAACAATTGAAGAAATGGATTATCTCTAAAAATTAAGGAAATGAAGTTGAGTAACCTTATGGAACTGAAGATATTGTCCTTCTCAACATCCAAAACCCAGAATTCCTGTTATCACATACATTTTGGGCAAGCTATGTGCCACCAGACCATAGTTTTTACATCTCTGTTGCTTTAGAGTCTTTAATGTTGTCACATTGCAAGGTGAGTCTATGGAAGTCATTCAATCATTTACCCACATGTTAATTATTGTGGATGAAATCCTACATCAGGATTGCATAGAGTAAATCTATGACTATAGAGACAAGCATTGATTATGCTATGTGACCCTTGTGTTAAATGGCAGCATTGTAGTAGAACTGAATGCAACCTAAATGTGCAATGAATGCACTTGTGCATGCCATATAGATTACAATGCAGAGTGATAACCTATTTTCGCAACCTTGAACAGAATGTGGATTTTTCACATTGGATAAAAATGTCCCATTGGATTTAAACAAAAACCTACACTTACTTAAGACACCAATGGTATCTCATTTATAGAAGTACTCCTTAGATCTTGGAGATGATTTTGGTGCCTCCTTGAAGGAAAGCATCGTTGATACCGGATTAGGCTTGTTTTGAAGACTCATTAGCAAAATCTTAAGCTGGTTGGTAGCTTCTTGATCACAGGTTGTGTTGGATGATCCAATCCAATCTGGCCTCAGTGCTGGTTTAAGTACAGAAACAGTCTTATTGCAGAGGATAGATTCAGACGAGAGTGAAACCCTGTTGGTTGTTCTGGACCTTTCAGCATTTTTCAGAATCATTTTCTGTCTAGATCATTTATATAGGTAGGGGATTACAGTGATGGCATCAGAAGTGTTGGTCCTTCCTGAAAGAATAGTCTCAGGCCACTTTCCATTGGTCTGAAAAGCTGCAAGATCCCAAGTTGTTTCCTATACTTTTCAGTATCTAAATGGAACTGCAGAAAGATGCCATTTGGGTGACTAGAGTAAATTAACTATCTATCTGTTCATCTATTTGAGTCAATTCCACCTATCAATTCAATCTAATAATCTTAGATAGGTTGTCCAATGCAGGGTGCATCAACACTGTAGAATTAATGCAGTCTGATGTTACTAACTGCCATGACTCTATGTTATGGAATCCTAATAGATGTAGCTTGATAAGGCACCAGCACTCTTTAGCAGAGAAGGCGACAAAACTTCTCAAACTACAACTCCTATGATTCCAGTGCATTGAGCCATGACAGAAAAAGTGCATTAATCTGCATTAGTCTAACTGCATTAATTCATAGGACTGATATCAAATTGAGGTTGGATTGTGCATTAAGCTACAAACATCTTATTTTTAGTGTTCCTTTACTGAAAGTGTTACATGGAAACTTTCCTCGATGATAGATACCAAGAAAGGGAACACACAGTACTCAACAACATCAGAAACAGATAAAGACCAACAAGTACACAGTTTTCTTCATTTGCCAAGCATCTTGGCAAAATTGCAAATAAACTATTTCCACACAAAAAATGAACTCTGTATTTACATCAAAGACATGTAGCAAATGAGGGTGGGATAACCTTGGGCTGCTTTCATTCTCTTTGGGAGGTTGTACTTTAAATGGTTGAGCACTGTGGGATGTCTTCAGCAAGCATCAGAAGGGAAAAGGAGTTGAAATATCGGTTACTTCCCTGACTAAATGTAACCTTGTACATCTTGATGAAACATCACAACAAATGTGACCAGGCATAGATAAAGTGGTATGTACATGCGGATTGAAAACAGTAGTAAGTAGCATTGATGACAATAGTATTTTTGTTTGCAATGCACAGTAAAACCTTTGCATAATAAAATATCAAATAAAATACTCCAGTTCTATAATTCATTTGTGAAAATATCCCTTCTACACTGGAATTTGAAAGGAATTTAATGTATAGACCAACAACAAAGAAAGCAGTTTAAAGCCCCCCAAAAGTATTCCCCAGGACTGCTCCCCATGTGTCCATAGTCCAAGGCAGGTGAGTGTGGTGGCTCTTTGGAAATTTTCCTCCCCAGCATTCTCCAAGGTCTAAAATGGCTTATAAAAATACCTTTTTATATAAAACACACAACCATAATGGAAATGACCACACACACACATTTCTAATTTTGAATATTAGGATTGTCTTTTTGTTCAACAGTGTGTTAGGTGTGGGAGGGATGCAAACTATTTTTTAAATCAATAACCAGTCTTCAAAAATGGTTTGCTCTTATTTTAGCTGAGATTATACAAATATTGCTGGATGTCTTCACCAAATATCAGAATGGAAAAGGAATATCTAAAATATCAGTTACCTCCCTGGCTAAGTGTGACCCTGTATGCATTGATGAAACAGCACACCAATGTTAACCTGAATGTGATACTATGTATGGTGGTTGGCTGAGGTGAAAGTGAAGTTGTACCTTAAATGATTTGAGCATGTTGATATGTCTTTTCATCCCCCTTTTTACCAGGAAACAAGTGATTAGGAGAGTTTGGCATATGCAAGAACCACAAAACAATCAGTTTTGGAGTTTACACATGCAACTCCAAGACCACACATTGCCCACTGATCTTAATTACTTCCTTTTTTGATTACTATAATGTATTTTACATGGGATGGCCTTTTGCAAGTATTCAGATGATTCAGCAAGTCCAAAACACTGCAGCCAGAGTATTGATTAGGCCATTTCTAGACAATGCGCAAGGATCTTGTTATGACACTTCCTGTATCTATTGGTCTATTTCCAAGCACAATGCACATAGTTTGTTTATTTGCATTTATTTATTTGTATTTATGTATTTATTTAATTATTTGATACATTATCTTTTTCCCAGTATAGTATATAAAGTGGCTTACAATAACTGAAAACAAGGTTCTACAGAAATCATATTCTAAATAAGTTTAAAAGCAGTTAAACACCTCTATTTTTAAAAGATGGTAAAAACCTATATTAGAACTTATCTCAAAAGATAAAAGATATAAGTATAATATACCATTTTCAAAATACTACTGCCACATGGCTTGAAAACCAAAGAGGAGAAGAAAAAAGAGGAGAAGAGGTTAACTAAGCCTCCTATGGGAGGGAGTGCCATAGTCCTTCCCATCTGGAAGTAGCCACTGACAAGGCTTTCTTGTGTCTTCACCACCTCTTGGCCATGGGACCTAGAGAATGCCTTCCCTTGGAGATCTAAGTACTCAAGACATGTCATGTAAACAGCCATTTCTTTTCATAATATGGACCCATGCAGGACTTTAACCAGTACTTTGAATTCTACCTGGAAACAGACAGTGAAATCAGTCAGTCAGTCAGTCAGTAGCCTTTATTTCTGTCAACAGTGAAGTGCTTTCAAATTAGGAGTTATATTTTATCAGCCATAGTCATCAGTCTGGCTGTAACATTTTGGACGCACTGAAATAATGGAACATTCTCCAAAGGCAGCCCCATCTAAAGTATCATCCAAATAGGAAATGCTGTCATAGCCAGATTTGACATCTCAAGGAACAGGCGCATGTACCCTACTAGTTTTAGCTATGCAGACATCCTCCTGGCTGCCATCAAAACCTGGAATCTAGGCTCAGATCTATCTAAGACAGTGGTTCTCAACCTGGGGTCCCCAGATGCTTTTGGCCTACAACTCCCAGAAATCCCAGCCAGTTTACCAGCTGTTAGGATTTCTGGGAGTTGAAGGCCGAAAATATCTGGGGACCCCAGGATGAGAACCATTCATCTAAGAGTATGCCCAAGTACCAAAGTCAAGATTTCTGAGGAAATATAATTACATCAAGTGCAAGCTGAATAGAGGCTTGCATTTGGGATATCTAGAAAAGACAAAAATAGATTTCAAATTAGTCACAAGGGGAATTTATTAATGTAGGACAAGGGTACTAGTTTTACACTGGGTGGTGCTGGAAGTCATGGGTGGCGGGAAGGGGTGGGAGTTTGGGGAAATGGCATACCTGTATTATGTGTACTCAATTATCTTTCAGTGTTTTTCCCCCCTCATATTCTGTATGTCACTAATTCACTTAATAAAAAAATTGACCAAAAAAAGTGAAAGTTGAATACTGATTGACCAGGTGTATGTTTGTCTTACCTGGATTAAGTTTCTGTTTGTTTGCCACAATCCAATTATTGCTGACAGTAGACCCTGGTTTAGTACAAAAACAGTTTCCTTAGAGTTCGGAGGAAAGAAAAATAGAGTTTGATGTCATCTGCATACTGATAAAAGACCCCAAATCCCCAATTGACCTCTCTCAACATTTTCATGGAGATATTAAACAGAATGGGTGATAGGACTGAGCCCTAGAATCATAGAATCATAGAATAGTAGAGTTGGAAGAGACCTCAAGGGCCATCTAGTCCAACCCCCCGCTAAGAAGCAGGAAATCGCATTCAAAGCACCCCCGACAGATGGCCATCCAGCCTCTGCTTAAAAGCCTCCAAAGAAGGAGCCTCCACCACGGCCCGGGGGAGAGAGTTCCACTGCCGAACAGCCCTCACAGTGAGGAAGTTCTTCCTGATGTTCAGGTGGAATCTCCTTTCCTGTAGTTTGAAGCCATTGTTCCGTGTCCTAGTCTGCAGGGCAGCAGAAAATAAGCTTGCTCCCTCCTCCCTATGACTTCCCCTCACATATTTGTACATGGCTATCATGTCTCCTCTCAGCCTTCTCTTCTGCAGGCTAAACATGCCCAGCTCTTTAAGCCTCTCCTCATAGGGCTTGTTCTCCAGACCCTTAATCATTTTAGTTGCCCTCCTCTGGACGCTTTCCAGCTTGTCAGCATCTCCCTTCATCTGCGGTGCCCAAAACTGGACACAGTATTCCAGGTGTGGTCTGACCAAGGCAGAATAGAGGGGGAGCATGACTTCCCCTGGTGGACTCCATAGACTACTGGCCAATGTTGAACACCATTGCACAATATTAGGTTTTAAGCTAGTTTCTCAGAAAAGAATCAGAAGCATGGTAAAACAGTGCACCAAGTCATACTCTAAGGACCTCACCACATTGAGCTTCAGAAGCCTGGGGTCAGCAGAGGACAGTGGGGGAAACCGGGGGCAGCACCCAGCTTCATCCTTTTACCATGGTTGGTTGTGGGCCGACATCCCCCAACATTGACTATATATGAGCTAAATCATGGGGAAAAGAATGAAAGGTGCTTTTTAAGACGGTGGAATGTGAACACATAGCAGGACAGCTTTAATATCAGTTTTCTACTTTTCACAAAGTGGCTCTCAGAGAGATATAAACTGATCTATGAATATCTCAAATGCCTTCTAAAGAATTTAGGAAACAAACACTATACACCCCCTTGGGTTTTCAATAAAGTAAATCTGAAATAGACTCAGCTTCATCTTGTAGAAATACTATAATTCTCTTTGAACACAGCTTGTATTTGACAAAATGTCTTATCCCATTTATGTTGTCTTCTGGTATTAAAATTGTATTGGAAAAAAATACATTTTTCATTTTATCCACAGATGGGAATCTTAGGGATTTTGAGCAGAAATGATTTTCTCATCCCATTTCTGACACTAAATTTTAATCATGGAAGTAGTTCTCCATATATTTCTCATTGAAAAATGTTCATTGAGAAGTAATTACAAACATTACAATTCAAACAAAATAATCTTTGGCTTCAGTCCTATCTACATTTTCACAGGAAAACCCCCAGTAAACTAATTGGCTTGGGTAACATATATCCTTCATTTAATTTGTATTGTTGGCATTGGAAGCTTTGGCTGTGTAATTAGTGAGGACAAGTTGCAAATGGTTAAACTGAGAGTGAATGGTGTGCCTACTTTTGAGGCTCAAATAGTATTTTCTGCAAAATGATGCAACATCAACCCAAGCTAGGCTTTAGGGACAGTGTTTTTTCAATAATTGTAGTCCTTTTTGGAATATAGGTTCCAGAAGGCAGTACTGATTGACTACAGTCAGTCCTCCACATTTGAGGGTCTAACTTTTGCAATTTGATTATTCACTGATTTGATTAAAATATTATTTATGGGAATATCTAAGCCCTCCAGTGCAACTTCCTTTGCAAGTTGGCCAAAGGATCTCGCAGGAGGATTAGAGATTCCAAATGAGAACACATCCTGACCATACAATCCTACTAGGAGTTATCAAATTTTGACAATGTTACCATCTTACCTGCATAACTCATGACAAGAACATAAAATTGTATAAAAGGAAAATTGTTTCCATTAAATGGAGACTGCCTCTTTCTCGCCAACATAGATTTACCACAAGCATTTAATTTTTGCTTTCAGTTCCTTTTCTACTCACCAGCTCGGGAGCAACTTTTATTATTCTATGCAAATCACACATATTTTACAGCATTTAAAGAGATCATAGACTGAATTCTGAACAAAGAAAACTGTGAGTTTGATGATGTGAGTTTAACCATGTTTCTAGCATCCAGGTGCTGGTAAGCCTTTGCATTTCTAGTTTATTATTCTGTTATCAAATCTAGGAGGAATAAGATAATTATAGGCTATCAGCTCAAAATAGCTCTGAAGTGTTGGCAAAGATATCCTTGTTGTGAAGTTACATGAAGTGCTCTTTGTCAGTTTTTATGCAACAAGTGTGAACTGATGTACAACATGCAACAGATGACAGCTCTGTTAGAATTTAACATATAATATAATTGCAAGAAGAATGTTGGCTGTTGGCTATATGGGCTTATTTGGCATTTGGAACATAAAAAGTAGTAAATTAAAGGATCCAGACCATATTTATTTCATAAGATATCCAAGGCTCAATTACTACACATGTGCATGCTTACAATACACACTGACACAGAAAGCTTCCCAGGTGAACCATATAATGTTTTACATTTAGAGAAATTTGACTCACTGGAGGCAAAAATGAGCTAATAAAAATAAATCAAAGTTTCTGTACAATAATATAGCATAAATGGTCTAGGAAATTTCTCTGAACTTTAATTGTTATATACCTACTAAAGGCTAGTTCACCAGATGCATTTTATTATACACACAAGCAAGAGTAAACATTTTAAGCCAAACATAATGGGACTACTAGAAAACAGAACACATACATGCCCTGATATATGAATATATAAATGTTTAACTTTTTTTTTAAAAGAATTTAAAAATTCTAGGGATATCAAGCTTTGATTTTCTAAAATTATTTTTGGTCACATTTTGCTCATGCAGCCTGCAATATGTACTAGAAGTGAAAGTTTGGATCCATTCAATAAGGCCCAGCGATGAATGAAGGAGCCCAACAGTATACTCATATTCAAAACAGATACCTATTTGCAAAAAATGAAATAAAAATCAGACTAAAATTTGAAGTTTTGATGGGTTGTATTACTGTTCTCGAACACATGGCCAAAGCAATTGTGATTATCTTTTATAGAAATATGTCAGTTGGGTACCCATTTGGTCAGATACAAGACTTCAGTATACTTCAACAATGCAAAGCATCAGTAGAAATTATATGACAAGCTTCTATCTCTGCATATGAGTTTACCTGGACCCTGGATCATTCTTGTCAAGTGAATCTGGCTTTGACCCCTCCCTGCTATCCCCACTTATTAAGCAGCAGCCACTGTGTTCAATGAGGTTCTGTTTCCCTCTCACTTGGGAACCAGATGGATCTGATTTCTGTTTCTTCATGTGAACAATCTCTGGTGCAACAGGCAGAATAAGGGCCACAAGTTCCCCTCATTCCGAAGATAGCTCACACATAAGGAACAGCTCCCCAATTCATTGGAGTAGCTTCTTTCTGGTAAGTGTAGATTGGAAAACTTTTATACGCCCTACAAAGCCTCTAAAGTAGGGACTACTTAGGAATTGCAAATTCATAGCAATCACAAAGGCATAACTTTATATTATGCATTCATATTTGCCATAGGGGATTCCATCTGTTGTCATCATCATCATTTGTAAGAAACAATTTACTTTAAACCCCTTCTTCTTTATCATTGCTTGATATGTTCACAGATGTCTTAAAATTAATCTTGGTTTAAGGAGGAAAAGATAGAATACACATATAGGCTGGCATCCTGCTTGACAATTATGAGGTTATAAGCTAGACTGTTATGATTGTTGCATAAAACAACCAAAGTATTCCATCAGCAGGCACCAACAAATCCTTAATCCTTGCAATGCCAAAAATACAGCTTAATGGTGTAACATTTGAAAATGTTGACCATTTCCACTACCTTGGCAGCCACCTCTCCACAAAATTCAACATTGACACCAAAATACAACACCACCTGAGCTCTGTGAGTGCAGAATTTTTTTCTAATGAAGCAGAATGTTTGAGGATTGGGACATTTGTAGGGAGACCAAGATGCTTGTTTATAAAGCTATTGTCTTCCCAACCCTGTTAAAGGCCTGTGAAATGTGGACCATCTAAAAATGTCACTCAACTTCTGACATGATTCCATCAGCATTGCCTCCAAAACAATCCTGAAAATCCATTGGGAAGATAGGCGGACAAAGGTCAGTGTTCTGGAAGACTCAAGGACCACCAGCACTGAAGCAATGATCAACTCCACCATCAACTCTGCTGGCCTAGCCACATTATCCAAATGCCTGATCCCCATTTTCCGAAGTAGTTACTATACGCTCGACTCAAGAATGGAAAATGGAGTGTTGGTGGACTGGAAAAGAAATTTAAAGATGAGCTTAAAGCTAACCTTAAAAACTGTGGAAGCCCTGGCTCTTGGGCATTTTAACTGGAGGTCAGATGTTACCAATAGTACTGTGGAATTCGAAGAGACACGAATGGAGGGCGAAAGGAAGTAATGTGTCAAGAAGAAGGTGCGTCAAGCCAATCCTTGTGGGGACTACTTTCTATCTAGAAATGGATGTCCTCACTGTGAAAGAACATGCGGATCCAGAATAGGGGGTGGGGGAGGTTGTAGGGTGATAAAATGGTCATCTTTAAATATGTGAAGGACTGTCAGATAGAAATAGAAGCAAGATTGTCTTCTCCTTCTGCAAATGGTAAGACCTGAACCAATATGTTCAAATTACAAGGAAGATTATTGCTACTAAATATTAGGAAGAACCTTGTGAATGTGAGAGATGTTTGACACTTAAATAAAATAATTCTCCTTCATTGAAGGTTATAAAACTGACATTGAATAATTATTCATCAAATATGCTTTAACTGATAATTCCTTCATTAGCAAGGGTTAGACTAGATGGCTTTTTGTCATGTGACCCATCTCTACAATTGTATGATTCTATCACTAATCAAATACAATAAAATCTGTCTACACTCTCATTCTTGGGAGAGTCAGAATATAATGAAAATCAGATGAGATTGTCAATAAAGTAGCTGGGGACAGCATGATAAATGCAGGCAGATACAGCAAAGAAAACACACCCATCCAATAAAACAAACCGTCTGCTTAAAAAAGATCTTTGCCATATGTCAAAACAGCATAAGAGAAGGTATCAATCAATCCATCCATGGCAAAATGTTTCATAGTTCAAATGTGGCCAGAAAGAAAGCCCTTTCTTCCCAAATTCCTGATTAATTCCTTCTCCAGAGTACATGATGAACTATAAAAAAAATAGAAACCAATGTGCAAGAATGCCATACTGAATGGACTACATAGATCAGAAAAAACTCTTCTCCACACAGTATTTTAGGGTCTGCATCTGGAACACTACACTCAAGTCTGGCTACCACATGATCAAAGAGATTTAAAAACTGGAGGAAGTTAAAACAAAAAAAAGATTACTGATTTAAAAGGGAAAACTTAAGAGAAATGAAGTCAAGTGTGCCTTGGCAAATGTGTGCGATGTGATGATTATATACAAGTATGTGACTAAGTGTGGCATGCAAGAAGAAAGAGGGAATATTTATTGAATCTGTTTAGATTCCTCTGTGGAAAAAAGGAAAAGAACATTGGGAATTCAACAAGGAAAGCAGTTGTAGTATTCTGGTGGCTGTCGGTACCCTATTCTTTTTCACGGTGACTAAATTGCTGGAAGAAACATTAACAAACTTAGATATGCAGATGATACCACTCTGATGGCTGAAAGCGAGGAGGAGCTGAGGAGCCTTATCACCAAGGTGAAAGAAGAAAGTGCAAAAGCTGGGTTGCAGTTAAACATAAAAAACCAAGATTATGGCAACCAGACTGATTGGTTATGGCAAATACAGGGAGAAAATATGGAGGCAGTGACAGACTGTATTTCTAGGCACAAAGATTACTGCAGACGCAGACTGCAGCCAGGAAATCAGAAGACATTTACTTCTTGGGAAGAGAGCAATGACTAACCTTGATAAAATAGTGAACGAAGGTCCACATAGTTAAAGCAATGGCATTCCCCGTAGTAACCTATGGATGCGAGAGCTGGACCATAAGGAGGGCTGAGCGAAGGAAGATAGACGCTTTTGAACTGTGGTGTTGGAGGAAAATTCTGAGAGTGCCTTGGACCGCAAGATGAAGTATTTTGGTCACATAATGAGAAGAGAAGAAATCTTGGAGAAGACAATGATGCCAGGGGAAATGGAAGGAAAAAGGAAGATAGGCTGACCAAGGGCAAGATGGATGGAATCCATGAAGTGACTGTCTTGACCTTGAAGGAACTGGGGGTGGCAACAGCTGACAGGGAGCTCTGGTGTGGGCTGGTCCATGAGGTCACGAAGAGTCGGAAGCAACTGAACAAATAAACAACAACAAATCACATGAACAAGTTCTACTTCCATGGGACCTAATGTGCCTAAGCCTTAAGGTAAAGGTAAAGGTTTCCCCTGATGTTAAGACCAGTCATGACCGACTCTGGGGGTTGGTGCTCATCTCCATTTCTAAGACAAAGAGCTGGTGTTGTCCATAGACATCTCCAAGGTCATGTGGCCGGCATGATTGCATGGAGCGCCGTTACCTTCCCGCCAGAGCAGCACCTATTGATCTACTCACATTTGCATTTTTTCGAACTGCTAGGTTGGCAGGAGCTGGGGCTAACAACGGGTGCTCATTCCGCTCCCGGGATTTGAACCTGGGACCTTTTGGTCCACAAGTTAATAATAAACTAAGCCTTAGTTTATTATTAAAGATCCAACACATAGTACGAGAAGATTCGGAAGGCAAGACTTCTTATCATGCGTTCCACATGAGCATCCTACATACTAATGCTATGTGCCAGAAATAGGAATCTATGAACTAGACCCATCTTGTCCATCCCTAAACAAGAAACAGTTATCTTATCTCCAGTTAGTGATCAGAGATAAAAAGCACTGTTCCCCTATTCAGAGCTGATTACAGTTTCTTCAGCTTGGGAGACACTTTACCAATACTGAGTAGATAAAATACCAACTTCTCTGAAACAAAGTAAATTTCCATGAAAAAATGGAAGAACACTCACTTCACAGATAATAAACATGATTGGAAGTCATTCATCATCTTTAAGTTGCCAAGTATCCTGCTTTTTTAGGAGATAAATGCTCCCTCAAAACTGGGTTTATCTCCGTATGTGTGGAGAATGGTATATTTGGTTTAACTTGAATTTTGTATCCCAACTGATAGATTCATGCTGGGGATGTAAAAGTTTTCCTTTCCCTTTAACCTGAACTATTTTTAGTTTCCCATTCATCGTATTTTTTTTTTACCAAACTCTATGTCATTGCTAACATATTCTCTAATGTGACCAATAAAGCCCAGCAGGTGTACTGCTGAGAAACAATACATTTCTGGAAACATTCCAACAATGACATTACAGGTTCATGAACAAATATGTACTGTTGATAGGTATATACATGTGTATTTTATGCACACTGCATTATTTTTCATGTGGTGTTCTTTATATATATTGAGATGACCGTGACCAATATTTCTTAGAGCAGTACATTTAAATATTTCCACTAATTATTATTTTTTCCATACTAAAGCAAATAATCATTCATCTGAACCACATCTAAAATACAGGAAATTCACAAATAGCTGTGGCTTTTGGTTTAAAAAAAAAGAAGAAGAAAAGAGAGAAGAAAGTTTGTTCATTTTTCAAGCCTGTTTTTCTTTCATATCCTGCAGAGAACATTTTGCCAGATGTCTAAGTGAAAATAGATTTACAAATTCAAATTGTTGGATGCATTGAATTGAAAAGGAAATTTGTTCCAGCAATAAATGCTTTAAAAATGAAATGGAAAGGAAGAAATTCAAGAAGTTGGTATCCACTGTGGTTAAGTTCCAAGATCTCTGTGGATACCAAAATCTGTAGATGATCAAGTCTCATTATAATGCATAATAGCTCATGGTGAAGTGTCCCTAATGCAAAATGGCAAAAGTAAGGTCTGCTTTTGTAATTTTAAAAAAATGTATTCTCAGGCTGTGAATAGGTAAATCTATGGGTGCAGAATCGGTCGCTATAAAGAACCAACTGTATTTGGATTAATTTATTTCCTAGATTTCTACCTGCTCACAATATTCTGGAGGCTACATGCGCAATAATAGTGCATGCCACGATAATGCTCTGCTTCTGCTTAGCAACTTTCAAGTGTGGGATGAGTGAAGAAGGGCTTATCCTCTTCTGCACTGGCATCTCGTAACTGCGATGGGCAAATGCCATTATCAGTTAGTGGAGATGCAAGCCAGACACATCATGGCTGCCAGACGGCTGCCCTTACGTACACTGCATATTTTATACATTGTTCTCACATGGAGGTTTCTTCCTCTCTTTTTTGCACCAGAAACAATGTATGTCATTGACCATGTAGGTTATCCAAGGTGATTCTGCACATGTAAAGAATAGTTTCCAGAAGATAAACAAGTAGGCAAATATCCCATGGAACTCGGCAACTCATACAACATCTGTGCACAAAAAAATGTACAGTAGAGTCTCACTTATCCAATATAAATGGGCCGGCAGAATTTTGGATAAGTGAATATGTTGGATAATAAGGACGGATTAAGTAAAAGCCTATTAAACATCAAATTACATTATGATTTTACAAATTAAGCACCAAAACATCATGTTTTACAACAAATTTGACAGAAAAAGCAGTTCAATACACAGCAATGTTATGCAGTAATTACTGTATTTACGAATTTAGCACCAAAACATCACAATATATTAAAAAGATTGATTAAAAAACATTGACTACTAAAAGGCAGACTGCGTTGGATAATCCCGAATGTTGGATAAGCGAATGTTGGATAAGTGAGACTCTACTGTATTTGAATTGCATTGGTTAGTTCCAACTATTGAATCATTTTAAATGGTAAGGGATACAATGGGTCAAGTCTAATTAGAACTAATGATAGTATTCAGACTATATTATTTTTATCAAACTGCAGGTGTATGCATAGAGAGAGATTTAGTTTGCTGTTTTAGATGCGAATGGGGAAAGTACTTGCGTTTTTGCTCTTGTACAGGGGCAAAATATCTCAATTATCAATGTATTTCATTTTTTCTAGTTTTTCCTCCTTGTTCAAAAAGAGACTGTGAATATTATTTACATCTATACTTTGTAGAATTTTGCAGCAGCTTGGCTATTCAACACTATGGAGAAAACAATATCTCCATTGCTGGTAGTTTAAGAATATACAATGTATCTAGTTTATTGAATTTCATTGACGTTTTTTCAAAGAGACTACCCTTATACATGAGCTAAAAACATATATGGCTTTTTCTAATAGTGATACATAGAAATTCCAAATCATTGGGCCTTGCTGTTGGCCCTAACAGCCATGTTGTCTTTTGTCTGCTTGGCTCTGAAATTGCAAATGGGCTCTATCAGAGGTTATTACATTTGAATAGATGTGTTGCCATCTTTACAGCTGTCTTTTGGTTCATTCTATATATTGACAAGTTCAAATTCCTGTGGTATTTTGACTTACAATAAGTAGCCCAAATTGTCTTTGTGTGAATAGCATTCCTTTTTAAAATAATATTCTGAGTATAAACCAACAAAACAAGAGAACTCAAAAGGTTTATTCATAATATAGTCCCACAATATAATCTATAACACCAATTTATAACATAAAGCCACAATTCAAAAGACTACTGCTTACAATACACATATTTCGAATTCTGAATGTGATACACTGCTAGCTACAGTTGTAATTGATAACCATAAATTTGTTTAACCCTGTTTTAAAACATCTAATTGGTTCTCTTTTTTCAGCAGTAAATACAAGAAAAACTTCATCTGAATTGTCCTCAGTCTCCATTGGGTGAGTCTGTATACAGGCAGTCCCCAAGTTTGAAACATCCAATTTACAACTTACAACTTACATAGTTAGAAATGGGAGTGAGACAACAAGAAGTGAGAGGAATCTACCGCTCAGAAGGGAAATTCACTCCTGAAAGAGTTATCATGGGGAAAGGGGGTCTCCATGAAGCTTTATCAATCAATCAATTAATTTATTAATGCTCTGACCAATGGTCATATGCATTTGCAGAAACAACATCAAACAAACATCTGAAGCTTTATCTTCAATCCTTGTTTCTATAACAAACCAATTTTTTTTCAAAATCCAATTATCACAGGGACAGAAATTGAGGTGAAATCTTCTGAACAGGAGTGTAGACAGCAAAACAAACAGCACAAGGGTGTAACCCTTGCCTATGCTATCCAAAGATAGACAGACAGATAGATAGATAGATAGATAGATAGATAGATAGATAGATAGATAGATAGATAGGGCTGCAGTTACTCTTTAAAATGTTCCTGTTACATTTACATACAAATTCAACTTGAGAACAAACCTACAGAACATAGGTTGTTTGTAACTTGGGGGCTGCGTGTACTTTTATTCTAATGAAATCACAATATCTTTCACTCTTTCCATATCATGATGGCTCCCCAAAGTAAAGCAAAAAATTTGTTGTATTGTTGTCTGATTTTGCAAGCTAAGCAGACTGTCTAGTTAGTACTTGAATGGGAAACCACCAATGAATACTATAGGCTGTATTTCAGGGGGGTACTGATGAAACCAAGACTGCATATTCCTTGTTTAAGAAAAGTATTAAATCCATGTGGTTGCCATAAGTTGACAGGTGTGCATGCATGCAAACACATCATTGTTAAAAATGGAATTAAATTATGTGTGCAATATTCATTCAGAACTGACCCCATACGATCCATAGAGAGGTATGCTTGGCATTGTGCCAAAGATCTAACATGAATATGAATCAATTCAAACCACAGGAACGGAAATCTTTATGTGCCTTTCCCACAGGGCATATGTTGTTCTTTTCCTTGTTTTACCTCAGTGATCTTCTATTTCATTGTACATTTTGCCTTTCTTTGACCGCATTATGATGGATGTGGTATTCCTGCAGTTCCCTTTCTTTTTGTAAGTTTGGAGGATGGTTCCCAGGGATTCATTTTCTAATAGCAATGTCTTTCCTACAGAGGTATCAGCATGGTTGTTATTCTTTCATTGCATATTGTCCTCTTGACTTTACAGTATTTTAATCAGTTTAGCTTTCTCCTGCACCATTAACTCGGAGTTGTTACTTTGTATTTGGAAAATATGATTTTCCTCCTCTCATAATAAATAGACTGGAGATGTTTCTACCAATTTTGGCACAATATTAACACACAAGCTGAAGTATCCTTTTTTTGTATCCTGCAATAGGGATACAAAGGTTCATAACTTTAGTTCTCACAGTTATAAATAAATAATTTTACAATTTTCCTCCTGCAATAAGAAAGTCAACAAGATTGCTGTTTTTGAAAATTATTTGCAATTTAGGATTTATTCTGTATTATGCTGAAGAGTCTGTTGATGTATACCAAAGGCTTTCCTTGGATTTAACTTCGTAATTCATCACATGCCTTGTTATAATTGACTTAGTGAAAGCAATTACCATGTTTCCCTGGTATCTGGTGAATACATAAAATGGTGCCAAACATTTTAGTCCATAATGAACAACTCATTCTGTAAACAGATCTCATCTGATTCATTCCTGCAGTCTTTCAGGGATGTTACTAATAGCTGAATTCTATGGGCATTTACTCAGAAGACAATTCCACTTACTTTATGTACTTAATACTTATAAGAGAATTTCTGCATCATATTTCCTCATGCATCATGCAATGTTGTCTGCAGTAGTTAATGTCATATTATAAAACTACAGCATCTAACACAATATAATGGAAATAAGAACATCTGCATACGCAAACAAAATCTAACAATTATCTACTCAAAGGTCAGAATTCTCCTAGAATAAAGAAACTTTCACTAGCTAGAGGCAGTGGTTAAAAAAAAAGCCCATTGAAGCCACATGTTTCTGTGTAGCACCTCAAAAAGTCTTTCATCATTGACAGGACACAGAAAAAGATATCTTCTCAAGCAATGGAAAATCTGATAGCAGAGGAGGGATCCTTTAGAGACTCTGGACCCAAGTGATTTATAGCTTTAAAAATAATTTGCCAAAATATCTCCACTTGTTTCTAGTGCAGCTGTTTCAAGACTGGTATTATGTTATCCTGTGGGTACGTTCTCACTAATATCCTTGCAACTGTGTTCTGGACTAAGTGTACTTTCTTATTTCTTAAAGTAAAGGTGAGCAGCCCATAACTGGACTGCAAATATTGTTGCATTAGAGATCTCACTATATCTCACCAATAGCTTGGCCAGTTAGAATTGTTGGGAGCTACAACATCTGGAAATCTTATTTTTGTCAAATCCTGCTTTAAAACTAGGTCCATGTAGAGTTCATTGTAATAACAGAACTTAGAGGTTACTAAGGGCTCATCCAGACAGACCCAAAATGCGGAACTTTTCTCGGTTTTACTGGAGAAGTCCAAACAATGCCTCTAGTAAAAGTGAATTATTCTGTAGTAAACCAGAGTAATTAAAGTCCTCATTAGATCTGGATCTTTATGAAAGATCCGGGTCTAATGAGTTGTTGGGCTTGTGGGGACTGACTCCCAGGACTGTTCTGCAGTCCTGGGAATGAGTCTCCACAACATCCCACTTCTTTGGACTTTGGGGAGGGGGCACCCACCCCTCCCCCCTCCCCAAATTACCCCCTACAGCCTATTAAAAGGTCCCTGGCCACCATAGAGCCTTTGCTCACATGTTTGTGGTGCAAGAAAGTGACACTTGAGGAGACCTGGAGGGGGGAGCAAAGGGCGCAGAGGGATTTTCCTCCTCACCCCTCCCATCTCCTTAGGTTTCATTTTCTCACACCACGAGGACATGAGGTGAGGCTCTGTGGCAGCCAGGGACCTTTTCCAGTATTTTAGGGGATAAATTGGGGGCTTTGGGTGGCTTCATTCTATCTGGATGTCTGGAAGTGCTCTAAGTCTGTGCTACTATAGATAAATCAGTCAAATATGCCAAAAACAGGTATAGTTGGAACCTTGAGCAAAGGTTTTACTGACCACTTTCCTCCTGAATTCAAGGCTTAATCCATGTGTAGGCCAAAATTACAAAGCAATTCATCAAAGGGTCCACCACTGTATTCTTCAGAGTTCCTCTCACTTCTGACCATGAACATTTTATCTGTATTAAACTTCACTTTATTAACCCCAATCCAGTCTATTACTTCCTCCAGAATATAATCAGACTTTCCGATAATATATTAATGGGAAACATAGAACTACATCTAATCTTGGTGACAAAGACCCAAAATGATGTCCCTCAGTAATCCCATGTTGATGTTAAATAGAAAAGAGAACAAATCTGAAACCTAGAGGCTATATCAATGGCTAAAACATTGACTGTCAGCCTCTACAAAATCATCAGTTTTTGCTCAATCATTATTTTAAGTGTAACTATATAGGTCTTTGGTCTTGTCCAAGAAGACTTCTTTAATATTATTTTCTTATATAAATGTCAGCCAAGAAGACTGAATTCATGGTAACCAATATCAAAAACCAGTGCTGCTGCAATGCTTTGTGCTCGTAATATCTTTTGCCAAAATTCTTCCAGTCAACTTGAAATAACATGGACAAGTTGCTGGCAGATGGTGTTAAAAATAAAACAAGGCAACAGTGCCAGTTTGGCAAGATTTCATAGCCTCAACAGGTTGAAAGTAGTTTCCAAGAATACTGTGAGTTTCCTCGATAGCAGAATTCGTAGTTTTTCAAAGCAATCAAAGTAAGGGGAATAAATCTTCAAAATCCCTAAATGTCATGGCTTACCAGTTCAGTTGTTGTTGTTGTTGTTGTTGTTGTTGTTGTTGTTGTTGTTGTGGTGTGTCTTCAAGCCATTTCTGATTTATGGTGATCTTAAGGCAAATCTATCAATTTTTAAAGTAACATTTGTTCAAAGGAAATTTACTTTGACCTTCTTCTGAGGCTTGCCCAAGGTCACTCTGGGTTTTTATTCATACCCTAGTCTGCAGTACAGTGCTCACACTGTTTTCGTTTTGTAAATCTCCAAAGGGCTTCTAAAGTCAGTTTCCTTTTCAGTGTAAGGAAGCAAAGCCAAAAAAGGCTGCCTTAGTGCCTTACCTTGCCTTTTCTCTAAATTAATGGTGTCTCAGCATCAGGGCAGGAAAAAGAGGGAGCAGTGTTTTCTGGGAACAGCATAAAACTCTGGGAAATGTAGTTTGGGAAGGGAGGAGCTCTATGCCAGAGAATTCAAAAGACCCTGGCCTAAACTACATTTCCCAGAATGCATCAGCATCAGAAAGTACCAATCAAGGTAGCAGAAAGATTTGTCCCTCCCTAACAGCAGCCAGCGAAGGTTCCAATGAATAGTTGAATCTGCAAACAGGAAGACTGGTAGATACTCCTAGTAAGTAAATCTCTGTGCTGGACTGGGAAGAATTCCCTAAATGGAGATCCACATACTATAGGGGAAGCATATTAATTAGTTTAGTGGCTGGATGGCCATCTGTCATTAGAGTTTTGGTGGTGCCCTTTTGCCTGGAAGAAGGAGGTTGGACCAGATGGCTTTTGGGGGTACCCTCCAACTCTAAGAAAATATAGAATTGATTAATATTGGTTTCTGTCGATTAATATGAGAGACATTCAATGAGATAGTTGCTGTGGCTTTTTTAAAGAAACTTTTTTTCAAAACCTTTTAAAAAAATCTCTAAAATCAGTAGATGTATGAATATTTCTTAAAGTTGGGGAAAATGATACTCTGTTATCTCCTGTCATTGTATAGAAAATTCAAGGAGATAGCTCTTGTAGTTTTTTAAAATGTTGTTTATAGAAAATGTGAAAATTCCCCAAAAATCCGTGGATAAGTAGAATGCTCTGAAATTTGGTGGGCTAACAGTGGTAAGTGTGTTCTACCATTACAGAAAGTTTCACCCAATAGCTTTAAAAATGAGGGAGAAAGGAGCGCCTAAAGTTTCCCCAATTATAGTAATTTTTGAGCAATTATTGTAATGAAACAGTAAAGAAATTTCATTATTTTCATTATAGTAATGAATTTTTCACGAACTATTCTTTGGAAACGCTTTAGAAATGAAATGCCAGTGCCCCCCAGTTTTGTAATGACTTTTGAACCATTTTTATGGATTTCACATCCCTAGTGGCCATTGTAGAAAAACTGAAATTAGAGAGGAATTTCTTTAGATTTTTAATTCATGAAGCAGTATCCTCTTGAATAATTATGATATAGTAAACTGGATTTATGATATTGTAATGGCTAGGAATGCATCTTTATGGACATGAATGAATAGACGTTATACCAAAACCTACTATTGCAGCCTGAGAGCATTCCAACAGAAGAGTTTCAAAGAGTGTTGTGGCATGACATCTGCAGCATATTCCCAGTTCTAAGGAGCCTTGGGACAAGTAGTTGTGATAGAACCCCAAGGGATCTCTTTAGCTGCCAGTTCCCAAAACACCACATGACCAGAAATATACTAAGGACATCATTATCCTGCTCTACAATTTCTCGCAGTTTGAAAATGCTTCATTTGAAATACAGACAGGTGGTAGAAGTAGGATGGAGTTGGGGGAACACTTTTGGTCAGAACTACAATGAGAAGTTCTGACATCATAGTTATGCAGATTCTTGAACAACTACTTCTTAGGGGTGAAGAAGCTGGATCCACAGGTAGTGTCATGGAAAGCTGGAAAGACCTTAGGCTGTGCCAGAAAATCCACATTTGTGTGCTGGGATCACAAAAGAGGATGACACATTCATCTTGCACACCCACCCTGACCTTTAATGTTCTACCCTGATGGGCTCTCTTGGTGCATTCACAAGTTAGGAAAACTACAGCTAGGGGACAGGTTAGTATTTCTCATATGTTGTGATACACTAGTGGATGAAAACATATTTTTATACCATGGGAAATGACCTAAATGTCCCCAAATTATCTGTTTTGAGAACAGACCTTCTGTGTCATCTTGTCACTGTCTAATCCTTATGTGATATACGTAAAGGATAATCTGTGATATTTTAGCATTCTACTCCTTTAAAAAAAGTTTAATCTTTACATATTATATATGTTTTTGTAGTCTCTTTGTGATTTAATTTTTTTAAAAAAAATAGGTAAGTAAATAATAATATAATAAAGACAGAACATACAACTGGCCTAAATAAATGATAACTCACTAAAAAAAATTTCCCAAATAAGATAATTCACAATGGCATCTGAAACTATTTTCCATGGAAGTACCTCTAGAACAATCTTTCTTTCACATATGAATTCATTTGGTAAACCTTCTAAATAATATGAAAATTTGATATTTTAAGAAGGTAACCACAATGATGAGAACTGTTAAGAAAAGTAATAGAAACAATTCAATCTGAGAAGCCAAATTGTTATTCAGAGAAACAGAATTCACCCAATGTACATAGACACATAGAGAATAACTATTTTCCAAGGAAACCACTGGCTCAAACATCAACAGCCTCCAAATCAAAACTTCCTATGAATAAGAGAAAAAATATGATTGTGTGTCACCTACAATATGTTTTACAGATATCCAGTTTAATGTCTCATCCTAATGGAAAGCAGACCTTCTCATTCTTTTTTACAGGCTTTATTGCTTTCATGTGGCCCACAAAACGATTTGTATCTTTGCCCACATGGTGAATATACGCAGTACTTTCCACAAAGTACGATGTATTATTTTTAACCAGCTGGGAAGGCTGGAAATGACTGTGCTTTGCTGATGGAACTGTGTCTACTTTGTAACCAATTAACAGTTCTTAGAAATAAATTATACTTAAATCTTGATATGAGATAATGACTAGAACAGAACTCAGCCCTTTTCGCAGCCTGATGGTGACTTATAAAACCTGTTCTTGTTAAGTGCCTCTTTGGGATACTGGGAGTCAAAACCTATGAATCCCCACCCGCAGAAAGTTCACCACAAGAGGTAGAAAATGGTGAGGGAAAGCTATTGTTGAAGCTCACAAAATAGCATTCGTTTTAGCACACAGCAATTTAACACCTCTACAATTGTCCAGATGTTTCTAACAGAAGCTTAGATAAGAAAACTTTATAGAGATAGATTTTTAAATCCTCAAAATCTCAGATTTTCTATCTATGCTTTCCTGTTTTATTTTCGAGAACCACGTGGTGTTTACTTCATCCCTAAATATTTCTTGAGAGATCTAGACCTGACCAAGGTCAGTTTAAATTAACACAATATTTTCCAGACTGAAATGTATCGGTACTCGGCAGTGTGTTTGTACTGTCCCAGAAGCAATAAAAACAGCCAGCAATAAACAAAGCAATTGTTTTCAGGACACATTCAACAGAGATTGAGTGAGAGAAAGAGGATTTGTTGCTCTTGTTCTCTGCCTTCAAGTTGCTTCCAACCTGTGGTGACTCTAAGGCAACCCTATCATAGGGTTTTCTTCGCAAGAGACTTGGCATTGCTTTCTTCTGGGATTATAAGAGCATGACTCACCCAAGGTCATCCAGTGGATTTCAAAACTTAGTATGGATTTGAACCCTGGTCTCTAAAGTCATACTCCAATGCACAAACCTCTATTGCTAGCTCTAAAGTAAAAAATGAGTGTAATGTCTGATTAATATAATATTTATAAAGCACTTTAGCACATCAGCTATAATTCTTGAATATTAATAGAAAAGACTCAGAATTCAATAAATTGTCTGAAATGCTGCTTGAGACTGAGGGCACTTCCAGATATGGGTTAACCCCACATTGAAGCGGGTTTAAAAAACTCACTTTGGAGTGGGTTTAAATCTACACACACCAGAAAATAACAGACTTTCCCAGTGGGGTGTCTATATGTCATCCCAGCAACTACTAGGATTGCAGCCAGCCACCTCACCTCACCTCACCCCACCACAAAAGAAGCTCTAAAAACTTTTTAAAACATATGAGGCCACCATTATGGTGGGCCTTGCATCTTTCTGGTGCATAAAATGATGTGCCAGGAAAAGGGGGGGGCAATTTTACTCCTTGCACCCTTGACATGTCATTTCTATGTGCCAGGAAGACAGAAGAAAGACCACTGTAATGGAATCCCAGTTAAAAAAATTAAGTTTTAAAGACTTTTTAAGAGGGTTTGGGGAGAAGGGGTGGAGTCCAAAAGGTGCGAGATGGCTGTGGGCACTCATCCCCAGGTAGTCCTAGGACTACTCTATCATGAGTCCCCTCAGGCCCAATACCCCATTAGACCTGAGCCTTCAGGAAGGCCTGGAGCTAATGGGGTATCTAATTTATTCAGGACAAACCCTGCTTTGTTCTGAATTAATTGGCATTTACCTGAGACATCACCTCCACCTTTTACCTTTTCACCTCAGGGAAAAGCCCAACAGTTCCTGCATTTTGGGCCTGTCTGGAAAGATAGGAACGACATCTACCTTGGGCAGGTTACCCCAATGCAAATCTGGCCTGAATCAGCCCCAGATCCATGCACATTCATGCTGAATCTGTGGCCATGATCCAGATAGACCTCATAGGCCTGGCTGTCACCTCATCCTCTGTTTTGTGTTGCTGCTCCTAGGCAGCCACAAAGCTCAATCCATAATAGTCAAACCTGCTGGTTTCATGATGCATGCATGATCAACAATAAGGAAAGGGTCAATCAACCCTCTCATTACTGATCACGTGAGGTCCTGTTTTGACATCAAATGTCAATTGTATTTTTTTCTAGGAAATCCCAAGGTCCCAGAAAGCCCTATGTGTCATAAGTATTCAATCCACCCCTAATCTTTTATCTCAGAAATTTCAAATTCATTTACTACCCCAACATCATTAGAACCCCTTCCATACTGCCCTTATATCTCAGGATCTGATCCCAGATTATCTGTTTATCCTACATTATATGGCAGTGGTGACTCATATAATCCAGTTCAAAGCAAATAATCTGGGACCAGATCCTGGGATATAGGGCAGTGTAGATTCAGCATAAGAAATTATGCATTTTAGATGTAATGTCATTCTGAGTACTTCCTCTGAACATCCCTTTATTCAAAGTGGCTATTGCAAGATCAATTTGTTGACCAGTATGAATTGAAGAATTCAATCCTTCTCAAGACATCGATTCTGAGGGAGGATATTACAACATGAACAACTAACTTACTTTACAATATGGGTCATTCAAAAGAAATAATGGTATCCATCCCACATCAGAGAGCGTCCTGAAAGCTATGTGGTTTGGCACTCACTCACTAATGCACCACCTGCAATAGCACATGTCTAAAAATCTTGCCTGCCAAAAGGTACTATTTGACTCACTAATGAAAGGAAAAATAAAACAGACACAGATTGTGTCTGTATAAACAAGAAAGTCAAGGCCAATGAACAGAACCAGAATACCATGGAAATGAAAGACTGGGAGGCAGTACAAGGAATGGGCATATACATGTTACATGACAACAGTAATAAACATTTCACATCCAGAAATATGACTTTGTTAGTCTCACAGCATGTCCCACAGAGAGAATAGGTAAAGCGATAGCTTTCACAAGAATGAAAAATAAAAGTGGGAGTGATGAAAAGCGGTCTGTGATATGCATTGCTGTGGGAATATAAGACATGAAATAGTGACAATAAACAGAACAGCAGAAATGGGACCATTGAGGTGTGTTTTTGTCTCAGGAAGATGCTCAGAATGACATTGCTAATATGCATTATTTATCAATAGAACTTGAATTCCTAAACAATCTCTATTACCGCACTATTATTTTCTACTTTTTCCTTTCTAGATTATATATAAACACAAAGAAGGTTATCAGCTGTGCAGACATCCTAGTTGTGTTTAAAAATATTAATTATTTTTCTTATTAGTTTTCCTTGTGACCAATCCCATACAAGAAATTATGGAAGCACAAATTTATGATTAGTCTAGGTTCTTCTAGATGTGTCATTAGTGTGAACAAATTGTGATGGAAGCCTTCAGAGATCTTAAACCATTAGAAGGTTCCAGATACATTATGGTCTGAATATTAGTATGGTAATTAGTCCCAGCTAGAGGAGAGCCAATGAATCAATTGCTGAATGATACTCAACAGATGCTGGTAAGACAGAATCTACTCTGCTGTTGTTACATACCTTCAACCTGTTTCTGACTTCTGGCAACCCATTAGTGAACTTATCATGGAGTTTTCTTGACAAGATTTGTTCAGGGTAGATTGTCTTTGCTTCCCTTTGAAGCCAAGAAATTGGACTTCCCCAGTTGTTTTCCTGGCTTACTGGGAATTTGAATCCTAATTCATTTCCCATGCCATCATGTTTACAATCTACATGTATAGTTGTGAAAGCTGGAGGATGAAGAAAGGAAGAAAATAAGCTCACTTGAAATATGGTGTTGGAGAGGAATTTTGCAGGTACTGTGGCTTCCTAAAAAGACAAATACCGTAGAACCCCGATTATCCGAGATAAAGGGGTGGGCCCAATCTCGGATAACTGAACTGCTAGGATAGGGCAAGGACTCGCCGAGAGATGTCTCCTCAGATCTCCCTCGGCCAGGCCCTTGCTGGAGGAAAAGGTTTCCTCCAACAATGGCCTGGCTAAGGAAAACATGCTTCGTGTTTCTCGGAGGGACATGCCCTTGCTCCCTTCTCTTTGCAACAGGAGGCTTCCATACTCACCAGTTAGACCAAGAGGGCAAGAGGCACAGCGGCAGTGGAGACTCCTCACCGAAACGTTCTCCAAAGTCGCCATGGCTCCAGCAGTGGGATCCCCGTGGTGGCTGCTGATGATGCTGCTGCTCTTGGCCTCCTCCTTGGCCCCTTCAGCGGCCCTCCTCAGAGTGGCCCGGGGACAGTTCTTGGCAGGTAAAGCTTCAGTGGAAGAAGAGGCAGGAGTTGGGGCCTGTCCCTCCGAGAAACGTGGAGTGCACCCTGGATCTCCCTCGGCCAGGCCCTTGCTGGAGGAAAGAGTTTCCTCCAGCAATGGCCTGGCCAAGGAAGATCCAGGGAGACATCACTCAGTGAGCCTTCGCCCCTTGGGAAGCAGCCCATGATCACTGCTGCCTAACAGCACTCGTGGGGTGCTTCCCAAGAAGCGAGGGCAGCCATCGCAGGGCGCTTCCTCCTCCCTCTCCCTCTCCTTCTCACAAGCTCCCTTCGTTTGAGAGGAGAGGGAGGGGCACCCCCGGAGGCGCCTCAGATAATATGGAGGCTCGGTTAACCGGAGCTCTACTGTAAATGAATTCTAGAGCAGGTCAATCCTGATTTTTCCCTAGAAACTAAGATGATTAAACAGACTGTCACAATTTGGACCAATCATAAGTAGACTCACTAGAAAAGATAATGGCACTTGGTAATTTATAAGACAGTAAGAAAAGAGGAAGACTATGGACAACAAGTTGAACATGAGCCAACAATGTGATGCAGCAGCTAAGAAAAGCCAATGAGATTTTGGGCTGCATCAAGGGGAGTATAGTATTTAGATCAATGGTTCTCAACCTTTGGATCCCCAGATGTTTTGACCTTCAACTTCCAGAAATCTTAACAGCTGGTAAACTGGCTGGGATTTCTGGGACTTGTAGGCCAAAACACCTGGCGACCCTCAGGTTGAGCACCACTGATCTAGATCAAGGGAAGTCATGTTCTGTTGTGGTAAGACCTCACCTGCAATACTGTGTCCAATTCTGGGCACCACAATTCAAGAGGGAAGCTGGAAGGTGTCCAGTGGGAGGCAACTAAAATGATCAAAAGTTCTGGAGACTATGCCCTATGAGAACCGTTTTTAAAGAGCTGGGTATGTTTAGCCTGCAGAAGAGAAGGTTGAGAGGAGGCATGATCGTAATGTTTAAATATTTGGAAGGTTGTCATAAGGAAGAGGAATCAGGCTTGTTTTCTGCTGCCCTGGAAACTAGGACTTGAAGCAATGGGTTCAAATTACAGGAAAGGATATTCCACCTGAACATTAGGAAGAACTTCCTGACTGTAAGAGCTGTTCAACAGTGTAACTCTTTGCTTTGGAATGTGGTGGAAGCTGTCAAAGAAAGGCTGGATGGCTATCTGTCGGGGGAGTTTTGATTGTGTTTTTCCTGTATAGCATCAGGTAAAAGAAGATGGCCCATGTGGTTCTTTCCAGTTCTATGATTCTAAGATCACGTTGCAGTTCGGTTCTCCCACGACTGATCAGTGATTTGAACATGCATCAAACATTTACTCTTAGGCTCTTTGGCGTTTTTCTACGGGGATGCTACTGTTGATAAGGTCTTGACATATATTACTTCCAGTCATTCTCTGACTACGACAGGATTTTAACAAGATATTTTAAGGACAGACTGATTCACAAGATATTTCCATCAGATGTTTCTTTGAGCAATGATGAGAGCTGTGATTCTCAGTCCTTAGTAAAGGTATTTTGGACATCAGTTCCCAGAAGTCCAAGGAAACATAGCTAATGCACTAGGATTCTGGGGGGTGTACTTACATTGTAAAATCAATGTAGTTTGACACCACTATAATGCCATAAGTCTATACTTTTAGGAGCTATACTTTTACAATGTCTTTACCGTTTTTTTGAGAAAAAGTGATGGTGCTCAATCAAACTACAAATCCCATGATGCAATAGCATTGTGCTATAGCAGTTAAAGTGTTATCAAACTGAATTAATTCTACAATGTAGATGCACCTTAGGAGGCCAAATCCAAAACATATGGAGGACCAAAGATTAAGAACCACTGGATTAGATGTAAAGGAAATATGGTTTGAGATACAATATTTTTAGTGTTTAATTTTATTGGAAATTTTGGGAGAGAAAGCCACAAACTGAGTAAGTTAGAGATCCATCAAAATCATTAATAGGCTTCATATTATAAATGAATCTTGCTGAGATTCTCTAAAATGTATGCAAGCAGTTTCTCATGACTTATAAAAATGATTCTTCTGTGTGACTAGAGTTATTTATGTAAGGAAGGTTTAGCAGATGAGCTTATTTCAGTTTGTGTATTTTGCAATTCAAACTCAATACAGAAAAACTGCAGTAAAATAGGATACCTCTCCCCAGCAATTATGCTAGACATGCTTTAGGAAATGAAGTAAAGCCTCCTCTAAATTATCACAAGTGGAAATTTGCCTAGGAAGACATAACACAAAAAAACATGTGTTTTAACATCTGTTCTATTAGGAAATTTGCAATAACATCTGCCACATTTGTCTACTTTGTCCACACGTGTGTACCTGAAAACCATAAAAACCTCATTGGAAGAATCATTGGTGAGACTCCAAGTACAATTGAAAGCAATCTTGAAGAAGAAACTTCATCACCCCATTGAAGCAAGATTAATTATTTTCTTTTTGGTTAATGTGATGATTACTGGTTTGAAGAAACAGGAAGGATGAGGGAGAGGAACCATTTGTGCAAAAATAATCCAACTTTGAAAGGTTTAGCAACAGAGGATTGTTGGAAGAAAGCCCGGCACATGGACAGTAGTTCATGTATTTTTTAGGGGCCATCCAAGGGATATATGTTGTTTCTTTTGGTGTAAAGCTGCTGTTACTGCCTGGGGAGCAATTACTTCAACACAGATCTATCACCTGAAGCGTATAAAAGGATTAAAAGTTATCCTTTTGCCTTTTTGATTTTTTGCACGCTCAAGTATGGCAGATATAAAAATGGTGAGAAAAGAACATACAAATGCACTTTATACAGAATAAGGTTGTCTTAAGTACTCTGGAAACATGTTGGAAAGGTCAAATAAAAATGCTTCAGATAAATACAATAAAAAAGAAGAGGTCTTTTCATGCAATTTGTTATAAATGCAGAGTCCTCTGAGGAATACAAACAGTCTGTGTGTTTTTGTTTTTTTTTTAAAAAAAAAAAAGATAGTACAGATTTTAGCTATTTTACTGCCCAAGCTGCAAATCTTGCCAAGAAAACCCAATGATATGGTCACATTAAGATTGGCATAAAGAGAAAAATTAGGGGGCCCTGGTGGCACAGTGCGTTAAAGCGCTGAGCTGCTGAACTTGCAGACCAAAGGATGTCAGGTTCAAATCCTGGGAGCGGAATGAGCGCCCGCTGTTAGCCCCAGCTCCTG
Organism: Anolis carolinensis; assembly: GCF_035594765.1. Classification (NCBI taxonomy): domain Eukaryota; kingdom Metazoa; phylum Chordata; class Lepidosauria; order Squamata; family Anolidae; genus Anolis; species Anolis carolinensis. Next base: position 24,558,509 of record NC_085844.1, on the reverse strand, counting down.
CCAACCTAGCAGTTCGAAAACATGCAAATGTGAGTAGATCAATAGGTACCGCTCCGGCAGGAAGGTAACGGCACTCCATGCAGTCATGCGGGCCACATGACCTTGGAGGTGTCTACAGAAAACGCCGGCTCTTCGGCTTAGAAATGGAGATGAGCACCAACCCCCAGAGTCGGTCACGACTGGACTTAACATCAGGGGAAAACCTTTACTTTTACTAAAGAGAAAATTACTTGAATGTACAGAACAACAACAACAACAACAACCAAATACAAAGAAGCATTTAGACCATCAGAAAGACTTGGGAGAAGATTTATTCTAGTTTTTATCACCCTAGACATTGCCCTAAAGCAAGGCTTGAACACAAGTCCTGTAGGCTTCCATAAACCCAATACATTAGATCCTGGTAAACAGCAACAGTAAAACCAGCATCATTATTTGACTTTTTGGGGAAAACTACCTGCATCCCAGCACTCAAGAAAGTCCTACTGCTATTTGCCTTGGCCTCATCCTGGGCCTGGTTTGGATACCAGAATGGAGGCTCCTTCTAATGTTGACGAAAGATGCTCATTGCCCAACCCTCAGCCAGCAGGCTGAGGCGCCCGGGTGGGGAGAAGTATTTGAAGGCTCCTGTAAAGGAGGCCAGAGTTAGTTAGGGCTGGCTTGATGGGTGCAAAGAGGCAGCTATTTAAGGCCGAACTGCCCCTCGTCAGCTCTCATTCAGTTTTTGTTGCAACCCTCCGCCCAACCCAGAGAGAACTTGGAGTACTTTCAGCATAGGCCTGGAGTTATAATTGCCTGGTTGGCAATATTTATTGTTTGTTCATTTAAATTACAGATTCTGCATGTCTCAAGGGCAGAGCCCTCATCTGTGAATACTGCCAGATTTACCATTGTGCTTAGGTGTGCTTAAGCACAGGGCCTCGTTGAACAGGAGGGTCATCTTCCTGCCCAAAAGATTTTGCTATGGATTTTGCTTATGTGGTTTAATTCTAAATTTGAAGGTGTTCTGTTTTTGAGTGATTCCAGACATAATAATAGAGTTGATAGTCTATGAGAGTGTGCCACAAAGCAGGCGGTGTAGGTCTACTAGGCCTACCTCCTTTAGGGCCCAAGTAAGGAGCCTCAGAACTTAGCTAGCTCAGGGCCTCATTTGACCTGAATCCAGCACTCTCTGTGGATACAGTTTGGCCTTTGGGGCAGAGAGGTCCATGGGTGCCACCTTGAGACTCAATTGGGTTTGAGTTGCCTAGTCATAATTCATGGTGGTGTAGATGTGGTCTCTGATGGGAGGTCCTGTAACCACTGTTGTTTGAGGGGAGGTGAAAGCCTCCTCCAGACATGTTAATTATTTATAGTGGGGACAATAACCTGGGCTTGTTAATGAGGGAGGCACTGATCTTTTACTGTTGCCACATTTGGGATGGTTGGAGGATTATAATCCCAAAAAGCTCAATTTGGCTTGACAGAAGGCCAATCTTGAACTGAGAATTGCCATGAGGCAACCTGGGGGGGGGGGTTTCTGGGGGATCCCTAATACAGAGATTTTGTCAAACAGCTGCAGTTGTACAGGACCGATGAAGTACATTTCGTGGAGGAGGGGAAAGTTTTGTTTTTGAATGATTTAAAAGCGGGGATAAAGAGCATGTTGGCTAGCCTGGTGGAAAAAGAGGGCTAGGCAGATGCCTGTCCCTTTTGGTTGTGTGGAAATGGTGAAATAGTCCTGGTAGGCACTGTGGCTAGGAGCCTCCGGTGGCTCAGTGTGTTAAAGCGCTGAGCTGCTGAACTTGCAGACCGAAAAGTCCCAGGTTCAAACCTGGGGAGCGGAGTGAGCACCCGCTGTTAGCTCCAGCTTCTGCTGACCTAGCAGTTCGAAAACATGCAAATGTGAGTAGATCAATAGATACCACTCTGGCGGGAAGGTAACGGCATTCCATGCAGTCATGCTGGCCACATGACCTTGGAGGTGTTTATGGACAACGGCTTAGAAATGGCTTAGAAATGGAGATGAGCACCAACCCCCAGAGTCGGACATGACTGGACTTAACGTCAGGGGAAACCTTTACCTTACCTTTACCTTTTAGGCACTGTGGCACCCACTTGAGGGGGTGAAGGGTTGACTTCCATAACAGTTCCTACCGTGTTTCCCCGAAAATAAGTTAGTGTCTTATATTAATTTTTGCTCCCAAAGATGCTCTAGGCCTTATTTTCAGGGGATGTCTTATTTTTCCATGAAGAAGAATTCACATTTATTGTTGAACAAAAAATGAACATTTCTTATATACTGTACAGTAGTTGTCATCACAAACCAATGTAACCAGACAAAAACTCTGAATCCTATCAAGAATTTCATGTACAGCTGGTATGTACATTTACCAACCCTGCATGCTCTGGTGTTCTGTTTGGCGGGCATGCTTCCAAACAAAAACTTTCCTAGGTCTTAGTTTCAGGGGAGGCCTTATATTTAGCAATTGAGCAAAACTTCTACTAGGTCTTATTTTCAGGGAAACAGGGTATGTGTTTGTGGGGGGTAGGTAAATAGGTCAGGAAATAGCCCCTATAGATCCATTTTCCTGTGTCTAGTCTCTTTATTTCATCATGAGAGTTCAAATGAAAATCAGGTCTTTTAGGTTAGCAGGGACAATGCATTTGTTTGTAATCCACCTCTGATGTTCATTTTCTGTTTTCGTTTCATGCAAAGTATCATGCTTGGTTTGATCTTCATTTGATAATTAAGATGTATTAATTTTACAAATGACCTGACCATTAAAATGCTTTCTATGAGGACTGTCATGAAGCAGCCATACTTCAAGCTATATTTCTAAACTACTAGGTTCAGAAGCAGAACAAAAAACTTTGCTTAAGCCCCTTTCAAATCAAATTAAAATTTAAGCACTATGAACATTTCTACAAGGGAAATGTAGGGTTTCCATGTGCAGAGGTCTTTTACAAGCCACAGAGAGAGCGCCAGATGGTTTCAGTGTTGACTACAACTCTGGAGATCAGGGTTCAGTTACCTTCTTGGACATGCAAATCCACTAGATGACCTTGGGCAGGTCACACACTCTCAACCTCAAAAAGCCCGTGATAGGTTCATCGCAGGGTCACCATGAATTTGAAATGACTTGAAAGCAACAACCACAAGCAGTGGATTGAGATTTTTTGAAACACAATGTTCTTTTCTTCTTCTGTGTGACCTTCCCATCAAATTCAGCTCCAAATTTCTCCTCTGTCCTTCTGGGGTCTCTGAAAATCTTCATGTTCCTCTACTAACATCTGTCAAATATAAGTGAGTCTGCATCCTTTACAGTCAACTGGGACAAGGGGTACATTCTGAACATTTATTTACTCCAGAGGTTGTTGTTGGAGATAACTGATCATGGTGGAAAGAACAGGCAGTATATCACTTAACTACTGTAGGTGATTTAATAAAAAGCATTCAGAGCCTGCAAAGCCTCATCACAGCTTGCCAATTTGAAACAAGTTCCTTTCTTAGAACACCTTGGGGTGATGAGAGGTCCCAGCCAAGAAAGCTTTCAGCAGATGGAATGGAGCTCTGAAGAATGTCTGTCTTGAGTCAGACCTTACAGTTGTCTTTGACACTTTCTGCACAGTAAGACTTGTAAATCCTTCTGTAATTTCTGTGGGAGGGATGACAAATGTGTCTACAAAGCCACCTGATTTCAAATATATAAGCCCTTCCAGAGATATTTCTTAATCTCCCTGCTCAAAGGATAAAAAGAACACATTTGATTCCCGGGTCTGCTTTCTGCTTGAAATGTGTCATCTGTGTTTTTCTTCAAGTGCATGAACTACAAAAGAGACTGGCTCCCATACATTAAAAAAAAACCAGAATCAACCATACACATTTATTTTAGGAATTTGAGGTACCAAATGAACTAAGCTCCTGGTCTGAAGTAATTGCACGTTTCTGCCTGACAGCGTTGACTCTTGCTAATTTGTTGGGCAACATAAACCACAGAGCAGGAAGCAGTGCTTCTTGAAGAATAATCTTCCATGATATCAGATTTGTTTTTGTTTTTAAAGTTAAACTCTGAAGGGTTTTGACAGGAATCCTTCACAGGATACACAGTTGCTAAAACATAGTTGCTCACTAAAAGCTTTTTCGTGGCCTGCAGTTCATGCTAGACAAACTGTGACACTACAAGAATTTCTTCAGATTCCTTCAGATTTATAAATACAGAATTGGTCAGTTTAAGGTGAACCTCAAGGTTTAAGGTCTCTTTCACTGTCAGTGGGTATTTTCAGTATTTTCTGATCAGTTTCTACATACTTCACATCCTGGCCCCTTCTACTTATCATTACAGGATACATACAAGCAGGCCTGTAGCGAGGGGGGGGGGGTTAGGGGTTCAACCCCCCCCCCCCCGAAATTTTTCAAGTTATAAAAAAAATCTCGTTTACTCATTGTGATGACTCATGGGCCATGTAGTCCCGTTCCTAGCGCTGTTGTGACAGATGAAGAGGAAAACTTGGGTTTTCCACCATTTCAGTCAGAATTGGAACTTTCCCAGCCTGAATTGGAGCCCTTGCACCTGCAAGAGGTTTGCCTTCCAGAAATCTGCCAAACAAGCCCTGAGTCAGAATCTCCCCCATTTTCTCGCCGTAGTTATTATCAACAACAAAAAGGAGTTCAGCAGGCTAATCGCAGAAGCCTGAGAATCGCAGCCAGGCATTCAGCTGCTTCCATGAGAAATTCTAGGGAGTCATGCATCTGGACACAGAGATTGACTTTCGGTTCTGATTCCCCAGAGAAGTGTTCTTTGGTGGGAAAACGAGACCCTATTTAGGTTCCTTGCCCCGAAGGAATCTTGCGGAGTCAATTCGTCAGCAACTGGAGTAGATTGTGTGTGGACAGCGCTACTCCCATTTCCAAGCCTTCGTTCCTGTTTCCAAGCCTCGTTCCTGTTTCCAAGCCTTCGTTCACGTTTCCAACCTTGCCTTGCTTCCCGGACCTTGCCAAGTATTTACCACGGATCTTGTCCTTGTTCCTCGTTCCTTGCTGCCTTGTATCAAGCCTTGTGTTCCAAGAATCAAGTTTACTTCCTAGCCTTGCCTCAAGTTCCTTGGACTAAGAACCTTGTCATCTCCCCTCACTTTGCCTGGCAAAGTGAGTGTTTCGGTTATTGGATTACAACTTTGGACCTTAATATTTTATATTGGACATTGTTTTCCTGGACTATAATTGACCTTTCCTGAAAGGTCTCCTTCTGAACTACATTCTACACTTATTTTTATTGACTTTATATATTTCCTTAATAAAGATATTAGATAGATTCTGGCCTCTGTGTATGGTTATTGGTGCTCTGCAGCCTGGGTCGTGACACTCATGAATTTTAACTGGTTAACCAAATCCCCATGCTAAGTCTATGAGATGCAAAACATTAAGAGTCCTTCCAGGCACTATCTCAAGCAGATATTGACAGGTTTGTAGCGGGGAGGGGTATGTGCTAGGGGTTCAACCCCCCCCCCCCGAAATTTTCAAAACCTCTCCCGAAATTTTTTTCTGGCTACGGCCCTGCATACAAGGATAATCAAATCCATAACTCCAAGACTGATTAATAGTTTTTCATGATCTCCACAATTAAAGAATTTGCTCTAATCTATAAAGCACTGGCTATTTTCTTCTAAAATTATTTGGTGTGCTCTATTATGTGAGATTTGTTTGGACTATGAGCCCTTGTGTTAACCAGTTTTGCATATACAGGAGCATTTCTGGTCAAATGAAGGGTATAGGACAACCCTAAAATCTACTCCAGATTAATATTTGTCAGCACATGTTAAATGTAAAAGAATAGCCCACAGATGAAAGAATTCAATTTACATCCCAGTCCCCAAGAATGGGAACACCAGGGGTTGCAGTAACCACTGGACCATTGCTTTCATTTCCCATGCAAGCAAAGTGATGATCAAAATTCAACAGTAAAGACTTCACCATATAAATGGCAGATGTCCAAATTGGGTCCAGCAAAGGAAGTGGCACAAGGGCTCATAGTCCAAACAAATCTTACATAATAGAGCACACCAAATAATTTTAGAAGAAAATCAGCCAGTGCTTTATAGATTAGAGCAAAGCCTTTGCATTTGTTCTGTCCATGCTCTGGAGCAGCCCCACACTTTGAAATTATATGGATAGCTGGACTGGATCGAATCTGAGCTGGTCCACTGTCTGCTTGAGCTTGTGCTGCCTTTCCCCTGCACTTCATTGCACAAATGACAGAACTGTCCCTATGAATGGTAGAAATAAAAAAACCAAAACATATATACAGCCCATTGATTTCTATGAGCTCTATTTCTACTCGAGGAACTTGCCAGAGTAGCTCAATACTTTTGTGGATAAACAATATTTTTTATGATACCATTTATGAGTTTTGGAAGAAATCACATCAATTAAAAATAATTATCTTCCACTTCTGTTTTCCATAAGCAATAAAGACTGCGAGCCAAAATTTAGGAACAGAAGGGCATCGTGCCATGAGGATAAAGCAATATTTTTAAAAAGAAATCTAATAAATTTAAAACAATTCCTTTCTATTTTCCAGATGCAAATGCAGGCCTGGAAGCCAAAACACAGGAACAAAGAGGTTCTGTGATATGACTTGAGAATTGTGACTATTCCCTGAAGAAATCTAGCCTTGCAAGTTCTCTAGCACAGCTTTGCAGATACTAGACATTTAGATAAGCATCTGTACTTCTTGATGCATGTCCCAAGCTCACCCAAATTCCAAACCTTTGTAGAGTCATCAATCAATGTGAATTTCTCTCATTATATGGGGCTTGACAGAACTCTATAACCCTTACATTTTCAGTGGGATTTGAAAGGATTAACTCCACAACCCCCATGAAAGTCCATGGGAACTAAATTCCATTTCCTTCATAGAGGCATAGGCTCATTTTTTCCCTTTAAAAGAAAGTAGAGATTTGTTCCTGTTGTGAACTAACACACAGATGGGGAATTTGCACAGCTATGCAGAATTATGCTCTAGGTACGTCTGTGAAATATTAGAGGCCCCTGAGACAGAGATTTTAGTTATAAAGCTCTAAGATTGATTTATTTTATGGCTTATTCTGTTTAGGAATATGAACATTGTGAAACACAAATACATCAAGCAAGTGCATGTGTGTGGCAGAGACTGAGAAGGAACAAAGGAAAGAAAAAAGCAGTTATGACTAAAACTACATGCTCATTCAACTTCTAAAATGCTCTTGTTGCACACCAAATATTAGATTGGATTCACGCAGAGAAATGTATTGTGTTTGCAGTGTCATGTTGCATACTTTTTGATCCTAAATTTCTTCTTTTCTGTGGGTTAGGACTTCTCTTGTCAGGGCTGAGCCAAGCACACAGAGAGATGTTATGTGATCCCTGGCAGAATTAAGCCTATAGTTGATGGAGCCATTGGGTAAAATGTATGGAAGGTCTATCCAAACACAATTCCAGGGAAGCCAAAGGCACAGAGCCACAGTCAAAAGCAAGACAAACTATGAGAGGTAGGAGGGCCGAACAGACAAGCCAATGAAGAACTACATGGAGAATCTGGTAAGCTAGTATGGAAACAGACAGAAAACTTCTAAAAGGCCAATATCACAATTTAGCAATAACACAAGTTGCAAATTGAACTTTCCTGTGTGGTTCTCCTGATCAAATAATCCAGTGTTCTGTATAAGCTTATGTACTTATTTGAAACCACCACATTTCAGAGATAGTATCATCTAAGAAGCTGTAAATATTGTCTAAAGAGTCCCCAGTGGCACAGTGGATTGAACTACTGAGCTGCTAAAAGGTTGGTGGTTTAAATCCACTGAGAAGGGTGAGTTCCTGCTGCTAGCCCCAGCTTCTGCCAACCTAGCAGTTCAAAAACATGCAAATGTGAGTAGATCAATAGGTGCTGGAAGATAATGGAGCTCCATGCAGTCATGCTGGCTGCATAATCTTGGAGGCGTCTACGGACAACGCTGGCTCTTCGGCTTAGAAATGGAGATGAGCACCAACCCCCGGGTCAGATATGACTAGACTTAATGTCAGGGGAAACCTTTACCTTTACTTAAGAAGCAGTAAGCAAAAAATATATATTTTGAAAGCCCACACAAGACAAATGATAAAGACAATAAACAGTACATCATTCCTGTCTCTAGTACCCATTAAAATTGATTTCCTACTCTTCTCTGATGGCAGTATACAGAAAGAACAATTTATTCAAATGCATTGCTTGAAATCCATTGGAAGTATGGCATTTGATCTATTTGGTGCTTTATGTACTCATACTCCTGTTGTAATTCATAAAATAATTACAGATATTAATGTTTTTAGTTTTGTCATTTATTTTGGTTGCTATCACTTCAGATGATGAGTTAATTTAACTACGGACTTTGTTTTCCTTACAAACAGGAAGTTTACTTCAGAAAGTCCAAAGCATTGTGTCTCATATTGATTACAATGACAACATCAACAATGCTTTTTATTTGAAACAAATATTTCCAGACACAACTTATTCTTGGTTAAGCCAAGTCTGCCAAATATCAACCTCAGTACTGATTTTCTATTCAAGTAGTCCCTAAAATTTGAGCATTTTTAATAGGGATACTTAAAACGTTTTGAATCCACAGTACCAAACGGATACTCCTAAGACAAAGTAGCAGCAGCAGCAGCAACAGCAAAAAAAGAACTTTAAATATAAGGAAGCCACTCAGTGGGAGTCTAGTCTGGTCAAACTTCATTAGATCTGAGGTGACCTGTGCATATTGCTGATGCCACAACTTCTCTTCCATGAAGGAAAAGACTTTAGCAGCATTCTCACAATGCTCTGTCCACGGTCCTGACTCATTCTGCTTTATCTCAGCCATCCCCTGAAGACATCAAATGATTTCACCTTACTGGACATTACCTTATTTTGGCCTACCTCATCAGTCACTATCTTAACTTAACTGACCACTTATTTAGTTAGTAGACCTCATTACTGCATCTGCTTTCCTTTCGAACTCAAATTTCAGTTAGTAGAGGACATTTGCCTTATTGAAAGCATTTGCTTGATCTTCATTTTGTGGTGCTGGGTTGGCAGGAGATCTATAAGTCCCCCCAGTGAACTGCATCAGAAATCTGCCATGGTAGGACATATTTAATATATATATACTATATGTATAAACTAAGCTACTTTCTACTACTGGATTAAATGCATAAAGGCATCAAATCCTATCTGATCTTAAAAGCTCTGTATGCTATACCTTAGAGAGAAAAACTGAGAAAACTACATCTGAGTAATCCTTATCTAAGAACCCCTAAGAAATCTACAAGTCATTTGCCATAGTAACATAACCGCCACCTTCTAATGAATTAGATGTTACACAATTGCACAGTTCTAATTTCCATTGAATTTTAGTCCACTTACAAACAAATACAGTAGAGTCTCACTTATCCAACATAAACGAGCTGGAAGAATGTTGGATAAACGAATATGTTGGATAATAAGGAGGCATTAAGGAAAAGCCTATTAAACATCAAATTAGATTATGATTTTACAAATTAAGCACCAAAACATCATGTTATACAACAAATTTGACAGAAAAAGTAATTCAATACGCAGTAATGCTATGTAGCAATTACTGTATTTACAAATTTAGCACCAAAATATCACAATGTATTGAAAACATTGACTACAAAAATGTGTTGGATAATCCAGAAAGTTGGATAAGCAAGTGTTGGATAAGTGAGACTCTACTGTACAGCCCAACAGGATTAAAGCAGCAGTCTTTCAGAAAGTCATGTCTAAAACATATACTCCCAAATCCAATAAATGCTTGGAATAATATATTTCACCACTGCTATATGTCCTGCCTGGCATCAGGGTGATTCGCTCACTTGAAGAATTCTCTTACCCATGGATTAACATCTAATATAACCGTTGGATCCGATCATACTTTCATATACATAAAAGGTGGTTGTCTGTTGTTTGGTTGATGTTTATTATGATGTTTTAATTCTACTGGTTTTTTATTGTTTTTACCATATTTTATTGTTTATGTTTTTAACTATGTCTCTTTGCACCTTGTTTATACTGGGCTTGGTCACCATGTAAGCTGCCCCAAGTCCCTTTGGGGAGATGGTGGCAGAATATAAGAAGTTGTTGTTATTATCATCATCATCATCAATGGTGGCTGGTAGATGTCAGTAGGATGGTGAATCTGCTCTGGATTTTAATCAGAACTTTAAGGGAGTTGTTAAAGAGGCTGTACTCTTATCCAACTGACATGATAGCCATTAGCAGCCACTTGCAAATATATACATGAGCCCTTTAAGCACATAAATTGCAAAAAGTAGAGATACAGAGTGACCACACATAATTCATCAGAAACATTTTAAGCCTAAAAATGCTTGTATGTTGCTTTTGCACAAAACTAAACCATGATAAATAATTTCACTTTTTGAAGATATATTCAAAAGTGTATGCAATTAATCAATAAATTTTAATAATATTGAATTTGCAGTTTTCTGTATAGTCTGTAGGTTTCTCCTTCTCCTGTTTAGTTTCAATGTCATAGGTGAAAGGCTATCAGATTAAGACTTTCATGTAAAGGGATCCAGCTCTTTTCCTTAGTTGCAGTTGATCTGTTTACTCCAGACATGGTGAAAGCTGATCTGGTTTCCGCTCTCTGGTATGTTTCTTAACAGCTCAGGTTGTGTTTTCGTGGTGTTTTGCTGAAAGCTTCCCTTGTCCTGATAGAGAAATAAGAAATGTCATGCCCTTCATCCTCCAGGAGAATGTCATGTCACAGGTTGTGTTTATATGTGTTAGTGTGTGTCAAGAGAGCAAGTGTATATTACAAGAAAATTCCTCCTTTCTTTCTCATTAGATTGTTAAGGAATGGCACATAACAGCTCTGAATGACTGCAAGTAAAGTTGTTCTTATCTCACAAACCTGAATTAGAATAATGGGTCAAAAGATGACATAAAGTTTTTTCTTACCTATTCCCCCCCTTCTTTCTTGGATAGAGGGAAGTGAATTCTGAACCTGGGAATGTAAATCTTTGTATTATTCACATTGCACAGGAGGAGGAATCTTTCCATATTGCTTTCTACACGGTGAGAGAAAAAACAAGAAATTATGCAATTATCTATATGTATTTGCACGTTGGGGGAATTATTCTGTGCAAAATACATGGGAAGATGGGTTAACAGAGAAAATGTTGGGATAATATACTAGATCTTGGCATTTACTATGTTCAGTATATCATACAGTTCTGCAAAGCATGATCTCTGCAGCTATATTGTGATTTATATATAAGCAGCTGCTGGGAGAAAGAAGAGAAATACTGAATGCGTGGAGAGCTGAAAGTAATGATGAGAATGTGAGAATAAACATAAACCATTCTGAAACATCCCCAACCAGTGCATTCAACACGAGATTCTGAAGAGTGCTTTGTAATATTCTGCTAATCCTATCAGGAGGAGCCTTGCCTGGTTCCTGATCAAGATTCCTGAATACAGGATTTCTATAAATAATTACATTCAATCAAATTACAAAGTCATCTTCAGATATTTGTCATCAACTGTAGGCATGGGGATTGTTAGAGATGAGGTTTACCTGTGTGGCAACATGCTCTTGATGCATACTGGCATAGGATTAAAGATTTTAATAAGAAACTACAAGTCTTGATCTATTGGGGAATGAAATATAATGTTTCAATCATATTTATTCTTCCACATAACCAACCACAACTACCAGTATTACAAGCATTTAGAATAGAGCATAAAACAGTACTTACACAAAGGAAAAGTGGGTCTAGTGGGTATTCTGGTACCAGCCAACAATGTCTTTAGGAAGAGTGCATGAAGGAATTTGAATGTATCATTGTGTGGGTCAACCAAATGCTTCAAGTGAAGATCTGAGGTGGCCTCACCCCATGTGATGGGACTACTGTGCAATTTTTGCAGTCTCAAAAATACACACTTTTGCAAGTCTTGCAGTATTCATTTTAATATGCAAACGTTTAAATATGGCCATCATCCAGTTAGTGATATATGTCTTCCCAAGATTCAATTAATATGCGCATTTCAGAAGACATGCAAACATCTTCTTGCTAGTGGAGAAAAGGCATATAAAATGTCTATAGTTTCTTTCTAAATGTAAAAATGTGCAAATGTTGAGATGGGAAAGCATGACTGACTGTCCCTTTAAGGTAGAGAATCGTCCCTCTTGCAGCATCATTGTTTTGTGTTCTGCCTCCCCATCACACTCACACTCACATGTGGAAACTTGAAAGCTGGCAATACATTAATCTTACATTCATCAAAAGATTAGTTTTACTTTTTTTGTTTTTAATCAGGAGAAACAACATCCAAAAACCAAGAGATCCCTTGGCCTGCCCAAAGTCCCTTACATTAAAGGAGACTGATACCAATTTAAAACCTCATCTTCCCATGGGGAAAATTGTTCTGCCCCAAACCCCAGAGAATACAACCACTGCTTTCCATGGAATCCTATTGATCTGTATGGAACCCCAGAGGATACAAGAGGCATTGATCCAAGTTAAAACTATTGCTTTCCATGGCATCCTATTGTTCTGCATCAAACCCCCATAGGATACAAGAGACTGCTGATGGCTGTGCAATAAAACAGCGCAGAAAACTTAGGAACTAAATGCTATTGAATTCTGGAATTTTTAGTTTGGTGAGACACCAACATTTTTTGACATAGAAGGCTATAAAGCTTGCAAAACTAAAACTCCCAGGATTCCATAGCATTGAGTCATGGCAGATTTCAAATTCTGAAATCTTAAAATATCAAAAATAACTTTTCTAACCTCTGATGTTAGAGATAAATAAAATTATATTATATAACTACAGAGTCTTGTTTCTAAGAGAGTGATCTCTCCAAAGTGCAACTGAATATCCTGCAAATGGAATAACAAATATGTATCCCTTAACAATGTTTTGTTTTGGACTTGGACTTCTTGCAGCATTTTCTCACTGAAGGGATTAATACAGCCCTTATTCTCTTTAATGGAAAAGTTTTTCATCACTGCAAAATCAAACCCTGAGAGAGTTTTCATTTTATTTACAAAACTGTATTATAGTTTTATATGCTGTACTCAAATATCTCATGTACTTTTGCAAAATGTAAACAAGATTTTGAAAGAACATCTTGAAATAACTTCTTGAGGGAACAGCTCACGTTCTTTGGAATTTAAATCCAATTAAGCAAACATCTCATTTCAATGCATTGTATATATCAGTGTGCTAGGAAATATTCTTCATCAATTTTGCAACTTGCAAATTTAAATGACACCCAGTCTTATGTCGTTTTGATGACTGTATTCCTTGGAATATTTCAACTCTTTTAATTGCTCCATCTGTTACCTCTGATCCCTTTCCTTCCTTCCAGTTTTATGTCTTCATTTAAAATGTTCTGCCTTTTTCCTCCTGCTAAAGGATTCAGGACTGCTCTACTATGTTTCTTCTGCACAGTGCAGCTAGTTACAAAAAAGACCGGTTCTGTAGTTGTGGAAACAAGCTGAACAATCCTAGATAAGAACAGGGATAAAGCTTCACTGGAGACACCTTTTCCCCATAATAACTCTTTCAGGAGTTAATTTGCCAATCACAGCTATTTGCAAGTTGGAGAAGATCTCCAACAATATGGAGGTCAACCAGCAGTAGTTCCCTGGGGTAAGTGTGCCGTCCGCCAGACAATAAAAAAAACTATAAAGCTGAAATGTGCCGTCCTTTATCCGGGCGAACTGCAAATCCCTATAAGCTGTCCTAAAATATTGAACGACTGAGTCTGGAGAACTTCAAAAAAGGATGTTTATTCATACAAGGTTGTAAACCTGGCACAGATCTTAAAGTTGCAGAAAATGAAACAAATTTCCATAGGTTTTAGTTGCAGAATTATCCCTGGTTCCAGAAGGCAAAGGTGATTATAAAACCACTATACCCTAATCACGCTGTCTATATTAGAAGGAGAAACTCTTTCCTTCCCTATCTTTACAGCAAAGATTAGTTCTAGAAGCGATGGAATAACCCTGCTCCTCTAACTAGATTTCCTATTCCAGATCAGTATAATTCAATACTTATCTAATTTGGATAGGCTTAGATTGGCCTGGTTTTGAGGATGATTTGTCCCAGTTAGCCTTGCACAGCTCCAGCACGTTGGAAGACTATAGCCAGAATGAAACTCTAAAATGGAGACTAGACCCTGGTAAAAAGGGCGGTCCTAAGATGTTGTACTCTTTGACCAATCATTGCAAAGAAAACTGCAGCCAGCTCTTGCAGACTTCAAGCCACCTTTCCTGGGCTTTTGCAGCCAGAGGCTGAAACAAAATGCAAAGGAGGGAAAACAAACAAACGACCAATAAGTAAGGCAAACCATCGTCCTGGGGGACGGAACACTCCCCGCTTAAATTCCCAGGATGTGGGAATTTACCACTCAAAAACATAGAAACACCTTTGCACATATGACAATACAAACACTAGAACTTTAAACATCTCCAATAAGCAACACGAGGTCACTAATTGGTCTGTCCAAAATGGACACTTTGTCTCTGTTGCAAGTCTTTAATTGAACTTTCCTGACCTTACCATCCGGGCAAGGAAAGGTCTTTAATACAATGCCCATGGGCCATGCATGGCGGGGCAAGTCTTTGTCCTTTAACAACACAACGTTGTTAACCTCAATGTTGTCCTGTGGGCTTTGCCAGATTCTTCTAGCTTGAAGCTGGCTTAAGTACTCAGCTTTCCACCTTTTCCAAAAGTGGTTGGCCAAGGACTGCACCTGTTTCCACAGGGCACGGTGAGTTCCGTCCGGAACTGGCAACATGATGTCCTTCCATCCTGGCACCTTTTGTGTCAAAATAAGTGCAGGAGTCAGTGGTTGTAAGTTCTCAGGGTCACTGGTAAGGGGAACCAGCGGCCGGTTGTTGATAATTGCGGTAACTTCCGCCATAAGTGTCACCAAAACATCATGCGTCAATGACCTATGACTCAAAAGCATGGCATTAAGGATTTTGCGACTAATACCAATCATCCTCTCCCAAACACCACCCATGTGGGAGGCGTGAGGAACATTGAAAGTCCACATAATTTGTTCAGTATTCGTAAAGTTCTGAACCTTTGGGTCTCTCCCAAACCTAGACACACAATTGAGTTCTTTGGTCGCACCTACAAAATTGGTGCCACAGTCCGACCGAATTGACTTAATTGGCCCTCTGAGGGCTATGAACCTTTTTAATGCGTTTAAAAATGATGAAGTGTCCATCCCTTCTATGACTTCTATATGGACAGCTCGTATTACTAAACAAGTAAACAAAACTGCCCACCTCTTGTTATTTACAACACCACCCCTGGTTTTCCTAGTGACAACCTCCCAAGGACCAAACACATCGATTCCCACATGGGAAAAGGGTGGGTCTGTCAAAGTCCTATCCTGAGGTAGTTCTGCCATCAACTGACTTTGACAGTTTCGCCTAAAGCGCCTGCATTTAACACATTTGAAAATACAACTGTTGACCAACCTTTTGGCATTAACTACCCACAGACCTTCATTTCTAAGGGCTGCCTCAGTTAGAGTTCTACCCTGATGATGGATCCTTTCATGGTGATGCCGAACGAGCAGCAATGCAGTGTGACTATTAGGGGGTATGATGATGGGGTTTTTTATGCACGCCTTGAGTTTAGCTTTGGCTAACCTTCCTCCAACTCTCAAAATACCCTCCTTATCTAGAAATGGGTTTAACTCATTTAGAAGACTTTGATTAGGGATGTTGAGCCCTTGCTCTAGCCTAGCTATTTCCTGCTTGAAAGCAGATCTCTGTACTGACTTGAATATGACGCTCTTAGCCTTTATCATATCCTGGACCTGTAAAGGCTCACTATCTTTGCAAGCTAAACGATGTATAAGCCTAGCAACTGCTCTAAGAAGACTGTGCCACTCCGAAAAACATTCAAAACGGTGTGGTTCCAGGCAAGATCTTTGGCCCATCTTGATTTCTGTGGTCATCTTGCAAACTTTCACCTCTGGAACGGACTCGGGCAATTCTGTAATATCGGTGGGAGAAAAGGCTGATGGAAAATTGACTTCGGTCAAGCATCTGGGGCCTGTCAGCCAACTTGAACTTAACACTCGTTGAGTTGAAGCTCCTCTGGAAGCGATGTCAGCTGGGTTGTTGCTGGTGGCGACGTGGTGCCACTGGCTAGGCGTAGAACTGGATAGAATGTTGTTGATTCTATTAGCCACATACACCTTGAATCTTTTGGTTGTGTTGTTGATGTAACCAAGCACAACTGTACTGTCCGTGTGGAAATGGACATCTTGAAACAAGTCTCCTATCTCTTGCTGGATGATGCGCCAGAGCTGGACAGCAAGAACTGCTGCACACAATTCCAGCCGGGGTATTGAAGTTCCCATAGGAGCTATTTTAGCCTTTGCCATGATGAATCCTGCGTGACAAAAATCTCTGTCCTTTTGTCGCATGTATGCCACAGCTGCTATAGCTCGCTCAGATGCGTCACAGAAGATGTGAAGTTCTGTGGTGGGTTCTATCATTACCTTGCAGGGCACAAATTTTCGGGGAAAAGGCAGAGGGGCTATCCAATTTCCCTCTGGACTCCGGGAAACTTGAGAGTTCATGATCTCTAAAAACCTCTGTTCATCTTTGGAAAGCGCTGTAGTTTCATCCCTTTCGGAGACTTCAAAGATGGAAGAATACTCTGGTGTTATCCCCTGACAATAGACCGAGATATGACTCAAACAGCTATGCATTAGTGTGGGGCGACTGCCTTGAAGCACGTGCGCTTGACGAGTGCCCACCGACGATGGAGGGTGCATCCTATTTATGCACACTGGGCCTGTAACTGTCCAGCCTAGTGGTAGCAGCTGAGCAATGGGCGCCCCTGGAGGTCCCTTAACTTGATCGTTCACATAGAACAAGTTCGGACAGTCTGCACCAAGCAGAAGGGCAATGTCCACATCTGGACGGAAAGCAGGTAAGGCGTTCTTCAGCCTTCGCAAGTGAGGATGGGCTTCCACGACTTCTCTGGTGACAATCTGCCTTTTGTTCCGGGGAATAGAGGAACACTCAATGAGGTCTGGTAACTCGAACAGTCTCTTCTGGTCACAAGAGGAGACAACAAAGCCGGATGCTATGCGACCCTGCAACTTCTTCTTCCCTACACAGGTGGACATGGTGTAGTCGACCGTCTGGGTTTTTATGTCAAACAGTTGGAAAAACTCTGGAGTCGCCAGGGAGGCGTCGCTTTGTGAATCCAAAGCCACGTAAAGTCTCTTTTTAAGCCAAGGTCTTCTGGCTGGATATACATCTGCTAGGCAGATGGGATGGCAGACTCTGAACTGGTGCACGTCAGAGCATAGTTCAGTACAGGCGACCGATGGAGCATCCTCCTGCATCCGTGACGCGGTCTGCATGTTGGTGGCTTCAGTAGATGACCCTTCTTTGGAAGACGTGTCCCCTTTGGCGCGGGAGACAGCGTCAGAGTTGTGCATCGCGGTGCAATGCTTAAGGCTGTTACACCTTGCGCATTTGACGTCCTCTTTGCAGTTGGATGCAAAGTGAGGAGTAGCTCCACAGCACCTAAAACATATGCCCAGCTTCTGAACAATCTGTTGTCTTTCTTTATAAGGCTTCTTGCCAAATTCCCGGCAGTTGGCCAAACTGTGAGGCTTTTGGTGAATGGGGCAGAGCACCTCCTTCACCTCTGACTTGGATTCGTTGGCCCTGTGCTGAGTTTCAACAGCCTTAACACTAACCGGTCTTTTGGCCTCTCTGGATGGTTTTTTCTCCACTTTAGGTGCCTTCTCTGGCTGGGTCCCTTGGTATAAGGTGGGGAGGCCCGTCTGCGGATCATTCCTTTCTCTGGCCGCCCTGGTGATGAACTGGACCAAATGAGAAAATGGAGGGTATGCCTGGGAGTGGGCCTCCTTGTAGTTGAAGACCTCCTGTCCCCAGCGTTCTTGCAAAGTGAAGGGCAGCTTGGTCAAGATCTGCCTCTGGGACAGGTGCTGATCGAGGCACTTCAAACCGGGCAGTTCTGGATTCTCCTTGGCCGACTCTAATTCCGTAAGGAGATCGCTGAGGTCCCACAAGAGTTTGAAGTCTTTGAGTTTCAAAGCTGGGAACCTTTGGAGCTTGTCCATAAGAGATGCTTCAATCTCTGTGCTGGCCCCATACCTCTGCTGCAACCTGGCCCAGGCCTTTTCCAGGGCTTTGTCGGGATTGGCTACGTGGGCTGCGTAGATCTTCTTAACTTGTGAGGATGAGGCTGGGCCCAACCATGCAGCCAGAAGAGTCAGTTCTTCCTCAGGCAATAACTTTAAGTCTCTGATTGCTCTCTGGAAGGTGGCCTTCCAGAGAAGAAATTCCTCAGGCTTGTCCGAAAACTTTTCGACACCCTTGTCCTTAAGATCTCTTCTGGGGCTTCTGATGATGGAGACAAGCTGGGACTCTGGCGTCGAAGGGAACAATTGAGGAGTTTGCTGTTGTGGAGTGGACTCCCACCGTGCACCTTGCGTCAACCTTTGGCCTCTTGGAGGGATGACATCGACCACTGACGAATCGGTGGCTCCCTGTGCAGCTGTCTGTAAGGGCCAACTAGCACTTGGCCTTGAGGCCCTGATTGACTGACCTAGGGATTTAGCAGGAGGCACAGGTAGCTCGGGCAAGGGTGAGCTCCCCGCTATGACGCTCTGCTCTGCAGGAAACTCAAAAGTGACTTTGGGGCCCTGCTCTGGGTAAGGAGAGAAGTCTTCCTGTTCCTCATCCGAAAACTGGCTGTTTAAGCTATTAAGATGCACAAGCACCTTGGAAGAAGGGTCCTGCTTCGGCAACTGACTTACATTTTCTTCTGTGAGTGGCTCAATTAGGGCCTTGGCCAAAGTCTCAGCCCTTACCTTTTTGGCAGTAGCATCCATCCTTATTCTAAGCATTTCTATTTCACCTTGCCTTTGGGCCTGTTCCATTTGCATTTCGCTTTGTCTACGGGCCTGTTCTATTTGCAGTCGTTGCTCTTCTTCTTTAAAGGGAAGGGTGAGATCAGCTGCCTTAGCATCAGCCTCCGCCCCCGCTACCTTGCTCTTTAGCTCTAGACGTGCAGCCTCCTTAATGTGCAAGGCAGCTAGGGAAGAGATGGCACTCCCAGCAGCAGAAGACTTGCTAGAGTGGCTATGTTTAGATGATGCACACTCCCTTAGTTTAGATACCTGGCTAGAGCGGTTGGACTTAAGACTAAGTGCCACAGCAGGTGATTTTAAAAGATTGGTCTCATGGCTGCATAAGGAAGACTGATTTCCTTTTGGCTCAGACCTTAGATTAATAGATGGAGAACTAAATTCCAAGGCATCTAGAATTGCCCTCACCTTATTTTCTTTCTCATTAGTGCCAGCTAAGACACTCACTATTTCTAACTCTGAATCCTTGGCGTTAATGCGCTCGAGGACCTGGACTATCTTAGACACCAAACCCCTCCAAATACCGAAGGTCTCTTCAAGGTCTATCTGTAATATGGATGGCACCCTTGTAATACCCAAGCTCTCAATTCTGTCCATTAATGTTACAATTCTCTCCCATGCCAAACCTAACCTCACATGGAGGAGCTCCTTTTCATCTATTAAATGGGCTAGCATCTTGGCTGAAGGGTGCTTTATCCTTTGGGGCCTTTCATTCCTACTTTCAGCCTCAGAAGGAGGTATACCATCTGCATCATCTTGAAATTGCATAGACATTATGTATTCTTAATAGCAAGTAAATTTACAACAAAGGCAAATGCAATATACCTGCAAGTAAATTTACAATAAAAGCAAATTCAATATATAATACAATTCACAGCACTTAACCATAGCAATATATATCACTAAGTAACTATACTTTACAAAGATTGTGACCTTTGGCGCCAAACTTTGGTAGGCAAGCTGCAAAATGCCAACTGACAGCAACTTGCCACTTGATACCTCCCTTGCCCGAGTGACGTAAACTGCCAAAATGGCGACTTCGCCAAATTTTCAAGCACCTTGTGCTCCGCGGCTCGAGGCCTGCCGCCGAAGGAGCACCGAGGCTGGCTTTGGAAAGGAGGAGAGAAGAGACGCCTCCTCCCCGCTGTGAAGGGAGGTCACCACCGCAGGACAATGAGACAGGTCACCACCGCAGGTCAATGAGGCAGGTCACCACCGCAGGATGATGAGACAGGTCACCGCCGCAGGTCAATGAGGCAGGTCACCACCGCAGGATGATGAGGCAGGTCACCACCGCCGGACCATGAGGCAGGTCACCACCGCCGGGCGACTGTCCCGGCCGAGATCCTAGCCACTGTGAAGACTCAGCCAGAACTTTCTTTTGGAGTTGCCAGGCTTATCTGGGTCCCGGCCTGGTGCTTCTGGACTCACCACCTCTGTGTGAGCCCAAAGACTGCTGCTGGAGCTCCGCGGCTCGATACCTGCCACCGAAGGAGCTCGGGGTAGATTGCTGGGTTTTGCACAGCCGTGCAATTGCAGAAACAGCCGCAGCTGAAGAGCAGGATACTGCAGAGGCTGAAGGAATGGCAGCAAGCTTCACTGCAGCAGACCAACAAAATCAAAGTCTCTATGGCCGTGCAGGCTAGCTCAAGCGGAAAACCGCTGATCGTCCTCAAAACTGTGCCGTCCGCCAGACAATTAAAAAAAAAACTATAAAGCTGAAACGTGCCGTCCTTTATCCGGGCGAACTGCAAATCCCTATAAGCTGTCCTAAAATATTGAACGACTGAGTCTGGAGAACTTCAAAAAAGGATGTTTATTCATACAAGGTTGTAAACCTGGCACAGATCTTAAAGTTGCAGAAAATGAAACAAATTTCCATAGGTTTTAGTTGCAGAATTATCCCTGGTTCCAGAAGGCAAAGGTGATTATAAAACCACTATACCCTAATCACGCTGTCTATATTAGAAGGAGAAACTCTTTCCTTCCCTATCTTTACAGCAAAGATTAGTTCTAGAAGCGATGGAATAACCCTGCTCCTCTAACTAGATTTCCTATTCCAGATCAGTATAATTCAATACTTATCTAATTTGGATAGGCTTAGATTGGCCTGGTTTTGAGGATGATTTGTCCCAGTTAGCCTTGCACAGCTCCAGCACGTTGGAAGACTATAGCCAGAATGAAACTCTAAAATGGAGACTAGACCCTGGTAAAAAGGGCGGTCCTAAGATGTTGTACTCTTTGACCAATCATTGCAAAGAAAACTGCAGCCAGCTCTTGCAGACTTCAAGCCACCTTTCCTGGGCTTTTGCAGCCAGAGGCTGAAACAAAATGCAAAGGAGGGAAAACAAACAAACGACCAATAAGTAAGGCAAACCATCGTCCTGGGGGACGGAACAGTAAGGATAACCATAATTCAGACTCGCAGATTAAGATTCCTCAGCCTAGTATGCTTCAGACTTATTGAGCCACTACGCCAATCAGCCACAGACAGTATGATCAATGGACATAGATTATGAGATTTGTAGTCCAATGCATCCCCAACAGAGAAAAATGTTCCAAAGAATAATAGAGGAGGCTTGCTGAGCATCAGAAATCTGCCATGTAGCTAAGGATTGACAAGAAGAATATCTAGCTTCAAGCTGTTGCTTGAAGCTAGATATGATTTAATTTCCTGTAGGTATATCCTGGCTAAGAATGTGTTCTTATAAATATAAATTTACTAAACATTATACATAAAATTAACTCACACAAGATGTTTAGGGGTCACAAGTCCTTTATTGTTTATTTGCTTATTATTAATAAAAGAGGAACTGGGTTGGATTTCAAGCACAAAGCAAGTAAATTATTCTGAATTGCCAAAACCAAAGTCTCATTGTAATGCATTAAGTATTCCAGCCTTTCTTTGTGTGTAGTTAATTGGTGCATGGTTTAGAACAAAGAATTGTTTTGCCAAGGAACTGCCTGATATCTGGAGTAGTGCAAATATGATAACTTTTAAAAATTGGGAAAATTGCTGTGTTAGAATGTAAAACTAAAATGGTATGTTCCTCAAGAAGAATGGGGTTTAATTGATTGGCATTTCCTTTCTCCATCCCTTGTGAACAGTTGGCAATTAGCAGCTTCCTATGACTTCAAACAGGACCAAAAAGGGAATGTGTTACTTACTACTATAACTTGTTTTCCTACCTTTCCATGGTCGGTCTACAGCAAAATCTGAAAAAGTTACAACTTTTCCAAACTTTGCTCGAGGAGTAGACTGAAAAGTTATAATCTGAATATATTAACCAAAGCTGAAGGTAAGAAAAAGGACTTTCCTATAATGTGTCAGATCACTGCTTTCAGTCATTTCTCCAAAGAAGGCTTGCTTTATTCATAGGTCAAAGGACAGGATTTCCAGAACTTCTGTACGTCTAGCACATTGTTTCTGAGTACAGTTTGAGTATATATTATCTGATATGCTTGGGACCAGAAGTGCTTTAGATTTTGGATTTATTTATTTTTTTAGATTTCAGAATATCTGTATTTGCCTATACATTCATAATGGAGATGGGACCCAAGTCTAAACATGAAATTCATATACTCTTTGTACACATGGCCTGAAGATGGTACAGAATATTTTAAATACTTGTGTGCATGGAACAAAGTATGTGTAGACGGAATCATCAGAAGGTAAGGGTGTCACTTCCTCTGCTGCCCATGTAGACATTTTTTATTTTTGAATATTTCAAATCAGGGCATTTCAGATAAGTGATGTTCAACCTGTATATACATGCAAATTTCCCAACCTCTTTTTCATCAGTTGATGAGTCTGAGCGCAGCCTGTCTTTTCTGCCCACCTCTTTTCCTGAATTCCATGAAGGGGAAGGGCCTTTTTCTTTTGATCGGCAGTCCTTCAGACCCAGTGATCAGACCAGGCAGATCTCTTTCTCACAGCAGATATGTACCAGGCAAATGAGATGCACCCTTTGTTCAAGGCCATTGATATTCAAATGTATAGCCTACTAGTTCTTCCACTGAAAAGGGGAGATGACTCACAGTTTAAAAGAAGGACTGTAACAAACTACTAATGGTAAAAACCCGTATTCTGTAGTCTACTATAATTGTATTCACCACGATGAATGCTATAGTAGCATTTATAGTGGATGGAATGGTGGGATCCTAGTATCTTGAGTATCATGGATATAAGGAAATCTTTCATTTTGTTTGAAAAGGGCCAACCTGGGACTCAAAGAACTCACAAGATGGAGTGCCTTCTTGTTGCATTTTCCCCTAAATACCTTAGCTATTCAAATACCTCCTTTGAATTCCCTTAAGAAAGAGTGAGTGAGAAAAAGCATTGCTGTGATTAATTGCAGTCAGGGAAGCTCTGTAAGGAAAACCAATCTGGCAATCGGAGAAAACTTGCACCATTAAAATGAATTTTACACAACTTTCCATTAAAGAGTACACAGCGCTTGTTTTGTTTGTTTCATTGTTTCAATGATAGCTTTAAAGGTTTGTATACTACTCATTTACTTGAAAGTACACTAAGCAGCTAAGAAATAATATTAGAATGTAAAAAAGACCCTTTTAAAACTTAGCTCTGTAAAGAACGACTTTCAACATTTATAAAGATGGCGATTAATCATAAAGTCTACAATTCATTTCAAAGCTTTCAAAATATTTAATGACTTGCTTAAAGAGCCCAGTTTTTACATTCCACAGTTAAGGCTCATCTACACAGGGCAGTTTAGCTCAGCTGTCAGGATCCTATGCCTAGGACTTGCCATAATAAAATCTGTATTACATTTATCTGCTAAAACTTGGTAATGTTATACATTGTGCTTTGGCTATACTTGCAAATAATTGTTAAATTGTATTGTAAAATGCTCACAGCAGTTTTCAGATGGGAATTAGAGTAGGCAGCTGAATATTGTAGTTAGTGAGAAACTGGCACCACTTACCACAATTACTAGATTCCTGGTAGAAAAAAGATTCAGGCCTGGAAACAAAGCATGTACAGTATTAGGATCCAAAGTCATTTCATGTGAACTGGTACTTGGAGGAATGATGGAATACAATTGCCTGACAACGGATGGGGTCCTCTGGGCCAGTGGAGCTGTAACACACAAAATGTTTGAATACTAAGCCTATATAGCAGTGGTTCTCAACCTTCCTAATGCTGCAACCCCTTAATACCATTCCTCATGTTGTGGTGACCCCCAACCATAAAATTATTTTTGTTGCTACTTCATAACCACAATTTTGCTACTGTTATGAATTGTAATGTAAATATCTGATATGCAGGATTGTATGTCTATGTGTTAAATGTTTTGATACGGCCAACGGGCTAATCAATAAAACGTGTTGTTGTTGATATGCAGGATGTATTTTCATTCACTGGAACAAATGTGGCATAAATACCCTATACGTCCAAATTTGAATACTGGTGGGGGTTGGGGGGGATTGATTTTGTCATTTGGGAGCTGTAGTTGCTGGGATTTATAGTTAACCTACAATCAACGAGCATTCTGAACTCCACCAATGATGGAATTGAACCAAACATGGCACACCGAACTCCAATGACCAACAGAAAATACTGGAAGGGTTTTGTGGGAATTGACCTTGAGTTTCTCTCAGCCTCAGAGAACCCTATGATAGATTCACTTGAAAGCACCCAAAAACTAGTACAATAATGATGGAGGGCTATAGGAATGTGATTATTCTGTCAGAGACCCTGGAAGCTGAATCCTATAAGATAAAATACTGGCCGGAATCCTGTTTTTGTCTTGGCCATACAGCTGGACTTTTTCATTTGATGCAGTTAGCCACATTTAGTTCAAGGTTGTATAAAGGGAGCTATGAATGCAATACTATTGCCCATGGATATGCATTACATGTAGATGCACACTGAACAGTATACAATATGCATCCAGGAACAATGTGGTTTCTTGTTATGCTTTTCACTGCAGTCTGGGTTTCTCAATTCATTGGTACAAATATGCCATTTAATGTATGTGTTTAGTACCTTTGACATAATAATGTCAAAGATTCAGAGATTTGCATTACATATCACCATTGCATGCTCTCACCAATGAATCATACATGTCGACTGCATAGTCAGTTCTGTAATCTGTTATGACCTTCACTTTGCTGTTCTATTTTAAGCAGCCAAAATTATCAGATGACTGTAGCATCTTTCTACATTTATGAAATAGAATATCTCAAGAACTTTGGCTCTTCTATAGGGAAAACCATACTGTAATAGAAGAGTGTGTTCCATCATTATATTCAAGGTAACTGAAATAGATAAGCTTCCTTGCTTTTCCAAATAGATTACTCGATCCCAAGGAGGCCAACTGAGAACTTCTACAACCATTGCTGAGTTAAGGCAGACTCTCAATTTATTGGTTTCTGAGATTTTCAAGGAGACAGGGGTTAGCCAGATATCTGTTTAGATTCCCAGAGTTTTCAGGCTTTCTTGTATTTTTTCAAAGAGGTTCAAGCCCCACACTGCCAACACAATGGATGTCATGCATTGTGCTTGATTAATGTGAATTACAAGGGGTCTTAGAGGCATGAAAAGCAGATTGTGTGAAAGTGACGATGAATAAGATCTGAAAAACAGGAAGCTTCTCTGAAAACATGAAGAATGAGCTGTAAGAGATGGGTGAGAAGGGGAACCAAAAGCCTTTGTGAGGTAATTCTATTTTCATAACACAGCCACCATAACACATTGGCTGTTTATCTTGATATCAGATTTGATTAATGAGTTCAAGCTGGTGAGAAAAAAACACCTACAAGGAGCACATCCTAGCCGGTGCCTAAAGACAGGGGGTACAGTGCAGGCTGAGAATACAGATGTCTAGCACAGAACACAAGAGATAATTGTGAACATTGAAAAAGTGTGCTTTCTTTTTCTAAAAAAATTAGAACATGTTGATAGTCCTCATCATTCTAGAGCACGAGTTGTAATCATGGGATCATACTTACCAACATAGGTAATGGCAAAGAATGTAGCCTAGTAACATCTGGAGGGCCACATCTGGAGCCCATTCATATTTTATAGGAGTACTAATAGTTGAAGTACCACACATATTTCTGCATATCACTGTGTTCAATCCTATATGTGAACATTTATTATCATCCTTTGTATATTTGCTATTATGCCACATAAAGTTGCTTACCATCTGTTGTAATTGGAGAAACTGATATAATTTGACATTTAGTCAACAACAGCGAGATTCCACGTGTATGTGCACACGAACTATTTCTACATAAGAAAAAGAAATGGCTCAAATAAAGTTGTTACTCTGGAACTCCCTCCCTAGGGAGATTAGGTTAGCTCCCTTGCTATCCTCCTTCAGGAAACAACTAAAGACTTGGATGTTTCGGCTGGCCTTTGGTGAAACAAGCATTAGATAATCAACCCCAGACAGTATTATCCAGTATTTTATTAGGCCCCTAGTTTTATTATTTATGCATTTTATCTCATCATTGTACTCTTGCATAGATGTTTCAGTTCCTCCACCTATGTAGATGACAGAACTGTACTTGGTGGTTCACTGTATTATTAACTATTATAATATCTCTTTTTATACTGTATTTTGTTTTTATCTTGTTATATTGTAAATTGTATGTATTCTGTTTTTGCTTGATTGTATTGTTCGGGTTCTGCCCCATGTAAGCTGCCCCGAGTCATCTAGGGGAGATGGTGGCGGGGTATAAATAATAATAATAATAATAATAATAATAATAATAATAATTCCTCGCTTGTTAAAACCATTGCATTTAAATCCATTAAACAACTGGATATGATTCATGTCAACTCATCACTCAACCATTGATTTGATGGGTCTCATCAAGACAGGACTTTCCAAAAGAATTCTCACCTAATGGCTTGTATGAAAATAAATCTTCCAACATGTAGTTGAGCAATATGGTGCAGGGAATAAAGATGAATGAACTATCTGCAGAGTGAAATGGCCTAAACATATTTTAATTAGTCCTTACTAGTATTAATCCATTAAATCAGGTGGTTTCAATGAGCCTATGTGTTTGACATTCAACAATAAATTCAATGAGGTGAATATGAATGGGGTTAACCAACAGAATTCTGACCAACATGTTCTTGAATCTGTTGTATTATTTATCAATACAGGCACCTCCATTCATTCCATAGATTTTGGATTAGAGTACTGTCAAAAAGCAGAAATTGTGAACATTTATTTATTTATTTATTTATTTTTCAAACTTATATGCGGCCACTCCCCTAGGGCTCGGAGCGGCTTACAAGAACCGGCTAAAATCAACAATTTAAAAAACATTTTAAAAACATCTTTTAAAAAAAACATCTTAAAAACATCCTAAAAGCACCTTGAAAAATGAAGATCCTACAGTGCTCTGTTGATTAATATGTTGAATAAGTGGAAGACACAGTATACAGACTGAACAAAACATGGTGGTAGGACAGAAAAGTTCTGAGTAATCACAAAAGTGGCATACCATCCCCTTCAAAGTGCATCCAAAGTTGTCACAGGCCTTTTGCTAAGTGGAAGGGTGGGTACATGGAAAAGGTGAAGTGTACCTAGCAGAGACCCAACCTCTGCTTCTTTTACCCATTTAAACTACTGACAGTCTTCATTACCCAGTCTTCATGGGTTCTGTATCCACAGATTCAACCACAGCTCAAAAATATTCAAAATCCAAACAGCACATCTTGATTTTGCCATGTGCTGAGCTCTAGGCTGATATGTAGACATATCCTTTTGTAGCCTCCTATCATTTCAACAATTACACTATGTAACAGAATATCATTTACTAACTGGTTCAATCATAAGAACATGGAAAAAGCTTATTAAACTGCAACAACTTTATTTTTGTAGGACATTCTGCAGCATATTTTGCTATAGTTTTTCAATGGCTATCTCATTGGGTCTCAACCAATTCTATATAGTTTGTGGCAGCCACAAAAACAAAGTTTCTGGAGTACAACAATTATTTTCAAAGTACACATCACACAATTAAACAGAAATAACACTTTCAAACCAGGAACAGAAAAAAATTAAAATTTTGTTACACAGTGTTATCAGTCTCTCTCAGGACTTGACTTGTTCACCATTCTAGGTAAAGGTAAAGGTTTTCCCCTGACGTTAAGTCCAGTCGTGACCAACTCTGGGGGTTGGTGCTCATCTCCATTTCTAAGCCAAAGAGCCGGCGTTGTCCGTAGACACCTCCAAGGCCATGTGGTCGGCATGAGTGCATGGAGCGCCGTTACCTTCCCACTGGAGCGGTACCTATTGATCTACTCCCATTTGCATGTTTTTGAACTGCTAGGTTGGCAGTTCTACAAGGACATTATAATGAGGTGTGAGCATTCATGGGTTTTTGTGTCCTCAGGGGCTCCTAGAACCAAATCCCAGCAGGTACATTGGGACCACTGTATATGTAATGGGAACCCATTAATTCCACAGATTTATAGACAAAAGAAAAGACCACACATAAAATTGACAGGTTGTGGTGATAATTTAAAAGTGTCAAAGGAGCATATAAATAAAAAGTGGATTGTTGAAAAGTGGGAGACACCTATACTTTAAAATCCAGCATCTGGCTAACCTGAAGTTCCTTCAGGCCCCTCTTGAGAAAGCAGTTGCCCCAGGATGAGAATTTCAGCTAACCATGTTCAAGGTCCACAAACATTACCAACTTCTTTATAATCTTCAGTGCACACTATAATAATTTTTATAATAATAATTTTATTCTTGTATCCCGCCCCATCTCCCTGTAGGGACTCGGGGTGGCTCACATGGGGCCTTGCCCAACATCACAATATAAAAACAAATCAAAACACATACATTTACAACAATAAATCAATCAATAAATCAATATCAGTAAAACCATCATAAAAACAATATTGCAGGAAAAAGTGTTAAAAAAAGATATAAAACACAAGTCTAGGCCAAAGGGCGAATGTGTCAAATCAGGGGGAGGTAGTTACGTAATTGACATAGTCATTAAAGTACTAGAAATGACAATAATGACAATAAGAAGGCGAATCAGTGGGTCTATTATTATGTAGGCAGACAACTTGAACCAACAGAATTCACTCATCAAAGGCTTTCCGGAAAAGCCAGGTTTTCAGGTTCTTCCGGAAGGAGAGGAGGGTGGGGGCCAATCTAATCTCCCTAGGGAGCAAGTTCCAAAGCTGGGGGGCCACGACAGAGAAGGCCCTCTCTCTTGTCCCCACCAACCGCGCCTGTGAGGGTGGTGGAAGCGAGAGAAGGGCCTCCCCCGACAAGCGAAGAGATCGTGCCTTTGTAATGCATCTGCTTTCAACATATATAATCTTTCAAAAGTTTTTGGGTAATATGTTCTCCCATGCATACCACTTCAGCCACAAGATGCGATAATGAGCAGTATATCTCCAGTATGTTCTAGGAGATGGGTTGGGCAAGTCTTCTTGCAACCCTTCCCTAGGCCCAGCATCAGTGTGAAAGGGGCCAAAAGCCATTTTGCATTGACAGTATAGATTCAAGATGCCAAATTTGAGGGTCTCTCCCACCGTATCTTGTGTTTCATGTCCAAGGCACTGAGCTAATTAGAAAGGCATTCCCCCAAAAACATACACATACTGTGAAATGACTTCTCCAGACTGCATTTTCATTAGCCAAGGCTTATAGAAGTTGACATGATGCAAAGCAAAGCGTGCCAGATTTTTCACTAAACCATCTGTTAGATAGTACCGGTGAGATGTCGAAGCATGTGGCCATTAAGAAGAATATATTTCCAATATTTCCTAGCTATATAATGAGGAGCAATCCCTTGACAGTAGAACTCTTATTTCTAGGAGGTCCTGGGAAACCATCCAGAGCAAACATGATGTGCGCACAAAGTGTCACAGTGTATCATGTATTTATTCCACAAAAGACAGTTTCAGCCCCAAGAAAGAAAACACAGCAGTTGATTTAAAGAACATTCACCCCACCAAATCACTCTCTTTCTGCCTTCCTCAAAACAGGTTCACTGGGCAGAAAAAGTTCAGTCAACCCTTTTGAACCACCAAGGATACATGTTGGGAAGAAAAGAACATACTTCTGAACCACTATCAATGCTGGTATTCAGATTCTGTACAATTATTCTTCTGGCAAAGTGATCCTTTACTCAAATTATCAGCTTGCGTGATGATTGCTTATTACTCTATTTGACCACCTTGCATTCCAACCACTGGCGAATGGTTGAATACAAATCCAATAAGAATAAATAGAACTGCTAAACTGGCAGACTTTGGGAAACTAACTTTTTGAACTACTGCTCATTGAATCCCACACTGACTGGGGAGTTTCTGGGAGTTGTAGTCCAAAAGTAACTTGCCTAAGCTCTCTGGGGGCCCCATCTACACTAACGATTTAATGCAGCTTCAAATTGGTATTGAAGAAAAGGGTTTCACTATGCAGATGATATGAGAAATCCTGAAACCAATTTGAGGCCCAGATGATGATTACAGAAATCACAGAGCATTGGCGCATGTTAAGGGCTTTCTTTCTCTTAGTTTTGTGGGGGTTGATCTGGCTGCCACAGTTTGAAACTAGCTTTGAACTACATTAAATGGCCTATGTAGATGGAGCCTGTGTAAAGGCAAGGATAAAAATACGTACTAGAGGTGTACAATCATTTTCTTTGAAAAGTGGTTTCCTAAAGCATGTGTGTTTACTGTTGTAGTTATATATCAAAAATGTTTCTATAATGGTTAGGAAGTTTAAATAACAAAAACAAAATAATTGCACTATTTCCTCTTGTTGCAAATTTGAACATCACCCACAGTAGGTCTTTGAACTCCAGGATGTATTGAATGTATCTGAAGGGATAGGTAGTGGAATTGTCCGTCTTCTCCCAATTCATCACTTTGAGTCTCCTTTGTGAAGAGAAAAAGCAGGGTATAAATAAACATCATCATCATCATCATAGTTCCCATCTAGTGGACAAATCTAGTGGATTCATCCAAATGGGTTTGTTCCTATTTTTGTGCATGCATGAGAGGGGTCTACATAGGCAATTTTATTTTGCTAGCAGAGGGTTACATATACACTGTCATTTTTAGTAAAATGTTCTTTATTATCACGCTTGTGTCTGCTCGATATGGACCTATGAACAGGAATGGGTGAGCAGAATATTGCCCTCATCCCACCTCAAAAAAGATTGTAAAATGATAGATTTTGTGATTAAATTTAGGTAGGAGAGTGAAGCTGGACTCTGCATTTTTCTTTTCCTTTAAAAAATTATCTTTTTATCATCATTAACAAAAGCAGACTGAGTCTTTCCAGGCACAATAACCCGATGTCATGGTTTTGGCAAATGTGTTCATTTGATTTGGGGATTCTCTGGTTTGATTCTTCTTATATTAACCTGGTTTTCATCTGGCTTCACGATAGTGTAAGAAAATGGAAATAGGTTTAAACTTATAGAGGAAACCTTGCTGTGAGTCTGATTTCTGTTCAGCCCTCTGTCTTACTGTCTGTAACTCATATATGTGGTCATTGAGTATGCCATGTAGCACTTGAAGCCAGCTTTTCTTCATGGTGAATCTCTAATTCTAGCAATCAAGGGGAGTTATAAACCTTCATACATGCCAAGATGCCCCCATAGCTACAGGGGGTAAAAGGATGGCATTGCCCCTCAAAATTAGAATTCCGTATCTTCAAGTGAAATTCATATACACCCAGATGTGGAAATAATTCACATCTAGAATTTATACTTGCTGAGATTATTTCTGGTCTTTGCAAACAGACTGCAGTACTTCCCATTGCAACATTTACCCATGAGGGACCAATTTGCACCTCAATGTTGCTGTGATATTCTGCTTATTGGCTAAATTCTTCAAAAGGCAGTAGTAGTACCAGACTTGTTTCTTTGTTGAAAAAAGGGGCTGTATTTTTTGCTTTCTCTTTTTGTTTCCAGTATGACAAGAACTTACTTGTCTTAAAGGAAACTTAGAATACAGGTCAGCTAATAATCCATGTGAGAATCAGGTCGAATACCTAAACCCTGGAAAAATATGGTTAACCCAGGCATATGGCTACTCTACACAGGAGAGGTTGTTCAAAATCCAGATTCTTTTCATCTGAACAGAATTTGAAGCAGGTCCAGAACTGTGTGTTGTTCTGATGCATTTGTCTTTAAACAATTTAATCAGGAGCAGAACGCAGGAGGTTCAAAAAGGAAAGGATGTCAAGGAACCATAAGGCATATGTGCAACTTGCTCCTTTCTTAAGGCCTTTCTGATTTGGATCATAGACATCTTTGAAAGGATCACTTCATATGTGGCCAAATTCTGAGGTCATGCTTCACATTTCACTTAGGTAGAGTCCCATTACTGTGAGTGAAAACTGGAAACAGGGATATACGCTAAGTCAGGACTTCAGGACCCGGCCAAAATGAAATACTGTAAACTGATATCTTCAATGCACATACACACTTAGCAGTGCAGTAATGAAGGATCTCTGAGTAAACAGAAGACTATAATTTCTGTGGTGCACTCTCATTATAAACCATTAGTCCACATTCACAAACAGGAGCTATTTTCTGTAAAGATGTTTGGCATCTATTATCTCTAATGTACGGTTTTTGCAACTGCCAGAATTATGTATTCTAATAGCAGCAGAAACAACCTGAAACACTCCAGAAAATCTTTGTTCTTAAATAAAATATATTGAAAATCCAGGCCAAAACCTGGGAGCCTGTGTGAAGGTAGGAAGATTTAATTATATGTGTTTCTCCACCAGCACTTAGTGAGATTGCTATTGTTATAGGATTTCAAGTTTACTCTAACTTATGGCAACCCCATCCTAGATTTTTCTTGTGAATATGTATTTATTCAGAGGAAACTTATAGAATCTAAGAATCAGAGATTTCAAGCCAGGTGTCACCTATCCTATATTTGTGCATTTCATTTTTATTACCAAAGTATAGTCCCATATATTTCTCCCTGTTAAAATTCATTTTGTTAGTTTTGACTGACCTCTCTAATCTGTTATGGCCATTTTGGATTCTGATCTTGTCCTCTGGAGTATTAGCTTTGCCTCCCTATTTGGTGTCATCTGCACACTTGATAAGCATGCCTTCTATTCCATCATCCAAGTCATTGATAAAGGAGAATTACCATTCCCTCTGAGGCTGCAAGTGTGTGGCTTGTCCAAAACTACCCAATGGTTTTCTGTAGCTGAGCAGGGATTTGAATCCTGACTTCCCAGATTCTAGTCCAGCTCTCAAACCACTGAACCACATTGGTCCTCCCAGCATCACTATAAACATGACTGCGCCCGGGCTGTGGCGCAGGCTGTTGAGCAGCCAGCTGCCGCCAGCTGCAACAAATCACTCTGACCAAGAGGTCATGAGTTCGAGGCCAGCTCGGAGCCTGCGTTTGTCTTCTGTCTTTGTTCTTTGTTAAGGCATTGAATGTTTGCCTATATGTGTAATGTGATCCACCCTGAATCCCCTTCGGGATGAGAAGGGCGGAATATAAATACTATAAATAAATAAATAAATAAATGGGAATAAAATTGCTGATTCCAAAAGGTCAATAACTCGCTTAACACTATCTTGACTCATATTATTTCTTCAACTATTTTAACTTCAATGGTGTGACTTTGCCTTTATACATGCTGCTGCAGATCTTTTGGTTTCTGTTGGTTTGTCTATGTTCATCATAAACGCAATATGGGAGTGAAGTTATTCCTTATGATGTAACCATGAAATGCATTTTTGAATCCCAACCATGAAATAAAGAGACCAGAAACAAGATGTGATAAATAAATGGGCCATTTATTGACCTAATTAGAAAACTGGTAATTGAGCTAAATAACTAGTTGTGGGGGGAGCACTGCGACATGGTAATGGAACCCCTAAGCAATAAAACCTACAGAGGTTGACCCAAAAGTCCCCCTTCACCCCAAAATTGAGGGGTGCCAAAGTGTATGCCAATCAAAGATTTCCGCCCACTTCCTGCCAGTGACACCAAGTTATGACAGCCCCACCCACTTAAATTCCTTACTCCAAGCAGCTTCAATATGGAGTAAGTGAAAAAACCCTTCTCTGAGGAGGGATAAATTCCTACCCGGCCGTAGTGCAACCAGTATAACTAATATTGAACTGAGGGCAGGAGGGTGAGTTGCGCTGCAAGAAGGTTGAAAGGAGAAGGGAGGGGGCTGCCTGCAGGAAGGTTCCTTAGTTCACTCTCCTCTGCCAACTGGTGCGAATGTCAGTCAGAAATGCTGGTCTTTTGCAGGGGGATTCAAGTGCTCCCCTCTGGCCACCCGGTTGGCCCCTACCGTCCGGAGGTGCGTGATACTCTAGTTACTAGGAAAATTAATTAAACTAATTCACTTTTAGTAAGTAACATTGTACAAGTTCTGAATTGTACTTTTGTTTCTTAGCTCCTAAATAATTCAAGTAAAGATTAGGCTTATTTATTTATTTATTTACAGTATTTATATTCCTCCCTTCTCATCCCGAAGGGGACTCATTCAATGCCCATATACACATAGAACCGAGACAGAGACAGACGCAGAGGCAATTTAACCTTCTCCTGAGGGGATGTTCGATTCTGGCCACAGGGGGGAGCAGCTGCTTCATCATCCACTGTGATGGCACTTCCTCATTCCAACATCGTAAATTAAATTTGCCTCCCCACTTTATAAGTGGTATCTTGTTTCCTACTTGATAGATGCAACTATCTTTCGGGTTGCTAGGTCAGCAATGAGCAGGGGCTATTTTCTATTTTTTTTTTAATTGATGGGTGCTCACCCCACCATGGGCTGGCCTCGAACTCATGACCTCATGGTCTGAGTGATTTATTGCAGCAGGCTGCTCACCAGCCTGTGCCACAGCCTGACCCATATGTTTACATCAACTCAAATGGCTGCACATATTGCATATTATTCCTTTGTAACCTTCCATGTTGATATTTGAAAGCAAATAACAAGTGCAAATTCATGTTAAAGTATCATATTTTAAAAAACATTCTATGTAGTTGGAATGGAAAAAAATTCTTAATAGATGTGCACATAATATACATATCAAAATGTCAGGCAAGCTTGGGAAAAATCATGGTATCTTTTTAACAAGAGCTGAAAGAGTGGGGATAATGGGAAAGATAGCTGCACTGTTAAATGTCACCATTCTTTACCTCCTATTATTCTCTGAATAGCTACCTCTATTAAATTGTCAAGAACTAATATACGTTTCTGCAGAAATACGTTCTTTTCAGGTTCTCTCACTATGTCACAAATGGATACAAAACAATGAAGTTGTTTCCACCGGGATTACTCAATGTGCAGTCTGCATGTATACTATTCATACCCTTATAAAGCATTCTGTAGATTTTCCCAAATCCTCACTACAGAAGCAGATCATCTAGAGTTCTGTTTGTTCAGAAGACTCATAAATTAAGCTTGTATGTTAGTGAAACAGTTTTGGAAGCAGGAAAGAATACCCAATGAAACTAATGAACAATAAATAACATACTTTTTGGGGGGGGGCTAAACTCTTAATTCTCCATGGTCTTGACTTTTTATCATTAACATAAATTATCTGGAAGAGAATTAAAGCCATTTTTTCTGTTTCTAATCCACATTCTGCAAAAATTGGAGATTAACAATCAAAGATTAGGTAACTAATAGTAATGTGTCCCAGAAATTCCAGTTGTGGCCTTGTTGAGTGGAAAGCAATACCGTCAGTGGTGTTATTCAGTCACATATGTGGTCTCTTGAGAAACAGCACATTCTCTTCATTCAGGAGTCAGCTTTTTCAAATTAAAGTTAAGATATTACCAGTTCTGTGTATATAATCTTACACTATTGCTGTCTGTCAGAGGTTTCTTGTCAACAAATGGGGAACTTTAGACTTTAGGGCTGTCAAAGCCTGCATCTTGTGGGAGCAATAAATACACTTTGAAAGATAAATGAAATCCCAAAGGACAAATTGACATTATGTTAAGAATGCTACTTTTCTCTGCTTAAAAAACAAAAGGAAAGAAAAACATATGAAAAAGGTTTTCTCTACTCATAACCACGACCATTGAATGCAAATTGATTATTTAATGCTGCAGAGTTATCTGGAAATCCTCTCAAATGCTCAGATTTTGTCCATAAAGGGACCAGAATGTGTGACTTTTTTTAAAAAAAAAAATTTTTTTGAGCCCCTGGTGGTGCAGCGAATTAAACTGCTGGGTTACTGGACTTACTGACAAAAAGGTCAGCAGTTCGAATCCGGGGAGCGGGGTGAGCTCCCGCTGTTAGTCCCAGCTTCTGCCAACTTAGCAGTTCGAAAACATGCAAACGTGAGTAGATCAATAGGTACTGCTCTAGCGGGAAGGTAACGGCCCTCCGGCGACATGACCTTGGAGGTGTCTACAGACAATGCCAGCTCTTCGGCTTAGAAATGGAGATGAGCACCAACCGCCAGAGTCACACATGACTAGACTTAATGTCAAGGGAAAAGTTTTACCTTTACCTTAATCTTTTGGAGCTCAGTAATTAGTTTTAATTAACATGACACAATACAGTAGATAGGTTTCTATAGTACAGTGTCTCCCATCTCAAATTAATCTCAGATTATTTTTTACATTTTTAAAAAATTGCAATAGCCTTCTCATTTCAAAGGTCTTCGTTCAGCATGGTATAGTAGTAAAAGTATTAGATGTACCCTGTGTCTAGACAAACCAAATAAAATGTTTTCGTCTCTATAGCTCCCAAAATTTCCCAGCCTGCACAGGTAGAAGAAATGTTAGTTGCTGGCAGAATCTAGATATCATTTTTTTAAGTGTGGTTGTAATTCTGTTAGGGCCAGATGCCTCATAAGAAGACGTGTGTCTGCATGAATTAGAACTGGGCAGTTTCGTAATATCCATATCTAGTAAATGGTTGCTATTACATTGCTATGTAGGGAAGCCAGCAAAGTCACGACTGAGCAGTGAGACTGATGCAAAATGAGACGTGTGATAGGGAGTGCTGGTGCACATTGAGACCCTCTTGCCAGTGTCCCATTATAAGGTTTCTTAATGCTTTTATTATATAGCTAAATATGTACACATGTGTGTGATGAAGACTATGATAAAGGATTCTAGGCATATTTCTAAGCTCCGGCTTATTAACACGTAAACAGGTAGTATCAGATCTGGACACATCATGTGCTGGTGGGTTAAACCTTCTCGCCTTACCAGGCTTATTTTGCCCCTTTCAGCAGGAAAAAACAAAGGGGAAACTTCTTCTCTAGTATCAGTTGAACCAGTCTTTGGCTTTGTGTTCTTTTTTTGTTTCTATGGTAACCAATGATACATCACATTAAAGCCTCATGTGTCTAATATATGTTTTCAAAAATTTGTGTTTGTAGCTTATGGAAACAGTGATCTAGGCACGTGGGAAAACAACATGGCGGAGTCTAAGGCAATATTCACAGCAAATGAGAGCAAAGGAGTGATAACATTCTTGTTTCTGCAAGGAAAGTCCGTGAAGGATATTCATGGTGATATGAGGGATCAATGCCCTTCATATTCTACAGTTAAGAACTGGGTTCCAAATTTAAAATGGGCCACTTCAGCACCAATGATGAGGAAGGTCCTGGATGACCAAGAGTGGTTGTTGTTCCAAAGACCATCGATGCTGTGCACAATCTCAAACTGGACAATCAGTGAATTTAGGCCAAAGAAATAGCAGATATCATGGAGATTTCTCATGAACGTGCTTGTGTCATTATCCATGAACATTTGAACATGAAGAAGCTATCTGCAAAGTAGGTCTTCAAATGTTTGACAACATATCAGAAAAGCATGTGAGTGAAAACTTCCCAGTCCATTTATCAGCGTTTCTGGACTTCCTGGATTGACTGGTCACTATGGATGAGACCTGGATTTATTTGTATGACTCTAAAACCAAGGAGCAGTCAAAAGAGTGGAGGCATAGTGGTTCTCCTTGTCCAAAGAAGTTCAGGGTGCAAAAATCAGCCACTAAGGTGATGGCAACTATGTTCTGGGATAAGGAGGGTGTGCTGCTAGTGGACTACCTTCAAAATGGTTCCACCATCAATGCAAGGTATTACATTGAACTTTTGGACCAATTGAATGCAGTTCTGAAGGCAAGCTGTCCAAAGGAATCTTGTTCCTGCAAGACAACGCCTCCGCTCACACTGCAAAAGCGACCATGATAAAACTGGTGGAGCTAGGCTTCCAGCTGGTTGACCAGCCACCTTATTCACCAGATCTAACTCCCTCCGAGTATCATCTGTTTCCAAACCTAAAGAAACACTTCAAGGGTACCAAACTTCACACCATTTCTGATGCCAAGGCTGCTATGGATGACTGGTTTGAGTCACAACCAAAATCCTTCTTTTTGCAAGGCTTACAGAACTTGGAATACGGATGATATCAGTGGAGAATATGTGGAATAAATGTAAAGTTTCATTTTCCTATCTCATTTCTTTCTGGGTAAAGCCAAAGACTTATCAGCAGGCCCTCGTAGCTCTATGGAAGGGCAGAGGAGTTTGCACAATTGGACAGGAGTAAATCTCCCCTATTATAATGACCTTATTCCAGACCATGCTCTCACAAATTACTAGTGAGGGAAATACACAACCTTCAGCTACACCTTTCCTGTAGTGTGCAACTTAGTCCTAAATTCAATACGGTGTACCCACCCAATCAGGAAAACCCAGTGAGTGGCTTTGTGCAAGTCACATTCTCCCAACCTAAGAGGAAGGTTATCACAACCCTCATTTCAACAAATCTTGCTAAGGAAGTCCTAGGATAGGGTCCCCATAAGCTGGAGTTAAGTTGAAGTCATATATTTGTTAAAAAAAAAAGGCCCTAGCAGCACAAGCATATTGTATCAGTACAACACAATAAATACTACTGTACAGATCAGAATGTTTGTCTTTAATTCATTGTTTTGTGAGATTTTAAAATAACCTATAACGCTGCATCAACAATGCCTGATATCGTAAGTTATGATCCTAGATTATCTGCTTTGAACTGGATTGTATGAGTCTATACTGCCATAATTGTATAAATGATAAACATGTGAATCCCTGTTAAAGTTTGAATAAGCACTGTTCTTTTGATCAGTCTGAACATTCTCAGATCAGGAGTCTCCGCTTGGATAAAGCTGATTTTTACTACCAAAACAGTTATTGTAGTACAATGTCGTGCACATGTTTCCTTACAAAAATGTTGTTGTACTGTTTGAATCAGAAGGAATGTAGGACTCTCATTCTTAAAAAACATCTGTGTCAAGCTGCCAGATAAATATTTACAGCACACTCAAGAATTAGCTTAATGTATTTGACTTAAATTAGGAAAACTCTTTCCAGACATGGAGGTCATGAAATGTGCTATCAGCATCCAGGACTGGCCTTCAGAAATCACACAGGAGGTAAGCTGCTACACAGCTGCCCTGGGCTACTCTCACTCAAGACCTTCTGATAAAGTGTTGGTGGTTTTCTCACACAGTGAAAAATGCAGCATTTTACAGAGACTGTTCATTTACTCTTATTTTATCTGGTGAGTAGAAAAATTAAGGTTGAAAATACAAGATTTTCAAATGTTTCTGCCACTGTTGTGCTAAGCACACTAATGAGAAAATCTTCACTGGATGTATTAACACTACCATTGTCTACTGTTCCTATATAAATCAAATGTATGTATTGATTTGTCTTGTAGCCTGCCAATGTGCTTTTGTCAAATCTTTTAAAAGATTATGATGAGGAGGATAAAAGAAACACCAGATACTTTCAGCTGCTACTATTGTTGATTATTATTATTATTATTATTGACACAACAACATTGTATGACACAGCAAACAAGATAGATATGATGGATTTCGTATCACAAAATCACAAGTCGAACACTTCCCAAGTGTCTAGGACTGTGTGATGTATTTTTGGATGATGCGCACAGATCCCAGTAGGGTGGCCTTTTGCAGTTGGCAGATCATAATTTTGTCAATGTCTATTGTTTCCAAATGCCGGCTGAGATCTTTTGGCACGGCACCCAGTGTACCCATCACCACCGGGACCACCTACGCTGGTTTCTGCCAGAGTCTTTGAAGTTCAATCTTGAGGTCCTGATAGCGGCTGAGTTTTTCCTGTTGTTTTTCGTCAATGCAACTGTCACCTGGGATGGCGACATCAATGATCCAAACCTTTTTCTTTTCCACAACTGTGATGTCTGGTGTGTTGTGTTCCAGAACTTTGTCAGTCTGGATTCGGAAGTCCCACAGTATCTTTGCATGCTCATTTTCCAATACTTTTGCAGGTTTGTGATCCCACCAGTTCTTTACTGCTGGTACGTAGTACTTGAGGCATAAGTTCCAATGAATCATTTGGGCCACATAGTTGTGCCTCTGTAGTCTGTCTGTGTGATTTTCTTATGATCAGTGGTTTCATCAGTTTCCTTCCACAGTCTTCATTTTGGGTCATCAGTTGATTTTTCGATCTTGGCCTTGATTGCCTTTGTTCTGATGGCTTGCTCCTGGGCTGCAAGGATCAGGCCTCTGTCTCCTCCTTCAGTGTCCCATTCGTGAGCCATAGCCAGGTCTTCTCCTTATCAGCTTTTCCTTCAATTTTGTCAAGGAACTTTCCATGCAATGTTTTGTTGTGCCAGCTGTCAGCTCTAGTTTGTAGTGCAGTTTTCTTGTACTGGTTTTTTGTCTGCTGTGCTTTGAGGAGTTTCTGATTTTATTATTATTTATTTATTTTATTTATGATGATGATGATGATGATGATGATGATGTAGAAAAAGTAGTTCATTTCAATATGGTTCACTATTATCTATGGTTTCCTATTTCCATAGTAAGTTCAGGAATACACCCCTTGCAGCTATGTCATAGAGTAGCTCTATGATTTCATGTAAACTGCCATGGCTGTATCAGATAGCATTCTGGGACTTGTAGTTTGATCACATTCTAGAATTTTAAATATTCATTATAGGCGTTCTCTTGTGGCTGAGTATGATTGACTTCCAAGGGTAGAGTCTTGACGGTGAGTCCGTATGTGACTGTGAAGACTTATTCTGGATCTGCATGGTCTTTCACAAATAGGACATAGATTTCCAGATAGAAGGCATCCCAAAAAGGGTTTGCTTGACATGACATCTTTCTCTGGGAGTAAAGTAACTGCTTTGGGAGATGGGTATCGGGCATTCAGACAATGTGGCCAGTCCAGCAAAGTTGATGGCGGAGAATCGTCACTTCAGTAATTGTGGTCTTTAATTCTTCCAGAATGCTGACATTTGTCCTTCTGTCTTCCAAGAGATTTTCAAGACACCTTCTCCCTAAACTGCAAATCCTAGATTCTACAAGACGGAACCATTGCAGCTAAAGAGGAATCATAGTGCTAGAACTGTGTCATGTAAAAGGTCTCATAAAATCTGCAGTCAGTCAAATATTCTTAGAGCCCACTGCTCAGTTGTGTTCAGCAGAGGTTTTCTTCTCCAGATTTGCTCTCCACAGTAGTAGCAACTCATGAGGGAGAGGTAGTCTAGTGTGCATTCCCTTCATAATGTGTTGAGTCAGTGTGCTTTAGATATGAGGTGAAATCATGAAATCCTCCAGATGATGTTGAACTAAAAGTCCCAGCAGCCCAGCCAGCCTAGTCAATAGTGAGGAATTATTGGAAATTCCAGTATAACAATATCTGCACAGCTAGTTTATGTAGTGCTGAAATAAGACTTCATTACAGTAAGAACATCTTCCTAGTCAGAAAGTATCTGAAAGATGGCGAACTTCCAATGAAGACAAGTCCACTCTTGTGTAGGCAGAGCCGTATCTATCCGCCACCTCCTCAACTTTGATTTCAAAGAGAAACCCAAACTAGGAACTTCCTTGTAGATCAGTGGTTCCCAACCCGTGGGCCCTGGACCACTGGTGGGCTGTGAGGCCTAAAATAAGGTCTGCAAGAGGGAGAGAAGGAAGGAAAGGAAGTGTGTTGCCCTTGCTCTCACCAGCACTTTCTCAGCCTTGGGAGGCTTCCCAGGTTAGGGCAGAGAAGACTCACCCGACAGCATGCACGAGGGGGCAAGAGAGAGAAGGAGAAGAAAAGAAGAAAGAAGGTGATTGGGTGTCATTTTTAGCAACACCTACGTTTACTAACCTCTATGTTCATGGCTGTATAGCCTCTCCTTCATTTCTCTCAAAAAAGGACAGTCCATTTCCTCTGAGAACAGAATGCATAACCAAAGTCTGATTCCATGCAATTTCATGCCATGGGCTTTAATACTGTCCTCTGGAGCAAGAAAATGCAGCTCTTTTTTATGCTATGGGCTAATTACACCAAATTTCTTCAATTATTTTCCACAGGACTGGAGTTTTTATTTTAAACTATAAAGAAGAACATACCTATGCACATATTAATTTGAATTTCAGTAATTCAAAATAGAGTGGACTCTTTGAAACAACGCATTTGCACAAATGTTGATTCACTATCCAAAAACTTATTCAGCTGAGCTAAGCTAATTGAGGATATAGTCCAGTATAAAAGCTTTGACTTTCTTTCAAGCGTCATAGCTATCTTGTGAGTGAAAATATCTTGACTGACTGTTATGAGTATACACAACAATTCTAATCCTGTTTGTTTTGTATCCATATCTGCCCGCTGGATTTGGAGTCCCGGGTGAGCCTATTTATTTTCAAAAGAAAAATCTTCATTCCATCAAAGTTCTATTTTTGCATGTGGTAGATACTAACTGCTGGCAGCCTGGAACGTGATAGTGTGAATTCCCATTGCTGTATCTTACGAAAGAGATAATTGATACAGCCGTTCTCTCATTCTTATCTTGCAGGGGTGTTTAACTGCAAAATACAAGCTCCATTTTTGATTTGTGGCTGTTTAAGCTGGGTGGCCCAAAACAACTCCTCCGAGGTGTTAACAACCACATAGCGGCTTCTTTTTTTAAAGCACAGAGAACAAATTATCGTCGATCTGCAGCTTTAGTATTATCCCAAGGGAAAAGAACTCTCCTGAGAAAAAGACCTTAAAAGTATACACTTGGCAGTGTTTGTTTTAAATGGGATTTGCTTTCTGTTGTAAAAACTGAACCTGGTGAGATACGGATACCCAGCA
This sequence comes from Anolis carolinensis, assembly GCF_035594765.1. NCBI lineage: Eukaryota > Metazoa > Chordata > Lepidosauria > Squamata > Anolidae > Anolis > Anolis carolinensis. The sequence goes on along the minus strand of NC_085844.1, from coordinate 24,515,450 downwards.
GCACCACCAATATCACAAAATGATGCCAGTAAGCAAAAGAAAAATATGAACTAAAATATGATCACAAACCAAGAACTCAGTTGCAACCTGGAGCAATTCCTTTTTTGAACAACCCCTAGAATTCCCCAGATCTGAAGAAGGCTTGGGAAGTATGGGTAGAAAAAAGTAATTGTCCAAAACTCAGAGAGTTAATTCTATGTTTGCTGGATCAGTAGGAATTCTTAACACGTTGCATGTCAAAGACAAAACAGACCCAGGACACATGCATATATATGCAGGCTACAAATATGTTCCACATCTTTTCATGCTTCTCAGTTAAAGGCCTTTATCTAGGTTCTCACACCACTATCAATTGCTCCATTGCCAGCTTAATAGAATCAAACAGCACTCTTCTGACTTTCAACACCACACATACTCAGCGTATTCTTTGAGGTCAGCAGCAACACTGACAAATGTATACTAAGAACCTATAGCTTGAACACTCTTGATTTGGGTGCCAGCATAGGAACCCCCAAGCTTACTAGTTCTGTTTCCTTTTTAAAATGTTTTAATTTTCGACCATGGTATCCTTCTGGGGAGGCTCTCTGGGATGGGGCTTGGTGGCACTGTGCTGCAGTGGCTCCGGTCCTTCTTGGGGGGTCGTTCCCAGATGGTGAAGCTGGGGGACTCCTGCTCGGACCCCTGGCCATTGACCTGTGGGGTCCCGCAGGGGTCTATTCTATCCCCCATGCTATTCAACATCTACATGAAACCGCTGGGAGAGGTCATCCGGAGTTTTGGAGGGCGTTGCCATCTCTACGCAGATGACACGCAAATCCACTACTCCTTTCCATCTGAATCCAAGGAAGCCCCTCGGATGCTGAACCAGTGCCTGGCCGCTGTGGCGGACTGGATGAGGAGGAACAAGCTGAGGATCAATCCTGACAAGACAGAGGCCCTCCTGGTCAGTCGCTCGTCGGATCGGGGTATTGGGTGGCAACCTGTGCTGGACGGGGTTGCACTCCCCCTGAAACCACAGGTCCGCAGTTTGGGGGTCCTCCTGGATTCAGCGCTGACGCTTGAGGCTCAGGTGTCGGCGGTGGCCGGGAGGGCCTTCGCACAACTCAAACTTGTGCGCCAACTGCGACCATACCTCGTGAAGTCTGACTTGACCACGGTGGTGCATGCCTTAGTTACCTCTAGACTGGACTACTGTAATGCGCTCTACGTGGGGCTTCCCTTGAAGACGGCCCGGAAACTACAATTGGTTCAGCGCTCGGCGGCCAGATTAATTACAGGAGCGAGCTACAGGGAGAGATCTACTCCCCTGTTCAAAGAGCTCCACTGGCTGCTGTTCACCTTCCGGTCCCAATTCAAGGTGAATACCATCATTTATAAGGCCCTAAACGGTTTGGGACCCACCTACCTTCGTGACCGTATCTCCTATTATAAACCTGTTCGATCCCTCCGCTCATCCGGGGAGGCCCTTCTTTCGCCACTGCCTTTATCCCAGGCCCGTCTAGTGGGAACGAGAGAGAGGGCCTTTTCTGCTGTGGCCCCCCGACTGTGGAATTCATTGCCCTCTGAGATCAGGCAAGCCCCCACCTTATTGGCTTTTAAGAAAGATCTAAAAACATGGCTTTTTCGATGTGCCTTCGGGGAGTAAATGTTATATACCTTTTTGATTACTCCCCTTGGATTTTATCCTTTGGACTGTTTGGACTGTTCCATCTTATACCCCTGTTCTCTTTATTTATATGCCTCTCTCTCCCGAGTTTTTAATTAAATGTTCATGTGGCCCGCCCTGTCTGCTCTGATTTGTGTTGTAATGTATATGATTATTTTTGTACTATTATATTGTGTTATGATATATTGTTTTATTTTGTTATATTGTATGGTGTCTGGGCATGGCCCCATGTAAGCCGCCCCGAGTCCCCATCGGGGAGATGGTGGCGGGTTATAAATAAAGTATTATTATTATTATTATTATTATTATTATTATTATTATTATTATTATTATTATTATTTGAGACCTTTTAACCATTGATAAAAGATCCAAGTTTATATTTATTTTTCCACATAAGGTACACATTTACATTCTCCCTTCTGGACTTCTAAAAGACCAGCACTGGAATTTTATAGTTTATATCTCTCTCAATTCTGGGAAAAAATAGTAGCACAGTGTGATTGTTATATGGCTGACCAAATAGAACAATACATATGTGGGCAACATTTAAAATAGTTCTCATTCTTACAATTAACAGCCTAAAGGACTTAAAACCTTGAAAGCATTTAGAACATTTTATCATAGATATAAGGAATGTTCCCACCTTCTCATGTCCTTTGCATGATAAATAGTCTTTGATAAATTTGTCCAATGAGCATGCCTAAAGAAACCTGGAGGGTTCTGGGGGTTGTAATCCACAAAGGTGACTTGCCAATGTTCTGCTCTTGAATAATGTGAGAAGAATTACTGGACACTGAGGATATCCAAACCCAAAACTGACATTTTTTTCCTCCTCAAAACTTTCCTTCTGCAGACTTCCATAAATTGATTCAGGAGCCAAGCATTTCAATAGTCCTCTCTTATCCACATGGCCATCCACCACGTTTTAAGTTATCCACAGTCAACTGTGATCCAAACATACTATTAGTCCATCTTTATTCATGAGTTTGCTAAACCACAGTTCAAAACTATTACTGCTATAGGGTTTAGCAATATCTGCAGTTTGGGGCATCACAAGGGGTCATGGAACATATACCCCATGGATAAGAGGAACTACTGTATTTTTGTTAATGTTGACATAATACATAGCCAGCTAATGTTAAACCACCTAGTTGAGCTTCCATGTATAGAAATAAATGCAGCATCAAATTAAAAGTTCTGCATTATCTTGACTGGTTGGCTTACCAAATCCTTGTTACTGGGAGCTATTGATATTGTTTTTTATTTTCCCACCACAACAATTGTTGGCTCCACCAGAAAACTCTCCTCTCTCAATCATGAGTTCTTTCTCTTCCCTCCATATTTGACAGCACATATTGCAGAGCTTCTCACCAGGGCATGTTCTGAAAATTTTAGTATTAGTAAGTAAAACTACTTTGTATGTTTGTACAAAGGAGACTAAGCCTGCTTTATTTTTTAGCTAGTGCACTTGGGGTGAAGGTGTAGGACAGGATGCATCTCATCCTCTGCTTGTGAACATGCAATTCTTCTCTTGTGAGATACACTTTTAAATTCCCTAACAGTTGGCTGGATTTGTAGGTTGCAGTTTAGATGCTTGTGGAGTTGCCCAAGTTGGCCTCTGGGGAACCTTATATTTTACTGAAGCTTCTACACATGGCCTCCTAAAATATGTGGAAATGTTACAGAGACACCATATTCCCACCACTTTCTCTTATCCTGGTACCTCTGCTCCAAGTCATTTCTGACGTTCAGACAAGTGGGCACCTTATAGTCACAATAAGAGACCACACTTCATGAAAATGAGCACTGTGTTCAGTCAGTAAGCATAGCTGAATATGAATCCTTTTTTGTTGATGTCTTTGAACTGGAACATAATTTAATTCACCCTTGCTGAAAATACTAATCTAGGTTTGACAATATAATCCTCCTTCTCTTTTAGGAACATGGTTGTTAGCAGTAGATCAGTTTTGTGCTCTAGCACTCAAATAAACAAAATAAACAAAACCTCTTAGTGGCAAGGCGACATGACAGCTAATGATTTAAAGGGCTTTGCAGGGTGGGAAGCGAGCTCCATCCTATTGTAATAAACAAAAATAAATTTCTAGCCTTGCATTGCATATTTTAGTACAAATATTAAGACACAAATAGTGTTCAATTCAGCAAGTATTGCAAAATATCATGCCACAGTCAACTTCAAAAAGGGCCGTGACATGAAGCTGTTAATAAAATGCTGCAGTATGGATGGAGCCTAATGGAACTCCACTGGAAGTAGCCCTGCATCATTTGATGGGCTTTGGGATGGGGAAAAACCCCTGTCTGATGAAGTCATATGATCCAGACTATATTAGGGAAACTGTGGTCTCATTCAAAGAGGTGCACAGGTAAGAATGTTTCAGAATTTACTAGGTGCTTTCATTGTACATTGAGTGTTTTTGATGAGAACAAGGAAATTTTGGTGTGCATTCTGCACCTTTGATACACATTGGCACTCTGTTGCACTCCAATGCTTCCTAGGCAGGGTCCAAATACACATGAGGATTGCCCAAAATCCATTGGTGCCATACCATATCAGTTCCTTCACTGGTTATCACTGGAGAGATCTATGATCTACTAGGAAGAATCTTCCCTCGGTCCCACCATTCATTCAAGCACACTTGGTGAGAACACGGGTGAGGGCCTTTTGGGTGGCTGCTCTCAGGCTGTGGAAATCCCTCCCTAGAGAAACCAGAATGGCCCCATCCCTGCCCTGGAGAGGATGGGCAGGATTGGTGGGTATGACTTAATTGCTGTTTTAATGTATTTGCTGTATTTTAATTCTGTTTCTAACCATACTGTTATGATTTAATTGTTCTTTAACTTTTGTATTGCTCTTTTAAACTGTTTATTGTAGATACATGTTAGCTGCCTTGAATCCCCATGGGGGGAAAGGTGGGATATAAATAAAGATAATGATAATGATGATGATGATGATAATAATAATAATAATAATAATAATAATAATAATAATAATAATAATAATTGTACAGTAGATGCCCATGTCTTGTAAAGTAATAGCAGCTGCTAGAAGAATGTGGACATTCAAAACTACTCAATTTGATTTACCACAGACATAAGTCCAGTTATAAAGCTATAATTCCCAAACTGAATTCCAAGCTATATTTCTTCAAAGCAAAAGGGAAAGCAAAAACTGTTGCATTATGCCGCAGTGCTATTATACTTGAGCAAAACCATGTTGTTTTTAAAAAATATAGCCCACTATTATTGGAAGATGTAGGAAATAAAGTGTTAGAGATGTCAGTTTCATACATGTGTGGTGGTTTGATAGAACTCTGCAAGGGTTTTTTAAAAATGTTTTTCTAAAGGAATACCTGGAGATATATAATAATCCATACAACATGATTTCTGGAACTGAATTCATATTCTAGCCCTCAGGCACTCTGAGCAGCAATATTTCCTAATGCACATATGCCCTTTGTGTAAATTTTAAGAAAATTGATGTCATGAAAGAGAATTACTGTATATTATATTTATTTTCAATTTGGTGGTCATAACACTTTGACTGTCAGGATTGAGGAGAGGAACTTTTCAGATTTTCTGCCTCATGTTCCAAATAACTTATCTGGTATTACTATACTATGTGATTTTGATTTGGACTTAGAGAAGTCACCATTTGTTGTTTCAGTTTGGGCAATAAAATGCCTGATATCAAATCAAAATGATTTCATATCAAATCAGTCATGTGCAATTTTCCTAGTAAATATCCTAAATTCACACAGAATCTTGGTTGCAAATGAGGCATGGCCCCTCCTTCATAAAACTTGGGAAAATTACTTTCCAATATAATGATCATAATTTTATAATGTAATACAATATTATACTAATAATATAAAATAATAATATTAATTCTATATTATATATTAAATGCAATATTACTAATAATATTACCATATAATGATATAGTGCAATATAGCAATTTAATGCTTATATTGTGCTATGCTAATAATATATTGTATGTACATTTGATTTGTAAGCCACTCTGAGTCCCCTTTGGGGTAAGAAGAGCGGGATATAAATGTAGTAAATAAATAAATATAAATAAATGTTCCCAGAATTCCTTGGTGGCTGGAAGATTCTGGAATTGTTTATGCATCTTTTCCCTAAATTCCATGATCCTGACAATTGGCAAGGACTATTTACACCATCTCCTATGTGATGGGATGAAATAGCACTGCAAGGAGAATTGGTACCAGATTCAGCACTTTGTTTTCTTCAAGCCCTCCCACATTCTGGTGACTTACTTGAGGAGCAGCTTATCACATGAATGTACTAATTTAGGCTTGATGTGAAATTTCACAAAGCTCATATCAAGAATGAACCCGTTCAGCTCACAGGGATTTTTCTTAGGTCAGGAGGCCAGTTTTATCTCAAGTAACACTCACACTAAGGTTGCCATGCCTGCTCTTCTTTCAGACTCTACCTCGCTTCCTAATAATCCACTTTAATAAACATTTGCTTTTTAAAAACTGGGGTTTACAAATGTGTCGACATTTATAAGCTAGTGAAATGGCACTGTCTAATTTAGAGCCATTTACATCTGGTGATTAAAAAAAGAAAGGTTACGTTCTCTTAATGTGATTATCTTTTTTCAATTTGCATTCCATCTTTGTGCTTATTCAAAAGTTCTGTCTTGAAAATGACTATCCTGGATAGGTGGAGAGGGACAGATCAAGATAGCTAACCATATCAAGTAGCACAAAATGGACAATTTTTTCAAAATTACAAAACTCGACCAAAGTAATTTTGGTCTACAAATTGCTCTGTCACTTGAGAGTAAATCTTAATTAAGTCAATGAGATCTAATTCTCAGTAGATATGCATATGATTGCACTGTTGATCAACAAAACAGTAGATATAATCTTTGTGTGATTTTATAATGTTAGAAGAGCTGCATTATATTGGTGGCTCACTAGGGAATTCATCATGTTAAGGCGAGGATTCGCTATGCATTATGGCGAATCCGTAATCACTTGCGGCATGAAGCCCTGCTGGAAGTAGATCAATGTTGTGGGATGGGATCAATGTTGTGCCGATGGGCTCCGTGCCTCAAGTGAAGTGGAAATGTTGTACAATGGGCAATTTGCCTGTCTGATAAGGCTGTAGAAAAGACAATAATGCTTGTTAAGTTAAAAGACAATAGGAAAAGGGAAGGTTGTTCCAGATGAATAGACTCAATCAAGGAAGCCACAGCCCTGAATCTGTGAGACCAGAACAGTAACATTCATGAAAGAGTGCCCTGGAGGTCACTCATTTATGTGGTCATCATAAGTCAAAGTCAACTAACGATAATGTGGCATAAACCAAACATCAAAATATACTGTTTTTATCCTTTGAGTTCACTGAACTTTCACTCGATTAAATGCCCCAAGAAAAAAGGTATGAATCTCTATACTGGAACACCTGTGAATTCAAGAGGAAAATGATTACCCACAATTTGTTTCTGGTTTGTGTAACTCTATTCTTCTTATATATAGCTTGTTTCAATTTTATTTGTTTATTGTTAACAATATTACTTAAAATGAAGCCAGGCCAAAAACATGTTTACACAAGTTGAGCATGTTTGCCATTCCACATGAATGGCTTTATATTAGTTGCCTTCATCTTAATGCATGCAGAGAGATTAGCAAAAACAAATGGTTTAAATGTAATTGTTCTTGAGCTATTCAGTTTTTTGTTTGGCTAAAGGATGCATTATGGTACAATGAAGCATGTAGACGCCATTTTTTAACATCAACACTGAAGAGCTCATAAAGCTTTCATTGGCTTTTGATAAAGGTCTTGTAGAGTGTACAAGCAAACTAGGTGTACATGTGAATACATAAAATGCAAGAATCCTATACAGGCATTCAGATAACTCGAGAAGTAGACCAGATGGTAAGATGCATTCTAGCTGTGTCTCCCCATCACTAGAGCTGGCCCTACCATTAGGCTGAGTGAAATGGTTGCCTCAACTGGCATTCAATGGGAGGCAGCAGCAAATTGTTGGAGGAGTGTGTTTTGACATGTGCATTGATAACCTTCAGGACATTGCTCATAAGCTTTAGATGTTGCTGTTTTGGCATCAGAAGTCCTGAAAAAAAATTTGCCAGTCCACTTGACTTCTGCACATGAATTGGGAGGGGTGTCATCTTATTCTTCATGTCTGGTAGGAAAATGTCTTGATCTCACTCTGTCTGTCATAGTAATCTTTATGAGTGGAATGAACGTTTGGAAAGGTAACCTTTTGGGCTACAATTCCCAGAACCTCACAACCAGCATGGTCACCGGGCTGAATAACTAATGGCAATGCATGATAGGACCTTCAGTCCAATGGCCTCTGGAGAACCACCAGTTACCCATCTATGGTTTAAATGGTGCTTCCTCTTTGTAAGAATATTTGCATTTCCAAGTAAAAGCTAAATGCTGCATTTCATTTGGTTGAAGATCTTTGTTAAAGCTGACTATTTTACAGTTTGAATCTATGCACCTCATTCAGAAGCAGGCTTCCTGAATTCAACAGAGCTTCAAGTAAAGTTAGTGAAGGTTACATTTTGTGCAACAGCTTCCAGAATCCCTCAGCCAGCATAACCACTAAGCTGTAGTATAAAAAAAAAATCTTTTCTAAGCTTTGCATGAACCTAAGTAACTGGAAGGAATATAATTTTTAGGGTAGTGTCATATGTTGAGCTTATAATTGTGAGATTTTGTTAGTGGTTTATTTGTCAGTGTTTTCTGGATGTCGGAGTTATGGTGCATTACCTTCTTCAACCAGAAGCATCTGTCAAGAAATCTCTTGTGGAGTGTGATTATGGATTCTCCTTGGTGGTCTGACGGCAGGAGCTGTCATGATTAGTTCCCAAAGTTCAGAATTTACTACTACACCACTAGACTCATGCATCAAGCATAGGAACTTGAATATGGCTTATGACATGTTGGTCTCAAAGAAGCTAGCCTGGGATTGCAGAGCTGACAGTAGCAATTTAGCTGTTTAAATCAAGTCTGCGATCAAGCAGGTAACACAAGACCCAGAATTATGGAACACTGTGGTTCCTTTCTTTTCCCGTTCTTTACAACCAGCTTCCTAAGAAGATGGCTTGCAATATGTAGAAGGAATGTATATACAAGGAGAAACAGCAGTATGGTGTTTCTTTCCATGCTGCATAATTGATGTAATAAAAATAAGGGCCTTTTGTTTCTGTTCTTTCATCCTGTTACATCATGACAGATATTGGGAGATGTTTTCTTGCAGCTTCATGTTCATTCTGCTCTGTGAACCATGACTTCTCCTGGCAGACAAGGACAAAGAAACAAACCAACCTGGAGTATTAATAAAATTGAAACTGTCAGAGGTAGATCCGCTGGGCATTTACTTTAACTTCTAACAAGCCCCAGTATTGGCAAGGCATTTTGGCAAACAATGAAAATTGAGTTTGGCACAAATACGAACATCTATCATAATCTGACTTGTCAGGTCCATCCTGCAGTGAATTGTGTGTATTTTTATTTAAAATTGGTTTATGTCATACAGAATACACCTCCCCCCCAAAAAAAAATGAAATTCTGAATCAAAGTGGAGAGGAAAAGCTCTATTAGACTGAAGCAACAAGAAGATGAGACAATAAATCCACCTAATGGGGTGATTCATGGTTAAGTAATATGCCATTATCAGAGCAATGTAGATTTTGGCTACTTTCTGTTAACTGTAGGTTAGTATGGCGATATATCTTTGCTGCCATTTGTCAGGAAGCAAGTGTCTTGAATCAAATTAAAAGTATGTGCAATACAAAAAATGAGCCCTTATTACAAAAAGAAATATGTGCATCATTTACAGAGAAAATTCATTACTGACTTAAATGAAATGAATACTTTCCTTTATTTTTAGGTAGAACACAAACTCGTTATTAGCTATTTCGAGGTTGTCAACCATGCATGTCACACATTTGAACTGCCCCTTATGACTGTTTTGAAAATCTGGCAACCCTATCCAAAAAAGTTATGTAAATGTCAGAAATTCAGAAGAGAAACATTCTTCCATTGCATCTCACCAGAACAACTGTCCCTCAAGATGGAGATTTGCCTTCTTCTGTGACACTTTGCCATAGCTTAGAATTGTATTTAAACAGAACTGGCATCAGAAGTTTGAATTCATACTCACTTTGATGGCTAATATGAACTCCTGACATGGAACTCAGCTTGGAAAAAATGCTTTTGGGGACTACAGTTTCCATAAGCTCCAAGCTGGTGTGATCAGCCTAGTTTTTAGGAGTTCTAATCCATACATATTTTTTCCAAGTTTGGGAAAGTCTGTGTAAGAAAGTAAAATGATAAATAGCAACTCCACCTGTTAACGATTTCTGTCTATATCCATGATGTCCATGTTACAAATTCTAACATGTTTTATTACATTGTATTGAAAGGATGACTTGAAATTATTCCTGTTGATGTTACTGAGCTGAAAAATGCTTTCCCACTCCATCATTATTAGAAATTACCCTATTCTCATGAGCAGCAAATAAGCTATGATTGGCATGTCTTTTCCCACCTGACTGGCAGTTATTCAAAGCATACTTTGTAAAAATAGCTTCCAATTTTTAAAATAAATATCCTTTTTTCCCAGTGTACACTCTCCTCCAGACAGCTCCTTTGTTTCCTGTTATTTTCACTCTGACACAATGGTTGACTCTGTATCATTAATCTTGATTTTTGGAAGTATTAATGAATATTAGCAGAGGGAGGTGGAGGTTTCATAAGGAAAATCATGAAGATGGTTCAGGGCATATTACTTTCCTTAATCTGGATTGCAGTTACATGCAATGGGGGAAATGCCATCAACGTGCCTGTGTGAAATCATTGCCTGGACAAGTTTCAGTCCTTGTTTTGTTTCTGTGATGACTAAATGGTGAATTTCTCCTTGATATCTTATAGGTGGAGGTAAAAAAATTGCCTCCTCTGGAAAAATCCTCAGGGCATGTTGGTGGTATTTCTTCCACTGCGTCCATGATTATTGCATGGAATCAAGGACATTTACTTGATGCATGACAATTCTCCACTGGAAAATTTGAAAGGAGGAAGGACACATTGGGGTACATTGTAAATCATTTACTACAATTGCAGTGTTGAAATGAAGAGCATGGAGGCTGTTTTATGAATTACCCAACAAGAAGTGGGTGTAGTCACTCTAAAATATACCTTGTGCAAACTTGCCTTTAATGGCAAATCCATGCCACCACTGTCTCTCTTGACATAACACTCTGTTATTAGAAGAGGTCATTTCACCATTATAAAGGAAACACAGCAATAAACAAGGGATTACCATTGTACCACATTTCATTCTTCTGAGTCAGATCTGAGGATGGGCCATAAATGCATTGCCATTAAGCGAGTACATGAGCAGAACATACTGTGGTAAACAGCAGCTAACCAAAGCCACAGGCTAAAAAAGTTTTTTTCAAAATGAGTTAACTCTGAGCAATCCCAAATTGGGAAGGAAGAGCAATTCAAATGGCAATAAGGAAATGATCATGTTATATGCCCATCCATGCTGTACCTGAGGGCAGGCATTAACTAAGTGCAACTAAAAGACAAGGTACTTGGGCACATTTTATGGAAAGAGTTTCAGACAGGTTCTTTCCAGCTGGAATCACTGTCGTTACAAGGTTCTTTTTTTCAGGATGGAAGGATCATCAGTTAATGTGTACAACCCTGTGATCCCGGCCATGAAAGCCTTCGACAAAGGAGAGAATACTTCTGGAACATGGCCACACAGCCCAAAAGACATACAACAACCCTGTGATCCCGGCCATGAAAGCCTTCGACAAAGGAGAGAATATTTCTGGAACATGGCCACACAGCCCGAAAGACATACAACAACCCTCCGATCATCAGTTAATTTGAAAGTCTGGCATTTCTCTTAACAGACAACAACAAAAAATCCTGTATAGTCATGCCTTATAAATGTACAAGATTAAAACAGTCCCATTTTGCAATGATGTGTCAACTAAATAATATTCTGCCTTAAAGTAAACTTCCAGAAAGATCACAGAAGACTGGGTTTTTGTCTCAAATTATATTAGCATCCTATTTATTTTCTCAAACAAGTAAACGAGTAATATAAGGAAACAAAATATGGGAATTCTCACATCAACAGGCTTCTCAGATTCATCAGTGGAGTCCATTGCTATGGGACTTTGTGCATGTATCAGCCATCCAGATTGCTTGAAATTCTGGATGGAATGGAAAGATGGTGTGAGTGAAACAGTTCTTGGAAATCAGGGATTTTATAACTATCAGTCCCCAAAGATATGGGACTTAAAAAATCAATGGGCTATGCTGAGAGAGAAAAAATAGATGAATAAATCATTAAAATCTGGAGCCTCGAGATTCCAGAGACGTCTACAACAAGCACCATCATTCATCACGGCCTTGTTCATGAAACCAACTGTTTCTTGGAGTTATTTTGGGAAGTTAGTAATAGGTAACCCAACTCTGAGCTATTAGCGTTAGCTGATCTCATCTCTGTTTTAGAACTCACTTTGCATTTTAGTTGAAGGCATGTCGTTAATACAGTCATTTCCAACAATATGAAGTTTGTCTGAAATTTTGTGTCTGTCTGCAAACGTCTGTAGCTTCAAGTCACCTGTTGACATGGTAACAATATTCATTTTCCACAGGGAGGTTTGGTCAATTCTGTCATCTGAAATGTAGACTATACCACATAGTATTCATTGATAGTCTCCCATCCAAATCCTGATTAGGTCCTAAAATCAGATGGGATCTGATGCCTCAGAAGCTATAACAGGCTCCCTGATCTGGATGATGACCAATGCTGTGGGAGAGGGGAAGTCTTTAATGGCGTGTATGATCAGAAATCACAAGTATTTATATTTGGTATAAAGCACCAGGACTTTGCACACACAACAGGGCAGATTTGGAGGCAATAAATGCCCTGTCCACACCTTCATGTGACTCTTCCAGATCTTCCTGACTCACCCACCTGGCTCTAATGCAGTGTGAGTTTTGATAGCCACATCAGGGCCAGGTAGGATTTTTTTTACTCTTTACCTGTTTTTTATAGGTAAAGAGTAAAAAGCACAGGTAAATAATATTAAGTACAGTAGTACTTAGAGGGGCCCTGGTGGCACAGTGTGTTAAAGCGCTGAGCTGCTGAATTTGCAGACCAAAAGGTCCCAGGTTCAAATCCCGGGAGCGGAATAAGCGCCCGCTGTTAACCCCAGCTCCTGCCAACCTAGCAGTTTGAAAAAATGCCAATGTGAGTAATAATAATAATAATAATACTTTATTTATATCCTGCCACCATCTCCCCAACGGGGACTCGGGGCGGCTTACATGGGGCCATGCCCAAAACAATACAATGTAAACAGCATATAAAAAAAAAACAGCACAGCACAAAACAATAAGCAATACAGTAAATAATATCCATTACAAAATAAAACAAGGAGACAATGAAAACAAGGGCAGACCACATGAACATTAAGTTAAAACTCGGGGTGAGAAAGACATAAAAATAAAAACTACAGCGAACAGGGTCATAAGGGAGTGGGGTATTCTGGAGGATAGATATTAGAGGGAGCAACGGAAAAGAAATATAAAATGGTTACTCTCCGAAAGCACAGCGAAAGAGCCATGTTTTCAAGTCTTTCTTGAAGGCTGCTAGTGTGGGGGCTTGCCTAATCTCCGCGGGCAGAGAATTCTACAATCGGGGGGCCACAGCAGAAAAGGCCCTCTCCCTTGTTCCCACAAGGCGGGTCTGGGATATCGGGAGTGGGGACAGGAAAGCTTCCCCTGATGAACGAAGGGATCATGTAGGCTTGTGATAGGAGATACGGTCACAAAGGTAGGTGGGTCCCAAACCGTTTAGGGCTTTATATGTGATGGTATACACCTTAAATTGGGACCGGAAAATAAAAGGCAGCCAGTGGAGCTCCTTGAACAGGGGAGTAGATCTCTCCCTGTAACTCGCCCCTGTAATTAACCTGGCAGCCGAGCGCTGGACCAATTGTAGTTTCCGGGCCGTCTTCAAGGGAAGCCCCACGTAGAGCGCATTACAGTAGTCCAGTCTAGAGGTAACTAAGGCATGCACCACCGTGGTCAAGTCAGACTTCACGAGGTATGGTCGCAGTTGGCGCACAAGCTTGAGTTGTGCGAAGGCCCTCCCGGCCACCGCCGACACCTGCACCTCAAGCGTCAGCACTGAGTCCAGGAGGACCCCCAAACTGCGGACCTGTGATTTCAGGGGGAGTGCAACCCCGTCCAGCACAGGTTGCCATCCAATACCCCGATCCGACGAGCGACTGACCAGGAGGGCCTCTGTCTTGTCAGGATTGATCCTCAGTTTGTTCCTCCTCATCCAGTCCGCCACAGCGGCCAGGCACTGGTTCAGCATCCGAGGGGCTTCCTTGGATTCAGAAGGAAACGAGTAGTGGATTTGCATGTCATCTGCATAGAGATGGCAACGCCCTCCAAAACTCCGGATGACCTCTCCCAGCGGTTTCATGTAGATGTTGAATAGCATGGGGGATAAGATAGACCCTTGCGGGACCCCACAGGTCAATGGCCAGGGGTCCGAGCAGGTGTCCCCCAGCTTCACCATCTGGGAACAGCCCTCCAGGAAGGACTGGAGCCACAGCAGAACCGTGCCACCAAGCCCCATCCCAGAGAGCTTCCCCAGAAGGATACCATGGTCGATGGTATTGAAAGCCGCTGAGATGTCCAAGAGAACCAGCAGGGTCACACTCCCCCGTCCAGTTCCCTGCGGTCATCCACCAAGGCGACCAAAGCCGTCTCGGTGCTGTACCCAGGCCTGAAGCCAGACTGCGAATGGTCCAGAAAATCAGTGTCATTGAGGAACTCCTGGAGCTGCGTGGCAACCACCCGCTCCAGAACCTTGCCCAAAAATGGGAAGTTGGAAATTGGTCTGTAGTTGTTACATACAGATGGGTCTAAAGAGGTCTTTTTTAGTAATGGTTTTACTACCGCCTGCTTAAAGCAGGATGGAACTGACCCCTGACCCAAGGAGGCATTTATAATAGCCACAAACCAATCCAACAACCCATCTTTGGCCAGCTTAACCAGCCAAGAAGGACAAGGATCCAGAGCGCAAGTGGTCGCCCTCACAGACCCAAGAATCCCCTCCACGTCATCAGGAAGAACAAGCCGGAAAGAATCCCACAAGATCGGACAGACAGGTACCTCAGTTACCTCCGCTGGAACTACAGTTAAGCTGGAGTCCAACTCACGGCGTATCTGAGCAACTTTGCCTGCAAAATGGTGCGCGAAATCGCTGCACTGAGTTGCCAAGTCATCAGGAAGCCCCTGGGTCTCGGGAGGCCGCAGGAGCTCCCCAACAACTCGGAACAACTCCGATGGCCTGTTGGCTGCAGACGCTATGCGGGCAGTCGTGAAAGCTTTCCTGGCTGCTCGCAGAGCCACGGAGTAAGCCTTAATAGCGGCTTTAGCCCGTGCTTGGTCAGACACATCCTGAGATTTCCTCCAGATGCACTCTAGTCCCCTCCTCACACGCTTCATCACAGCCAGCTCCTCAGTGAACCAAGGAGTCGACGTGACTACGCAGCGAGAGGGGACGTTCGGGAGCGATCGTGTCAAGTGCCCTTGCCAACTCGCTGTTATAACGATCAGCCAGGACATCAACAGGATCGCCAGTCTCCAGAACAGGAAGATCCCCAAGAGACCTCAGGAGTCCATCCGGATCCATCAGCCTCCTGGGGCGGACCATCTTAGTGGGTCCACCACCCCTGCGGAGGTTAGAAGACACGGCAAAACTTAAACAGATCAGATGATGGTCAGACCATGACAATGGAAGGATGTTTTGCTCTGAGTAGATCAATAGGTACCACTCTGGCGGGAAGGTAACGGCACTCCATGCAGTCATGCCAACCACATGACCTTGGAGGTGTCTACGGACAATGCTGGCTCTTCGGCTTAGAAATGGAGATGAGCACCAACCCCCAGAGTCGGTCATGACTGGACTTAATGTCAAGGGAAACCTTTACCTTTACCTACAGTAGTACTTAATAATAGGTGTCAGCATTATGAGATTCTTCTGAAGAATTTACACACAAAGAGCATAAGAAACAAAATCCAAGGAAATCTTTTCACTATTTGTCAAGGATGATGATGGTACGATAACAACAAAAGCTCTGAGGACAGTGATGTGGTTCCTTGGGTGGTTCCTTAGGCACAGAAATACAGAATATTTTGAGGTCTGAATTTTATAGGTGTTCTTCAGTGTGTTGAACTTATTTTGGGAATAGTGTTGATCATATTGGAATGGATAGCATTGAATTACAAATCTGGAAACCAGTGTCCTATTCCCTGCTTGGCCAAATAAACCCTTTGGAGCTGAGAGTGGGTGACTTTGGATGTCACACATTTTCAACCCCAGAAAACCCTCTGAAATATAGCCTACAGGCATTCATTGGTGGTCTCTCATGCCAGTACTAACCACCAGGGCTGATTCTGCTTAGCTTCCAAGATTAAACATCTCACCTTTAATGTCATGTACAAACCCATATGCATTCCTTAGGCACAAATATGAAGATTGTGGTTGAGACATTCAGAATGTGTAGAAACGTACACATATTCAAGTGTGGCTTCTTCTTTGTAGTCAGAAAAGACTTGAATCCACACAACAATCACAGCAAACTCTGCAGAATGGAGCCTCCCCAGTAGACTCAGGGCCCACCTACACTGCCATATAAAATCCAGATTGTCTGCTTTGAACTGGATTATATGAGTCTATACTGCCATATAATTCAGTTCAAAGCAGATAATCTGGATTTTACATGGCAGTATAGATGGGGCCTCAGGAAAACAAACTCACTGTATAATATCCTTATACTAAAGATCTATCATGTTATATTGGAGATACTTCAAAGCTGCAGTCTTCCAAGCTGTGGTTCAGAATCATGTAGTGTTACAGATGTTCCTAGATTGCAACTCCTAGCAGCTCTAGTCAGGAATACTGGGAGCTGCAGTACCTCAACATCTGGTGATCCATATAATCCACCTTCCTGACCATCTCAAGCAATTGTGTGCACTCTTTATTCACACAGTATTATCATCTGCAAAGATCTGCAAAGATTAGAAAGTGAAGTTTTGTGGCTCATTATAGGTTTAATACTGCAATCCTATTCACAGTTGGCAGCAAGAAAGCCTCATTGACAGTAATAGTTACATTTTGGGTAAGCATACATATGATTGCTCCATAAAAGTGAATTTCAAAACATAGAGAACAGTTAGTGGCAGGAAAGAGGAGCCCACTTGAGAAATTAAACAAGAAAGTTATTTTAATCTGTCATGTTAATTCCCCATTCAGCACAGCGCTTTGTCTAAGTAATATTGTTTTAACACTCATGCCAACAGATGCCTTGCCAGTATATTCCCAGAATGTTGATAGGGCTTTGCCAATATTATATTAAGACAGGACATCTAAGAAATGGAAACACATCGTAGACTTATATTAAAAGTGATGTGTGTCCAGTATCTCACACCACAAAATAGAGGAGGAGGGGAACTAAACCAAAAAAACAACAACATGGAAAACTAACTGACAGATGTAGTTTGGAAACGGGTGACATTCTCTATTGCAAAGAAATGTGTTCTTTGGCCTTGTAAAAATTGCAGTGGGTCTCCCTTAGGAAAAAGGGACAAAAATAACCTTTTTTCTTTTTCTGCACAACTCAGTCAGATTCCAAGCTACATCATACCCAGAGCTTTGTAAAGTAATGTTTATGAACTATATCTCCCAGAATCCTGAAAGGTAATATTTCTTTTTTTATCATAATCAAATAATTTTATGCAGAAATATTTGGGGTGCAGAAAATGCAGTCTTCCACATAAAATAACTATGTGTAAATTTTGCATAGAATAAATTTTGAATTGTGGAGATGCAGATTGATCAATCAAGGGTTCTTGGGGGGAACATTATTACTATTTTTTCAAAATTTGAGAATATGGTTCCATCCTTATTCAAGATCAGATTAGAGGCCTGATCAAAATATCCAAGATTCCACTTTTTTCCCTTGTTTGTAATTACTGTCCCCCTGCCCCTGTACATATGTGAGATCTTTTGGCCCTTCTCCTTCTAAAATAGAAATCTAGGTTGTGTCTACTCCAGCCTTTTAACCCATTGAGGACTAGAAATCAAACCTGGAGGTCCAGTGGCTTCCAGTCTTTAACATAAGATAAACTGGACTGAGCAGGTATAACCCCACATTTAGTAATTTAGGCCGGGGCTGTGAGCTGGTGAGCAGCCAGCTACAGCCAGCTGAGACCAATCACTTTGACCAAGAGGTCATGAGTTCGAGGCCAGCTCGGAGCCTGAGTTTGTCTTCTGTCTTTGTTCTATGTCAAGGCATTGAATGTTTGTCTTATATGTGTAATGTGATCTGCCCTGAGTCCCCTTCGGGGTGAGAAGGGCGGAATATAAATACTGTAAATATATAAATAAACATGCAATCCACATGGGCCAGTGCTGCCACCCCCTTTTTCCTGTGTTCAGCAGAAGGTGGTTCACATATGTGTTGTTACTGTTTCTGTTGCAGCTAGCCATTGAGCTCCAGACAGCCCCCGGGCATGACTGGGTGGCCTTGCTAACAACACAAGGAGATCTGCTTAGTAATGAGGTCTTCTGTCTTTGTTCTATGTCATCAGACAGGGATTACTTCGGGGGCATATGCCAGATCAGCCTTAGTTGACCCACGGAGCCGGCTACCATCTCACGATGCAGAGGAACTTCTGGTGGGGCTCCATGGGTCAACTAGTACGGAGCCAGTGTATGCCACCACTGCAGCAATGGGGGGAAGCCACGTGGTTGAAGCTCCCCCTCCCATGGGATCAGCTTCCTGCTAAGTTGAGTGATGCAGCGTGGAGCAACAGGTTCCCCTTCATGCACACATACACACGATTTCCAGATTTGCCACGATGCATGGTGGTCCTGGCAGCCCACATTACAGTTTTGGGCACCATTATTTAGAAAATATGTTTACAAGCTGGAATGTGTCCATAGGAGGGTGACCAAAATAATCAGAGGGCTAGAAGCGAAGTCCTATGAAGAGCAATCTAGGGAGTTAGCATGTTTAGCTTGAAGAAGAGTAGATTAAGAGGGGACATAGTAGTCATATTTAAATATTTGAAAGGATATCATATTGAAGATGGATCAGGTTTGTTTTTTGCTGCTCCAGAGATTAGGACACAGAGCAATGGATTCAAACAGCAGGAAAAGAGATTGTACTTGTATAGTAGGAAGCACTTATTGACAGTAAGAACTGCTTGACATTAAAATACACTACTTTGGAAGGTGATAGGGTATTCTTCTTTGGAGGCTTTTAAACATAGGCCATATGGCTATCTGTCAGGGGTGCTTTGATTGTGTGCACCTGCATGGAAGACTGGGCTCTGTGGTCTCTTCCAATTTTGTGATTCAATTATTTTCTTATTTTCTTCCATCATGCAGCATACAGATGTTCTCACAACATTCCTTTCTAGTCACTGTTATTTTTAAGGACTTGTTTCCTTTTACTAAAAACAGGTGGGACCATATTCTGGGGGCGTCTATTGTTCTTCTGGACACTCCTGCCATGTGGATTTGCTCAAATGTTCTTTGGCTTAGGCCATGTTCTCTTCCAGCCACATGCCTTCTAGGCACTTGTGAAATTGAATGGCCATCCAAGGACTTGCTTCTAAGCGCCATTTATAATTGAATTGCCTAATAACAATCATTTTGTCATAAGGTAAGTATGGGACTTTAGACTTCATGGAATATGGTTAGTTTTTCAAGGAGGCAAGGATCGTTTCCAAATTAATTATTTAGCAGTGGAAGGAAAGCAAGGGGCGAGTTATCCTGGCCTCCTTAGTGAAGGAGTCCCAAAGATGGGGACCAGCCACAAAAGACTTCTCTTTTGTGCCTATTAAAAATGAAATGAAATGAAACTTTATTTATAGCCTGCCTTATCTCCCTGAAGAAACTCAATATGCCTGGAAAGGCAGCACGGTTGAAAAAAAGGGTTTTTCTCAAAAATCTTAAAGTTCCAAGGAGGTCATATGGAAAGATACAGTACTTCAGCAACCCTGAACCTGATCCATATAGGGCTTTATACATCATCACTGGCATTTACAACTGTGCCCAGTGACAGACTAGCAGCCACTGAGGCTCTTGTAGTAAGGGAGTAGCATGTTCCTTGTTGGTTGTTGTTGTGTGCCTTCAAGCTTTTTCTGACTTATGGTGACCTTAGGGCAAACCTATCACTAGGGTTTCAGAGGCTAAGAGTGTGTCACTTGCCCAAAGTCACCCAATAGGTTTCCATGGCTGAAAGGAAGCAGAACTATGCTCATTTGTCACAATGCTGTAAATTCTTTCTAATGAGAACTTTGTGTGTATGTGCAACTGAACACCTGTGGACTCTCCATGTAGTAAAAGAAAAGGGCTCTGATAGCAAGGAAAGTCTGTGAATGGACAGTTGTAGACACAAAAGGGTTGTCATCTGCACAGTCATATTGAAAAAGAAAAAATGAAAATCCTTTAACCCCAATTTAACACAGCAAAATAAAAATTCCAACTTGGACAACTGCTCTGGTGTGTGTACCCCTCCGCGTAGCCTATCAATTATGATGAGCCCATGAATTCTTTAAAGTTTTCTTAAGCAAGGAATATTCAGGGGTGATTTTCCATTTTCTTCCTCTGGATTACAACCTACAGAATCTGATAGTCCTTTGAAGTCATCCATCTAAGTCAGTGGTTCTCAAACTGTGGGTCCCCAGCTGGTAAACTGGCTGGGATTTCTGGGAGTTGTAGGCCAAAATACCTGGGTACCCACAGGTTGAGAACCACTGTGTACTAACAAGGACTTATTTAGCTTCCAAGAGGAGATGAGACCTAGGCCCCTTCTACACTGCCACATAAAACACAGTTTATCTGCTTTGAACTGGGTTATATGGCAGTGTAGACTCATATAATCAAATTCAAAGCAGATAATGTGAATTATCTACTTTGATTATTTGGATGATATGGCAGCGTAGAAGAGACGCTAGTGCCTTCAGGATATTTTTCAGAACTTCAATCCTATATCTCGATTCAAGCAGGAGTGCAAAGAACATAAAAAGAGCATTATTATAGAAAACTCACTAGCTTGCACAAAAATAATGAAACTTCCCATCACTGCAGAAGTTTGCTATGTTGATTGGTCTCACCCCAGTAAATTCTAAGAGTCTATTTTTAGAAATAGTTTTTGAAAAAGCCTCCCATGACATTAATTGTTCTAAGACTGCCCTCTACTGACTGATTCAGATAACATAAAACTGGTTTGCTGGTAACAGCTCTTAAGTCAACTTTGATGCATGATGACCCTATGAATGAGAGTCCTGAAGTTGGGCCTTGCAGACTCAGAGTCATGGCTTCCTTGATTGGGTTGATCCAGCTGGAATACAGCCTTCCTCCTTTCCTCCTGCCTTCCACCTTCCCAACATGATTGTCTTCTCCAGTGAATCATGTCTTCTTTGCTATGTCTAAAGCATGAGAGTCTCAGTTTAGTCAGCTTCTAGGAAGAATTCATGCTTGATGGGCTAAGGCCCATAGTATTCTGGACTAATAACCAAAGGCCCCTTCCACACAGCTGTATAAAATCCACTTTGAACTGGATTATATGGTAGTGTGGATTCAGATAATCCAGTTCAAAGAAGATATTGTGAATTATCTGTCTTGATATTCTTGGTTATATGGCTGTGTGGAAGGGCCCGAAGTCTTGGGATCCATTCTGCCTTATCGGAAAAGATTTTCATTCTCCTATGTGATACCACTTCTATGATAATTTGCAAGGTTTCTCTTCTTACCTTGGAAATAGTAAAAATTCAGGTTAAATTTATCACTCATTGCTCTGAGGTGTTAAATTATAGTATTATAACATATAGGTAAAGGTAACGGTTTCCCCTGATGTTAAGTCTAGTCATGTCTGACTCTGGGGTTGGTGCTCATCTCCATTTCTAAGCCGAAGAGCCGGCGTTGTCCGTAGACACCTCCAAGGACATGTGGCCGGCATGACTGCATGGAGCGCTGTTACATAACATATATTTTATTTCAATTGTACTAAATTTTTAATATGCAAGAGCTATATATCAATTATTTTATGTAGAAGGTTTGTATTATGCATTTATATCGTATGTATTTATTTTATGCAAATGGCCTATGATCTAAGCATTGAAAAGTACTGCTACTACCAATTTGTCTTTTTTAAAAGTCCATGTTATGTGTAGAGTTCTCTGCTACCACATTTCAAAGAAGTTGATTTTCCTCCTATCTGTTTTCTTCATTGTCCAGCTTTCACAACCATATTTACAAATTAGAAGTTTGATGGGGAGGTGAAGGTGGCACAAAATAAGGGGAAGGGAAGAGGGGAAAAAGGTATAATAATAATAATAATAATAATAATAATAATAATAATAATAATAATAATAATACAATACAAATAATAAAAAATAAAAAATAAAAAGATATATATATATATATATATATATATATATATATATATATATATATATATATATATATAACATGTATAAGTAGATAAAAGGGTGTAGTAGAGAGAGATGTAGTAAAGTTGTAATGGAAAGGTCTAAAACTGATAAGAAATATGCATAAAGATGTTTTGATTCTGATTTTTCTTTATTGTTGGATTGTATACAGGCCTGTAGTGAGGGGGGGGGGGGTTAGGGGTTCAACACCCCCCCCCCGAAATTTTTCAAGTTATAAAAAAAATCTCGTTTACTCATGAATTTTAACTGGTTAACCAAATCCCCATGCTAAGTCTATGAGATGCAAAACATTAAGAGTCCCTCCAGGCACTATCTCAAGCAGATATTGACAGGTTTGTAGCAGGGAGGGGTATGTGCTAGGGGTTCAACCCCACCCCCCAAAATTTTCAAAACCCCTCCCGAAATTTTTTTCTGGCTACGGCCCTGATTGTATACAATGTGGTATGTCTGGGATACTGTAAAATGAGGAAAGAATGTATACTTATACATTTTGAATTATAAATTAATAATAATAATATTGATAATAAAACATGTATAGGTAGATGAAGGGTGTGTAGTGGAGAGATGTATAGTGAAGTTGTAATGGAAAAGGTAAAAGACTGATGGGAAATATGCTTGGGGATGTTCTTGATTTTTTTTTTCTTTTTGCTGTCGAATTGTATGCAATGTGATGTGTTTGAGATATTGTAGAATGATGAAAATGTGAGCTTGTACATTTGGATTGATAAATTAATAAAAAAAAGAAGAAGAAGTTTGATGGCATGGACAATCCAAACTCTAAGGCTGAGAAAAGTGTGCCTTGCCCAAGGTCACCCAGTGGGTTTTCATAGCTGAACAGAAATTTGAACTCTGGTTTCCAGAGCCTTAGTCCGATGCTCAAACCAATATAGTAGTACGCTGTTGTAGATACATTAGAATGTATGAATGAGAATGCATTGTAATGCATTAATGAGGAAAGCATTAACATTTGTATATTCCAGGTTCTTTGAAATTAGATTTCTGTGATAAAAAAAATTGAAATGTGGGTCAATGTTGTTTGATCCTGAACACTTTCTCTATTGCAAAACTTCAAGGCTGAAGAGATAAATATTTACCATCAACTATTCAATCATACTGCTTCAGGTATACATGAACATGCATTTTAAGGACATCAATTATACAAACATCAATTTCAAGAACATTTATTTCAAAGCATATGGCTGTTTAATATTTATGTATATTTTTAACCTTGTTAATATCCAAAGAATCTCACACTTATTTTTCCCTTTCTTGCCCCCCCTTTTTTTCCTGCTTCTTTTCTTTGTAAACATATTTAAAATCAGGTACTGAAAAAGACAATTTTCTGAGCATTCAAAGTATTCAAATGCTTTACATTTTAGAAGCTGAAACCCGAGATGATCCTGCAGGACCTGTGCAGAGCCATGGCATGAATTACATGACCTCCAAGGTCCCTAACAATGCAATAATTCTGTGTTTCTATGCTCCTGCATTCCTAGGCAGTGGTTCTCTCACTTCTTGGAAATATTAATTTGTTTACACTATTGCTCCCAAAATTTCCAACCAACACTGCCGGTTCTCCTAATATCTGCTTCTAACTGAGCATTGGAGCCAAGCTCAAGGATGTTGTTTTTCTGGAACAATGGAAACACATAACCATGAAATAAGCAGTGTTGATGGGACAAATTATTCAAAAAATTGTTGAATTTGAATGATTCTTAAAGAAATGAATGTACCAAGACATTTGATTATCTCTAATATAAAAGAGGCCACCATTAGGATAAAATGTGGAGTGGGAATGGGGGGGGGGGGTGATTTCTAGTTGTCAAGGAGTGAAGCTGTCTTTTATCATCCTATCTGTTTAACTTATATGCTGAACCTATCATAGAGATTACACTTCAGTCAATAAATCAGAAGAAGACTAGGCCTAGGAAGGCCAACTATGAAGAAACTAGAGGGAACGGTGAAGTATTTATATCACTGGATGCCAAAGTCAGGATTGTCTTTGCCACTATAATTCCAGTTTATTTGTGTGGCCGTGAAAGATGATAGCTATAGAACTCCCTTCCCAGAGAGATCAGATCAGCCCCCTCCCGCTTGATCTTCAGCAAGAAAATGAAGACATGGCTCTTTGACCAAGTTTTTGAAAACCTGTTGCAGCAATAGACATAAAAGACTCAGAAATTGACTAATGGAACAGCCTGGACCTTGCTCTTGGATCACGTGATGCTGATGGTTTTAATTGTGTTTTATTGTAAATTAATATGACTTTTCTGTAATTCTTTGTAATTGTTTTTAATGGCATTGAATTATTTCCATGTTGTAAGCCGCCCTGAGTCCCCTCCGGGGTGAGAAGGGCAGGGTAAAAATATAGTAAATAAATAAATAAGAATAAACTTAATTGAAGGAGAGTTTTGCAGATATACTAGATTGCCAAAAAGATAAATGAATGGGATCCAGAGCAAATTGAGCCTGAACGCTCCCTAGAAGCCACGATGACGAAACGGAGACTGACGTCCTTTGAACATATAGTAGAGTCTCACTTATCCAACGTTCTGGATTATCCAATGCATTTTTGTAGTCAGTGTTTTCAATACATTGTGATATTTTGGTGCTAAATTTGTAAATACAGTAATTACTACATAGCATTACTGCATATTGAACTACTTTTTCTGTCAAATTTGTTGTATAAAATGATGTTGTGGTGCTTAATTTGTAAAATCATAACCTAGTTTGATTTTTAATAGGCTTTTCCTTAATGCCTCCTTATTATTCAACATATTCACTTATCCAACGTTCTGCCGGCCCGTTTATGTTGGATAAGTGAGACTCTACTGTATCATGAGAAGACATTACTCATGAGAAGACTCATTAGAGAAGACAATAATGCTCAGGAAGGTAGAAGATATCAGAAAAAGAGGAAAACCACATTCCAGGTGGACAGACTCAAGTCAAGGAAGCTATGGCCTCGGATTTGCAAGACATGAGCAGAGATGCTGACAACAGGCTTCTCATTCATAAGACACAATAGGTCAAAGTCATTTCGACAGCAGTTAACACATTTACATCTGGTTAAACATGAAAATTAATAGACATTCCTATCTGATTCAGTTTTCAACATTAGTCACCCTTTGGTTGTCTTCAAAATCTAATTGTGAGAATAGTTGATTTTCAGAATGTTATTTCTTTATTTATTTGCAATGTGTATCAGAGCAAAAAATGTAAAAGGTCAAACTTATAATTTCATTTGTAAGGTTCATGTCACTCAGCCGGTAACATGGAGATCTGAAGAGGAATTCACTGGGATTTTGGAAGCAACATCAACCAAGGCTGCAGACAATTGCCAAGAACATGGAGAAAGACAATCAGACTTCAGTCCAAAACACACTCAAAACAAACATGGCTCAGTTAGTTCGAACACAACATGCTGGGATTTCAGGGGGTGAGGGAGAGGAATATATTTTTCATTCTTGAATAACAAGTTTTTTTTGTTTTGCTTTGTTTTATGTTTTTGTTCATTCTAGTTTGAAATCTATTTACAGTACAATGGGTGAGAAACTCGTGTTTTTCAAAAGAGCGACCGCCTCTAGAGTGCTGCCATCTTTATCTTAATTGAACTTTATGTTTTTTTTAGTCTCTGCCTCCAGAAAAATATAACTGAGCCTAATACTTTTTCATTGTAGGCTACTTTATTCAAATTTTGTTTATATCAGTTGTTACGGAAATATTCTACAGGGTTCAACTCCCCGTTGGGTACTAAATCAAGTGTGTGGGCTGAGAGACCCATCCCAATATTGAGGAGGAGGCACCCCAACCCTATTCGGTTCATGGCCCAACTTCTTCTCTAGGGTCTTCACAACTTCAGTGTCTGAAAAAGAAGTGGTTTCACCTTGTTTCTATTACACATGTACATCAATGCATATACACAAATACAGGGCACTAACACACTGTAATATGCACTATAGAGGCTAAGATGTATATTTCAACATCTTAGATCAGATCTACATTTATGTGACCTGGAGATCTTCACTGCAATCCCTCACACCGTACAAACCCTTTCGTGAGGATCGGGGGGCCTTCCCAAACAGTGTGGACTATGGCACTAAGGGTGCAGTAATAGGGAAGAAGAGGTGTTAGCTATTAATCCTTCTCTTGCAGCCCCTTGCCAACAAATCTAGCCAGAGATGCTTTAGAATTATGCCAGACAGCTGTTTGTAGGCCCAGGAGAGTCACTAAAAAGTCTGGGAAGCAAATGTGGGAATCAGAACACTCAGAGCAAGCTAATAGGGAATAAATGATAAACATAGCACTTCCCTGGATATCACTAAAGAAATAGAGCAGATATAAATATATGAGGAAAGGCATAAAGCCAGTGTGGCATAGTGCAGTGTGGCATAGTGATTTGAATGCTGGACTAGGGCCATGACTACACTGGAAAGGTTACTGTGGTATATATTTACACCCTGGAGTATCCCCAGATCATGCACATTCATGCCTAATTTGGGAGCCATTGTGGTGCAATGGGTTAAACTCTTGTGCTGGCTGAACTGCTGATCTAAAGGTTGGTGAGCTCCTGTCTGTCAGCCCTAGCTTCATGCGGGGACATGTGCGAAGCCCTCCGCAAGATGGTAACATATCCTGGCATCCCCTGGGCAACATCTTTGAAGACAGCCGATTCTACCACACCAAGAAGCGACCTGCCTCAATTCTCTTCTGACACAATTTTTAAAATGCCTAATTTGGGACTAATGTGATTAGGAAGGACCTGTTTCTGTTCCCTTTGTCAAAATTCCCCTTTTCACCAGAGATCTTTTGTGGGAAGAAGGATGGAAGCATTAGTCAACTGCTTCCTGATCAACAGGGAGCAGATCCCTATCACTCACTGTGGTCATTGCCCAGTACATGAAGATTAGAGGATTTTTGTGGTTTCCCAGTGCCTTAGGGAATCCTAAAGTAGTGAATATTTAGGAATCAGAAATGTGAACCAGTCACTGATGCTTAACTGTAGCTTACATCTTTCCAAATGCTTTATGGAATTCCTCTCATATTTTTTGACAACATCCAGAACTCCACAGCCATGCTGGCCATCTCCTGGTTGAAAATGCTTGTATTTTTGTAAGTGTGAGTTCAATGAATACTATTTCTGTTTCTGGATAAAACTGATGCCTGTATGGGCAGAGACATAAAAACAAGTGTATCAAGTTCATTAGACCACCACAGATTCTGGCCATGGTGCAAGAAAAAGTGGAATAAAACCAAGAACTCCAACTCCAACAACATCTTAGCCCCTGAAGGTCAAGGAAATAAAGGATTGAATAGTACAAAAATCTAAATGTACAATTAGCTCAGGGAGAGCATCCAGGTTATGAGAGCAGAAAGTCACTGACAACTCTTTCATTTTGAGCCAAATAATGTGTATTTGACTTGTTTCAGTAATGAAGACACATTCAAGAGATGTCCATAGTTGTATGATCAGTGTTGAAAATCACATCAGCTGTAGCTATTTAATTTTGCATTGCCTGGTGACCCTTATTATAAAAGATCCCTCTCGTTTGAGAAGCAGAAAGCTTGTCATTTGTTGGTGCTTGTCATTTATAAAGACAAGCAATGTGCATTGTTTAATTTTTGATTGTGTGCAAGATGTTAATTTTACAAAGGAATACATAGCTAAGAGAACTGAAATCAGGACTTTCATTTTACATTTAAGTACTAGCTACATCCTGATGGTCACTTCTTGATGGTCAGTCCTGTGTGTCATTTGATTTGAATTGTCCCTCATTGCTGTTTTGAAACCCTGACAACACTAATCTAACTTTATGAAGACATAAGATATATTATATGCAGACTGAAACTGAATGGTAATCTGGAGCATCTTTCTGGCTACTGTTTCTCCCTTACCCTTCCCAAAAAAAAAACCCCTGAATAATTTATTGATAGAAATGATGAAGATCTAATTAGCTAAATGCTCTCAATTTTCTTTCTGCAAGTCCATATTGTATCCAGTTGCAATTGGACCACAGTCTAAAACAGTGTTTTTCAACCTGGGGATCGAGACCCCTGGGGGGATCCCGAAGGGGTCTCAGAGGGGTCACAAAAACCAGTATTTTCTGTTGGACATGAAGGTTCTGTATGGGAAGTTTGGTTCAATTCTATCAGTGGGATTCAAGGGGCTCTTTAATTGTAGGTTGAACTATAAATCCCAGCAACTACAACTCCCAAATGACAAGGTCTATTTTCTATTTTCAATGGTCATATTGAGTATTTGTGCCAAGTTTGGTCCAGACCCATCATTGCTTGAGTCCACAGTGCTCTACAATCCCAAAACTCAAGGCCAATGCCCACCAAACCCTTCCAGTATTTTCTGTTGGTCATTGGAGTTCTGTATGCCGTTTGGTTCAGTTCATTGTTGGTGGAGTTCAGAATGCTCTTTAATTGTAGGCGAACTATAGATCCCAGCACCTACAACTCCCAAATGACAAAATCAAAACCAGTGAATGAAAATCCATTCTGCATATCAGATATTTACATTACGATTAATAACAGTAGCAAAATTTGTTATGAAGTAGCAATGAAAATAGTGTTATGGTTTGGGAGTCAACACGACATGAGGAACTGTATTAAGGGGACGCAGCATTAGGACCATAGTCTAGGTCTGGGCTTCTTACACTTTTCCTACTCTTGACTCCAATTCCCAATACATTTTTACATAACCCCAGGTTTATCTATATATATAAAAGAGTGATGGAATCCTGGCACCGAGCAAAACAACAAAACTAAACACCCCCCAACCTCGAAATTTCACAATCCATCATCCACGTCTCGAGGTTGAAACCACAAAAGATCACGTCATGAACCTCCACAGGGCCTAAAAAACCCCAAAAACTGGAGCTATTCAGTGCAATTCCAATGGGCCACAGCAACGTGTGGCAGGGCACTGCTAGTAATCCATAAAATACATTAGTCAAGCTTAAAACATATACAGTAGAGTCTCACTTATCCAACATAAACGGGCCGGCAGAACGTTGGATAAGCGAATATGTTGGATAATAAGGAGAGATGAAGGAGAAGCCTATTAAACATCAAATTAGGTTATGATTTTACAAATTAAGCACCAAAACATCATGTTATACAACAAATTTGACATAAAAAGTAGTTCAATACGCAGTAATGCTATGTAGTAATTACTGTATTTATGAATTTAGCACCAAAAAATCACGATATATTGAAAACATTGACTACAAAAATGCGTTGGATAATCCAGAACGTTGGATATGCGAATGTTGGATAAGTGAGACTCTACTGTAGTTACTTAATACCATTCTTCCAAGGAACCATTGCACATAAACCTACCGTGTTTCCCCGAAAATAAGACAGTGTCTTATATTATTTTTTGCTCCCAAAGATGTGCTAGGTCTTATTTTCAGGGGATGTCTTATTTTTCCATGAAGAAGAATTCCCATTTATTGTTGAACAAAATAATGAACATTTATTATATACTGTACAGTAGTTGTCATCACAAACCAACATAACCAAACCAGACAAACTGTGACTCCTGTCAAGAATTTCTTGTTACTACCATTATTTCCTTGTACAACTGGTATGTACATTTACCAATCCTGCATGCTCTGGTGTTTTGTTTGGTGGGAGCTGGGCATGCTTCCAAACAAAAACTTTGCTAGGTCTTACTTTTAGGGGAGGCCTTATATTTAGCAATTCAGCAAAACCTCTGCTAGGTCTTATTTTTTGGGGATGTCTTATTTTCGGGGAAACAGGGTAAGTTAGGAAGTTACAATGGGACTTAGGAAGTTTAGCCCCATAATCCCCTGTGAATACCAAAACCTGTAATAATAATAATAATAATAATAATAATAATAATAATAATAATAATACTTTATTTTTATACCCCGCCTCCATCTCCCCGAAAGGACTCAGGGCGGCTTACATGGGGCCAAGCCTGGATAAAACAGCAAACAACATAATCGCCTAGAGCATCGTGGATGGAGGGCGATTAATAAGTAATTAAATGATGATGATGATGATGATGATGATGATGATGATGATGAACATACAGTAACATCAGAAAATACAAACAAAAAGTAAATTAACATCTAAACATAATCATCATCATCATCATCATCATCATCTTCATCATCATCATCTATATATATAAAAGGGTAATGAAATTTCGGCCTAGGACAAAACAACAAAACTACACATCCCAGAAACACTAAACTTGGCAGCACAACCCCTCATCCATGCCTCTACGTTCATACAAAAAAAAGAAAAGAAAAATAAAGTCCTAATTAGAGGGAGATGAATAATTGTTTTTATCCAATTGCTGCCAGTTAAAAGGCTATGCTCCACCCACTTGGTCTCCTAAGCAACCCACGCAGCCCAGGGGACAGGCAGAGTTAGGCCTCACTTAGGCCTCTTCCCCACTGCCTATAAAATACAGATTATCTGATTTGAACCGGATTATATGGCAGTGTAGACTCAAGGCGCTTCCACATAGCTATATAACCTATTTAGAATCTTATATTATCTGCTTTGAACTGGATTATCTTGACTCCACACTGCCGTATAATCCACTTCAGTGTGCAGTCGGACACAACTGGACTTAATGTCAGGAGAAAACCTTTACCCTTTACCTTAACTACCACCAATTCCTCAATACTTTATTTCCCATACCACCATACTTCGCCACAGCAACGCGTGGCCGGGCACAGATAGTACATATGTAAAATCAAACATTTACTGAAAATAAATCAACATTTGCAAGACTTGTGAAGCAGGCTGATTTTCCCTTTTGTGGAGTACTGCTGAAACATTTTCTGCAGAGTGAACACTGCACGTTGTTGCAAGAAGTTTTGTGTAAATGGATGGCATTTAAAAATCATGTACTGTTGTCAATGTTTTTGCAACCTCAACATTGAGCTAAGGGGACCCACAGTTTAAGAAGCAGTGATCAAGGGTACCTCCAAAACCAATTTTGTCACCAGAGATCCAGATAATTTCTACCACAAGGAGTATCTTCTCTTGCTCGAAACGGTGCACAACACATGGGGCCTCATCAGAAAGGTCAGGCAAAGTATCCTGCTTCACTTGGCCTCCACAAAAAAAAGAGAGGGACAGCAGGGTGAATCTGTTGCCTCATGCACAGCACCCTCATGGCAACACTTTCACCATCAAATGGGGAAAGTGGCACCATCATGGAGATGCCCTGTGCTGACTCCATTAGAGCCAGCACAACATGGGAAGCCTCTCGTGTTCTGGGGAAATCTTCCAACAATGCTTCTACCCCAGTTGAGGGCAGAGCATCTGCTGGAAGTCACACAACTTTATATGATGTCCATTGTGAGGCTCCATCCTGAAGATGACATTATGAAAGCATCTTAGGAAGCTGACTTATATAAGTATGATAAGTTCTATGGTCTATCCTGGTTGAGAGAGTCTTTAGAGTTAACTATAGAAATGCATTGCATATGGAATTACTTTTGAAGATGATTTTGAAATCATAGTTTGTTCTAACATGCTGATTAGATCTGTCAGTGGGAAAATATGTCATTGAGCCAAATAACAATAACAGCAGCTTCTGGTCTGTTTTTGAATACAACTATAAGGATTGCTGTTTGTGTTAAAGTCCTACTATATTGCTTAGTAGCTAGGTGTCCAAAAGTACACTTTCATCCATATTAATTTCCCCAAGTTTTAAGATCTTGTCATGGATGTGAAAACCATCAATGGTTACTTGTGATTATATTTATACAGTAACTCCAGTATCAGAGGCAGAGTGCCTTTGAATACTAGTTGCTGGGAAACACAAGTGTGGGTGTGTTAGTGTGCTCACTTGCGGGCATCCCATGCTTTGTTCTGATCCAGAATTATTCTACTTTTGTTTTTATTTTTGAACACTTTCCTCTGACTTTTTGTATATGATTTGCAAAATCAACCACTAGATGGGGATAGATAGTAGTATAAGACATTCCACATGTTTCATTTCCTAGACACTTGAAATTTCTTTGTAACCCTTAATAACATGGACATCATAAGAATAGAATTGAAATGCAATCAATTGACTGCATAATTCAAACAATTTTGATCTGGATTATTTTGATTCAGGTTAAATTGCTGTAAACAGATATTTTTAAAAGATTTGGTTTTGAATGTGGAACACCAGAAGTTATTTCATACTCTTAGATTATGTGTTATTTTCAATCACTGGCAATAGCCTTTCAGGATTTCTAATAAGAATTTTTCACATTCCTACCTGGAGATGTCAGGACAAAAACCTGAAAGGTATGCACCTTACCACTGTGCTACAGCTTTGCTCAGTCTCAACTTCAGAGCTTGGCATGCTTATTTTAAGGATTCAACTTCCCATAATCCTCCAGCCAATAATAGTTCTGTGTGTATATTATTAAGCATTTTGAACCTATAATACAATTTTTGAGTGGGCAAACTGTATGGCCATTTAATTGTCTACTCTACATTTACCTACACCATTAGCTTAGCAAAATTCCACTGGATGTACAAAGTGTTCTAGATCCTAAAATGGACCTTTTATTAAAATATACCTGCATTTGGCTAAATATATTCTCTATATTAATTTTCTAGGTCCTCCAAATCTAGTTTAACCTGGAAGTATAACTTCCAGAGGACCCCAGAGGACCTAGCAAATTACTGGGGAGATGCTTCTCATTCATTATGTCAGTGTTCACTATTATCTGTTTCAATGGTAAATTCAGGTAGATTTGTGTCTTATTATCATAATACTGGCAAACTACGTTTTGTTTTAAATCCTGTGTATAGCACTACTTGTTATAATTAGAGTGGTCAACACAGACTACAACATGGAGTACGAGCTGATGTTAATGACTGCATTTTTCATTTACCCCTGTATAAACAGGCAGAAATTAGCTGTCAGAGTAGTCCAAATTAAAGGCTGCATGCTACTTTAATGTCAAAATTGAATCCAGAAGAAGGAGGAGATGAGGATGGAGAGAGGAAGTGGAAATGGAAATGGAAAGAAAGGAATAAGCTATGTTTTACAAGCTACTAATACTGTTGGAATTCCTAATTGGATGCAATTGGTAACATTTATTTTGCGGTTAGAATATGCTTGATTCTGGAAGGGATTAACCCCCTTACAACAAAGCAGTGCTCAATTAGCATGTTTGGGAGCAGGGTACAGTGTTGCAGCTTATAAAGTCCTATATGTCTCAGGTTATCTAAATTTTTATATCTCACATAAGATCCTGCTCATAATTTGAGCATAACATCCTGCTCATAGCTTGAGTTGTCCATACTGCCACCCTCACAGGTACATTTGGAGTTAGTACAAGTACATTTTATTAGCTGTTTCCAAGCTCTTTCAGCAGTTGAAGATCTTTTTGTTTTTCGGTATGCCTTTGGGCTTTAGAATAATTATTGGCATGACTACAGTCAATTTCACCTAGTGCAATAACTTATGGTGTCACCTCCATAATTTGGATCTCCTCCCAAACCATACCATACCACAATATCTATATTTATATCTATGTCAAAGTATGTCTGTCTGTCCAACCATCTGTCTGTACTACAAAGACTGTTGACAGGTGACAATCCAGTGGCCCTTTGTAATGTCACTGGATTGACTACTGCTAGGTGAAGGATTGGTTGTTGCCAATGTATATGACATGTATATGAGAGGAAGTGAGGGAGGAAGAAAAGAGCCACAAAGAGAGCCCTGTGGCCATGGAGACCCTTTCAGAGCTGGAGAAGGGAAGAGAAAGGAGAAGGGAGTGAGGGAGAAAGAAAAAGAGGGAAAGGAAGGTAGAGAAAGGAAAGGAAATAAAAGGGGAAAATGTATGAGGGAAAGAAGAGAAAGGTGTGAAAGCAAGGGGGTAGTGTTTCCTCTGACACCTGGGCAATGCCAGCCAGGTACATACACTAGTTGTAACTAAAATACCACAATATTATAGCTAAAATTTGACAAAATAATTTAGTATTTTTAAAAACCCAGCAGCAACTAAAACTCCATGCTGATTAAATGACATTATTGAAACCATCATTGTAATTGGGTGACAATGACAGTGCTGACTGGCACACATGTGCATGAGAATATTCAGTAAATAAATCAGAATATACTTTTAGCCCCTGGTGGCACAGGAGGTTAAACTGCTGAGCTGCTGAACTTGCTGATTGAAAGGTCAGTGGTTTGAATCCAAGAAGTGGGGTGAGCCCCCGATGTTAGCCCCAGCTTCTGCCAACCTAGCAGTTTGAAAGCATGCAAATGTGAGTAGATCAATAGGTACCACTCTGGCAGAAAGGTAATGGTGCTCTATGTAGTCATGCCGGCCACATAACCTTGGAAGTGTCTACGGACAATGCTGGCTATTTTGCCTAGAAATAGAGATGAGCACCAACACCAGAGTCTGACAAGACTAGACTTAATGTCAGGGGAAAACCTTTACCTTTACCTGTACTTTTAGCCTTGTAGGTATCTTCACACAGTATACGTAAAATGAGCTGGCAAAAACTATTTTTGTGGTTATATCTAGCTTACTACGGGGATATTTTTATTTAAATAAAATAAATATGTTGGAACACTGCATTAAAAATGTATAGACAGTTGTTTTGCTGCCACCTCATTGATAGTGTCACCAGGTGAGGTCTGCAACAGTGTGAGTAACTTGAATTGAATAATGTCCTAGATTTTCTAAGAGGGAGGAAGGAAGGAAGGAAGGAAGGAAGGAAGGAAGGAAGGAAGGAAGGAAGGAAGGAAGGAAGGAAGGAAGGAAGGAAGGAAGGAAGGATCACAGAGTTGTGAAATTTATAAGACTTTGTGTAGTTTAAGTTCTTCAAGCATCCTTGGCAGGAAAGACCTTTCCTCTGATATCTTTCCATTTGTCTCATTTGATAGTTCTTCTTGTGATGTGTTACAAGCCTTGGCAAGGAGAGTAAGAAAGATGGCACACAAGAAGGAAGAATAAATCTCTCTCTGTTCTTTTTGCCTGATGTTGCCAAAAACCAACTTTGCTTTAGAACACAAATCCAAATCCAATTAGCATCATTTTCAATTCAATCAAAATTTATGGCCATACCCTGATCTGTCAAAACACTCAACTTCATTTTCGTTTCCAAACCTCCTTACAGAGGCTTTGGATTGTAGAAAGCCTGATTTCAGGGTTGACGCCTTCATCTTGCCAATAGAAATTAAAACAACATTTGCAAGCAGTGTGTATTCTATCAGGGATCCATGAAAAACAAAGTTGTGTAACTATGACAGACAGCAAGTTTCCACAATATGTGTGTGTGTGTTCTCAGTGATACCGAGAAAGCTTTTGGGCCTTTTTCAGCAGAAGATTTGGGATCTAGTCTGAAGCTGTGGGCCAACAGTCAATGTTTTAAAAAGATATACTATTTTAAGAGTTTCTAGTGCTACCATTTAAAAAGCCTTGTGCAGCTATATTCCCTTTCCCCTCATGTGTACATTACAGAAAAGTAAAAGAGAAGTAGTAGTGAAACACAGGATAATTAGTAGTGGAAGTTGTTATGTAAGAGTTCATAGAATTTAAACTCTCCATAGAATGGCCATGTAGATATGCCCTTAGCTAAATTCTTTGTGAAGTATAAGCTGATACAAGATTTTGGTCAGAATGTCTGATTGTCCCCTCTGTTGATGAGATAGGCACATATAGATGCAAGCACTTCAAAAGTAGTCATCTGTTTCCATTGTCTGCATGCTTTTTATATATATTTAGTAATCAGATAACTTAAAATAATCACACAAAAACACCTAATGCAAATTTTAAAGCTCCCCCTCTTACTTGCTTCTCCTCTACAAATACATCTTCATCGCCTCTAAAAAAAATTCCTTCAACAAGGAAACAAGGAAAGGGATCATCACCAGTCTTTTAAAAACACCAGTGAGCTTTTCAATGGCTGTCTTGGCGGGGGGGGGGGGGGGGGGGAGAGAGAGAGAGAGAGAGAGAGAGAGAGAGAGAGAGAGAGAGAGAGAGAGAAATGCTTTATGAGTTCCAAGTTCCAATTCTGTTAAAAACCGGGCTGGCAGTTTTAATTCACGCAATGAAGCAGATGGCCCAGGGATGATGCCACATAAGGGGAAATGAGAGCTGTCACGGCAGGAAATTTTGTTCTTGTCAACCCACTTCTCCCACAGGGAAGCTCTGTTTTCAAGATGGAAAGCGGGCTGAAAGCAAACATTTGCAGAAGATGAATTCTCTTGTTCACGAAAATCCCAATACCAGGGACTTTTGAACCAGAGAGAGTGAGAGCAATTTTAAACTTGAAGAAGCAACATAATCCTCTCACCATGAGAAGAGGCAAACAGATTTGGCATTTGGTCATAAATTAAAGGTTTACCATTTCTGTGTTTCAGATACAGTAGAAGGCTTGTCACTTAGAGTTATTTTTGTTCCACTGACTTATCAATATGGGTTTTGAGAAGGAACAAAATATAAAATATTAACAATTTAGAACTCCTTGCTTCTCTTTAAAAAAAGTATCAGCAGTAGCTTTCCAAAAATAAAATTTGATCTATGGCTTGTCTACACAAATAAAAGACATTGGACTCACCTTGAACCCAGGGCTGACAGTCTTTATAACACATATGGACTTCTGTTAAGTATCCAGATTTGTTATTTCTTTAACCCAGCCTTGGTCCAAGGAGTCACGGTGGTGCAATGGGTTAAACCCTTGTGAACTGCTGACCTGAAAGTTGGGTTCCTGACCTGAAGGTTGCCAGTTCAAATCTGTGAGATGGGGTGAGCTCCTGTCGGTCAACTCTAGCTTGTGGAACATGAGAGAAGCCTCCTAGCTAACACATCTGGGTATCCCCTGGGCAACGTCTTTGAAGACAGCCAATTCTCTCACACCAGAAGTGACTTGCAATATGTTCTCAAGTCACTTCTGACACGATTAAAAAAAAAAAAACCTTGGTCCACTTTAAGCAAAGTTGGGGAAAATTTGAGGGTTTTCTGGAAGTGCCAGGATATACTAAGGGCTTTGCAGCCATCTGGGCAGCTGGATCAGGTCCGTTTCAGCCTGAGCCACTGTCCACATGGACATCGCCACCATCACCCTGTCACTGGGCATATCAGGATGAATCGTCCCTGTATCGTGTTGCCACCATTTCCTCAGGCCAGGAAACTCCCTGTGATCTCGGCACATTTGAATTGTCTGGATGTCAACACAACATCATGGGGGGTTCCGCCTGGTGAATCTACAGCAGCCCCAAATTAAGCAGCTGGTGTAGAAGTGGCTCTAGAGACTATTGTGTCACATCATTAAATCTGTCAGGGACCAAACCCCAATTCCATGGCCAACAGTGGAGTCTCTTTGCTTCTCTTACGGCTTAGATCAAAATAACCCAATAGGGGAATTCTAGTGTAAGCACAAAAGGATGAGTTTTCACAGTTCAGTAGCACAATACTGGAGAGCTGGAGTGGGCAGCAGATTATATCCTGTTGCGATTCATCATCAAGTTTGCTTTGACCCACATTGACCCTCTGAATATGTGTCCCCAGTCATCAATAGCCCTTACAAGCAGAGATTATTAATATTTTTGATGTGTATGTGTGTGTGTGTGTGTGTAATATTCTTAATGTTACAGTCTCTTACTCTTGACTGAAGCTGATGAGTCTATCTAAATTGCTCAAATTGAACTGGAGTATTTCAAATAAGCCTCTTCAGAAGCCTTGGTAATTATATATGCCAGCTTTCTGTGAAACCAGCACTAGATTTTTGTGAAGCCTAAATATCTATTCCACATCCCTTTCCCTCACACCCCAAGCACATTTTAATTCCAAATCATTATTTTGATTTTGCCTGGTTGCCTGATGGGTTTGTTATTTGACATTTTTATTCTTTCTAACAGTTACAACACTTAGTTCTTACTCAGTTTCCATTCATTCACCAAGCATCTCATTGAATGAAAATATTTATTTTAGTGTATGGGAAAACATGAAGAGATTAAAGGCTGATGAACAACTTGCATCACAGGAAACTATTATTAAGCCAATATAAAATTATACATTTAATCTGGGAAGACATTCACAATAATATATCAATCCACTTTGAATGCATAGTTGTATAGTCACTTATGACATGAGATTTATATGAAATGTGCTAGATAAGTCTTTTACTTCTTTGTAAGGCCTAAACACTGTAAAGATATTGGATTCCTTCTCATCTTGGAAGCTAAGCAATGCCAATCTTGGTTAGTACCTAAGTGAGAGACCACAAATAAATGCCAGGTGCTGTAGGCTATATTTTAGAAGAAGAACTGGCAAAACCACTTCAGGATATTCCTTCCCTAAAAAAAACCCAAAGAAATTAGTGGAGTCACCATAAATCAACAGGCAACTCTAAGGCACAGACACAAAGTGCTCACTATTATGAAACATATAAAGTTCAGAGTTGGAGCATTACTTTTTGAATTATAATTCCCAAGATCCATGTTCTGTGAAGATGTATGGGAAATGTAGTCAACAAGGTGACCTTTTCCCATAATGCATCCTGGATGATGAGCGATGGAGAGCCAGTTGGCAGCTTGGAGAAGACAGGAGGGAGTCTTTTCTTTCATTATATTTGTTATACTGACATGCCTGTTGCTTTGTGTGTATGCATTTCCTTGACTGTTACTGGCTTTCTTTCTGTGAAATGGGTATTTTAGGGCCAATGCATAATTCTGGCATTGTGGTTTGGCTTCCATGGCTTGAATCTAATCTCTGTCTGGTACTCGTCCTTCTTGTCTTTCTAACTAGTAGGCCTCTGTGGCAGCCAATTTATTGTTAGTTAAAATTTGATGACAATCATTTCGTGGCATTTTTTCCCTTGAGGTTTTTCTAAATTTTGAACTTTGCCAAAAAGGCTTCAAAATGTTTGTTTTAGGTTAACTTCAGTATGCTTTCTCATATGATTTCTGATCTTGGATTCATCTTAGTTAAGAATAGCCAGGGTTCTGGGATTGCATAAAAATCAAGTTTAATTTAAAACACAAGATACTTGAAGTACTGTTGACCTTAAAGGTTACCATACAAGTATATGAGTGTTGCCAATGTAGCACAAGAAGTACGGGTAATATAAGAACAATTTGAGGGCCACATTTTGCCCATTCCTAGTTTAATCTGTGGAACAATATAGTCAGTGGTTGCATAATAAGCATCTAAGTTCTCAGGAACAAAGTCTTGAAAGTTTAATGTCAAGGCACTTCTCACAAGTTATGAAGGCTAAGTAGAACAGATCCTTAAGACTGATGAGTTAAATAAAAGACAAACAACAGGGTACTCAAGTCCCCCTTTGATTCTCCCAAATGAGCAAGAGAAGTTTAAAAAGTAAATTGGGGTGCACATTGTTAGTCTCTGTGCTGCATTTTCAAAACCATAAAGACTTGGCTGTGATTAAAGGGGGCACATAATGGCCTCACACAAGGCTTCTGTCTGCAGGCAAAAGGTGAAAATTATGTAGTTGGCCAGGAGATGCTCACAAATCCTGCTCTAGCCTTTCTGAATATATTGGTATGCACACCTCCTCAAAGACTTTGGGACTTTACGGGAGTGTGTGTGCTCAGCCACATGCATTCAAAAACTTAGAATAATGGAATCATGGAGTTGGAAGAGACCTCGTGGGCCATCCAGTCTAACCCCCTGCCAAGAAGCAGGAAATCACATTCAAAGCACCCCTGACAGATGGCCATCCAGCCTCTGTTTAAAAGCCTCCAAAGAAGGAACCTCCACTACACTCCAGGGCAGAGAGTTCCCCTGCTGAACAGCTCTCAGTTAGGAAGTTCTTCCCAATGTTCAAGTGGAGTCTCCTTTCCTGTAGTTTGAAGCCATTGTTCTGCTTCCTAGTCTTCCTTCAGACTTTGAGAGGGCTCGTGTACCTTGCATGCTCAGCAGATCAAGTTCTTATACAGGGCTTTATACTGTGTTTATCTGAAATGTCATGCTGCAGTAACATAACATATACTCCAAATTGTCCCAATTTTTGCAAGAACAGTCCCAATGAATCCTCTGTCATCCCATTTTCCCACTATTTCAAAAATGTCCCAGTATCTTTCTCTACACTGAATGTTCCCCACTCCCAGCTGAATTGCTGCAAACTATGTTCAAAATAAAAACTGAGAGTGCATCTACTATGTAAAATTAAAGCAGTTTAACAACACTTTAACTGTTATGAATCATGACAGTTGTAGCTTTACAAGGTCTTGAGCCTTCTCTGCCAAAGAGTGCTGAGCAGTGCTCAGCAACCAGCCATTCAGATTAACCAGTCAATATACCAATAGCTTTTAAAAAACCAGACTAAGGCTCTACTGCAAGAACTTCAATGAAGATTGGAAAGTCCTATACTGGTTTCACTTTTAAAAGAAGCATAATAAGTAGGAAGGGAGAGAAGCAGTAGAAAGGTTGCAAAGAGATTCAGTTTACATCTCAGAGAGGTTAGCACAGTGGATAAGAGATGAGCAGACTTTTGGTCACTGAAAACTACTTCACCATATAATGGTCTTAGACATCTTTCAATCTTTTGCATTCTGAGCAATGTTGCAATTCCTACAATAAGACATGGGCAAAATTCTTTTGGGGTCTGGTAGTACCTCAATTATCTTTCATACATGCAGATTAAAGTTGTCATGTGAAACATAAGGTACAGGAGCCCTGTCCTGGGATTCATCCATCTATCCTAATATAGAATTACATATTTTTGGTAACTGATCAGAAAGGTATGCAAGATCTGCCGGTTGTACACTGTAAAGGATGTTTCAGCATCAAAAGAGATATGAATCACTTTTTAAAGCAGTTGAAAGTAAAGGATCAGTAATAGTGGTTAATAATTATTCCTAGAAAAATTGGCTAATAAAGTTTAACTCTTCCTTTGACACCATTGCTCTGATCCAATCCGTATATTACCCAAGCTCTCTTTAATTGTAGTTTGGCTCCATGTCTAGTTAGCCCTATGTTTGTACAGTGTAACCAAAGGGGATCTGATTATGAAGCTTGACTTGAAGTTTGGACCCTGATCATTCTCAGTTACTCACTGTCTGGAAGGAATCCAACGAGAAGAAGAGGAACAGGCCAAACTACCATCAATAAGAAAAGGTTCTATCTGATCAAATCTCCTTCAACAGTTTGGTTCCCAGAACACCTCACTGACCCTTATATTACCCATCTTCCCCATGCCCCAAAACATATATCCTTTCCTAGAATCAAAATGACACAAAACAGAATATGAAATATGAGCTGCATGGAAGGAAACACACACACACATATTGTAAATAGGTTTATTTATATGTAGACACATGGGAACTGCTGTGCTCCTGAAATACTAAGCAGGGTCTCCTGCAATATATCAGTCGGGAGCAGTTTGACTATACAATCGTCCCAATATAAGAGGTGCTGAGGACAAAGAACATTATCTATGAATATCTGCTTAGTGTTATTTATTCTTGGAAATTTACAATACAAGAAACAAAGGCCATAAATGCAATCCTAACTCCCCGGCCTCCCTTCCTTATATAAATATGCACAAGTCCATTAAACAACAGTATTTTTTTTTTGCAGCCTCAATGCTCCTGCTGCAAAGTTTTAGGCCAAGAAGCTGGTTGTTTCTAACTTGCAGGCACTGATTTAAAACAAAAGCAAAAAGCAAAACAAAGAAATTCAAAAATACTTTTTCAGTGGGGAGGAGGCAACAGGGATACAGATCCACTGATTCAACTCAGTGTGCTTCTTCTGCCCCTGGATAACTCCAGGTTTGGGAGGGAAACAACAAGAACAACAAATAACAATAAAAGTATAAATAACACAAACAAGCTTGTGGACATTCTCATTCTCTCCCTCCCCACCAGGCCCAACCCCACAAGTTATTTGCATCCAAGCAGCTGAATTGCAGTGCATCTGTGTGCAGGAGCAGGTAGCAGCTTCTGTGCATTTTGCAAAAATATGAACAAATATATATAGATAGATATAATCCCACTTGTACAGGCAGACAACTCAAGTCTCTTATTGACCAGCCCGGTCTGTAGATAAGAAGAGGCTGTGTTGCTTCTGGGCTCTTTCCATTAAATTCTTTTTCTTCTTTTTCTTGTCCTTTGTCTTTGGTGTTCTCTTCCCTAAAAAAAGAAAAGAAAGACAGACAAGAAAATTGGGGGGTAAACAGAGAAATGACAATCAATTTTATACCACATTTTAATTTTTTAAATCAACCTACAATAAAAATAACTGCGACAAAAACCATAGATAAAAACAATTCACTAAAACCATGGATAACCCATAACATTAACAATGAGGAGAATAAGAAGTAAGTCTTTAGTTGATGATAGCAGAAGTCATCCAACACTTGAATCTTGCCAATTGCAACATAGAGACCACTGTAGAAAGATGTCACCACAAAGAAATGCCCTCCTTGCCATCCCTATATAGAAGTCCTATTTGGCAAATTATGAAACAATCCCTAATGCCATAGAATCATAGAATCATAGAGTTGGAAGAGACCTCATGGGCCATCCAGTCCAACCCCCTGCCAAGAAGCAGGAAAATCTCATTCAAAGCACCTCTGACAGATGGCCATCCAGCCTCTGCTTAAAAGCCTCCAGAGAAGGAGCCTCCACCACAGTCCGGGGCAGAGAGTTCCACTGTCAAACAGCTCTCACAGTGAGGAAGTTCTTCCTGATGTTCAGGTGGAATCTCCTTTCCTGTAGTTTGAAGCCATTGTTCCGCGTCCTAGTCTCCAGGGTAGCATAAAACAAGCCGCTCCTCATAGGACTTGTTCTCCAGACCCTCAATCGTTTTAGTCGCCCTCCTCTGGATGCTTTCCAGCTTGTCAACATCTCCCTTCAACTACGGTGCCCAGAACTGGACACAGTATTCCAGGTGTGGTCTGACCAAGACAGAATAGAGGGGGAGCATGACTTCCCTGGATCTAGACACTATACTCCTATTTATGCATGTTTAACTTGTTGTCCACGAGGACTCCAAGATCTTTTTCACACGTACTGCTGTCGAGCCAGGCGTCCCCCATTCTGTATCTTTGAGTTTCATTTTTTTTTCTGCCTAAGTGGAGTATCTTGCATTTGTCCCTGTTGAACTTCATTTTGTTAGTTTCGGCCCATCTCTCTAGTCTGTCAAGATCATTTTGAATTCTGCTCCTGTCTTCTGGAGTGTTAGCTATCCCTCCCAGTTTGGTGTCATCTGCAAACTTGATGATCGTGCCTGAAACCTTTCAGATATGATGGACTAAACCCCCAATTTCCCTTAACCAACATAGAATCATAGAATCTACTCTATTCAGATAATTGAGTGGTTCCTATTGTATAGTATGCACATTGATCCATGGAAATTCAACTTAGGTTTTGGAGGTTGTTTTTTTTAAAACAGATTTCTAAATGTGTGTGTGAATATATAGAAAACATGATTC
Organism: Anolis carolinensis; assembly: GCF_035594765.1. NCBI lineage: Eukaryota > Metazoa > Chordata > Lepidosauria > Squamata > Anolidae > Anolis > Anolis carolinensis. Next base: position 24,471,772 of record NC_085844.1, on the reverse strand, counting down.
TATGACTACATCATACAGAAATGTGGGACTTTAGAACCTTCTGGTTGAGACTTGTGAGTGCCTCCCCCAAAAACTATAAAGCCCCAAACTCTACAGGATATAGCCATGACAGTAAAAGTGGAATCATACCACTATCATTATCAATTGTGGCAGGGCCCCTGGAGAAAAATATAGCCTAGTCCCTCCTTTTGCTCAAGGATGACAGCAAGCTCCGGATATGATGCCATCCAATGCAGGGCAGCTCTGTTTATTTTGCAGGGGCAGACATAGAAAAGGCCTGTTATGATCTGTGCTGGATAGCAAATGATTTCTAGCCAATAATCCCAACTTCATCATATGGAAGTCTGCCAAAAATGTCTGCTCTCCTCTGTAGTGATCAAATCCACTGAATATCAAAGCTGGACTTCAATAATTATTCTATTACTGTGATTGCATTAGTCTTGTGAATAGAAAACCAGAAAATAAAATGAATGGGTGAGGCAGAGATGAGCTCATAATATCCAAAATACTTATCTTCTTCCATGTTTTAATTAAATTATATATATACAGGTTGAGTATCACTTATTTAAAATGCTTGGAACCACAAGTGTTTAACATTTTATTTCTATTTTGGAATTCTGAATTCTGAAATCCAAAATATACCAAAGTCCAAAATTGCCCATGTGGGTGGCTGAGATAGCACCACCTGTTTTCATGCACAAAATTAGAAAAATATCATGTACCTTCAAGTGTATATGAAAAATAAACAAATTCTGTGTTCAGGCTTGGGTCCCATCTCCAAGATATCTCTTTATTTATTTATTTATTTATTTATTTACAGTATTTATATTCCACCCTTCTCACCCCGAAGGGGACTCAGGGTGGATCACAAGACACATATACATGGCAAACATTCAATGCCATTAGACACATGACATATATAGACAAACACATATAGACACAGAGGCAATTTAACATTCCAGCTTCTGGCTTCACGAGGGTATGCTCGATTCTGACCACAGGGGGAGCATTATGTACATATATGCAAATACAGCTATTCCAAAATCTGAACAAATCCAAATTCCAACACACCTCAGGTCCCAAGCATTTTGGATATGAAAAACATAATCTGTATCATATACCCAGGCATGTTGTCATATTGCTTTGAGTATCTCCAATTACATGCTAAATGGGGATTGTTAAACATGAAAAGGTTAAAAGTAAGTAAAGGAAAGGAGAAAGCAACCCTAGAAAAATTGAGATTGGAGGAAAAATAAGCTGAACAGGTAAAATTCTTATTTGAGGTACTAATGCTCCCCTCCCGTTTTTCTATGAGATCTGAGGCTGGCTTTACACTGCTCTATATCCCAGAATTTGATGTCACATTATCTGCTTTGAACTGGATTATGAGTGTCCACTGCCAGATAGTCTGGGATAAGAAGATAATCTGGGATCAAAGCCTGGGATATAGGGGCAGTGTAGATCCAGCCTGAGTTTCTTTATTCTAGATACTGGGATTTTCCAAAAGATGCAATTACTTCAGAGTTTGTAACTCTTCAAGCAAGCTTTCAAAGTCAGACTATAGCAAGCCCCTGTGAGATAACTAGATAAAAAGATAGGTGCAGATTCATTGTTCCATCAATTTGCTTACTATGTGTATATGCTGTTTTTCCCCTAAACTCTACCATAGTGGTTTCCATTTACTATTGAAAGGGTAAGAAACAAGGGAACAAGGAATTGGGCAAAGTCACAAAGTCTATTTGGAAGGAAACAAAATCAGCTGCACCCAACCATGACAATATCTGAGTGGTTTCTGATTCATTATTTCCCCATGAAGCTTTAGGATGAAATAGCTGTAAATTGAGACAGCTCAGGGGAGGATAGAAAAGTTACTTTTGTATACTAATTCCAAGATTTCTCCAGATAGCTATGGTGCCTATGGGATTCTGAGTGCTAGAGCCTAACAAGTAGTTTTCCAAAACTCTGCATAGGTCTCCAAGAACAATGCTTGACACTTTGTCCAAATGCATTATAAAATGTTTCTTTCTATCATAAAACACCCTGCACTGTCAAATCCATCATCTTTTTGGCAATAGTTTGGCTAGAATGCATGCTTCAGCCACAGGATGGCAGTAGATATTCACATTTGGACAAACTAAGAGTGCACACATATATGATTCCATTATAATAATGCCCCTTTAATTTAGAAAAGATTTAGTAGATATTTAGTTGAAAAGAAATATGCCTCATTCAGTCTTAATTGTGCCTTATGCACCCCAAATATCCTTGCTGAATATCTACTTCATTATGCCATTAGTATTAGGCTGTTAAAATGTTGTATATTTACTGTCATTTTTAGACATTGTTTATTCTTTCCTTTTCCCAACTACAAGAAATAATCAAATCTCCATGTTATATACAGCAGCAGACAGATGGACAGCTATGGACATAGTCATAGATATGTCCATATTTTTAGTGAATGTAAGTATATGCTATTTGTAAAGTACATCGAAAACTGTAAACTGGTATTTTAGAAGTCATCTTACACAAACATGGTGATACCCTGTTTCCCCAAAAACAAGACAGGGTCTTATATTAATTTTTGCTCCAAAAGATGCATTAGGGCTTGTTTTCAGGGGCAGGCTTATTTTTCCAAATTAATTTTTAATGAATTTATCTAGGGTTTATTTTTAAAATAGGGCTTATATTTCGAGCATCCTCAGAAGTACTGAAAAATCGTGATAGGTCTTATTTTCAGGGTAGGTCTTATTTTGGGGAAACAGGATATTTAGTACTGTGAAATTCTTCAGCATTTTTAAAACTTGGAAGAATTCCCATTACCAAATAGTTTGATTTATTCTGTGCCCCAAAGGACCATAATGTGTAATTCCTGGTGCCATATTATAGATCACAACAGAGTCTGAAGTTATCACCATTGCCCTTCTAAGCCTTCAAAACCCATTGGCCTATACCACTTGCAATGCATTTGCCCATTTAGCTGGCTGATGATGACAGTGGATAAATTAACTGGCAATGATGATGGAAAAAATGAGGAAGGAAACACTAGTATACAGTAATGGCTTTAAACCAAGTTCCAGGAAGGCTAGGGGTCAACACAATTGCCAGTGAAAACTACGGCATCCCCTATGCCTCTATTAGTTGTGTAGAAGAGGGAGCTCTTCAGCAACTCTTGCTTGTAATGCAAACAAATAACAAGCAGCACCTGCTGAAATTCCCTCTGCTATCACTCATTAAATGCACAAGAGCCCTGTCCAGTTTTCCATCTGACAACAATGGGAAAGCTGTGAAAGTAGTCAATAGCACTGTGGAAATTTTTATTTTCCTATTACTCCTAACACATGGCTTGTATAGCTACATGCAAAAAGACAGAAGTGGAGAGGGCAAGGGACAGAAAAACTTTGTTCTTTTTCTCCATCCTGTTCCTGCTATCAGAGCAACAAGAATTAGAAATGGAGGAATGAAGTTTGAATGTGCACAGATGGAAGGACTTCAGTTTCTTCCTTACTATCAATTTTGAGAAAAACTGGAGGATTCATTTTTAACTCTAAGACAAAAAAGCACTGGTTGCCTGTTGGTGGGTGCCTTTAAGTTATTCCTAAAGTGACCTATTACTATTTTCTGGGCAGAATTTGTTTAGAGGGAATTGCTTTTGCCATCCTCTGCAGCTGAGAGAGTCTGACTTGCCCACATTCACCCAATAGATTTCCATGACAAAAAGGGGATTCAAACCCTGCTCTCCCGATGTCATAGTACAGTGCTCAAGCCACATCACTGGTGCTGCTTAGTCATATTTCCAAGGCATGTGTGCAAGTATGCCTTTGAATCACTTGTCAGCTTTTGGAGGCTCCATGCATGTCAATGAGTTTTCTTAGGTAATATTCAGAGGTAGTTTTGCGAGTTCCTTACTCTGAAATGCAGACTGTAGTACCTGATATTCATAGGTGGCTTTCCCTCCAAGTACTAACCTGAGCTGATTCTGCTTAGCTTCCAAGATCAGATGGGATCTAGTGCCTTTAGGGTATTTAGGTAGGAACTATACATTTCAGTTTCAAAATCAGTTACAGCACCTTATATTACTGGCAAAGTAGAGAAGTCATGGATACAATTATTTGAACAAATCCCAGACCCTGCTTAATTTATTGATAGGAAGTACCAACAGCAGCTAGTTAATTTATATAAAAAAACTAAATGCAGTCATGTTTGACATTAAAAAGGGAAATTTCAAATACAAAGTAGAAGGGAAATTGAAAATCAAGAGAGTTAAATCTCTCCAGAACAGAAACTGAATATCGGAGTAGCAGAGGTTCAGCTAGAATATATAGGAAACCACCTGGAAAGGTGAAGGAAATATTCAAGGAAAGAAAAAGTCCTTTAGAAAATGGGAGTTCTGCTTAAAAGAGGGGACTAAAAGAGGAACACTAATTTAAACAGAAGAAATTGAAAGAAATTAAAAGTGATGCACAAAACAATTTTCTGAAGCATATTGCTAAAATCATTAAGACTAATCAGCAGTTGGAAATTCATCTGGTTCTGCTCTGTGATGCATTTTGCCAAATATTTGAAAATGCCAAACAACATAGTTGAAGAGAAATGCCAGTGAAGCATCTGAGCCCTTTCCTTGTTAGCCAGATGCCTCTTTCCTTCTCACTATGTTCCACCACTATCTTGTGCCAGTGATGACTGGTAAATACTGGCATTTCCTCTCGTCTATGTCAGTGGAATGGCAAATCTGCTCCAAGATTTAGTCTGAACGTTAAAAGAATTAGTACTTTAAAAACTTTTAAGAGATAGTTCAGTATATTTGATTAGCCTTTTAAGATTCAGATGTGAACTCAGAGTGGACAAAAAGTGACACTCACTTGTGAACCATCAGCTGGCATAGCTAGTAAGTTTCTAAAGCAGGAAAAAGATTGGAGTGGGCTGGAGGTGTAGCTTCTAAATACTGGCTTGGTCCAAAATACAAGTCAAATGATCTCCAATTATTCTAGAAATATCTTGTTTAATTTCTGAGTCAAGACAGCATGAAATGTATAGGGGGAGCTCATTTATCTGCAGTTTCAGTCCACCTGACATGATGAAACAAGTGTGAGGTTATTTCTGTATTGCTGAAAACATTTCAAAATTTCAGTTTATTCTTACAGATAACTGGGTCATGTATAAATATAATTAGAACACTAACAACATGTCACCACAGTGCCCACACTCTGTATCCCAAAACTTTTTCACACTATTAAAGGACCATGAAATAACATATTTCTTTCTCATATTTCTTTCCACAACAACAGTGTTTCTCTCTGTTCCCCCCTCATCTTTACCTGACATCTATTACATTTTCTTGTATTCTTTCTTCCACATTAGTGGTCACTTTGGTCCTCCTTTTATCACCTGTGTCTACCCCCACACTGCCACATCTGTCCATTCTTGGCATAAATGCTCTTCTTGCAGTGCTGGACATACAAAGTAGGTGCCATTTTTCTCTTCAGAACAATATTTTGGGGGTCTTTTGTTTTGCTTACACAGCAATCAATCAATCAATTTGCCTGTTTGCCTATCAGAGAGGAATGGGACCTTTTTTCTTTTTCTTTATGCCAAACATGACAGCAATGTGCATGATAATATGCAGTTTGCCATGTGAATGCAAGAACCTGCTATTCTTTTTCAAAGAAGATAGCATCATGGTTGACCTTGACGTACGCTGCCAAATTTAGTGTCAGTCTTGACATGCGACATGAACTGTTGCCACTGTCCTCATCCCACTGCATTGAATATTCCTAGCCATGGCTGGCAAAGAGGATGGATTGGATATTCATAATATGATGGTGATGTTCTATGTTGTAAATGCTTCTGAATGTTTGGCCATGAATCATTTGTTGTAGGGATATCTAATTTCTGTGGCATTCTCATGGCGAGAACATTGTGTGTACTGGCCCTCAGTTAAAAATTGTGGCTGGGAAATGAATACTTTGAAAATCCAATGCTCTGAGCTAATGACATCTCTATTGTTATTAATTACACATTTACAGTGTTGTTTGGTCCATAGGGCACACAGAAGTGTATGATAAATAAAGAAGTAAAATACAATCAGACAATAAGAGTCTTAATGTACAATGAACTGTCAAAACAGACTCCAGAATTAAAATGAAATATCCAAAGGAAGCCATCTATATCTGACACTGAATAAAGAGAGGTCTTCGGGCAACTTCCAAATACCTGGGAAAGGGAACTCCATATGATGAACTGCCAATGGCATTTCATAAAATATTAAAGAGAAAGCCCTGCTCCTAGAACAAACCAACTTATCATTAAAGGTAGTTGCTTAAGATCTATGCCACTATAGAAGAACTTAAACTATAGGTCTTTAAAACATTTTTAGAAATAAAGAGGCTCTTTCACAGTGGACAGTTACAGTGCTATGTTCCACTAACTGCTATGGCTCCATCCTATTGAATCCTTGGCTTTCTAGTTTGGTGAGACACTAGAGCTCTCTGGCTGATAATTCTACATTGGTTCTTGTTGGGTGCGTTCAAGTCATTTCCAGTCTATGGAGATACAAAGATAACCCTGCCACATGGTTTTCTGGGCAATATTTGTTCAGATGAGGTTTACCAAGACTTCCCCTTCAAAACTGAAATTACAAAGCTGAAATTGGAAATCCACTGCTGGTCTAAGACCAGTCCACAGTCTCTCAGCCTCAGAGGAAAGCTATGGCAAAGCTCCTCTAAAGAATCTTGTCAAGAAAATCCTGCGATAGGTTTGCCTTGACAACAACAGCAAATTACAAATCTCATGATTATGTGGCCATGGCTGTTAAACTGGAATATACAACTATAATGCTGTAGTGTGAAAAGGTCCCAAATCTCTTTAGCTATTTGATGTTTCCAAGGGGGCATTGGGTATTTCCCATGCTTGAAATGCCCACATTTATTCTGTTACCTCATTTCAAATCATTGCCTTAGAATCCATTCCTATATGTTATTGTGACTCCCACTGAACCAGTGATCAAAAGAGCATCTACATACATCTCCTTAAGTGCAATTATCCTACAAAGTTGTTCAGGGCTTCAGTAAAGATCAATACATGTAAAGGTTTGAGATGAAAGACCAGTCACACCATGAAAGGGTTTATTAGTCTACTTTGGGGCATTATTACCTCTAGGAAACTACTGCGGTGAATAAGTGGGCTGTTCAAACACAAGACAATGACCAACACTGCTTTGTGATTACCATTCAGACCTTCAGGGTGCCTCTTTGAAACCAAAATAACTACCATTTAACAGCTGTGAAAATGTTCATTCCTTGCAAGACAGACCACTAAATTAAAAGCAAGTCACTGCTAATGCTCATTGAATAGTTATACAGGACGTTCATCAAAACATGAGAAAGGGATGCAAACCTATTAGAAGTTCAAATATAGTGTTCTGGTTAAACACTTCCATGTAGTGTTTCAAAGCACATATAATTGTCTTCCTCTACTCTTACTAGGATTTGTTTTATATATTTCTTTCTTCTTCCCGTGCATTAAAAAAAAGGCCAATAATTGTGGCGCCTGTGAAATTTAATTTCCACAATGCAAATCATATTATGCTCCATTAAGGACTTCTACTCCAGACTGTCAAAATATTGGAAGGTACTTGGTTCTAACCAATATTTCACAGAGTGCTACTCACTGTAAAGGTGCTCTTTAAATATATAAATACAAATGTGCTCTTTAAATACGTAGATTAAAAAATTCTCCCTACAAAACGTGGACTACTCTAATAATTAGGAGCATGGAGATCACAAGGTCATTGGGAATCAGTGTAACTTTAAAATGTGGGCATCACTGATTTATGCCTCTGGTGCATAGAACTGGCATTATATACCAAAGAAATATAATGCCTATTCAGTTTTGCATAATAAAAATATGTATATATCATATTGTCACTTGTCTAAACTGAACCTAAAGAAGTGGAAGGAATCTCAAAAATTAATGAGTTTCTCAAAACAGGCAAGAGATTTTATGGGAGGAGGGAGGCTTGTATTATACATGTGTACAAATCCACCCAGTGCTTGGAAAAAGTTTTTTTCCTGCCACTTTTGGAATCTCCAAGACCACCCATAAATCATTGACTGAAATCCCTATCCCTATGAAGAAAGTGAAACAAAGATAATGCTTAATATGAATTTAATTCACAATTTTCAAAAAGGACAGTAGCCATATAGTGGCACCTTAAAGACTAGTCATTTTTATTTGTGGATGCAATCCTCTAAAAGATTATACTAAACCAAACTTTAAAGGTGTCATAAGACACTGCACTTAATATTTATTTTTAATTTGTAGATCCTACGCATGTATTTGAATTTGTGCACTGTAGATATGCTGTAACATATATTCAATTTGTCATTCAGCTATGTTTGTTCAAATAATAAACAAACATGTAATAAAGAAGCCCTAAATGGAGTGAGACCACTAATCCATCTCGTTCAGCACTTTACTCTGGAAGTAGGCAATGAATCCAGGATTTCAGGCCTTGACAGTCCACCCTTTCAATGGGAGTGTCCCAGACTGAACCTAGACCTTCTACATGCTTTATCACTGAGTCATGATCCCTTTCAAAATACACATTAAAACAGTGCTATTGCTGGGTCTTGCGTGCTTGATAATCACTTGCGAGATGTTGACTACCACTTACATTATGAACAGGAAAAAGAAGATCATTTGTACGGCCAGCAGCTATTTGTATTATTATTTGTTTAACTTAAAATTCTATCTTTATTCCATATGCCCTGAGCCTAGAGCTTTGCTGTACTTCTGGCCCAGAGTCCATAACTAAATCTGGCACAAGGATACTGCCTGGGGAAATACACATCTCGTTTAGATGGGTCAAACTTTCGTCATAGCTTCAAAAGTGCTAAACAAGTTTTGCTTATGATTTGGGACTTTTAAAAAAGCATTCCAAGTTTTTAAAAAGATGTGCAGATGTGGATATCTGTAGTCAATGGTAAAGTTTATTAATATCTGCTGCTATTCAACTTATTTATTTATTTATTTACCATATTTATATCCCGCCTTTCTCTACCCCAAGGGGGACTCAAGGCTGCTTACAAATGGCACTACATAGTGCCTTGGACATAAAAACATGAAATAAGATTAAATTAAAAATAATACATAAAACATAATTAAAATACATTCCAATGTTAAGACACATCATCCAAAAGCAAGGTCTAAGGCCATTCCATAATCAAATTGCACGATTTCCAGTAAATTTATTACACTTTGCTATTTTTCAAAGGCCTGCCCCCAAAGCCAGGTTTTGACTCTCCTTCTAAAGGCCAGGAGGGAGGGGGCTAATCTGATATCACTAGGGAGGGAGTTCCACAGCCGAGTGGCTACCACTGAGAAGGCCCTGTCTCTTGTCCCCACCAATCGTGCTTGCGAAGAAGGTGAGATCGAGAGCAGGGCCTTCCCAGACGATCTTAAACTCCGAGGTGGTTCATATCTTGAGCATCTATATCTGCTGTTCTGCAACTTAAGCAACCATTTTTTTTGTAAAATCAAAAAAATCAAGAAAATCCAGCCTTACAAATATCAAGAAAGTTAAATAGTTCATCGCCACCGGTTCTTACTGTAGAACTTATTTTTAACTACACAACAGCAGCAGGAATCATGTGGTCCTCTAGAATAAGTTACACTGTAATTACAGTATCCTATTATCCAAATTTGCTAGGGAAAGCTCCAGTTAATCTTTCATCATCTCACTCATTCAGTTCTTTTTCAAATGTCCCACTTTATCTCTCTTCCTCCCACTTTGCCCCTTTGTCTTCAGCTTACTTCAGTTGCCTGAGTTCAAACTGCCTGAGTAGTGTGCACTCAGTTAATCCAGCAAGAAGGGAGAGAAGAAAATGGGCAAAATCTTGGTCTTTCCAGTGAGTTCTGCCAAAAGCCAACTGTGGCTACTTTATTGAACCTGTGCACTCTCCTTTACTAACGGTTACAGTATCCATCACTGCTCAGACTATTGGCTGTTGATGATGCTGTTTTTATGTTATTGTCTTGTTGTAATGTTTTTCATTCTATTGAGATATGTTGTAATCTATGTTTGGTTTTAATTTTTGTTGGATCGGGCTTGTCCCCATGTAAGCCACCCCGAGTCCTTTCGGGGAGATGGAGGTGGGATATAAAAATAAAGTTGTTGTTGTTGTTGTTGTTGTTGTTGTTGTTGTTACTGCCGTCTTCATCAAACTCTTTTTTGCTGCCCTTCTCAGTTTGGGTCTGTAATGCAGTCTTCCTTTTTTTCTATTGTCTTCTACCTTGCCAAGCATGTATTTTCTAATTAGTTATATCTCACAATAGGTCCAAAATACAACAGTCTAAGATTAGTCATTTTGGATTGAGTCACAAATATTTTTCAGTTTGTGCTTTAAAGTGACACAAAAAGAAGGATTTTCCCAAGAGGAAAATACTCAGTAAAAACACTACAGTTGGTAAAATTATTTTTATTTATACATATAAAGGACTGGTTTGATATACTCAAACTGTAATATGTACTGTTCTTTCTGTCCTGGTGAAAGATTTAACTCAAGTATTAATGCCTCTTCCTTGGCCTGCAAGTGGCAGCCTGTTTCCTCATCATTTGTGGATTTCAGGGAGCCTCAAAAGTGAACTTCGTTCACTTGCTAATTTTTTTCTTACTCTTTTGGGATTCCTAGATTTTATTCTGGATAGTCACCAGAAAATTCACATTCATGGAGACTGATGCTTATATGTAGTCCTCCGCACATATATTTGCAAGTAAGGAACATGGATATACTTGCCTTGAGATGTTGCCTGACAGAGAAGTGAATCAGACAATTGATTTTTCCAGCCCTTTACTGGAAGTGAAAGGTGAAAATTCTCCCAATATTTCAGGCAGAATCCTTTCTTATCCCTACCCAGAAATGCCAGACATTGGACCTTGTGCTTTCACCATGGGAATCTGATATTCTGCCACTTAACTACAAATCTCTCTTGGGATAATTTTTTTAAAAAAACTGTATAATGTTTTTAGATGCAGCAAAAAACCTTTTAGAATCTATGTTGCTTTTCTATAAGAACACCACCATCCTTGTTCCTAAATCCTTTTCACTTGACCTTTGGCCTATTGTTTTTTTATCTATCATAACATTAGCTCCTTATAAAATATATCACTGAATTTTCCAGTTGTACATAGCTTTAGTTGCCAAATGATCATCAAAAAATTAAAGCAAAATAACTAATATGCTTCCCCCCACCCCTTTAAGCCCATTTCTAGAAAAGCAAGGCCATTTCCACATTCCTACCCCCCCTTAGCTATTTTTGTAAATTACCCATATATTTTTACATTGAGGATGTTTTTGATTGGGTCCTTTTATCAGACTAACCAACACTACAAAGCATGTGTTTTCTTTAATAATATATTGATTTATTTGTGAACCACAAGCTAATATATGAAGTATGGTTAAAAAACCCATTTTGTCCCACCTCTTTATATTGTTTTCCACTTGACACTGAACTTCCATTTGGTAATTGCCATTTGTTGCCAATTTTTGAAAGCTGATCTATTCTCTCAAAAATGCAATGTTTACTGTGAAGGAAGTCAATGTCTCAGAAGTTAGACAGTAGATCACTCTAAAATTATCTGCCCTTGATCCAAGGGCTGTGCATGACCTGAACCTTGCTTAAAGCAAGTGGGGAGAGAATAAGAAGAAAATGAATAAAAATAAGCTGTCAGCTGTTCCACAACATGAGCCAAAAGCTGATCCAATCTTAGGAGCCACCAACTGAAAGAATGGCTCCAGCTGTAACAAAGGAAATTCATCATCTCAGCATTTCACAGCCAACAAAAATCACTTTGTTAATGAAATATGAAGATCTGAGTGCATCTCTAGAGAGATTGAAGGTTGGCATACTCTGCACCAGCTACACAACTACACAAGACCCTAGAAATAAACACAAGCACTGTAGCCAATTATACACATTGGCAACAGAGACCTTTGTCAAAGGCAGTGGTGAGAATCATACATCTCTCTGCATGTTGTTGAACCACAGTTTCCAGTTTCTTTGGGCAGCACTGCCAGGAATGAAGAAGAAATGCTCCAAAACAGTCTGGAGGGCTGCATGATTCCTACCTGTGCAATTAGCACTTTGAAAATACTGTGGGCAAATGTAAATGAACAATGGTAAGTGTCAGGGAAATTCCCAGAAGAACTGGCCTACATAATAAGGTATTATGAGAACTGTGGTCCCTAATATCTAGGGAGCCAATCATTCCCCTGGACTTTTTAGAATATGTGTAGTAGTCATTGCAAGCAAGAAAAGCAATCTAGCTAAAGAAGTGTACATATTTTAAAAACAAAGTGAATGTTGTAGGAGCCAAAAGAGCAGATTTATGGGAACAGTAGAGTTTGTAGACAAATCCTTTCTTTCCACTAAGAAAGCAAAGCACCACTTAATAAGTATTCCAGACTTTATCACATATCTGGTAGGGAAAGGGAGGGGGGGTTATGTTTTTATTAATGCAGGCAATGGAAGGGGAACCACAACAGAAAATTGTACTTGGTAAGTTGGCTCTTTTTACAGCCATTCCTCAACATTTGAGGATTTAACTTTGTAGATTTGCTTATTTGTGGACTTAATTAATGATGTTTCTCTAGGAATCTCTGTCTTTCAGCACCTAGAGTTGACCACAGGTCACACTGGAACACCTCGAGTAGTGATTCTCACCCTGTGGGTCCCCAGATGTTTCAACTCCCAAAAATCAGCTAGTAAACTGGCTGGGATTTCTGGGAGTTGTAGGCCAAAACACCCGGGGACCCACAGGTTGAGAACCACTGACCTAGAGATTCCTTGAGATATGTTATCTTGGGTAAAAGAAATGTGCTGTTTTGTCCATAGTTTTCCCAATTTTGTAAGGTACTTGCATCCCTAACCCCAACAAATGTTGAGGGCTGAATGAATTTGGTGGTGGTAGAACTTGCAAAAATTCATTTTGAGCCTATAACTCCCAGAAGATATGCTGGTTGGGGGATTCTGGGAATTGTAATTCAAAAAAAGTTCTCCACACACAAGCTAACATGTTCTCAGTCAATGTGTCCCTATGGCCTCTGTAATATAAAGCACCACTTTTCTATCTCATAACTTCATACTGCGCATTTCTTTGCTTCACATTTTTGGATGCTAATCCAGAGATCTTCCCAGATTTGTTTTCATGCTTGCAGATATGGGTTAGTCATTTCTCTACAAGGTAAGATAATATAAAGATACTTGTATGCATTTGTATGTGCTAAAAGGTGCTACTTCCCCTTTTCTTTTATTTGCGTCTATTTCATCATCATACATCACATTCCAAACTAAATCTGGACAGAGAAAACTCAAGGATCTCTTTTTTACTATATGTTCTATAATGTCTTCCCAGTAGGAATGATGTTCTATATGTGTTCTATCATGCTGTTCCCAGTGGAGGGAGGAGCTCTGTTAAAGAGATTTTTTTAAAAAAATAGAACTACTTAAACTACAAGAAATCTCAAAAGAAGCATGAAAAAGGTAAGGAATCAATAAATTAATCACTAAGATCCTAGATAAGAATTCAGATGCAAATGCAAGTTGGGTCTACAGAATAGATAACACATTTAGTGCTGGGTGGTACTTTGGCCCTCCAGATATGTCAAATTTCAGCTCCCAGAAATCCCAGCCAGAATAGCCAATAATAATAGATTATGAGAGTGGCAATCTAAAGCATGTGGGGTCCCTAATTTTTTCCATCCTTGTCTTAGAATGCGTTCTCAAATTTTTGCAACCTGAACCAGAAATTCAGCTTTTAAATTTTTCCAAAAAAGGAGAAACAAAATGCCGCTTTATCCAGAATACTATATCAATGGTAGGAGTATTTGTAAGCATATTCTTTTTCTCCTGAGCCAAGTATATGTAACGAGATACGGCCTTGTACGAGCTTAGAAAGGTTTCTCTTTTTTTGTACTACAGTTCCACATTGCTCAGTTAGTCGCCAATCCCAAGAGTAGGATAAGGATGGAGGGAATATTCAACTCTATTTTTTTTTTTAAAAAAATGGTTGAAAAATTTGCTTCTTGAATGTTGACTCATTACAGTTCAGGAATTGTTCTGCAACAAAAAACACATTTGGGCTTTTGCACAGAATACAGCTTGATCTGCACAAGAACCTGAATCTTCTGTGAAGAAAATGAATTATATTTTGCATAGAAAATTCATTTCCAGTAAAGAAAATATTGCAATTGGAGATTTTACACAAATTTCATACATTTCAGAGGGATTTTGGTCTTTCAGTCTTTGTACATTTTACATTTTAGGTAAAAGCTAGTGGTGACTTAAAAAAGTATAAATCAGCAAATGTCTTTCAAAGTCGTTTAATTTTAGAATATCTCTGGCTGATAAACATGAGCCAAATGTGTTAAGGACTATAAAAATCAAATACTGATATGAACATTGGCTCATAAACATCAAACAGAGACACTTCCAATGTTTTGAATTACATACATAATTAAATACTCAATTTCCTGCTGTTTTTCTCCTTAACAAAATAAATCTAGACAGTTATAAACACCGTGTGATATTTTGAGGAGGAACAATTCAGATCTAATTATTACTCTTTTATTTTCCAGGCAAAGCCCTGGCAAGACATCATGATAAAAGGTCCAAGCAGGAGAGAATACTACTTTGTTTAAAAAAGTGACACTGGTAAGGTCATTTATTGCTCTGTTTTTGAAAAAGGAAGTGTGTTCGTTAAGGGAAAATTTGATTATAAAAATTGCCTAATACTACCTTCATCCAAACCAAACATTTAAAAAAATAAAGGAAAAAAATGAACTCTTTGACCATCAGCCATAAATATTATCACTTCATTTTCCGCAAAATCATTTGGACAGCTTAAACTTCCCCTGCTTGACCCCATCCAGTTATTTTGCTCAGCAAATGTATAATATGTATGTTCCTAAAAAAGATAGTGTGGTGGCTAAAAGGCCATGTGATCATCAAAAGACATATGGAGCAAAGGTCTGTGTCAAATTTAATCAAATTACAATGCTGGACTTGAAATTCATAGGATTTTTTTCTTTCTTAGATTGCAACTTTTAAAATGCCTACAATAGACAGTCCCATTGTACTCATTTCTAAGCAAACACACATAGGTTTAAATGACTGTGTTATTAATAAAACTATATGCCCTATGCATTTTATATCATACGTGCAGAGGCTGAATGTAACCCAAAAGTCATATAGGGTGTTTCAAGACGATTGGCCCTATTTCAAAGCAGCATATTTCACAATAGCAATGTATTACAATTACACAAACAGTTGCAAACAATTTATTGAGTTATCAAGTTACTAAGCATTTTGAGCCAGAAACCATTCTAAAAAATAACTGCAAATTGATAATAATTTGTTAGGCCTTATATTGCAGGGCTGTCATCTTGTGAATGACTGAGGCTTGAGGTTCTTTGTGTGTTATGAGAGGCATCTGGTGGTAATCATTTCAAACTCTATGCCCCACCCTTTCAAGTGGTAAAGGTTTCATACATGGGCAGTTCCTGGTTGCAGAAATACAGCAATTTCAAATTGGGTCCATCTTTTAACATCATTCCACATGCAAATAATATCTGTTACAACCTCTAGATTCTCTAAGCAAGCTGTAAGGGACCCCTGCATGAATATCTGTAAGGTGGGTAGGGGTATTTGTATGGTGGGTAGGGGCAATTTTCACCCTTACTCAGTCCCTGCATGCTACAATTTTTACTCTTATTCATATTATATATAAAATAATATTGGGGAAAATGCACTTTTTGCTTTTGCTTTCTCAGACACTGAAATATCTGAAGTTGATTCTTCTAAATTCTGTCCAGAATCTTTGAAAAACAACTGCTACACTTTTAAGATGGCTCTTCAAGGAATATGAGTTCCCCACCTCCCTAAGTAGAAGCAAGTGTCAGGGAAAGGCTATGTGATTGTGTTGTCTTTCCACTGGATGCAAAAGAGACCAGGGTGAAGGTATGTATATAAATATCTCCGTTTTTATGTATATATATATGTTCGTAGGTGACAGATTTCCAATACAGCTCCAACTTCCAGAGAGCCCTGTGACTCCCATTGTTGATGGATCTGGACCAAGCATGGCACACAAACACCCCCCACCAATTACTAACAAACGATGCTAGAGAGGCTTGGGGGATTGGCCCTGAATTTTGGGAGTTGTAGTGACCCTTGATGATGGGGAGTTATAGTTCTAAAAGACCTAACCCGGGCATCACTGGGTACCTAAGCTAGTGTGAATTTTTTTTTAAAATGGTCTGGTAAGCCTTGCATAACTAAACAAAACTATTGTGAACCTTCTGGAGATGGTTTGAAACCTTATTCCAAAATGCATCCAGGGATGATTTTGTTTCTTTCACGAAATTCCGTCTTTCCCCCACATTTATAGATTTATGTTTTTGTTGTTCTAATATGTATGTATGGGCTAGCTGGTAAGGTAGGCTATCTGCTGTATCCTTGTCTCTCTTTTTTGTTGATCATGCATGCACCCTAAGAGATTTTCAGGGCAGCTGCCTGTGGTAGGTGTCTCCAGTGGAACTGCTAAATTAGAAATACATTTTCTCTCAGCTTGATTGCATTGTTTATGGCAATACCTGGTTGCAAACCAACACCATAAGTCTCCATCTCTCCAGCCCTTCTTCGCCACCCTCCTCATTTGAAAGCTGATAAAAGTTACAGAGTGGCAGAGGATTAGAAGGAAAAGGAGCTGTGGCTGGATGAGTACAAAAGACAATTAAAAAGAGCTTCTTTTTCAGAGCATTTCTTAAATGGGGTATGTCTGTATATGTAATATTTGGCATACTGACAAATAACTAAGTATGCCATAAGCAGGAGCTATTTCTACAAAGGAAAGAATCTACTCTCCCATACCAGATCCTCAGAGAATGGGTTTAATACTCCCAAGATTGCTTTCAGGTAATGTCTAACTCACTCCGCCTTTGGTTATGACTCTTGATAAATTTCCAGATACTCGCTACCCTTCCTTTCCCATATACCCAGAGACTTCATATCCACTGGTTAGACTGGCTTATAGGATTCTGGGAGCTGTAGTAAAAACAACCTAATTCCCAACCTTTGCTTATGTATTCATTTTGTCCTTTCTGCTTACCTAGAGGATTTTCAATGAATAAGATTTGGAAAAGTATCTCTTGAAACAAGAGAGAGCTTCCCAGTTACTATTAACCTCCTCAAAATGCATTCCAGAGTACTACCTTGCATTCTGCCTAACAAAGAGACATTCAGATAGAGGAAGTAGCAATATGTTTTCCAAATCTCCAACATGGCCAACAAGTGTAGAGAGTCTTTCTTTGACTCCTCAAGCTTGAAGGGAAACAGTCTGTCAAAGAGAATGGAATTTGTTAAACTGGCTATTGACGTGATTGCTCAGCCACATGATATCAGATTGTCAATTCCCTATTCCAGTGGGCTTCCGGCTGCAGCCCCAAGGCTTCCCTTCAGTGTGTTCTTCAAAATGTTTTTCCTATTACTGCTAGACATTTTTCCTGGGCCTCAAACCTTGCTTCAATCATCATTTTTTAAAAAGCTATTTAGGCCAGTAAAATCTCTTTGATACCTGATGTGCAGACTTGACTTGTATATCTTTCCTGCAAAGCTCATACCACTTGGCCCGAAAGCCTCTCCACAGGCATTGCTGATCAAAGACACCCTTCCTCCTTCTTGTATTGTAACCAAACTCCATGAGTTTGATCCATCTAACAGCCTTGTCAAATGAAACACCCCCAAAATTTCACCTAAAGCTTTGCCTCTTCCATACACAATCCAGTTCATTAAGTTCACTCTTTTCCTGCTGTATTTTTGAGTTGCAATCAGCTTGCCCAAGGGAAGAAAATAGTGCAACATTATGAGGAGCAGACAGCAAAAGTATACATCCAGAGCAAAAGCATTCCTGTAACTGGACAAAAGAAGACACATGAGTGAATGCAACCAGTGTTCATTCACACAGATTTCAAACAGAGCCCACTATTCTCCTTATTTTTTATTTACTTTCTATGGCCATATTTTACCTCCCTACTCCCTCCTACCCCTAAAATTGACTCTCCTCCTGAGACACCAGACTCCCACACGGGCATATCTTCAAGCTTGACATCTTGTGTACTTTTACATATTGGCTAGCAAAACACATGTTTTATTGCTCATTTGGACTTGTCTTTTTTGGTCTACAGCTCCCAGAATACCCCAATCAGCATGACCAGTGGAAGATTCTGGGAGAACACCCAAGCTTTGGTGAAGAGATAAGGGACACAATCATTCTCATTTGTACTTTGCAGCATACAGCTAGAACTGCAATGGGCTGCTACTGAATTTCAATAATACTTGATAGTTACACTTCAGCATTACAAAACCACAAAGATTTTGGAGCCTGCAAGTTGGGTGCATATTAGTTATCATCCTGACAACTGCAAGAGGCTTGATGAGAATAGTTCTTCTTAAGCCATCTCCTTGGTAAGTAAATGAAATAAGATCTGAATCAAGCACCTTCCAGACCACATCTTCCATGTTTCTCCACGATACTCTCAGCTAGTTTAAAAATACTTTGAATAGTTTTGTAAAATTTGCTCAGCAAATTTTAAACTTGAACACACCTATCTGTATTTTATAATGCATTTTATGAATGTCTTATGTAAGTTAATTTTTAACTGATTTATAGTGTATTGTACAGTTTTTATATGTGTGTTTTATTGTAAGCTGCCCTGAGTCCCCTGTTGGGTGAGAAGGGCGGGATATAAATATTGTAATAAATAAATAAATAATAAAACCAATGTCGTCTAGCGTTGCATAGGATGATAAGAAGCTACTTATACTCAATGATACAATTCGTACATCCAAAGAAGTACTGCCCATAAGAGCTTAGCTACAGACTACAGTATTCTTGGTCAGCATGACCACTGGGAGTTTATAAGAATTGTAATCTAAAAGGGTAACTTTTCTTTTGGACTCAAGTTGTCCTAATTTTAAAAAATAAAGAAAAATGCAGTAAGTGCTCAGCTTTAAAAGTGATCTGAAGAGTACTTCAAGATGACTGAAGCTCAGAATGGCCAAATAGCATCAATCAGCATAGCAATATTAGCAATTGGGAATCCATTTGGCAAAATTCCTCCAACCCTGGGTGTCTGGAAGTCATGCCCCCAGCCTGAACTTCTTTAAGCAAGTTCATAATAAATCTGACACTCCATAAAGCAACCACTTCCATTAGCGCCCCACTGCTGCTCCAGCCAAAACCTTGCAACTGGATACCTCCATGTTTGTCTGCTACCCAGCCAGAGTCTGACTCCATATGGGGTTCACAGAAACTAGGTCTTGGGTTCCTTCTACCCCAAAAATAAAATATATCATACTGTTTTCAAGAAAGCAATATGTTGCTATCAGAAAGAAACGAGCACAGCTTCTTCTACAAAGTTATTTTCCTTCAAACACAAATGACCCTTATATTAATACAAAAACACACTTTTATATATAAAAAGAAGGTTGACAGATGTTAACAATTTTCTGAAATTCCACTATAGAAGAAAAAGAATGAATTATATCTCCACTGCCATTTCAAAAGACATAGAACTAGGCTAAAAGTTAAGCACACCCACATTTAAACTAATCACCTTTCCCTAAAGGCACACAAGACGAATCGTTGTCTCCCTTCTAGGCCAATCTATATTGGGAGAAAGGTGAGCATCTATTAATAAGGAAACTGCTTCTTGTTCAGAGGGTTAAACAAGGTGTGCATCTTGTCAATTAGTAGGAACAGAACTCTTTCTTGTTAGCATATGGACTGATTAAGCTGGAGCATTCTCCTGCTGGTCATCTGAGACCAGAACTGTATTTGTCCAGTGATCGTGCCATATAATTATGGCACTGGTCAGTGGGTTTTGGCACAGATAGCACACTCTACAGTTTCTCTTGAGAAATCTTACCTTAATACTGACAGGCATTATTGACAGAAGGTGTAGGCATCAAAATGCAGCCTTTCATAAAGGCTGCAAGCTTTTGGAACTGGAAGCCCATTTATTTAGCATGAGAGATGTCTAAATAGACTGAATGAAGAATAGTGCTCTCCTACCATACAAGGACAACAAATTCCATAGTCAGATTGCCACAGGGCCATGAACTTGCTAATGACCCTGGATGAGTCACTAGGCTTACTCAACTTCAATGTAATTTCAGCTGGTAAGGCAGTTAGGAAGGATACTAACTGAAGCAATGATATCAACATAGCCTGTGATATCTACTCAAACAAACAATGCCATCTTGCACTGAAAAAAAATCTAGGAGGAAAAGAAAACTATTTCTTGATTTCATTGAATTACTAAAAAAAAAAACCCATCTTTTTACCAGCTTTATTTCAGGTCAGGTTTCAAGACTTTGTTTTCTTCCCAGATTGACATTCACACAATTTTAAAACATCTTTCCGATTTTCATCATCATCATCATCATCATTTAATTACTTATTAATCGCCCTCCATCCACGATGCTCTAGGCGATTTACAAGATAAAAAAGGATAAAAATACATACATACAAATATTGATTAAAAATATTAAAATAGATTAAAAGCTCTAGTAAAGAGCCAGATAAAGTAAAGAGATTTTCTTACTTGTTTATGCAATTTGCCTGATTTATGCAATTTCTCTTCCACACCCTCATTTATTCCCATTGCTTCTGGTGTGAGAAAATTGGCCATCTGCAAGGATGTTGCCCAGATGTTTTGATGTTTTTACCATCCTTGTGGGAGGCTTCTCTCATGTCTCCACATGGGGCTGGTGCTGATAGAGGGAGCTCATCTGCGCTCTCCCCAGGTTGGATTCGAACCAGCAACCTTTATGTCAGCAACCCAACCTTCAAGTCATCAGTCCTGCCAGCACAAGGGTTTAACCCACTGCACCAACAAAGCACACCAGAAGTGACTTGAGGTTTCTCAAGTCGTTCCTAACACACACAAAATCTTCTCATGTTTCAATTTTGAGCCCTTTGTATTTCAAAATGTGGTCATTTTATTGTATGCATTTGGGGCCTGTAAATAACCTATACATTTCACAGTATGTAAATATTTGAGTCAAGAAATTCATTTCCCTGCAATATTTTTTTTCTTATGATTGATGAATGTAGGTACATTTCTTTGCACCACTACCAAAATCTCAACACAGATAGAAATCTGCTCTCCCCAGGTATAAAGCATTCATGTACAACCATTCCCTTTCCTACAGGAGGAGGGAAGAAGTAATTTATCAACAAGAAGATACGGAACTGTAAAGTAATTTCTTCCCATTATGTGAATATATTTTTGTCACCTAGTATGGTCTCCTGTCAAACAGGTTTTGCAGATTATTAAAATGCTTCATAACTGGGGATCTCTCGGCCAACAATGGCTTTATCATGCCATCTTCAGCCTTCCAAAATACCATTCAACTATCTCCAGCTGCAATGAAATGAGATATTGCTTGCTACAGTCCTGAACACGTTAGATTTCTTTAGATGACAACTCAATTAGGTAAGATTTAAAATGACTGTAAAATTAGTACACACATGGTCTATTGTGATACTCAACTTGCCCAGCCTTGATATTTGCTGATTATGAAGTAAAAGGAGGAATATAATGTGAGGCAGAAAGCATTTTAAAATCAAGAAATTGGATGACAAAATCAGATGCACATAGGAAAAAATTTAGAAAATGAAAAATTCCTTTATTTGGAGTTTGCCTTATTATTATACTGGAAAGCCTACTGTGTTCAAGGCAAAACAAGACCAACTATCACTTCCTAAAAGATTAGTAATACATGTGCAAAACAGAAAACACAACGACTGTAGCATTCCATGACATGCTATTTCAAATAGCATACTTACTATATCATTGGAAATGAGTGATATTATTATTTCTGCTCATTAAAAATAGCAATATTTGCACATGTACATTAGAAGCCTTATATATTTTGGGCCTTATTTGGTTTTGGTCGGCTGGAACGCTCTGCCAGATGCATTACACTGGATTATCCCACACATATCTCCCAACAAATGCTGCTTCTCTTGAGAGTTACCTGGTTCCAAGGACTGAACAGAACCAGATACTAAATAATCAAGCAGCTCCCAAAAGAGCTGGCCTCTGCGAGAGGATGCCTATAAGATATATGTTTGTTGTCAGATGCAGCACACAAGTCTAAGTTTGGCTACCTGCTGCTGTCCATCACTGTCGTCACTATCACTTGTTCAGGGAGGCCTCAAATATCTCTCTGCATGAGTAGCAAAAATATCAAACCATTCACAGAACAGTGGATTACTGTGAGTTTTCCGGGCTGTATGACCATGTTCCAGAAGCGTTCTCTCCTGATATTTCACCCACATCTATGTCAGGCATCCTTAGAGGTTGTGAAGTCACAGCAACCCAGTGATTCCAGCCATGAAAGCCTTTGACAACACATTCAAAGAACAGTTCATTGTGAAGCAGTTTTACCCTATAATATTCCAGCCAGGAGATTTCTGGATTTATTTATTTATTTATTTACATAACTTTTACTCCACCTTTCTCCCCGAGGGGTCTCAAAGTGGCTTACAATAAATAGGCAAAAATTCAATGCCTAAAAACAATGTAAAAACAACAATTCATATAAAACAATCTACAAAACAACCATTCATATAAAACAGATACGATTGGATATGACAGAAAGCAAAAAAACAAGGTTTTTTCCCCCACTCTTAAATGTTAGTCATGCTATTCCTTTGCCAAGGCTTAAGGTTTTACATGGAGTATTGGGTTTAGTTCTGCAGTTACCCCATTTTTTCTTGCTGTTCACACAAAGTCATAAATTTAATGCTATATTCATACAAAGGGCCTGGGAGAGATTATCAAAAGCCTGGGACTGAGGTGCCAAGTATGCTGCTGATGCCCAACTCTATTTTAAAAAATAAACATCTTCATATTGCTATCTTTGTTTCATATCCCTACCTAGAAGCTGCAGTCAAGGACGAGTTTTCAGACTTGAACTGAATCAACTCAAATGAGAAATTATGTTTTTTAATGCCCATATTGATTGGTGGGTTTGTAACACTCGTATTCTAACAGTTTTGTAATTTAAAGGTTTATTTGATTCAACACTGCTTTTTTATAAGCAAACTAGCTGTACCCGGCCACGCGTTGCTGTGGCGAAGTCTGGTGGTATGGGAAATAAAGTCTTGAGGAATTGGTGGTAGTTAAGGTCAAGGGTAAAGGTTTTCCCCAGACATTAAGTCCAGTCATGTCTGACTCTGGGGGTTGGTGCTCATCTCCATTTCTAAGCCGAAGAGCCGGCGTTGTCCGTAGACTCCTCCAAGGTCATGTGGGATGACTACATGGAGCGGCGTTACCTTCCCGCCGGAGCAGTACCTATTGATGCACTCACATTTGCATGTTTTCGAACTTCTGGGTTGGCAGAAGCTGGGGCTAACAGTGGGGGCTGTCTCCGCTCCCCCAATTCAAACCTGTGGCCTTTCGGTCCAGAAGTTCAGCAGCTCAGCGCTTTAACACGCTGCGCCATCAGGGGATATTATTTCCTAAAGGTTGTGAATATACAATATTTCTGATTGGTTTTTTTTTGTTTGTTGGAGGCAAGTATGAATGCTGCAATTAGGAAAAATGATTAGGATGTAATGGCCTTGCAGCTTTAAAGCCTGGCTGTTTCCCCCCTGAGTGAATTTTTTGTTGGGAGGTGTTAGCTGGCCCTGATTGTTTCCTGTCTGGAATTCCCTTGTTTTCAGAGTGGTGTTGTTTGCGATACTTTATGTGCTTCTACTGTCTGTGGCCCTGAGAAAACAGGATTTGCCAGACTTTGATGATGGGAATACTTTGTTGGGAGGTGTTAGCTGGCCCTGATTGTTTCCTGTGTGGAATTCCCCTGTTTATTTACTGTCCTGGTTTTAGAGATTATATTGTTCTGCATTATTCTATCCCAGTAATTATTTCATATTAAAGAAGAATCTCACTTATCCAACATTCGCTTATACAATGTTCTGGATTATCTAACGCAGTCTGCCTTTTCATAATCAATGTTTTTGTAGTCAGTGTTTTAAATTCATTGTGATATTCTAGTGGTAAATTTGTAAATACAGTACAGTAGAGTCTCACTTATCCAACATAAACGGGCCGGCAGAATGTTGGATAAGTGAATATGTTGGATAATGAGGAATTAAGGATAACCCTATTAAACATCAAATTAAGTTATGATTTTACAAATTAAGCACCAAAACATCATGTTAGACAACAAATTTGTCAGAAAAAGTAGTTCAGTACACAGTAATGCTATATAGTAATTACTGTATTTATGAATTTAGCACCAAAATATCACGATATATTGAAAGCATTGACTACAAAAATGCGTTGGATAATCCAGAACGTTGGATAAGCGAGTGTTGGATAAGTGAGACTCTACTGTAAATACTACATAGCATTACTGCGCATGAAACTACTTTTTCTGTCAAATTTGTTGTATAATATGATGTTTTGGTGCTTAATTTGTATAACGATTACCTAATTTGATGTTTAATTGGCTTTTCCTGAATCCCTTCTTATTATCCAACATATTCACTTATCCTGCCGGCCTGTTTACGTTGGATAAGTGAGACTCTACTGTATATTTCTAATCTTATATTATCTGCTCAGAACTGGATTATATGAGGCTCCTTCTTCACAGCTGTATAAAATGCACACTGAAGTGGATTATATGGTAGTGTGGAGTCAAGATAATCCAGTGCAAAGCAGATAATATAAGATTATAAATGGGTTATATAGCTGTGTTGAAGGGCCTTGAGTCTACACTGCCATATAATCCAGTGCAAATTAGATAATCTGTGGAAGAAGTCTAAGTGAGGCCTAAATCTGCCTGTCCCCTAACTGAAACCTGGCTGTCCCTTGGTTGCTAGGCAACCAAGTGGGCAGAGATTAGCCCTCTAAACTGGCAGCAATTCGATAAAAAAAAATTATTGCTCTCCCTCTAATTAGGACTTTATTTTTCTTTTCTTTTTGTTGTATCAACCTTGAGGCGTGGATGATGGGTTGTGTTGTCAAATTTTGAGGTTGGGGGGCCTGTACTTTTGTTGTTTTGTGAGTTGCCGTGATGCCATCACTCTTTTATATATATAGATTGGTCTTTTCCCTGTTGGCTCAGTGGGATGCTTAGACTTTGCCCCATCTTGGATGGGGAAGATCTTACAATTCAATGTTATAATCTTCAGATTTTTATGACTATAATGTACAATATATATGTGGGGCTGCCCTTATGAACAACTCAGAAGTTTCTGTCAAAGTTCTCCTCCTTTACAATTATGAAACTCTGCAAACCTATTCAAACATGTTCTTTCAGCAACATTACATGCTACAACCCAAATGAAGCTTACCTATAGAGCCCCCCACAGCTTGGATCCCTCAGAGAATAAGAAACCTTGCATTACGCTCACTGTCAGCTTCCAAAAGCTGAAAAATCAATTCTACCTTCAGTTTTTTTTATTGATCTTCCAGAGGAGATACAAAACACATCCCTTTAACTTAGACTTTTGCTGAGTTGCTTAGTTTTTCTTTGTTCTTACCAGTAAAATTCTGGTCATTTCTGTTAATTGTTGAGTTTGTCGTGATTTTATTGGCCATGTTATTCCACCTTGAGAGCTACAAATGCTCTCAAGGGAGTCAAACTGAGATTTCAAAATGCTTGGAAGATAAAAACCTGAGATTTCAAAATGTTTGGAAGACAAAAAATACATCTCATAAGCTAGATACTGTATGAAATAGCGACTAGCCAAAGAAGATAGGATAAAATTTATAACATTTTAGTAGTGGAAGCTGGTGAGTTCCATATCAGTCAAGAGGTGAATTTACTCGGTTTTCACTTTTTCATGTATCCATCGAATGTGATGAAACTATTTGGGAGATATGTAGGATCTAATGTCTGGGTAGCTATATTCTCTAAATCAGTGTTTCTCAACCTGTGGGTTCCCAGGTGTCTTGGCCTATAGCTCCCAGAAATTCCAGCCAGTTTACCAGCTGTTAGGATTTCTGGGAGTTGAACGCCAAAACATCTGGGGACCCACAGGCTAAGAACCACTGCTCTAAACTATGAGATAAAATATAGGCAGTTCCTGAGTTACAAACGTCCAACTTACATACAACTCATAGTTAAGAATGGGGGTCAGGCAACAGGGAGTGAGAGAAATCTATCCCTTGGAAGGAAAATTCACTCCTGAAAGAATTATCATGGTGAAAAGCTTTATAACCAATTTGTGTTGCCACAAGCCAATTTTTTTAAAAAAATCCAATTATCACAGAGACAGAAAGGGAGGTGAAAATTTCTGAACAGGGGCACTGACAGCAAAACAAATACCACAGAAGTGTTAGTCCTTCCCTATGCTATCCAAAGCTGCAAAATACATATTCTTGGCTGGAGTTGCACTTTAAAAGTATCTGTTCCAACTTGCATACAAATTCAACTTATGAACAAACCTACAGAGCCTATCTTGTTCATAACTTGTGGACTGCCTGTACAGATGGGATTTGCTAATATGGAAGCCAGAAACCCAGTAGCTAGCATTATGATCACCTGCCAAAGGGAAGGGTCCAGTCCTGATCACTCAAAATAATCTGTTGGCAAAGCAAGCAGTGTTCTGAGGTAGCTGTAAACTAAAGAAGGTGAGATTTCTTTAAACAGCAGAACTTGCAATATTAACAAGACTAGGACATTAATCCTGTTAAAGTGTTTTCTTCTCAAAGAAAAGCTGATTCTGGATGATATCCAAAAAACTATCAATCTGGAAAGGTTTGGAGTAGTGGGGACACCTACTTTTCTTTTCATTTTATCAACAGCATTTAATAGTTGCCTTAAGCTATTTGATGAGTGAGAAAGAGGTAAGATGTTAATCTGTCCTGTTCTCCTGTAATGTTTCAATTTTATTCATTAGGAACAGGTAATTTCCATTATTAGAAGTGCTGTCCTACTTTTAAGCTGTCATGACTCCCAGTAGCACATCAACAGTTTTATTTAGAACCATGTTTCCCCTAGTTTATATGTGTGTGTGTGTGTGTGTGTGTGTATACACACACATATATACACATACATCTTTTGTAAGAAATATCTTTTTAACAATGATATTCCCAAAAGCTTGGAGGATGACAACTTTCACCATTTATCTATTCAGCCTTTTCTATTTTGACTGGGTTTTTTTGTGGGAGACAGAGGTACCATCTTGGTGGGACTATAGCCTATTTTATAAAGCTGAAAACTGGCTGCATATTTCCTTCAAGTCATGGAGACCAGAGAGCTGTCACAATGACACAGCATGTTTATGAACAGCTACTGATGGGGTCTTAATAAGTTATTAAAACATTTTAAAACAACAACCCACAAGTATTTTGATAAGCCATTGTAGCCACTATAGCTGTGGTTCTCAACCTGTGGGTCCCTAGGTGTTTTGGCCTACAACTCCCAGAAATCCAATCCAGTTTACCAGCTGCTAGGATTTTTGGGAGTTTAAGGCCAAAACATCTGGGGTTGAGAACCACTGCACTATAGGATTATCAAAAAATTGAACACTACAAACTTTATGAGAAACTCAAATGGCATGACAAACAAATTGTGACCCAAAAGGTCTGAAAGGGAAACTCTACAACTGACACTATGTTCAGTGGTCACTATTGTGTCCTATGGGGCATTGATATGATGTATGAACAATACGAGAGACCTTTATCTTGAATAGAAAATGTATTAATATTGTTAGGACTAAACCACAAGATAAGAAGAACCAATGACATCAGTTTTTTGTTGTTTGGTATTAATGGCAAGGGCGGGGGGTTAGAAAATGCCAGAAGAGTATCCATCACCTGTCTGTCTCTATCTTATTCTAAAATAATTGTCCTCTCCACTTTTCTTTGAAATTTATGATCATTTACAGTCATATTTATGATCATGCAGAGGCTGGATGGCCAGCTGTCAGGGGTACTTTGATTGTGCTTTTCTTGAATGGCAGAGGGTCTCTTCCAATTCTATGATTCTATGTTTTCATTTTATTTATTTATTTTTGAGATGATTGCTATTTTTTCCCAGATTTAATACCTGGGTGCTATCTGAAACAATTTCTTTGTGATCCCTTTGGTTTCAGTGCTACTGAAACAATTATTCTGCAGCTCTTATGGATTTTTCATAGTGTTTGCAAGCCAAGTACAAACCACTGGTATCCTTTTCACCTTCCATGCAGTTCCAAATAACTCTTCTAAATAGCAATTTGTCCTCCTTGCAAACTCATTAATGGTTCCCACAACCCCCACTTTCATACACAGGAATTTATTCCATCTGCCTTTCTATTTCCATCCTTTGGAAACGCTGAATATTGGCATAAATATGTTTACAGGAATATAGGCTTACATGAAGGTGCTTCTAGAAGAGCAAGGAAATTTGCTTGCAGGGCTTGAGGATCTGACTTGTGATGAAAGATTTAATAATAATAAATACGTGTGGCTTAGAACCACAATGATTAACATAAGTTGTGAAGACAGCCCAGAATTGTTTAAATAGTGGAAATTGTGAGAGAGGAAAAGAAATAAAATATAATTCACAGAATCATAGAGTTGGAAGAGATCTCGTGGGCCATCCAGTCCAACACCCTGCAAAGAAGCAGGAAAATCGCATTCAAAGAGATTTCCATGATGTCCATGGATGTATTTTATGATGTTTTATTCTGTGGTTTTAACTGTATTTAATTTACTGTTGTTGTGTATGTTATTTTATTTTATTTAATACCTTGTATACTTCTTTGGGCTTGGTTCCCCATGTAAGTCACCCTGAGTTCCTTCGGGGAGATGGAGATGGGTTATAAAAATAAAGCACCCTGAACAGATGGCCATCCAGTCTCTGTTTAAAAGCCTCCAAGGAAGGAGCCTCTACCACACTCTGGGGCAGAGAGTTCCACTGTTGAATAGAACATTACAGAACATGTGAGAAAACACTATGAACAATGGGAACAAACATAAACAAACACAACTTTTAAATAAAGATTAGCTCAATGTGAAGTGGTACAGAAAGTGAAAGCTGAGATTCAACAGAAAGATTTGACATAGAGCGGCAAAATCAAGCTTTAAGGAATAAGGAATGCTTGAATCCAAACAGGATGGGTTATGCAATGCTAAATGCATTTTCAAGAAGGAAATGAACAATAGCAGCAAAATACTGAAAGAATACTCTACCTGAAAAACTGAATATTTTTGATCAGTCAAGGAACTGGACAATTTGTCTTAACTGCTATAAGGCAACTCTTTATAGCTACAAAAGTGAGGGGGGTATTGTTTGGTTTTCTTTCATTCACATTTCCAAATGTGAACTAAAATATGAATATACTTCAATATTTACATTTTTTTCTGAAGGTTGTGGTGCATAGAATAATAGGATAATGGAGCTGTGAGTTAAGGACTGAATTTGAACATACAGTACAATGGAACAAAAGTTTTAGGCATGCATATTACACACAGAGATGACTCATATGGTACTTCTTGACTTGTGTGCTATAGCAGTTGAACAGCTTCTCTGATTTTTGAAAAATAGGAGGGGGGCATTCTGTATCTCTCACAGTTAAACAAACACAGCTTTAGTGAAGGAGAAGAGCTCATAAAAATTGCTCTGGTATTTAGTGTGCTTACCTCCTGGACAGTGCCTCAAGGCCATTTTACATCTTCTGGACTCTGCAATGGTTGGACATGGTAGAGTGTCCTTTGCTGGCTTTTTCACAATCTGCCTTGTTCTTGTTTCCAAACCCCACTTAAATCCACACGTCTTGTTGTTCCTGCTGCAAATTCCCCACTCGCTCCATGGGCCGACTTCACAGCCTTCTGAGGAAACCAACAAAAACAGAAAAGAAGTCAGAAAACCCTAGTTAGTAACCTCTAAACTTTAATGGCTTCATGTTGTCCTTTGCACAAGTAAATGCCACTGCAGTGGAGATTAACAGTGGGAATGAAGAAGTAGCAGATTGTAATATTTGGTCAGAGATGAATGATGGTCAGATTTACAGCTCAGGGAGATATCCACAGGTTGACCATATTAACATCATAAGTGAAGGTATGATTTCTATGAGAAAAGTGTTCAGACACAATATGGGGGCAATAAAATGTCTATTCTGTGATTAGCTCTCCTTACCATTACTTTCTTCAACTGCACTATTATTTTCATGTTCATTTCAAAACTGTTTCCTTTAGAATGATGGGCCAATTTATTTTATATTATGGAAATACATGGCTCAGAATCCTGTTGGTGTCTTATGGACATGTAAAATGGGGCCTTTATCTTGTGATGCAGAATATCCACATTCAGTTGAAAATGACAAAAACGAGGTCGTGCATTCAGTTGCACAGTGTTGCCATTCACAAGAATTGCATAGTATTATCAATGCATAACTCAACAGGTGGAGAGTTAGGTCCCTTTCATACTACACAGTTAAAACACTTTGGCCCCTTCTACACTGCCATATAATCCAGATTATCAAAGCCAATAATTCACATTATCTGCTTTGAGCTGGATTATATGAGTCTACACTGCCATATAATCCAGTTCAAAGCAGATAATCTGGATTTTATATAACATTGTAAAAGGACCTTTGATTCCAATTTAACTGCCATAGGAACATCTTCAGATCTGCAGTTTAGTGAGATACTAGCGCTCTCTGGCAGAGAATCCCAAATGCTCTTAATGCTAATATGGATTTTTTTAAAAATCACAATGAAACACTTGACAGCTTGTCATAAATAAAAGAATGAGATAATTGTTATACTTTAGAGGAAACATTTAAACCACTTTCTTGTTGAGAGAGGAGACTGTGTTTGTGCCTGTCCTGAAACGATGTGAGTGCTCTCTTTTTATGAACACAAGGAAATATAGGAGTGGGTGGCAAGATTATCATATCCAGAATGACATATTATTATTTATTTGTTTTATTTGATATGTTTATATCCACTGGATTGAAGGTGGCATGCATGATTCCTCTGACTATCCTCCCAGCATCCCTCTGAGTTGGGCCGGGCAGAGTGACTAAATGGCTGAACTAGAGTCAAACAATGAGTGTCATGATTCAGTGTGGATGTGAACCCGAAATCCCTAACTTCCAGTTGAGTATCCTAAGCACTATACCACAGGAGAGATATTCTACTATTACTCACCCACACATTCCATGGTTTCCTCTAAAGGCATGAAGCCATCAGGGCATTCTCCAAAGCAACGGCCTCGGTAGAGATAAAACCCAGGTTTGCACTTGGTGCAAAAGTCTCGACTAAAACAAGAGTCACAGTTCTCTATTCTGCATCCTATTGAAGAAGAAAAAATATGATAAATATTTTTTTCCATTCTGCAATTTATTGTGCAATGCGGCATCAAAGAACTGCAACAAAATTCTACAAGTCTATTAGCATTAAAATAATATTATCATTATTATCATCATCAGTCTTACAACTCTTTATTAATAACCTTCCTTCTTCCCAAAACCAGGACTTAAAGTAGCTTGCAAATTAAACACATATAATAAAATTAAAACATACAAAGGTCAACATTAAAATGATAGAAACTATCAATTATACTTTTTTAAATTAAAACAATTAAAATAATAAAAATAATTTTAAAACATTGGTATTAAAAAAACAGCACAGCACCCTACTAAATATTTTTCGATATAAATATTTAGTCCTCAAAAGACTGTCAGAATACAACGCCAGCTGAAATGGCTATAGGACATTCAAATTTTCTTTGGATGGGAATTCCAGCACCAAGAGGCAACCAACATGGGCAGGCTCACACGTAGAGATAAAGTCCGACCAATACCCTAAATCTTAGCCATAATGTAACCAACACTTAAAATTGTGCCTAAAAATCATTGCCTTACAAATGTAGAAGACTTGAACCATTATGAAAAGTAATTCAACAAGAATATATTGTTTTGTCGCTTTTCTTAGAATGCCACCAACATTTTGCCCACCTGAGTTCCACAGTTAAGTCTTGGAACAGGATTTCTTACAAAGATAGTTGCATATCTTTGTACACCTTTTTCAGGAATAAGATTTATTACACATTTTCTCACTAACTAAAGCATCTTTATGCAAATTTACAAGTCTTTTTATTTGTATCAGCACTGCAAGCCACACAGAGGTACGAGAAATAAATCTCACTTAAAAACAGAAACAGAAAAAAATTACATCAGCTACAAGAGAAATGTATCTTGACCCCTGCACATTTCCCCCTTAATGCACACATGGTTTTCTGAATATTTTTCTGAAATGTATTGCAAGTCTTAGAAATGTATGGATTTTCCAGGCAAGATGCACTTTGTCCTGTTGCCAATTTCAGGAGATGCAAAATGGGTATTTTCATAGGAAAATGCAAACTCCACATATTTCTTTTCCATCTTTAATTATAGTTAAGCATAGAGTATCTATGTTCAGAGGCAGTACAGCCCTGATTGCCAGAAGCCAAATCATCTCTTTAACTGTCATCTGAGATTCACACAAAATTCCTCTTTTTAAAAAAGGTATTTTAATACATGACTTTGGTTTTACTTTTTTTACTGTTTGCAAATCAATGTGCTTCATCCATGCATACAGTTTCCTTGCAGGTGCAACTAAAGCAGTCTAAAAAGTGTTGCTTTGTTGTGGAATTTCGTTTGGACGCGGGTGAAGAAAGCAGACTGACAGCAGAAGTTGTCTTCAAGATAGTTTACTTTTGGCCAAGAGCAGGTGACAATGTTAGCTAATGCCCAGAAAACGCAATGCCACACCTTGCCTGTAGTGGCTTTCCAATTTATACAATTTTACAGAGCATGCGCAGAAGCTAACTGACAATGGAATTTGCTGACTATTACAATCCTTTTGGACATGCGTAGTTGCCTTGTAACTTATATAACTCATTACTCATCACATCAGGTGAAGTGTCCATAGTTTGCTCCACGTATGCACTATCCTCAGGTGACATGTTCATAGTTCATCCCACGTATGCATCATCCAGCAGCCAAATCATTACTGTAGTTTGCATGATCTTACATTGTGAGCAAAGAGCAAATGTCAGGCAGAACATGTCCTGTCAGCACTTTCATGGAAAAACAAGATTTTTGAGTAAGGGTCATCTAGGTAAGGGATTATTAGGGTCTTTAAATGAAATATTCAAGAGCTGCTACATTAGCTTCTTCTTGAGCCACATCAGAAAAGATTAAAACTTCCTTTAAAAACATTATGTCTCGATGATCTATCATGCTATATAGAAAGAAATGAAAGAAAACATGTCAATGTGTTATCCTTTTACACATCAACAGCTGGTATATTAGTCACTAAAGCTCGTGTTTTTGTTGTTGCTTTCAATATATTTGAACTAGAGTTTATTTTCCATTTTGGAATGTAAAAGGGAGAGACAAAATGCAAATATTCAGGATAAGTGCTGTTGCCTATAGATTTCAATCAGCCTTGTTGATGAAACCTTTCCATCTTAACTGAATGGAGAATACATGTGGTGTTTTCCTATGTGAAGCCTTAACTTTCTTTTCTTGGTCATGGATCATATCCAGATAGCCTAAGTTACATCTCTTGCTTTCTGATTTTCCTGACAAGCAGCCATTCTCTTGTCTTCAGGTTATTTCTCATCATTGAAATGTTTATCATTACCTTCTGGGAACGTCAGCTATTTTTCATATATGAAAATGCTGAAACTGAGTCTTCCATGCCCAGCATGTTATCTTTCATATACAGACAATTGAACCTAAATACCAAACTCTGGTCACTCATAAATCAGCCCAAGAAAGCAATATTGAAAACATGCACTTAGATCTGAAAAAAGGTCTACAAATGTATATAAAGGAAGAAGGAAAAATTATAAGCAAGATCATAATGGGATGTTTATTTTCTATGTTGTCACAGATAGATCACTTGATGGTCAAAATTAGTATCACAGCTACTACTTGACCCCACAAGGGTGGTGGACCTATTAAGAGGTCTGTCCTTGAAGACTAAATGGTCCTTCAAAATTCAGGAAAGCCTTAGGATGTCATCACATTAACTTCTGCCTCCATCCTAGGGCACTTCCAGGACAGAGTCAGGATGGAGCCCACCAAATGATGCAGAGCTACTTCCAGCAAAGCTCCATCCTGGCTCTGTCCTGGAAGTGTCCTAGATGGAGCTGAGAGAACACAAGAGGCTTCCCATATTCTGATTAGTTAGAATGGGTCCAGAAAGGGGGGAAACCAGGTGGTGATGCTTTCCCCCATGTGATGGGACAATATGAATCATGCCACACTGTCCAGGGAAGTCCCCCACTGTCACCCACGTTTTGAACCACAATGTGATGAGGTCCTTAGAGAGCTTTATGGCTGGTATCACTAACTATTCTATTAAAGCCCCCATCTATAGAATGAATCAAGCCATGACTAGGGCTATTAACACAATCACTCCCAAATGTCCTCACTGACATGTCATTAAATGGGCTCCTTGGTACATAGAAGGCCTCAGAGAGCTGAAACAGGAAGGCCAAGTACTGAAGCATGGAAGATGGAAAACTCAACTTATACCCAATGAGACACAATAGTGAGACATTTACTTCCTACAAAGTGGGAATAGGCGCAGTAAAGTAAACCCTTTTCACTGCATCTGTAAATTCATGTCCAGATGAAATATTCAGGATGAAGAGAGATCTGACTCAAACACCACCCCACTTAACAAAATTCAGCACTTTGCTGTTCTGAGTGTTGGACAATGAATCTGGGAACCTTGCTGAGTCATGGAAACTCACAGGGATACCTTGGGCAAGTCATGCTGCCTTCAAGGGCAGACCATCTTAATAGTCCACCACCCTTGTGGGGTCAAGTAGTAGCTGTGATACCAATTCTGACCATGAAAGGCTCAGTCTATGACAACATAGAAAAAAACATTCAATTAAGATCTTGCCTCAGAAGAAGACAGTGGCAAGGCCCTCTGAGCAAATCTTGCCAAGAAAACCCTGTGACAGGCTCTATTTAGGGTTGCCATAAGTCAACACAAGTCAACAACAAGAACAATGTGTGCCATGAATTCCTTTAATCTCCTCTGTGGAAGCTCATCATTCTTATCATCACATTTTAATCATACACAGCAGCCTGTGTATATCTCATTATGAAGCAGCTACATAACCAAACTTTCTCAATAGTTAGTAGGCTTCCCCATAAATTATTTTGCTTTCAGTGGTCGCACAAGCTCACCCACAATATACAAAGGAATGTAATCAGTAATCTTCTTTGTCTTTTCTCTCTCTCTCAATTGGTGCTTTTGAAATAGTGTTATGTGGTGTCCTACTGTCTGCATTTTAACCTTATTTCAAAATCAAATCCCATTATTTTTTCAAAACTACAAATCTTCCTAGGCTAGAATTTAAACACAAAAGAAACAAGCATACTGTGTTCATTAGGATCAAAAGAAACATTTCACGATGTAAATGATAATGAAATAGAGGCTTACATATTCTATCCATGTGCCATGATTTATATGTTTTCTTTCTTTTGAGTATAAATAGGCAAATTCTTATATGAGTATTACATTTCATTGTGATAGAAATACATTAAATATATTCATTCAAATGTAAGCTATTGTGAGCAAGGGTTACACAAGACTTGTGCAAGCAATGTATGTTCATGTATACAGTATGTGTGCAAAAAAGTGACACGTTCAGGAACATATACAGTACATTCAAGAGGCCGACTAGAGCTTATGTGCAAGCAGCTCCAAGTGCACATTTGCAAACAACTCCATATATGTGTGCACATCCATGCATTTACATGAACAATGGTATTGTTTGTGCAACTCTGTTCAGCAGCTTGTGCTGTTCTGCACCAGAGACAAATGTTGAACAGCATCTGTATGGGAACTCAAACATGTTGAGAAAGATTGTTTCAACCAGTCAGAACCATAGCTCTAAATCAATAGAAACTGCAGCTAGATCTACACAGCCATATATCATGCAGTTTCAGAATGCAGATTAACTGTATTGAACTGGATTATATGGCAGTGTAGACTCATATACTCCAGTTCAATGCAGCTCATAGAAGGAAATGCAGTCTTGAAGATAGGTTGGACCCGAAGCATATAAGGCTGAATTGGGCTCAGAAACTTGTCGGAAGCCAGTGGAACTGCTTTAATAGGAGTGTGGAATGCTCCCTATAGCTAGCCCCAGTTAGTAATCTGGCTGCCGATCTTTGCGTTAACTGCAGTTTCCGAGCCATCTTCAAAGGAAGTCCCACGTAGAGTGCATTGCAGTAGTCCATTCTGGGTGTAACTAAAATTCATCTCCTAATTTAAAAAAATATTGCTGGATTGCAACTCAGTACAAGAGTTATACCTGATCTGTTAGTAAGACTGGATTTTGAAGGAACTGTAAAATAAAAAATGCCCTACCTAGGCAAACAAAACAAGAATAAAACTTCAAAGTGTACGGAGGTCCCAAACACTTGCTACTTCCACCCTATTTAATAAGTCATT
The DNA here is from genome assembly GCF_035594765.1 of Anolis carolinensis. Lineage (NCBI taxonomy): Eukaryota > Metazoa > Chordata > Lepidosauria > Squamata > Anolidae > Anolis > Anolis carolinensis. The sequence continues at coordinate 24,435,236 of NC_085844.1, read as the reverse complement.
ACTGTTGGTTAGGATCAGATCTAAAATAGCTTATTCCCTTTTTGCCTCTTATACCTTCTGGACAATAAAATTGTCTGCAAAACAAGTGAGGAATTTTTTGGACCTCATACTTTTGGCAGAGTTTGACTTCCAACAAATATTGGGATAGCAGAAATTCCCCATTACTCCTACAGGCTATCCTTAAGTTATGAACAAGATAGGTTCTGTAGGTCTGTTCTTAAGTTGAATTTGTATAGCAATCAAAACAGGTACATTTTTAAATGTAACTCCAGCCAAACACACACACACATATGCATATAAAAGCTTTGAATAGCATAGGGAAGAATTAACACCTGTAGTGCTTGTTTTGCTGTCTGTGCCCTCTGTTCAGAAGATTTCACCTCACTTTCTGTCCCTATGATAATTGGATTTCAAAAAAAACTGACTTGTTGTGGAAACAAGGATTGGTGAGCCGTTTTCAGTGGCGACATCTTTTCTCCACAATAACTCTTTCGGTAGTTAATTTCCCTTCCTAGGGGTAAATTTCTCTCACTTCCTGTTGTCTCACCCCCATTTCTAACTACAGTAGAGTCTCACTTATCCAACACTCGCTTATCCAACGTTCTGGATTATCCAACGCATTTTTGTAGTCAATGTTTTCAATACATTGTGATATTTTGGTGCTAAATTCGTAAATACAGTAATTACTACATAGCATTACTGTGTATTGAACTACTTTTTCTGACAAATTTGTTGTATAACATTATGTTTTGGTGCTTAATTTGTAAAATCATAACCTAATTTGATGTGTAATAGGCTTTTCCTTAATCCCTCCTTATTATCCAACATATTTGCTTATCCAACGTTCTGCTGGTCCGTTTATGTTGGATAAGTGAGACTCTACTGTATGTGTCATTTATAAGTCAGATGTTTGTGACTCAGGGACTACCTGTGCATGTCTCCTTTCTGAATGTGGGGTCACATGTTCCAAGAAAGCATTACCTGGTCTGGGGGTATGTTGTAATCAGGGCCGTAGCCAGAAAAAAATTTCGGGAGGGGTTTTCAAAATTTTGGGGGGAGGGGGGTTGAACCCCTAGCACATACCCCTCCCCGCTACAAACCTGTCAATATCTGCTTGAGATAGTGCCTGGAGGGACTCTTAATGTTTTGCATCTCATAGACTTAGCATGGGGATTTGGTTAACCAGTTAAAATTCATGAGTAAACAAGATTTTTTTTATAACTTGAAAAATTTCGGGAGGGGGGGGGGTTGAACCCCTAACCACCCCCCCCCTCGCTACAGGCCTGGTTGTAATGATATTACTGATGTTTATCTCCCCACTAATTTTTGACCCATTTTCGAAGTCATGGATCTCTTCACAGGTGACAATATTCTTGACATACAGTGCTAATGCTTCTGCTTTCCTATTTTATCTATTTCTCTGAAAGAGTATGTGCCTTTATTATTACTTTTCCAATAGTGAGACTCATGCCACCCGATCAGAAAGCTTTTGAATGAGTGAATGTACTTTTGACAGAGATAACCTTTGTTCAATATATCACAGTATTGGAACAGTCCTCCAAGGGAACCCTAATCAAAACGTTAGACAAGAATTCTGTTCCTTTTTCTTTCAGAGAATGGTTAGATTCCTTTGACCCAGCAGGAAAAAAAATCCCACATGTGCCATTTCAAGGATGAAATTACATAGCCAGAAAAACACAAATCTTTATAACAGTCTTGCAAATTTGAGATGCCTAGATCACAGCTACTAAAGAAAATTAGTTTTGAAAATCCATATTTTCATAATCCAAGAACTGCTACATTCAGCCACGTGGCATTTGGAGTGTTATACTTGGCTATCCTGGTATTCTTAAATCTATGGAAATGTTTTCTGTATGATATAAATTCTAATACTCTTTCGGTGAACATGTGGAAATCTTCCCCATTTCTTTTAAATATGAAGTTGAAGATGTGCTCAAAGATATTAATATGCATTTTACCCTGAACTTGCTTAAGCACCTCTCTGTAACCACCAATAATGATTTTAAATGCAACCAGAACTATTTTTAAACAGTGAAAATATTGTCAGAGCAACAGGGGAGAAATGTCCAGAGTCAAAAAGGGCATCCAACATGAGTGAGGGGATAGCTGGATGCTATTTTTTATTATTTTGAAAATCTGTGATAGATAGCAACACCATTTTATATAATGTCCAGTACATGACCATCCCTAGTTAACTGGCAGATAATTCTACCTAAAAAAGCTATCAATGCTTGCTTTGACCCTCATCATTAGACAAAAACCTCCACCACAGTCAAGATCTTGTCTCATTCTAAATGTTATGGTCCAAAATAATATTAACAATAACAAAAGCAACAACAACAATATCTCCAAACCCTCTTCTAGGAATTTTTTTATCACAATCACTCTATCCCACCCTATATCAGAAGATCTCAGGGCACACTAATAAAACAATATAAACAGGTTAAACCAATATTTAAATAGACTAAAATATATTGTACACATTCACAAATAAAAACATATTTAAAAGACTGAAATACCATACCATCCAATATTCACAGATGAAAACTGGGACATGGGTGGCCAAGCAACATCAGAACATGGTCAAGATGGAAAAAGGTATTAATAAGGAAGAACAAACCAGGAAAGGTTGCAGTGCTTTGCTGTTGCCTGAGCCTCCTAAGAAGGGGATGCTTCTGCCCTTTATTCGCCTTTTCTCTAATCCGATAAACTGAGTGCTTTTTTACCATGCCAGAAGCAACTTGAGAACATACTGTAAGTCGCTTCTGGTGTAAGAGAATTGGCCATTTTCAGAAATGTTGCCTAGGGGATGCCCAGATGTGTTAGCTGGGAGGCTTCTCTCATGTCTCCACCAGCTAGAGCTGACAGATGGGAGCTCACCCCATCTCGTGGAATCAGACCTTCAGGTCAGCAACCCAATCTTCAGGTCAGCCAGCACAAGGATTTGACCCACAGCACCACCGCATCTTAAACTGAGTGCTGAAGTAAGCTGGGGGGAAAGCGGTAAAGTAGAAGAGAGACAGTGGAATGTTTTAAAACTATTTGAAAAAGCAGGATGGAATAGGATTGAGCAGGACTTTTGCTGGCAAATTGGGACAGTTGAAAGAATTTCAAAACGTATATAGATAGAGATAAATTAATAAAGTTCAACCTTTAATAAATGGCTTTGGTGCTAAATGAAACCAGCATTGGTATTAACTGGGCCTCCATGTGGAAGGCATCACACAATTAGAGTGCCACAGAAAGGCCTATTTCCACAGTATCATTACACCAGCACGTCTCAAACTGTGTTCCAGGGAGCCCTAGGAGCTCCCTCGAGAGGTGCTTAGGGGTTCCATGGGTGCCTCATTGCCTCTGGGATTTCTGCTATTATTGTTACTACTACTACTACTACTACTACTACAACAAAGGCTGGACGGCCATCTGTTGGTGGTGTTTGATTGTGTTTTTTCAGCATGGCAGAAGGGATTTGGACTGGATCTTCCACTGAAATACAGTTAAGTTTATAGGGTTGTTGTATATTTTCCGGGCTGTATGGCCATGTTCTAGAACATGGCCATACAGCCCGAAAAATATACAACAACTCTGTGATCCCGACCATGAAAGCCTTCAACAATACAGTTAAGTTTATGTTGGTTAAAATTGTTCTTCATTTTAAATATTGTCTTTTTAATTTTTTTATTTTGAACTGCGTGAATTAGTTCACACACGCACACACACACTCCATCTATCTGCCCCTTGCCAGGCCCATGCCTGATATATTATATTGTATATAATATAATATAATATAATATAATATAAACATTTCTTGGGGCTCCATGGCTGAAAAAGTTTGAGAACCCATGCATTACACAGTAGATAGAACTCAGTAGTGAGATACAGATGAGAGGTTCCAAGCAGACTTCAATCCTCAGGCAGATACACGGAATTTAGAATTATAGAATCATAACAAAAGAAGCACTTCCTCAAATATTGAGATAGGCCAGGCTAAAAATAAGTTTAACCAACACCCAAGACACATTCCAGGGAATTAAGTCACACTCAAATCAAGTAGATTTATTTACAGAGTGAGTGTTGTGTAAATCTCAGTTAAGTGCAAAGTGGCCCATGTCAGAATGGAAACTTTTTTCCAAAAGTCCTTGTGATGTGTAATAATACCATTAAGACTCCATGATGGTTAGTGCCAACATTCAACAATCTCTCTGAAAAGGGCATATTTCAATAACCTGAGAAAAGTAGTAAAAGGCTTTTTAAAACCCTGAAAATGAAAGTTTAAAAGTGGTGGTGATAAGGAATATTTTGAAATGTGAAAAGGTTGCGACATCACAATTAAAACATCTAAAGCTAAGTCCAAGATTCCAAACTGCCTCACAAATGAAATATAGAAGCTATACAGTGGGATCATTTTCATTTCCCAGCTAAGGGAAGCCACATGGTAGGTATTAAGGAAAGGAAAGCAACACTTGAGAATACAAAGGGAAGTAGAGTTCATATGGATACAGGGAATTTGGTAGGAACGAGGAGCACGACAATTACAAGCAGAGAACTTGTCCAGAATATACAACCACAAGCTCTGTTTGGAGAAATTTTAATGACTTCATGAGTACCAAAATCTTATGTCAAACCCACGAATGAGAGATCTCTAGGCCCCTCAAAGGTTTTGCAAATTCATTTCACAGCATATATGATAAATTATGCCAATACATCAGAAACTTTGCTACTATTTTTTTTAAAAAACAGAATTAAAGTAGAATGCTTTCATTTCCGCCCCTATATTAACAATCCTATGTATTGCATGACTCAAAATCTGAATAATTTAAGAGTATGGGAAAAACATCCCATAGCATTACGCCATAGCTGTTAAAATGGCGTCTGTGACGGCGCGAGTGGCGCCATCTATGTGTTGGAACTATAAGTTGCAAGATTTGAATTGTTGTATCATGCCTGATTTTGCCCTTACCCTGTAAATGTAGTTGGATTGGTTATTTATATCTGTCAATCAATGTTGTGTGTACCTGTTATATTGCTCACTCAGCAAAACTGTTTGGCTCCACCTCTTCCTGGAGTAGGACTGTGTTTCCTCCTTTTCATTCCATCAGCAAGTTCTATATCGGATGGACGTGAGAGAGAGACTTGGCACTAAAAGCCCTTCAAAAGTTACCTCTCAGCACCAGTTCTGAGGTTCTTACCCTTGGGACTCACACTTCATGTTCAGGGCCAACCTGAACAACGTTGAGGAGTCTCAAGCGCCTTCACATCAGTCCTTTGGCAACAGAGGAAGATTCTTGTCTTCAGATATAGGTCATTGGACTGAGGCTGAGTTTGCTCCGGCATTCACAGCCAGAGAAAGAGGGATCTGGACAAGCTTCATGGACTTAAACAATCAAAGACTGTAATGTATATTTTCTTTTACCCCCTTTGTGAACAATAAACCCAGTTTTTGAGTTATCTACAGTGTTTTGGTCCTTGGGAGTTCCAGTTTCCCTAAAGGAGGGCAAGAAGCAATCCCCTGGGGAAAGATGCCTCTTTCACTAAGAGTTTACAGCCCCAGGCGCGACGGCACAGCGTCATATATCATTAATTCTACAGTGTAGATGCATCCTTAGTCTGAACTTCAAAGAAGCTATCCAGGGTGCTGATTTCTATCTGTATACTGATTCAGTACCTCAAATAGGATCTTTAAATTAAAACTGAAGTAGATTCACCACCACATTGACATGAAGTTATCATCACCAATGTTGGAGAGATTTCAAAAACCATAAAAATACTATTCTGAGAATTAGAATGTACTAATCAAGAATGAAAATTTAAAATTGACAACTTAATATTTATCCTCTGTATTAAGTCATGTAATAATGAGAATATTAACAATGCTGAGTACCACATGATTTAATATTAAATTAATTTAAGGGAAACAAACTGGCTAAGACGTTTTATGTGACTTTCATGTACACATGTATAGGGTTTTTTCTTCAAAAAATGAAAAGCAATATTGTACATGCATTCACAAATGCACGTACAGCAGAGTCTCATCCAACATAAACGGGCCAGCAGAATGTTGGATAAGCAAATATGTTGGATAATAAGGAGAGATTAAAAAGAAGCCTATTAAACATCAAAATAGGTTATGATTTTACAAATAAAGCACCAAAACATCATGTTATACAACAAATTTGACAGAAAAAGTAGTTCATTACACATTAATGCTATGTAGTAATTACTGTATTTACGAATTTAGCACCAAAATATCACAATGCATTGAAAACACTGACTATAAAAATGCATTGGATAATCCAGAATGTTGGATAAGTGAGACTCTACTGTATTTGCATACATATACGCTCATCCACATATACATATAGGCACTGTGAACTCAAACATTTCCAGAGCTTCTTCGCTCTTCCTTTCAAATTACTGAAACACACAGATCATGTCCTCATACAGGAGACTCATACAAAGGAAGCTGCACAGACACAGTAGTAATGCGTTGGTGCTTTTAAATCTTAGTAACCTCCCTTCACACTCACACTCACACTCCTCTTGAGGCATCTACATTGTAGAATTAATGCAGCTACCAAGACACAATGCCATGGAATCATGGAAGCTGTAGTTTGATGAGGCCCCATCACTGTTTGATAGAGGATGCTAAAACTATGACTCTCATGATTCTATAGCATTGAGTCATGACAGTTAAAAGTGGAATCAAACTGCACTAATTTTACAGTGAAAATGCCTTCTCTGTGTCCTTTCCATTTTGGGGGCAGCTTCCAAAAAGAGACCAAATGCTTGACCTTCTCTATAAAACTAGATGACAGCTTGAGGAGTCATCCAAACCTAAAAGAAGGGTGCTATATCTTTTCTGCTCTTGGATTAATTGCGGGGAGCAGCCTCTGTGTGTGTCACTGCTACCACCCAACAAATCCCTATTTTGAGAAGAAACCATTCGAGTTCCCAGGAAGAATGTTTCCCCCCGTGGTTATATCTGATGTCAGCATGAACTTAGTGCTGTATAAATAACAGAAAACAAACACCCAAATAAATGGATTTTGAGCAATAATTTTAGCAAAAGAATGATAGTTGGTTGACAGTTCAGTAGGAAGAACGGGACAATGCAGACCAAAAAAGTTCTTAGGATTATTGGCTCATTTATAAAGACCAACCACACATGCTCTCCAAACATTCTTCACCAGCTTAAGAGCTCAAATACTCTGCATTTCGAAATTAACAGCTGGCAACATAAAAGAATTTCCATTTATTTTCATGATATCTTCATTTTCATACCATCTTGGAGTGTGCAAGTATGAAACTGAGATGTAGCTATAACCCACATATTTTGGTAAAAAACTAAAAAGTTCAACAAATTTTGAATCTACATTTAACAACTCCTTAGTAGTAATTTAATGTGATGTGAGTTTATCTCTATGCTGCCTAAGAGCATGCTTTAAAAGGCTACCCAGACACTGAAAGCAGGTTATGAGGCTACACAATGAGAGAAGGATCCCAGGAAAAGGGGAATAATCCCAGTTTCACTGACAGAAGTGTAACTAGGATCTATTGCTGTGAATTCTGATCAAAGACTACACTGAGTATGGTGGGATTCACTTTTACGGAACTGTGCATGGGATTGTATTGCAAGTCTTGAATTTATCAAGTTGCACTAATATACATGGGCAATTGTGCAGAACTAGAAAACAATCCTGAAATACAACAAAAGAGCACTGTGTTTCTTTTCTGAGCTTGGGCAAGAGTTTCAGAATGAGCACACACTCAGATCAGAACCAAGAGAAATACCACTAAAAAGGCAGTGTAAACCACAAGCTCCTGAGACAGAAGACCTCAGGTTTTGAAATCAGAATTTGAGTGTAACCATAAACATGCCTTATATATTTATGGTTGCACTCAAATTCTGATTTCAAAACCTGATAACAGAAAGGCTAAATGGCATACCAGTTTTATCAAGAAGAACTAGAATGTTGTCCTTCATGTTCAAATAACATTTCAAGAATGAGCACACTCAGATCAGAATCACTGTTGTGTTAAAACTACGCAATCAAAGTAGTTTGACACAACTTTAACTTCAATGGCTGATTGCTGTGAAATCATGGGAATTGTAGTTTTACAAGGTATTTAGCCTTCTTTTCAAATAGCGCTGGGGCCTCACCAAACTACAACAACTATGATTCCATAGCATTGAGCCATGACAATTAAAGTGGAGTAAAACTGCATTAATTCTAGATGCACCCCACGAGAAATAAAAAGACATCTGTATAAAGAACTTGCATACATCACAAGTTATTTACATAGGAGATATGTTTTTGTTTGGATGTGCCAGTTTTGTCAGGAGGAATTGCAAATGATTATTCTGAGCTCTTAAATACATAATACATCTCTAAAAATTACATCGTGTTGCTTTATGAAGCCCATGGGACACTTCTGTTTCAGAAACTTACTCCACCTGCCAGCCGAAAAAGAAGCAAGGAAACTGTAAATTCAAAGATCATTTTGTAGAAGCAAACGATATTTAGGAAAAAACTATTATAATGGGATGAAGCAGCCTATGAACATTTCGTTTTTATCCTCCCTACTCTATCATTTCCAAAATTAAATCACTGGTGACTGAATTATAGACTTTAAAACATGAAGGAGAAGAAAAACTCACTTGAACATCTGTTCATGTCTGGAGCTCGGAGACCATAGTACCCTGATGGGCAGGAATTCAAGCACTCCCCGTATTGTCTCATTCCTTCTCTTCGTAGAAAGAAGAACAATTTATGCTGACATCTGATGCATCCGTTGTCCTTTGAGCAAGACAAACAACCCTTGCAGATTGGATTGGGTCCATAGTTGGCTGTGAATTAGTTTTTCAAAAGGAGAAAGACAGAGAACACCAAGAGGGTTAAAACACAAGAATAAGCACCGTTAAGATTCCCCATCTTCCTGTTAAAGGCTGTACATTACAAATAATCGACTAAAGCAAACTTGGTTAGATGCAAGAATGACTCGGGCATTTCAATTAGCTTTTGGAAATGAAACTTCCATTTCTTCAAACACCATGTGGAACAGTTTAACAAGCTAAATTATTTTTTAAAGATGTATGGTACTGAACACAGCCAGAAAGCAAAATAAAAAAGGACACACCACTACTAAGTAAAGCTAGTGGGCTATTTTAACTGGAAAGAGTGTGTGTATATATATCTATTACCTACATTAAGTGCTTTATTATTATATTCAGGAAATTATGGAAAAATACTTTCATTTACCTGTATCCCTCATCCCTTCCACTGGGGAGTATTTAATAATATTATATTTAATATGCAAAATTGAAATAAGAGAATAATCTTTGCATATGCATATTTTAAATGCCTGTTTAAAAATGCAACTAATTTACATTATAATAAAAGGAATGTAATGAAACTGTGAATGCCATTAACACAACTATTTCTCTAGACAAAAGTAGATTTGTAGAATTTTAGAGCCACAGTTAAGAAAGGTTACTCTTTTGAGTATAACATCAGGCTGAATAGCTAGGTCAGATCATCCCAGACTCTGAGATTTCCCACAAAGGAGCAAATCTGTAATATCTTACTCAATTACTCCTAAAGCTGTTAATCTTGAAATAACTCAGTATTTCATTGCATGGACACTTGAGGCATTATTATTTATGTTTATCCTGCTTTTCTCCCATGGGTGGGATGCAGCAAACAGAGGATAAAAAGCAACATACCCTCAACCCAAACACATAAACAATAAACCAACACAATAATATAAATGTCAGAGCGCGCGGTTTGGATAAACACACATGCAGCGGAAGATCAACGAAGAATCACTGGCACCAATAAAGAGGCTGAAGCCTGTTTGGCTTTCTACAAAAGATTTACTGACAAACGGAAAACTCTCAAGACGACATATACATACAGAGTGCAAATAGGCAGAGAGCAGAGGGCAGAGGGAAGAACAGATAACACAGCAAGCTATTTATAACCACCTCTGCTGTCTGATGCAATACACAGTTAACTCTTTACACACTCGCATAGTGGACAGCAGACAGCATGATGCAATCTCCAGCTCACATTGCAACACTATAACTCAATTACATTTAAACAACTCTATATACAATCATTCCCACTTCAACAATTCCCCCTCGCTCTGGTAACTTCTCCCACACGAGGTTTCTTTTTCAAAACATAGTCGCTCCACTTTATGATCTTTAGGTCTACTGACAACTTCAAACACTCCTTGCTGCATCATGGAATTATATTCACTATCCATAGCCATTTGCCATTCTCTTACATTAGTACTTTCCATTGCTTTTTGGTAACATTCAGGCTCATCATCTAGGTTTACAGTAGCTTGGTAAAGTACTGGTTTTCCAAACCTCTCTGGTGGCTTTCTAACTCTTCTACTTCTTCTTAATACCATACTTCCGTATAAATTGTATAAATTGTGTACATTGTATAAATCATTTAAATATGCTTAAAAGTAACTACATTTATCATTATCATAAAATCCTTGTACCTCGGGCCACTCAGGCTATCTTAAAAGCATCATATTAAAAGTCTCAAGTTCCAAATCTTTGGCCATATAAGTCTTGCCTGACTGACATAGGCTGCTTATTGTGGGTTGTCGGGGAAGGCCTGCATCCATAAAAAAATCTTAACCTAGGAGCAAACGGCCTATAGCAAGGGGAGGGAGTTCTAGAGTCGCAGGGCCACCATCGAAAAGGCTCTCATTCCCACCAACTGTACTTGTGACGGTGGTGGGACCAAGAGAAGGGCGTCTCCTGATGATCTCAGGGCTCGTGAGGGCTGATAGGAGGAGATGTGGTCCCTCAAGTAGACTTGACATAATGCCAACTGCAGTTTGAGAAAATTTGATGGAGCAGGACAGAGAGCGCCATGGACTCCCTGGAGAGTACACAGCAACACATCCAAAGTGCCCTACTTCAGGAGAGACCAGCAAGAGTATAGGCTCACGCATACTGTATTTTCAAGGCACTGCTTTGACCCTGACATTCCTCCCCCATTTCCATGCTCTGAGAACTCTACTTCCAAAATACAACATTGTTCATGGCCATGCTGAATGTAGGATGCTAGGAGTTCTAGTCCAAAAATGTAGCTTTTGTTGGTTTGCCTTAAAGTCATGATACATCAGAAATGACTTGAAGAACAATGCCACATCATCATCAACAACAACATGGATCTGTGCAGCAGTTCTATGAGTGGTTTGCACAAAATATAAACACAAATAATGATAAATTGGTTTAAAAATATTTCAGATCATTAGTTACTTAGCTAAATGGGTACTTGGTTAAAAGATTAAGTTAGTTATAATTTCAAGCTCTTCACAGAGTAATTAATTACTATTTTTTTAAAAAAATACTTTCCTGTTTCTTGAAAGGTAACTAAAATACTTTTACTTATTTCTAATAAAGATCTACCTACTATATACTGTTAGGCTATTGTACAAAACACACTCTCCTCCCACTTACTTCACTGTCATCTGAACACCCACATATATGCATGAGTAAGTATCAGAGTAAGCATCAGAAGTTAGTCTAATTTATAAGCCCTTGTTTTCACAGCTTCTGTCTTTACACATTAATCTTATCTAGTGCTGATTTTAATTTCCAGTGATCTATTTATACTAACATTTCTTTTAATAAATCTTACTTTCAATTAATCCAATTGCCTTCTTGGCACGCAACTAAAAGAATCCCTATTTCATAAGATACAGATCTCATCATAAGATAAAGATTTCTGGAAGGGCTATCAAGAGGTTACGATACAGAATGAAACTTGCTGGTGGTAGCACATCTAAAACAAGGCCAAAAAACTAGACCTAAATTCCATCACAGAACACCACCGAATTATAAAATTGGAAAACTGAAAAAAACCTAAAGGCAATTTACTTAAAAGTATTGACAATGTAGGAATCCATGGCTGAAACACTTCTAGACTCCTGAAAAACTGTCTGCTACTACTGTATGGTAAAAGAAGGCACATATGTTCATTGTGAGCACATTAAAAAGCTGTTTTTTATGAAAAGTCATTTGAAACAAACTTCATGTAAAGGAAACCAAAGTATAAGAGGAAACTTCTTATTAAAGCCACTGGTGGGATTCTTTTCATGCAGGAGTTAGCATTCCATAAGTGAGAAATGTAAAGTTTCAGTCCACCTTAGGCCTGTTTGTTTATGTCTTTGGTTGCTGTTGATGTTGATATTGTCTTTCACCTCCTGAAACAACCAAAGCCATCCCACAACTTCAGCCACTTGTTGCCACCTCACATCCATTCCATGGCCAATGGAGAGAGAGCAATTAGAGAAATACCTGGCTATGTCACCATTGCAAGAGACAGAATGATTACATCATTCACTAAGATTTACAGAGATCCTTAGCAAAACTCAGCAGAGAATGTAATCATTCTGCATTTGTGTATGGTAACATAGACACATCTGCAATCTACTGTCCTCCAGCAACCACAGAATGGGGGCGGGTGAGGTGGTTAAAAACAAGCTGTTGGGAAGGTTGAGATGAAATATGTATTTGAAAAGCTGGAATATTATGCTGTGTTAAGTCTTGTAGGATTTCATCAGGGACATGAAAGTGAAAAGCAAGTTGCAAACCCATAAAGGAAATTGCAAGCCCAAGCTACTGTTAAATCAGGACACCATCAAATTCTATAAAGTAAAGTGAGGAGGGAAAGGTAGCAGAATAAAATCTGTTAGTTCCACTTTTTCCTCATATTTAAATAAAACCCCTCAAATTCTTTCAACTAAACCCAGGGCTTATCTACACAGGCCAGAACCCCCAAATCAGGCCAGAAGTTGCTCCTAGGCATCCAGTCTCATGGGTATCTTTGCTGTCATCAGCAAAGGTGCCCGGCAATAGTTCTGCAACAAATGGCAAAAAAGGTAAGGGTGAACATCCAGTAGGGTCAAAGCATGCACATAACAATGAAGGATGGAAGAAAATGTAACATATTTGTTGAGGCAATTTTTGTCCCAGATGTTTACAGCTGAAAATAAACCTTCATACTTGGTAAATGGCTGAAACTTGATGATATTTTTGAAACTACTGTGGTGAAATCACATAAAATGATTAACTTCTAGGCCAGTGGTTCTCAACCTGTGGGTCCCCAGATATTTTTGGCCTTCAACTCCCAGAAATCCTAACAGCTGGTAAACTGGCTGGGAGTTGTAGGCCAAAAGCATCTGGGGACCTCAGGTCTGAAACACTGTTCTGGGCCTTCTTCTACAACAAAATGCTACTTTGGGATACAAAAATGTCTCATCAGGTAGGATGAAGGTTAAAGCAAGGAAAGGCAGCTACTATATTTCCTTCTGATTAATGGAATACTGCAACTAAGAAGAACTAATTGAATTGGTGGAACTAATGATGGATAACTACTTTGGAGGCCTTTGAGTTGTAAGTATTTCAGTTTGCACGTCAGCTGGCAATGACACAAGTGAATTCAGGTGGAGAGTGCTAATATAAACTACATCAAAACAGGGCCACAGATTGATAAGAGGGATGTACCACTATGCTCAAGAAAACTCTGAATTTTGGGAAATAGTTTAAAAAAAATAAAAGTTATTGACAATATTATGGAGAAGAGTTCAATGATGACTCAAACACATCAGTTAGAAAGTATAAAAATAAACACTGTATCAAGGAGGAGGATGGAACATGCAACATAATAGTTCTGTAGAAACACAGATTTAGAACAAACCTGAAAGTCCACTTGAGGATGACCCAGAGGACAGAACCAGATCTAATGCTTTTAGACTACAGGATTGATTTTTACTAAACATTAGAAGGCACTCCTTGATACAAAGAGAAGTTTGGCAAAGGAACCAACTGTCTGGAAGGGCGATAGGGTCTCTTCCACTGGGTGTCTTCACAAAAAGGCTGGCAAACTTCCTGTTGGGGATACTCCAGCTGGAAATCATGCACTAAACAACGGGTTGAACTCAATGGCCCATCCATCTCTTTAATTCTATGATTACTACCACAATTTTGATGATTTAGATCACTTATGCCTTTCAACATCAGAGACATTGTATAATCACTCAGAATTCACTGGCTGTCATTACATATACATTTAATCACACACACATGTATGCAGAGACACACAATTCCACTCTGGCTGGCATGACATATAGCTCTCAGTCCTTGCTTATCTCGACTTTTCCATTGCCCTTCCCACCACCTCAGCATCCTCTCATCTACATTGCTAACTACAGGGCATGCCATCCCACACGTTGTTGCCATGCATTTATGTCTCAAATATTGAAAACTAAATTTGTTTTCATCAGTCTTTTAATATCTAAAATATTTCAGCTTGCTGCTCTGAACTAACATTGCTCTCATATGCAGGTGAATAAACAGAGATTTAATTTTTCCCCTTTGATGGCTTGTTTATTTTGTCTTTTATTGTAAGTTCTAACTTTTCCAAGCCCAAAAAATCTGCAGGAATCCAAAGACACGAGACTCCAACAAAAACACAGACCCAAAACCAGATCCACCCAAACAGCCAAAGTCAAAAAACACAACTGTTTGAGGCATTAAAAAATCTTTTAAAAATACAAAAATAGGAGAAAAAGGGTGAAGGAGAGTAGCCTTTATAAGAAGGAAACCAGACAATATAAACATATGTCAGGTATTTGATGCCTAGAACTCATTAATTATAAATGAAAAACAAAACTAAAGGCAGGTGAAAGGTAGAGTGGGGAATGAAGTCTCACAGATTATTCAATACAGACAGTCCCTGAGATACAAGCATCTGATGTACAAACAACTCATCGTTACAAATGGGGGTGAGACAACAGGAAATGAGAGAAATCCACCCCTCAGAAACTAAATTCATTCCTGAAAAAGTTATCATGGGGAAAGGATGTCTCAAATGAAGCCTTACCACCAATCCTTGTTTCCACAACAAGCCAAACTTTTCAAAGTCCAATTATTACAGGGACAGAAAGTGAAGTGAAATCTTCTTAACAGGGGCACAGACAGCAAAACAAGCACCAGAGGGGTGTTAACCTTCCCTATGCTGTCGTAAGTTGTATCAGATCTGTTAAATTTGTACTTCTGATGCGATTTCTGATGCACAGGCATGGCTCGCGCCAAAAACTTAAGAATCAAAACGTACCCGATACTTTTTCATTTAGATTTTGTAAATCTCAGAAGCTTCCCAAAGTTAGTTTCATTGTCAGCACAAAGAAGCAAGCAAAGCCAAAAGGGCTGCCTTTCTTTAAATTAATGGCTTCTCGCCATTAGGAGAAGGAAGCAGCAGAGAGAAAGCAAAGTTCACTGGAAAAGAAAGCACAGAATTCTGGGAAATGTAGTTTGGGAAGGCGAGGAGCCCTATGCCAGAGAATTCAAAAGATCCTAGCCTAAACTACATTTCCCAGAATTCTGCTCAGGATCAGAAATCCCCAATCAGGATAGGGGAGAGGAGCTATTTTCCCTCTGTAGCAGCAGGCAGCCAGAGTTCCAATGAATGGCTGAATCTGCAAAGAGGAGGACTGACTGATACTTCTAGTAAGCAAATCTCTGTGCTGGGATGGGAAGAAATCCCTAAATGGAAATTCTCTTGGTTAATGTGGCAGACATTCAATGAGATAGCTCTTGTGGCTTTTTTAAAAAAAAATCAAAACTTTTTTTAAAATACTAAAATCAGTAGATTTATTAATATTTCTGAAGGTTGGGGTGACTGATAGCCTGTCATATGTGTCATTGTATAGAAAATTCAAGGAGATAGCTCTTGTAGGTTTTTTTTTTAAGTTGTTTATAAAAACTACAAACTCCAGAATTCTGCAGAATGCAGTCACTGCAGAATTCTGGGGTTTGTAGATTAGGGAAGAGTCTTTAAACTGCTCATCCAGAGAAGCCCTGGGCCTCCCTAAACTACAAACCCCAGAATTCTGCAGGAGGCAGTCACAGCATGTAAAGTGGAAAAATGCTCAAGTGTGATCAGGCATGATCAAGATCTGCACACAGCCCAAAATTGAGCCCAGAGAACTTGAACCTTATTGTCAAGAGATGGCTCACAAATAACGAAAGCTCAGGGCAAGGTCCTGAAACGTTGCCCACCCAACTACCATGCTTACTATTTTGCTTTTAAAACACACACACACACACACACACACACACACACACACCTGCATGCATGCACACACCCATACTACATTCAAACAACTGTTAATTGGTTGAATGGATGATGTAACCAAAACTGAGTGGTAGAGTCTTCTTCTCTGGAAGTTTGTAAGCACAGGCTGGATGGCCATCTGTCAGGAGTACTTTGTCTGTGTGTTCCTGCAGGGCAGGAAGTTGGACTGGATGGCTCTTGTGGTCTCTTCCAACTCCATAATTCTATGATTCTAAAAGTAGTACTTAAAAGTAAGCTCTGAAATTAGATTTAGGTGAATGCAAAGGTGTCTACAAGCAAGCCCGTAGCCAAGAGTTCAAACCACACCCAAAAAGTTTCAGATTTTAAAAAATCCTGGTTACTCATAAATTTTAAGTGGTTAACCAAATCCCCATGCCAAATATATGAGAAGCAAAAATTAGAGTCCCCCAAGAACTAGAAGCACTATCTCAACCAAATTTAGATTTGTCACACTACCATTACCTACCTTTCTACCAATTTGCATTACAATAGTAGCAATAGCTAGCATGGTGGAAGAGACCAAGTTGGTCTGCCCACAACTGGCAGGCAAAGCTGAAGGCACGGAGGGGAGTGATTTGACCTGGATTGCAGGTGAAAACTGAGGAAACTGTGGAAACTGAGGTGTCTACCACTGGTTCATCTCATGCCCTGCCAAAGAAACAATAGAACAGAAGCAAATAGAAGAAGCTGTGTCATTGGTCTTTATATGAACAAGATTGTTTCCGATGATTAAGTGAAAGCTCAATTAGTGCAAAATCCACATTGCCAGGATATATATTTGCTGTGGATAAGATGAGGCATCTAAGATTTCAACCCAAGTGGTTCAGCAGATTTTTAGCCTACTCATTTCATGTACAAGGTGTACTCTGTAAGTATGGTGTGGTGTTTGGAGGAGAAGTTGGGGCAAAGGTGGTCATCAGAAGCTTGATACATTGGTTGCTAAACAATTTGTGCAATGAGAAAATTAAATAGACGTTTTCAACACACACCAAAAAAATAGTACCTTCAGAACAACTTGTGCTTGGCTGAAAACTTCTTGTTAATTTGCAGTGGAAAACGTCTTGATGATAAAGGAAATGAGAAAGCAGAAGAAAACAGAATAAGCTTCTGCCGATTGTGCAACCTATTGTCCTTTGCGACTGAAAAGAACTGGCTTTAACCCTAACCTATTACCTATGAAGAATCTTTGCACAATGATAGTAATTTGTTGAGATCTTGTGTCAGATCAGGAGACACTGGCCTGTAAAATCATCTCAGGGGGGATAAGTGTCAATGCCTCCTGATTTTTTTTCTGACTACGGGTCTGTCTATAAGACACACTTTTTATCTAGTTCAGTTCCTCATCGATAAAGGAAGTTCTACAATCGGACCTTACATGGATTTTGTAAGGAATGAGATAATTACAAACAAAAAAACCCCCCATTCTGCTCAATTATAAAATGTGCCACAGAAATGAATAAATTATTTTACTTAAATACATATATGATGCATTCCTATACATGTGCACACTATTAAAAATGAATACATCACAGAGACTTTTACAAGCAACTAGGTTTCTCACTTCTCGTCAGTTTAAAGCCTGAAAAATATTTTGGTTTTACAAAAATGCTCCTAATTTCTTTAGCAATTTCCTCATTTTTAATGTGGTCCTGTACAATTTCAAAACTGTCTCTTTCTTTTAAATTGCCTTTTAGTACAATGTTAAGGCCATGTTTGACTCCATGCCTCTTTTTCAAAACCACTAGTAAGAACTCCTATGCCAATGGTAGAAATACTGTCAAAACCGTAACAAAATTGAAAGGACGGCACTGGAAGGAGGAAAATACTCCTAATTTAGGGTAGCGGTTAGTTGGTACATATTCTTCATTGGTATTTGAACTGGCTTTTTTTCAACGGGGAATCAACGAACAAAACTTTCAAGAAACTTGGCCTATTTTCATTGAGTCATTTGCTATGGCATTTTAATTTCTATTCATTTTCTCTCCATTTTAATTTTTATTCATACAATATTACTAGACCACAGTAAGACCCTTTGTTAAGACTATTGCTATATAGTGAATATCATGTTGTGTTCCACGTCATACCATGCCAACATCCTAGATAATTTTGGAGTTTATAGTTTGACAAAACTGAAGAGTGTAATGGCTGAGAATACAAAACTTTACTCCTGAAACTACCAATCCCAGAATTCTACGGAATGTTGTCACAGAAATTAAATTGGAATATTACACTACAATTGCATAGTGCAAATTGGCTCAAAAGTCAGATCAATAGCATTCTAGCATTAACAAGCAGAAACAACAGAAATTGGAGTTAGAATTGGAGTTGAGATCAGTAACAGTTTAACCTCATAAAAGAGACTTTATCTGAAACTTGGCAGTATTTGAAAAGTTAATGTGAGGATGGCCTATGCCACTGCTTCTTAAACTGTAGTTACGGATCCCAAATGGGGTTCTCTTGGCGCAATTTTGGGGTCGTTAAAATTGGGTAACAGTAAAGGTTTTCTGAATGTCAAATAGTGGTTGTCTTAGACATTTACATAATTCTGTTAGCAACAGCATGCAATGTTTATAGTGGACTCTGCAGAAGATGCTGCAGCCGTACTTCATAAAAGGAAAATCAACCAGTTTAGAAAGCCTTACAAATGATGATTTATTAACAGTAAATGTCTGGTGCTATATATATATGTGTGTGTGTGTGTGTGTGTGTGTGTGTGTGTATAGGAGCCCTGTGGCGAAGTGTGTAAAGCACTGAGCTGTTGAACTTGCAGACTGAAAGGTCACAGGTTCAAACCTCGGGAGTGGCAGAAGCGGCCGATATTAGCTCCAGCTTCTGCCAACCTAGCAGTTCGAAAACATGCAAATGTGAGTAGATCAGTAGGTACCGCTCAGGCGGGAAGGTAATGGCGCTCCATGCAGTCATGCCAGCCACATGACCTTGGAGATGTCTACGGACAACGCCGGCTCTTCGGCTTAGAAATGGAGATGAGCACCTGTCAGGACCCAGGCTACAGAGCACCAATAACCATACGCAGAGGCCAGATTCAATCTAATATCTTTATTAAGGAAATATATAAGATTAATAAAAATAAATGTAAAAGTTAGTTCAGAAGCAGACCTTTCAGGAAAGGTCAATATTAGTCCCAAAAAGCAATGTCCAATATGAAATATTATGATCCAAAGTTGTAATCCAATAACCGAAACACTCACTTTGCCAGGCAAAGTGAGGGGAAATGACAAGGTCCTTTAGTCCATAAACTTGAGCAAGGCTAGGAAATAACTTGATACTTGAAGCAAGGCTTAAAACGTGGAACAAGGTAACAAGGAACAAGAACAAGGTCCGTGGAATAACTTGGTAAAATCCGTGATACAAGGCAAGGTATAGTCCCGGGAAACAAGCAAGGTCCGTAGGTAAACAAAGGCTGGAAACTGGGGCGAAGGCTGGAAGGCAGGCAAAGGCTTGAGCAGGAACGAGGCTTGAAACGGAGCGCGCTGTCCAAACACAACTCGCTCCGGAGGCTGACGAATTGACTCCGCGAAGTTACTACGCGGGTAAAACACCTATATAGAGTCTAACTTTCCCACCGAAGCAGTTCTCTGGGAACCAGAAACGAAAGCTAAACTCTGAGACCAGATGTCTGACTCCTTAAAGGTTCTCACGAAAAGCAGACTTAATTGGGTACATTCTTAGCTGCTATCCTCGCACTCCTGCGCGAAGCTGCTTCCAAACCCCTCTGTTGTTTACAAAACTCATGGCGAGAGAACACGGGAGATGTAGGCTCAGGGTTTGTTTGACATACTTCTGGGACACAACTTTCTTGCAGGTGCAAGGTTCCCAGATCTGCCTGGGAAAGATCTGGCTGAGAAGATTCCAGTTCTGACTGGGAAGGTAAAAAACCCAAGTTTTCTTCTTCATCAGGCATTACAATGTCATGAGCAGGACTACAAGGCCCATGAGTCATCACACTATCCCCCTCCTCAAGGCCCCTCCCAAACTGGGACTCTCTCCCCGAGGCGCGAGGTCGTGGTTTGGCGGGATAGGTCTGATGAAAGCGACGGGTTAGATCAGGAGCATGGACTGTGGAGGCGTCTTCCCAAGAGCGTTCCTCAGGGCCAAAACCCACCCAGTCAATGAGATATTGCAGGCGGCGGCGGTGAAAGCGAGAATCCAAAATGTCTTGAACCTCGAACTCGTCCTCCCCATCCACCAAAATAGGGACAGGGGCCGGCCGGTCTACATCTGGCCGCACACCATCCGCCGGAAGGAGCAGGGAGCGGTGAAACACTGGGTGAATGCGCATTGAACGCGGAAGTTGAAGTTTGAAAGTCACGGGGTTTAATTGCGCCACCACTGGATAGGGGCCAATGAAACGGGCATCTAACTTCCGGCAAGGGCGGTGGGAGGGCAGAAAGCGAGTGGACAGAAAAACCCGATCTCCTACCTTGATTTCGGGGCCCGGCTGGCGATGTTTGTCAGCGTGGCGTTTATAGTCCTCCTTGGCTTGGTCTAGTTGCTGGAGCAAAAGTTGTTGTACCGCTGTGAGTTCCTGCAGCCAATCCTCTGCTGCGGGAACTTCTGAAGTTTCAATGACAGGGGGAAAGAAACGTGGATGGAAGCCGTAGTTTGCAAAGAACGGCGTTTCTTTTGTAGAAGCTTGAACTCCATTGTTATAGGCAAACTCTGACAGTGGTAACAGAGAAGCCCAATTGTCCTGTTGGTAGTTTACATAACAGCGAAGATACTGCTCCAAAGTGGCATTGGTGCGCTCCGTTTGTCCATCTGTTTGGGGATGATGAGCTGAAGATAAGCGAGAGTCTATGCCCAATAGTTTTTGTAGTGCCTTCCAAAAACGAGAGGTGAATTGAGATCCACGGTCTGTGACTAAACTCTTGGGCAATCCATGTAGTCTGAAAACATGTAGAAGGAATAGATCTGCAGTCTCTTTGGCCGTGGGAAGACCTTCACAGGGAATGAAATGGGCTAACTTGGTGAAAAGGTCCACCACCACTAGGATCGTGGTGAATCCACAGGAAGGTGGTAGGTCAGTGATGAAATCCGCAGAAATTATTTCCCATGGCCGAGATGGGGTAGGAAGGGGATGCAGAAGCCCTGAGGGCTTCTCCCTTCTTATCTTGGAGCGCTGGCATACTGGGCAGGTGTTGACATATTTTTCCACATCTTTGCGGATCTTGGGCCACCAAAAATCCCTTAGGATCAGATGCATGGTTTTAAATAGTCCGAAATGCCCTGCTGGTTTGCAGTCATGACACAGACGAAGCGCTTTTTCCCTGCCCGGTCCGGGTGGGATATAAACATGATTTCTATAGCATAGCAGTCCATCTTTAAGCGAAAAGGGAAAATGCAGACCTTGACGAAGTTGGTCCTGCGCCCAGGCATCTGCTTGCTGACTAGCCCTGATTTCTTGAGCACAGATGGGTCCTGGAGTAGAGGAAGTTGAACCAATGGGAGTGGATTTGGTGTTCCCCACTGTGAGCGTGGCAAAGTTCTCGGGTTGTAGTAATTGGGATTCAAAGGTCTCCTTGCGTCCTGCAGCGTATTCCGGTTTACGTGACAGGGCGTCTGCTTGCTTGGTTTGGGCTGGGGTCACATAATGAATCTGGAAGTTGAAACGTTCAAAGAACAAAGCCCAACGTTGCTGCCTCTGATTTAGTTTGCGGGCAGTTCTTAGATGTTCTAGATTTCGATGATCAGTGTGGACTTCAATGGGAAATTTGGCCCCTTCTAGCCAATGTCTCCAAGTTTCAAAGGCTGCCTTTATGGCCAGTAGTTCCTTTTCCCAAATGGTGTAATTTCTCTCTGGTGTGGTTAGTTGACGGGAGTAAAAGGCACAGGGACGAAGGTGGTCTCCCACCGGTTGTAAGAGTACAGCCCCAATCGCCACATCAGAGGCGTCCGCTTGCACAACAAAAGGGGTTCCAGGATCTGGGTGCTGTAGAATTGGCTGGGACGTGAATAATTTCTTTAGTTGCTGGAACCCTTTCTCTGCTTGATCAGTCCAGCGGAAGGGCTGTTTTCCACGGATGCAGCTAGTGATTGGGTCAGACCAGCGGGCAAAATCTGGAATGAACTTGCGGTAATAGTTCGCGAACCCCAAGAAACGCTGCACCTCTTTCTTGTTAGTTGGCGCCCGCCATTCCAATACTGCTGAAACCTTGGCTGGATCCATGGAGAGCCCTAGAGGCGAGATACGGTATCCAAGGAAATCTACCTCTTGTAGATCAAAAGCGCATTTTTCCAGCTTGGCATAAAGTCCATGATCCCGCAATCGTTGTAACACCATTTTGACGTGGTTCTCATGTTCTGATTGTGATCTAGAAAACACCAAAAAATCGTCCAGGTAGATTATCAAGAACCTATCTAGATAGTCCTGAAAAATGTCGTTGACAAAATGCTGGAACGTTGCGGGAGCTCCGCATAATCCATAATTCATAACTCGGGACTCGAATAATCCGAATTTGGTCTGGAAGGCGGTCTTCCACTCGTCCCCTTCTCTGATGCGAACTAAGTTGTAAGCCCCCCGAAGATCCAGCTTGGTGTAAATCTTGGCTCCTCGAAGCCGATCCAGTAGATCCGAGATTAAGGGCAGGGGATAGCTGTTCCGCTTGGTGATATTGTTCAATGCTCTGTAGTCCACCACCAAGCGTAGTTCCCCTGACTTCTTCTTCACAAACATCACTGGGGAGGCGGCTGGGGATTGAGAGGGTCTAATGAATCCCTTACGAAGGTTTGTCTCTATGAATTCCCTGAGAGCTTCTTGCTCTGGTTCAGTCAGGGAGTATAGGTGCCCTCGCGGGATCGGGGCCCCCTCCACCAGGTCAATGGCACAGTCATAAGGTCTATGTGGGGGTAATTTCTCGGCTTCTTTTTCATTGAATACATCCCAATACTCGGAGTACTTCTTGGGCAGGGTGATGATGGGCTCGGTGTCTGTGGCATGGCAGACCTTGGCTACAAGGCAATGGTTTTGGCAGTACTGTGAAGCAAACTGCAGTTCTCTGTTGGACCAGGAGATGCTTGGGTCGTGGAGAGTCAGCCATGGAATTCCCAAAATCACAGGGAAATGGGGAACCTCGGTAACAAAGAAAGAAATCTCTTCCATATGTTCCCTTATCCACATCCTGGTGGGTTCCGACCACTGACTTACGGGGCCCGTCTTGAGGGGGCGGCCGTCTATGGCTTGTACCACACGAGCATTCTTGAAATCATGATATTGTAATCCCAGAGAGTCGGCATACTCTCTATCAATGAAATTGTTGGTGGCTCCGGAGTCTATCATGGCGTGGATCATGACGGGTCCCCTTTTTGCTGACCATAAGGTGACCACGAGAAGGAACAGGACCCCGGTTGGCGGCTCTTGAACGGGTTTTTTGACCGGGTTGGCGAGCCTCTCTACGCCCGGTCGTTGGCTTCCCCCGCCGGCTGTGTGCCAGCCGGCTCAGACGCCTTCGTCTCAGTGGAGGACGCCGCCGCAAGACGGGCGGCGGGCTTCCCTTTGGCTGGGCACTCTCTGGCGAAGTGGCCCCCGTTCCCGCAGTACCAACAGAGGTTTAAGCGTTGACGACGGGCCTTCTCGGCGGCATCTAATCTGGGACGCACGTTGCCCAACTGCATCGGCACCTCCTCGCTTCCTCTGGGGTATGGGGTTGGTGGTGGGGGTCTCCACACTGGACGTGGCTGAACGCTGGCGGGAGCGGGGGGTTTAGCCCCAGCTCTACCGCTCTGGCCTCGAACCCACTGTTTCCTGTTGGCAATCATGACTTCAGCCCGTAAACATTGATCAATGAGTGCTTCGAGGGTCTGGGGAGGATCCACCTTGGAGATTTCCTCCAGCATTTCGATGTTGAGACCCTCCCGGAATTGTCCCCTGAGGGCTACATCATTCCAGCCGGTGTTATGGGCCAGCACTCGGAACTCGGCTATGTACTGAGACATAGGTCTGTCTCCTTGGAAGAGGCGACGGAGTTTGTGACCGGCTGCCTCCAAATTGTCCTCGATTCCCCAAGTCTCCTTAAGGTGGTCCAAGAAGCGTTGCGCGGACCTTAGGTGTGGAGAGGCTTGGTCGAACAGTGCCGTCGCCCAGTTGGCCGCTGGCCCGTCTAGAAGACTGTAAACCCATGCCACCTTGATGTCTTCTTGGGGAAATTCGGCAGCACGGGCCTCTAGATAAGCTTGGCATTGGCGACGGAAAACATGAACCTTAGAAGCTTCTCCAGTAAACTTGGTTGGCAACGCCATGGCCGGTAGACGGATTCCGCGTTCCTTCAACCCTTTTATTTCTCCATCCTGGGCATTAAGCTTATCACGGATTCGATCCACCTCATCTTTGTCGATGGTGTAGGTAATCGGCTGGCCGCTCGGCCCAGGTACGGTTCCGGTAGACATTCTGGCCGAGGTTAATTGGTGCTTAGGGTGGCGGAGTCAAACTGTCAGGACCCAGGCTACAGAGCACCAATAACCATACGCAGAGGCCAGATTCAATCTAATATCTTTATTAAGGAAATATATAAGATTAATAAAAATAAATGTAAAAGTTAGTTCAGAAGCAGACCTTTCAGGAAAGGTCAATATTAGTCCCAAAAAGCAATGTCCAATATGAAATATTATGATCCAAAGTTGTAATCCAATAACCGAAACACTCACTTTGCCAGGCAAAGTGAGGGGAAATGACAAGGTCCTTTAGTCCATAAACTTGAGCAAGGCTAGGAAATAACTTGATACTTGAAGCAAGGCTTAAAACGTGGAACAAGGTAACAAGGAACAAGAACAAGGTCCGTGGAATAACTTGGTAAAATCCGTGATACAAGGCAAGGTATAGTCCCGGGAAACAAGCAAGGTCCGTAGGTAAACAAAGGCTGGAAACTGGGGCGAAGGCTGGAAGGCAGGCAAAGGCTTGAGCAGGAACGAGGCTTGAAACGGAGCGCGCTGTCCAAACACAACTCGCTCCGGAGGCTGACGAATTGACTCCGCGAAGTTACTACGCGGGTAAAACACCTATATAGAGTCTAACTTTCCCACCGAAGCAGTTCTCTGGGAACCAGAAACGAAAGCTAAACTCTGAGACCAGATGTCTGACTCCTTAAAGGTTCTCACGAAAAGCAGACTTAATTGGGTACATTCTTAGCTGCTATCCTCGCACTCCTGCGCGAAGCTGCTTCCAAACCCCTCTGTTGTTTACAAAACTCATGGCGAGAGAACACGGGAGATGTAGGCTCAGGGTTTGTTTGACATACTTCTGGGACACAACTTTCTTGCAGGTGCAAGGTTCCCAGATCTGCCTGGGAAAGATCTGGCTGAGAAGATTCCAGTTCTGACTGGGAAGGTAAAAAACCCAAGTTTTCTTCTTCATCAGGCATTACAATGTCATGAGCAGGACTACAAGGCCCATGAGTCATCACAGCACCAACCCCCAGAGTCAGACATGACTGGACTTAACGTCAGGGGAAACCTTTACCATATATATATATATATATATATATATATATATATATATATACACACACACACACACACACACACACACACACACACACACACAGACATATACACTTGAGGTCATGTAAAACCTTCTCAGGCAGAAATGACCATGAGTTGAAAAGGTTTAAGAAGCCCTGGCCTATGATATGAATTTTGTGACACAGAAAATCAAGAAATGGCTTAATTACAGGAACACATAGTGTGGTGAAATGCTTGGCATTGTACTGCATTATTAAATCTTATCTTTTTCATACTTGATTGTTCTCATACATCTAAAAAAGGTCTAGATTATGTCCACCTCTATGGGCCCATCTACACTGCCACATAATGTGACATGGTAGTCACATTAGCCTGGGGTTTCCAAAATGACACATCAGGCTAATACATTTTAACTCTGAATAAACCTGTTCTTCTAGGCACTGTATATTCAAGGTTGAAAATACTTGCAAAGATTTGGATCTTCTGAGAAGATTCAGACCTTTGGAGGTATGAGTTCTATGAGGACTGCCTTTTGGGATCGCCATCCACAATCCCAGGAGGCATCCCCACAGGCATCCTGTGCTCCCCATGCTCAGGCAGTCAAGGGAGGTGGGATGGAAGTGCTACCTTTCCCTCCGTGCCCCCCATTTCACCCTCCTCCCCAAAAGGCAAGAAAATGCCTCCTTACAAGGCTTGATTTAGCGCCATGACACTCGAAATGATGCCACAGAGCTTTGGAGTGGCTGCCAGAGTCAAGAAGCAGAAAAGGAGAAGGGAAAATGTATTCGCTGGTGGTGGAAATAATTTCAAATGTACACGTTTATATCGTATTAAAGGGACATTTCCCACAGTCCATGTTGTACCCTCATTAGGCCAACCAAGGCCCCTTCTATACTGCCATATAATCCAGATTATCAAATCAGATCATCCACATTATCTGCTTTGAACTGGATTATGTGAGTCTACACTGCCATATAATCAAGTTTAAAACAGATAATCTGGATTTTATATGGCAGTGTAGATGAGGCCGAACAGGCAAAAAAATGTGCAAGCTTTTAAAATTATTATTTCTTCATCAGGCAAAGATATTTCCAAAAATACAGATGGAAGCAGGGAACCTCAGACTGTATGAAAAGAATGGCAAGGAGATTAACCTTCTAAAAGCTCACCCACAGGTCTGGGAACAAGCAAAGGAAAGGAAAAAGAGTATAAAGTTTTTTCTTTGAAAATATAAAAGATTAAAATTCAAATCTTTCTAATGAGCAAGGTGGCTACCTACATACTAAAGTTACATTTACAACACACTTGTTGCTTATGCTCACTTAACCTAGAAATCTTACTTTTTGGATTACCATTCAGGACAACTTGGGTTTCAAGACTGGCAGAAGGCTTTCTCTCAATCTCATTCACACTTGGTGAGGAGATGGAAGAAATGTCCACACATTTAGAATTGAACATCTCAGCATGAGCATAACATGCAAAATAGGTAATCTAGAAAAAATAGAATTGTAGAATCAAAGAATCATAGAGTTGGAAGAGACCTCATGGGCCATCTAGTCCAACCCCTTTCTGCCAAGAAGCAGGAAAATCACATTCAAAGCACCCCCGACAGATGGCTATCTAAACTCTGCTTAAAAGCCTCCAAAGAAGGAGCCTCCACCACACTCCGGGGCAGAGAGTTCTACTGCTAAACAGCTCTCACAGTTACTAAGTTCTTCCTAATGTTCAGGTGGAATCTCCTTTTCTGTAGTTTGAAGGCACTCCTCTGTGTCATGGTCTCCAGGGCAGCAGAAAACAAGCTTACTCCCTCCTCCCTATTACTTCCCCTCATGAATTTATACATGGTTATTATGTCTCGTCTCAGCCTTCTCTTCTGCAGGCTAAACATGCCCAGCTCTTTAAGTCGCTCCTCATAGGGCTTGTTCTCCAGACCCTTGATCATTTCAGTAGCCCTCCTCTGGACACATTCCAGCATGTCAACGTCTCCCTTCAACTGTGGTGCCCAGAATTGGACACAGTATTCCAGGTGTGGTCTGACCAAAGCAGAATAGAGGGGTAGTATGACTTCCCTAGATCTAGACCAGGGGTCCCCAAACTAAGGCCCGGGGGCCGGATGCGGCCCTCCAAGGTCATTTACCTGGCCCCCGCCCTCAGTTTTATAACATAATATTTTTATATCAGTTTTAATAATATAATATATTATATATACATATAATATTGATAATCTTATGTTATACAATATAATACTAATAGTAATACCATATAATAATATTAATTATATGGTATATATTACATATTATATAATAGTATAGTGGTATAGTTCAATATCTATATATATAAAAGGGTAATGGAATCACGGCACCAGTCAAAACAACTAAACTAAATGCCCTACAACCTCGAAAATTGACAACACCATCTCTCATCCACGCCCCTACGTTCATACAACAAAAAGAAAAGTAAAATCCTAGTCCTAGCCACAGCAACACATGGCCGGGCACAGCTAGTAGTAATATATAATGCTAATATTGTGTTATGCTAATAATATAATATATTGTATGTACATACCGCTGCTCTGAGTCCCCTTCAGGGTGAGAAGGGTGGGATATAAATGTAGTAAATAAATGCAGTAAATAAATAATTAATGTCAGACTTGGGCTCGGCCAAAGTCTGACATGACTTGAAGGCGCACAACAACAACAACAATCATAATTAACTTGACTACCTCATTGGCCAGTAGCAGGCCCACACTTTCCATTGAAATCCTAATAGGTTTATGTTGGTTAAAATTGTTTTCATTTTTAAATATTGTATTGTTTTTCGTTGTTGTTGTTGTTGCTGCACTACAAATAAGACATGTGCAGTGTGCATAGGAATTTGTTTGTATTTTTTTTAAAATGATAATTCGCCCCCTCCACAGTCTGAAGGATTGTGGACTGGCCCTCTGCTTAAAAAGTTTGGGGACCCCTGATCTAGACACTAGACTCCTACTTATGGAGGCCAAAATCCCTTTGGCTTTTTTTTTTTTTTTTTTTTGCCGACGCATCACATCAGATAACACCAGCAATGAGTTGAGCTGGTTTGTGAATTTGAGCATCTTTCAGCATATTTTCAAACCCAACAGAGGGGACCCAAGAGGAGGGCTATCCACTTCCCATTAGTACAATCAGAGCCGGTCCAACAATGAGGCAA
This sequence comes from Anolis carolinensis, assembly GCF_035594765.1. Taxonomy (NCBI): domain Eukaryota; kingdom Metazoa; phylum Chordata; class Lepidosauria; order Squamata; family Anolidae; genus Anolis; species Anolis carolinensis. The sequence goes on along the minus strand of NC_085844.1, from coordinate 24,406,383 downwards.
ATTAAGCAGTCGCTTGGGGCGCAAAACATATGGGGGCGCAGTCGAGACTGCTTTTTCTGTTGATTTGTTGTAAAACATAATATTTTGGTGCTTAATTTGTAAAATCTTAATGTAATTTGATGTTTAATAGGCTTTTCCTTAATCCCTCCTTATTATCCAACATTTTCGCTTATCCAACGCTTTTATTTTTCAGTGATTGGTTTTTTTGGGGGGGAGGCACCAAAATTCTGTTAGCCTACACTTGAAAAATACCTAAGGCCGGCTCTGAGTACAATGCAGAACTAAATTGCGGTATGATTCTTGGAATGTCCCATATTTGATAAGAATTTATGGGAGCAGTAGTCCACAAGGGTGACTTTTCCCAATTTCTGGAATAGAGTTTTACTGGTTGTGTTGTTACGGTGTTAACATATCTCTCAGATACAAAATCATCTAAAATGATAATAGGAAAATTATAAAATGCCAGTTAGGGGAGGGGAGAGAGTGAAAGAGCACAAGAGGCCAGCATAGGAATAGGCTAACAAATTAAGACTATCAAGATGTAGCTGCTGTTTATTGTCCTAATTGTGGAGGATGAGGCAGGCCAGAAACACTAAAACAAATCATTCTCACAGGCCAAGAAAAACACTGAAATAGCAGTTAAGCCTGATTACAAAACAGTGTAGTGAAAAATGGGTAGCAAGTAAAAAACGAATCCCAGTCGGATTATAGCACAATTAAAAAAAACTGTTCTGTGTTTTGGTTCATCCTAGACCCAACAGGAAATCTAAAGTGGATGACTTTTTTCATTCCAATCCCCTCCCCCAAAAAGGTTTTACTCTGAGTTCAAAGTACTTCATTTGTATCAAAGTCAAGATGATGTAGATCACTTTTGAAACTCCCACCCTTTTCACTCATAGTATAATTAGTACTGCTTTGAAGCTAAATGTCATGGATATATAATGCATATGTGTTTTCCCTTCGGAACCATCTTCCTTTTGAACTCCCTCTTACCTCTTGCACACCAGCAGTTAAAGTGTGAGTAAAGCATGGAAGGAGACTATAATTACCACAAAGCATAGAAAACCCCTTGAGATTGTTTTCTGAAATGTGCCCTTGAGAGCATATGTTCTTAACTGTTGACTATTTAGTTTTAAATAGGAATGTAAAATGGTCAGAAAGTATCGAACATGATTTTCTCTATGCAGACAAGGTACTGAAAAAAAAAGTTTCTTAATAGCTTTCTAAGTCCCTGCTTCCTAAAGGAAACAAGGCTCCTGCCACAACTTTAATTATACTTTCCTCCAACTGAAACACTCCATAAGTCTTAAATCCCTTGCTTAGGTTTTATTGCCAGTAATTAGGCAAAGCAGAAGTTGCCTTTCCAAAAGACAAAAGCTGTTTAAACATTAGGAATGAGGGGAATCAGATAACCACCTTCAGCTAATGCATAGGATTTAAAGTCTTTTATGCATTAAAAACAAAAACCTTGATTCCCTTGGATGACGTTGGAGAACACAAATTGGTCCTAAAAAAATAGTTTCAAATATTTGTATGTTGATTCAGTAGTGATGTTCCCTGTTTACATTTAAGAAAATGAGATTCAGCCTACCTACTGGAAGTTGCTTGCGGAAATGAAGACTACAAGGTAGTAATAAGGTCCTAATCTTAAAGATCAATGCTGTACTAAGTGATCAACCAAAAAAGGAAAGCATATACTCAAGCAGAATTATTTGACTGGGAACAGATCCTAGAACAATCTAGCTTCAGTGTTCATGTGGGATACTGGATTATATCTGATTGTTACCATTCCCTCCAAGATTTCAGAGATGAAAATCTATATCAATTGGAACTTTCCTTGACAAATTGGGACAGCTGGAGTGTATGATGACCACAGCTGGAGTGTGTGTACAATGTTTTATCATTTCTATGCATATGGGAGAAAACATCCAGCACATGCAAAATGTTCTACACGTGACACTTGTGCATGCCGTGTGTGCATGTTTATGGAAGAGAAGTGGAATAACTAACAAGGACAACTTAGATTTGAGGATGTCAAAAGGCACAATTTTATTGGTTCCCACACAGGTAGAATATGACACAGTAAAGGGCACAAATTCTGTAATAAGCCGATCTGCCAGTTAGTTGGATTCTTATGTCATATAGCATATGGAATCTTCCACAACGTGGACTTGTATATGGTTTCTGACTCCATTTAGGAGTCAGTTATCCAAATAGATTGCTATCAATGATCCTCCCTTCCTGGCAACTCATCAGAAACACTCCTTTTGTGATGTATGCAAGCCTATAGATTTTCCCAAATGGATCTGGACCAATATCCACAATCTTTCACAAACAAAGTTGTGACAAACAGGCAAAGGTCATAGGAATGCATTATCAATTAGACTCTTGGGTACATTTATTTCAGACAGACAGACATTTATATCCCGTCCTTCTCACCGCCCACCCCACCCCCCGGGGGGGGGGGGACCCAGGGCGGCCTCACAATCGGCAACCATTAGATGCCAAGAAACATAATATTTAAAACAATTACAATTAAAACAAATTAAAACATTAATTAAAAGGCGAAAGATTTATACGATCTGAAGAGAAACTTCCGGGTGTGGCATCATGGCGACCGGTACTGTGTCCTGAGGGCTCTCAGGACACCAGACTCTTCACAGACCGAGCGGGGGTTGGATACACCCCTAACTTTGGACGGATCGAGTTCCAGAGGCAGCTAAACCACCGTAGCCCAGTCGAGAGACCCGGAGGCTGCTCTCCCTCAAGGGGAGCGACCGAGAGGTCCGACAAGGGTGGTGGTAGCAGGTTTGAAGAGATCAGACGGGACGATGTGGCCCTGAAACGGTCGCCGGCCGCGCTTCCCAGATTTGGAGACCTTGGCAAAGAAATCTCACAAGAAAGGATCGATGCACAGTGTCCCAGTATCGGACACAGAAACGAACGAAGAAAGAAGAATATAAGATTATAAGACCGACGGAATAGAACAAGGTATGCTACTCTCTTCCTAAGAGAACCCTCTTAACTTCCCTAACTGATAAAAGAAAAGCAAAGCAATAAGGGACGGGAAGGGTGTAAATTGGTCTACACAAGCCGAAATCGATATAACTGTCAAGACCCAGGCTGCAGAGCACCAATAACCATACACAGAGGCCAGAATCTATCTAATATCTTTATTGAAGGAATATATAAAGTTAATAAAAACAAGTGTAGAAAATAGTCCAGAATTAGACCTTTCAGGAAAGGTCAGAATTAGTCCAAGAAAGCAATGTCCAATAAGAAATATTAAGGTCCAAAGTTGTAATCCAATAACCGAAACACTCACTTTGCCAAGCAAAGTGAGGGGAGATGACAAGGTCCTTTAGTCCATGAAACTTGAGCGAGGCTAGGAAATAACTTGATACTTGAAACAAGGCTTGAACGTGGAACAAGGTAACTAGGAACAAGAACAAGGTCCGTGGAATAACTTGGTAAAATCCGTGGTACAAGGCAAGGATTGGTCCTGGGAAACAAGGCAAAGTCCGTAGGTAAACAAAGGCTGGGAAGCAAGGCGAAGGCTGGATAGCAAGGCAAGGCTTGAGCGAGAGCGAGGCTTGAATCGGAGCGCGCTGTCCAGACACGACCCGCTCCGTAGGCTGACGAATTGACTCCGCGAAGTTACTACGCGGGTAAAACACCTAAATAGAGTCTAGCTTTCCCGCCGAAGCAGTTCTCTGGGAATCAGAACCGAAAGCTAACTCTGAGACCAGATGTGAGACTCCCCAAAGATTCTCACGAGAAGCAGTCTTAATTGGCCACATTCTTAGCTGCAATCCTTGCACTCCTGCGCGAAGCTGAATCCAAACTTCTCTGTTGTTTACAAAACTCCCGGCGCAAGAATACGGGAGAAGTAGGCTCTGGGCTTGTTTGACATACTTCTGGGAGACAACTTTCTTGCAGGTGCAAGGTTCCCAGATCTGCCTGGGAAAGATCTGGCTGAGAGGAATCCAGTTCAGACTGGGAAGGTAAAAAACCCAAGTTTTCATCTTCATCAGGAATTACAATGTCCTGAGCAGGACTACAAGGCCCATGGGTCATCACACTATCCCCCTCCTCAAGGCCCCTCCCAAACTGGGGCCCTCTCCCCGAGGCGCGAGGTCGTGGTTTGGTGGGATAGGTCTGATGAAAGCGACGGGTTAGATCAGGAGCATGGACTGTGGAGGCGTCTTCCCAGGAGCGTTCCTCAGGGCCAAAACCCACCCAGTCAATGAGATATTGTAGGCGGCGGCGGTGAAAGCGAGAATCCAAAATGTCCTCAACCTCGAACTCCTCCTCCCCATTCATCAAAACAGGAGGGGGGGCCGGTTGGTCTGTATCAGGTCGCACACCATCCGCTGGAAGGAGCAGGGAACGGTGAAACACTGGGTGAATGCGCATTGAACGCGGAAGTTGGAGTTTGAAAGTCACGGGGTTAAGTTGCGCCACCACTGGATAGGGGCCAATGAAACGGGCATCTAACTTCCGGCAGGGGCGGTGGGAGGGCAGGAAGCGAGTGGACAGAAAAACCCGATCTCCTACCTTGATTTCGGGGCCCGGCTGGCGATGTTTGTCAGCGTGGCGTTTATAGTCCTCCTTGGCTTGGTCCAGTTGCTGGAGCAAAAGTTGTTGCACCGCTGTGAGTTCCTGCAGCCAATCCTCTGCTGCGGGAACTTCTGAAGTTTCAATGACAGGGGGAAAGAAACGTGGATGGAAGCCGTAGTTTGCAAAGAACGGCGTTTCTTTTGTAGAAGCTTGAACTCCATTGTTGTAGGCAAACTCAGACAGTGGTAACAGAGAAGCCCAATTGTCCTGTTGGTAGTTTACATAACAGCGAAGATACTGCTCCAAAGTGGCATTGGTGCGCTCCGTTTGCCCATCTGTTTGGGGATGATGAGCTGAAGATAAGCGAGAGTCTATGCCCAATAGTTTTTGTAGTGCCTTCCAAAAACGAGAGGTGAATTGAGATCCACGGTCTGTGACTAAACTCTTGGGCAATCCATGTAGTCTGAAAACATGTTGAAGAAATAGATCCGCAGTTTCTTTGGCCGTGGGGAGGCCTTCACAGGGAATGAAATGGGCTAACTTGGTGAAAAGGTCCACCACCACCAAAATCGTGGTGAATCCACAGGAAGGTGGTAGGTCAGTGATGAAATCCGCGGAAATTATTTCCCATGGGCGAGATGGGGTAGGAAGGGAGTGTAAAAGCCCTGAGGGCTTCTCCCTTCGTATCTTGGAGCGCTGGCATACTGGGCAGGTGTTGACATATTTTTCCACATCCTTGCGGATCTTGGGCCACCAAAAATCCCTTAGGATCAAATGCATAGTTTTAAATAGTCCGAAGTGTCCTGCTGGTTTGCAGTCATGACACAGACGAAGTGCTTTTTCCCTGCCCGGTCCGGGTGGGATATAAACATGATTTCTATAGCAGAGCAGCCCATCTTTAAGCGAAAAGGGAAAGTGCAGACCTTGGCGAAGTTGGTCCTGCGCCCAGGCATCTGCTTGCTGACTAGCCCTGATTTCTTGAGCACAGATGGGTCCTGGAGTAGGGGAAGTTGAACCAATGGGAATGGATTTGGTGTTCCCCACCGTGAGCGTGGCAAAGTTCTCGGGTTGTAGCAGTTGGGATTCAAAGGTCTCCTTGCGTCCTGCAGCGTATTCCGGTTTACGTGACAGGGCGTCTGCTTGCTTGGTTTGGGCTGGGGTCACATAATGGATCTGGAAGTTGAAACGTTCAAAGAATAAAGCCCAACGTTGCTGCCTCTGATTTAGTTTGCGGGCAGTTCTTAGATGTTCTAGATTACGATGATCAGTGTGGACTTCAATGGGAAATTTGGCCCCTTCTAGCCAATGTCTCCAAGTTTCAAAGGCTGCCTTTATGGCCAGTAGTTCTTTTTCCCAAATGGTGTAATTCCTCTCTGGTGTGGTTAGTTGACGAGAATAAAAGGCACAGGGATGGAGGTGATCTCCCACCGGTTGTAAGAGTACAGCCCCAATTGCCACATCAGAGGCGTCCGCCTGCACCACAAAAGGGGTTCCAGGATTTGGGTGCTGTAGAATTGGCTGGGAGGTGAATAGTTTCTTTAGTTGCTGGAACCCTTTCTCTGCTTGATCAGTCCAGCGGAAAGGCTGCTTTCCACGGATGCAGCCAGTGATGGGGTCGGACCAGCGGGCAAAATCTGGAATGAACTTGCGGTAATAGTTCGCGAACCCCAAGAAACGCTGCACCTCTTTCTTGTTAGTTGGCGCCCGCCATTCCAATACTGCTGAAACCTTGGCTGGATCCATGGAAAGCCCTAGAGGCGAGATGCGGTAACCAAGGAAATCTACCTCTTGTAGATCAAAGGCGCATTTTTCCAGCTTGGCATAAAGTCCATGATCCCGCAATCGTTGTAACACCATTTTGACGTGGTTCTCATGTTCTGATTGTGATCTAGAAAACACCAAAAAATCGTCCAGGTAGATTATCAAGAACCTGTCTAGATAGTCCTGAAAAATGTCGTTGACAAAATGCTGGAACGTTGCGGGGGCTCCGCATAAACCGAAATTCATAACTCGGGACTCGAATAATCCGAATTTGGTCTGGAAGGCGGTCTTCCACTCGTCCCCTTCCCTGATGCGAACTAAGTTGTAAGCCCCCCGAAGATCCAGCTTGGTGTAAACCTTGGCTCCTCGAAGCCGATCCAATAGATCCGAGATTAAGGGCAGGGGATAGCTGTTCCGCTTGGTGATATTGTTCAATGCTCTGTAGTCCACCACCAAGCGTAGTTCCCCTGACTTCTTCTTCACAAACATCACTGGGGAGGCGGCTGGGGATTGAGAGGGTCTGATGAATCCCTTGCGAAGGTTTGTCTCTAGGAATTCCCTGAGAGCTTCTTGCTCTGGTTCAGTCAGGGAGTAGAGATGCCCTCGCGGGATCGGGGCCCCCTCCACCAAGTCAATGGCACAGTCATAAGGTCTATGTGGGGGTAATTTTTCGGCTTCTTTCTCATTGAATACATCCCAATACTCGGAGTACTTCTTTGGCAAGGTGATGATGGGCTCGGTGTCCGTGGCGTGGCATACCTTGGCTACGAGGCAATGGTTTTGGCAGTACGGTGAAGCAAACTGCAGTTCTCTGTTGGACCAGGAGATGTTAGGGTCGTGGAGAGTCAGCCATGGAATTCCCAAAATCACAGGGAAATGAGGAACCTCGGTAACAAAGAAGGAAATCTCTTCCATATGTTCCCTTATCCACATCCTGGTGGGTTCCGACCACTGACTTACGGGGCCCGTCTTGAGGGGGCGGCCGTCTATGGCTTGCACCACACGGGCATTCTTGAAATCATGATATTGTAATCCCAGAGAGTCGGCATACTCTCTATCGATGAAATTGTTGGTAGCTCCAGAGTCTATCATGGCGTGGATCATGACGGGTCCCCTTTTTGCTGACCATAATGTGACCACGAGAAGGAACAGGACCCCGGTTGGCGGCTCTTGGATGGATTTTTTGACCGGGTTGGCGAGCCTCTCTACACCCGGTCGTTGGCTTCCCCCGCCGGCTGTGTGCCAGTCGGCTCAGACGTCTTCGTCTCCGTGGAGGACGCCGCCGCAAGACGGGCGGCAGGCTTCCCTTTGGCTGGGCACTCTCTGGCGAAGTGGCCCCCGTTCCCGCAGTACCAGCAGAGGTTTAAGCGTTGACGACGGGCCTTCTCGGCGGCATCTAGTCTGGGACGCACATTGCCCAACTGCATCGGCACCTCCTCGCTCCCTCTGGGGTATGGGGTTGGCGGTGGGGGTCTCCAGACCGGACGTGGCTGAACGCTGGCGGGAGCGGGGGGTTTTGCCCCGGCTCTACCGCCCTGGCCTCGAACCCACTGTTTCCTGTTGGCAATCATGACTTCAGCCCGTAAACATTGATCAATGAGTGCCTCGAGGGTCTGGGGAGGATCCACCTTGGAGATTTCTTCCAGCATTTCAATGTTGAGACCCTCCCGGAATTGTCCCCTGAGGGCTACATCGTTCCAGCCGGTGTTGTGGGCCAGCACTCGGAACTCGGCTATATACTGAGACATAGGTCTGTCTCCTTGGAAAAGGCGACGGAGTTTGTGACCGGCTGCCTCCAAATTGTCCTCGATTCCCCAAGTCTCCTTGAGGTGGTCCAAGAAGCGTTGCGCTGATCTTAGGTGTGGAGAGGCTTGGTCGTACAGTGCCGTCGCCCAGCTGGCCGCTGGCCCGTCTAGAAGACTGTAAACCCATGCCACTTTGATGTCTTCTTGGGGAAACTCGGCAGCACGGGCCTCTAGATAAGCTTGACATTGGCGACGGAAGACATGAACCTTAGAAGCTTCTCCAGTAAACTTGGTTGGCAACGCCATGGCCGGAAGACGAATTCCGCGTTCCTTCAAACCCCTTATTTCTCCATCCTGTGCATTGAGCTTATCACGGATTCGGTCCACCTCCTCCTTGTCGATGGTGTAGGTAATCGGCTGGCCGCTCGGCCCAGGTACGACTCCGGTAGACATTCTGGCCGAGGTTAATTGGTGCTTAGGGTGGCGGAGTCAAACTGTCAAGACCCAGGCTGCAGAGCACCAATAACCATACACAGAGGCCAGAATCTATCTAATATCTTTATTGAAGGAATATATAAAGTTAATAAAAACAAGTGTAGAAAATAGTCCAGAATTAGACCTTTCAGGAAAGGTCAGAATTAGTCCAAGAAAGCAATGTCCAATAAGAAATATTAAGGTCCAAAGTTGTAATCCAATAACCGAAACACTCACTTTGCCAAGCAAAGTGAGGGGAGATGACAAGGTCCTTTAGTCCATGAAACTTGAGCGAGGCTAGGAAATAACTTGATACTTGAAACAAGGCTTGAACATGGAACAAGGTAACTAGGAACAAGAACAAGGTCCGTGGAATAACTTGGTAAAATCCGTGGTACAAGGCAAGGATTGGTCCTGGGAAACAAGGCAAAGTCCGTAGGTAAACAAAGGCTGGGAAGCAAGGCGAAGGCTGGATAGCAAGGCAAGGCTTGAGCGAGAGCGAGGCTTGAATCGGAGCGCGCTGTCCAGACACGACCCGCTCCGTAGGCTGACGAATTGACTCCGCGAAGTTACTACGCGGGTAAAACACCTAAATAGAGTCTAGCTTTCCCGCCGAAGCAGTTCTCTGGGAATCAGAACCGAAAGCTAACTCTGAGACCAGATGTGAGACTCCCCAAAGATTCTCACGAGAAGCAGTCTTAATTGGCCACATTCTTAGCTGCAATCCTTGCACTCCTGCGCGAAGCTGAATCCAAACTTCTCTGTTGTTTACAAAACTCCCGGCGCAAGAATACGGGAGAAGTAGGCTCTGGGCTTGTTTGACATACTTCTGGGAGACAACTTTCTTGCAGGTGCAAGGTTCCCAGATCTGCCTGGGAAAGATCTGGCTGAGAGGAATCCAGTTCAGACTGGGAAGGTAAAAAACCCAAGTTTTCATCTTCATCAGGAATTACAATGTCCTGAGCAGGACTACAAGGCCCATGGGTCATCACAATAACCGCAGACCAGACCAGAAGAAAAGGGGCAAAATAAGGCCAAATTCATATACTGCATGGAAATACTGCTTTAAAAAAAAAACTCACTGGAGGATTGTCAGGCGGGAGGAGGAGGAGAAGCGGTAGTTTGTCCTTGAAGCCGGATTGTTTGGTCTAGAGGAGAGCTGACGTCACGCAGACATCTGAGTTCCCGGATGGTTGTGAGAGCGCCGGAAGGGAGAGAGCCGGGAAAGAGAGTAAACAGGAAAGGGAATCAGGGAAGAAATAAAGAAGAGAGGAAGCAAGGAAGTACCCTAAGACCTATGGCGGGGCAACCATAGAGTCCTGGCGGACCGAGAAGTTAGGATAAGCGGGTGCCGGCGGACTCTGAAAGGCGGTGAGAAAGGAGAAGAAACGATAGGAGGGGAGAGATACGTATGAGACGGTGTCGAGGACGAGAAGTAGACGACTCAACGGAGAGGTGAGCAGTGTGTGACGAGAGGACAGTCGACCCAGGCCCAGGCGGGAGGCGTGTGGAGGGAGACGGAGAGAGGCGAGGACGAGAAGCAGACGGAGGCGGCGGTGTTGCGGACGGGGAGAGCGAGGAAAGGAAGAAAGGAGGTGGAATTCGAGGACGAGGACGAGGACGAGAAGCAGAGGGAGCGGGGCCTGCGGAAAGAGCGGTCGGTGGAAGGAAGAAGTATAAGAAACAGAAGGAAGGAGGAGAAGTAAATAAACGAGCTGGTCTGGAGTGGGACCGAAATTAGATAAGATAAGATAAGATAAGATAAGATAAGAGGGATAAGGAAGGAATAAGAAGAGACTCTATAAACTGAACTAAGAGGGAACTTGTAAGAAAAGAGTAAGAAAAGAGGAGGAGGGTAAGAGAGAAAAGAAGAGGGAAGAGGAGGAGGAAGAAGAGAAGGGAGGTGAAGAAAGGTGGGGAGGAGGGAAGGGGAAAAGCTTTGTGAATTGTGAATTAAATATATACACCACTTTTATCTTCTAACAAAGCAATCCTATAGAGTTTACCGCCCTCCCACTGATTAAGGGTGACACTTGGGAAATAGGGGCAGTGACTCTTTATCTGATTGTCTCTCCCCCTTAACAGATAAATAGGATCAATTGGTACAGTAGAGGATTATTGTTAAGGATCTAACATTTAAATTCGCCATCGGACCGAGGAAATAACAAAGAGATTAGAACATCGAATAAAGATGACCACCCCAAAAATGAAGATGGAGGATAAAAAATCTGCCTCAAGGAGAGGGTCAATCCCAGAAGAAGTAAACTTGAAAGATGTAATGAGAGAACTCCAGAGAATTGTGGATAATCAAAAAACATTTCAAGATCAAATGTTAACAATGACAAAGGATCTAACGGAAGAATTCTCAGAAATGAAAAAAGAGATGAAGGGTCTGCAAGAAGATATCAGAGATATTAAAGAGGACAATAAGAAACTAGAGAAAATACAAGATAATTTCAAATCTAAATTAGAAAAATTAGAATTAAAAAATGCTAAACTAGAAGAAAGACAGGAACTTCTAGAAAGGAAAGAAGTAGAATATCAAATTAGAATAAGAAGAATAGTAGAAGAACCAAAGGAAAATATAAGACAAATTGTTACTCAAATCCTAGCAGACCTACTACAAATTCAAGACGAAGAAATGGAGAACAGCCTAGAGCGAACATTCAGAGTTACCACGAGCTTTTCAAAGAGAAACAAAGTACCTAGAGATGTGGTGGTCCAGTTTGACAAAAGGAGGACAAGAGAAGAAGTATTGAGACTTAGTAAAAAAAATACGATTAGGTTCAAAGGAACGAAGGTAACAATCCTCAAAGAATATTCGTCAAGTTCGATGCAAAAACGGAAGAAATACCTCTTCCTCACGGAAGAACTTAAGAGACGACAAATCAGATTCAGGTGGGAAAGAAAAGAAGGTATCATGACCACCTACAAGCAAGAACAACACTGGATTACAACTGAAGAAAAAGCAAAAGACTTCTATAAAATGATAATGAAGGAAAAAACAAAACCCAACCCAACCATCAGCCCACTGGAAGAAGAACGAGAAAGAGAAAAGAAAAGAGCGAGAGCTACCTCCCCGGAAAAATTTACTACCAAACTCGGATCACAGCCGCCAAACCTAATAGATTTAGAAGAACTAGAAGGAAAAGAAGACTAAAAATATAGTATGGAATTAAAATGTCACTCAAATAATATTAACGGACTAAATTCGCCTAATAAAAGAAACAGACTATTCAATCACCTAAAGAAGTCGAGATTTGATTTAATCGCCCTCCAAGAAACCCATATCAGCCATAGACACTCTGCACTGTTATCCCAAAAAAGATTAGGTATAGATTTTTCTTCCTCTGCTAGGGAAAAAAAAGGGGGGGGGTCCTATACATTAATGAGAAATTAAACCCGTCGCTAGCCTTTAAAGATGATGATGGTAGATGGGTGGCGGCAAAAATTAGGTTACATAGCCAGACAATTCTAATTTGCAACATATATGCACCAAACGGTTCCAAAATAATTTTCCTCGAAAAATTAAAAAAGGAAATAGAGGAGCAAGAATATGATGATTTGATAATCTTAGGAGATTTCAATGGAATAATTGACCCAGAAATAGATAAAAAAGGAGACCCATCAAACATAGTAAGGAAAGGGAAAAGAAAATTGATATCAGGAAAACTACCAAAGAAGTTTAGGGAGGCTCTGTACGATTGGGAATTAAGAGATGCATGGAGGGTGCTTCATGAGAGAGAAAGAGACTTTACCTACTTCTCAAGCAGACATTATTGTTGGACCAGAATAGATATGGTGTGGATGACCTCCTCACTGATCCTTAATTTAGGAAAAATAAAAATTCTTCCCCGTTATATCTCGGACCACTGTCCAATAGAATTCACAATAAATAAGACAAGGAGAAATTTTAATTGGAGACTTAATGGAAATCTTATCAAATCAGAAGAAGATATCATAAAAAATAAAAAAATTCTTAGAGAATATTTTGAATTAAACAATACAACAGATGTCCCCCCTCAAATAATCTGGGATGCGAGTAAGGCATACATGCGAGGACATTTTATTCAACAATCTGCCCTGAAAAACAAATTAAAAAATGAGACAAAGAATAAAATATATGAAAATATTACTTCAAATGAGACTAAATTAAAACAGGATCCAAACAATGAGAAAATAAACCGAGATCTGGAAGCACTGAAAAAACAAATGTCCTTCATAGATTTGGAGGAAGCGGCCAAAAAATTGAAATTTCTCAAACAGAGAGAATTTCAAAATGCCAACAAGCCGGGAAAATGGCTGGCCTGGAAAATTAATAAGAAAAAACAGGATAGAACTATAATGGAAATAATCTCGGGGGAAAACTCATATAAATTAGAAGAGGAGATAGCAGCAGAATTTAACAAATTTTACAGCAAATTATACTCAAAAGACCAAATCAGAAAAGATAAAATAGGGGAATTTCTTAGTAAGCAAAATTTAGAGAAATTATCAGAAAGGCAGAGAGAATTCCTAAACAAAGAAATAACGGAGAAAGAAATCCTAAAAGTGATAAATAATATGGAGTGGAACAAAGCCCCCGGGCCAGATGGACTGAATGGACTGTATTATAAAACCTTCGCGGAAGAAGTGATTCCATTTTTAAAGAAAATCATGAATGATGTTATGGAAAACAAAGAAGTACCAGACTCTTGGCGATATGCCACGGTAACAGTCATTCCAAAGGAAGGTCAAGACCCCAAAAATGTTAAAAGCTATAGACCCATATCCTTATTAAATTCGGATTATAAAATATTTACAAACATACTTGCAGAGAGAATGAAGATATTTCTGATGGAATGGATAGGAGAGGAGCAAACCGGTTTCCTGCCCCAAAGGCAAATGAGAGACAATGTGAGAGAGATTATAAATATAATTGAGCACTATGAATGTATAAAAAAAGAAGAATTGGCTTTGCTAACAATTGATATGGAAAAAGCTTTTGATAATTTAAATTGGGATTTTTTCAAATTACTGATAAAAGAATTAGATATGGGATATAAATTTACCAATGCGATCAACCAAATATACAATAAGCAAGAGGCTAAAGTAAAAACAAATTCCCTCGAATCCCAATATTTCAAAATTCAGAAAGGAACAAGACAGGGTTGCCCGTTGTCTCCTCTTCTGTTCATTTTTTCGATAGAGATTCTATTAAACACAATTAGAAATGATCCTCAATTAAAAGGTACAAACATCAGGAAATACAATTATAAAATCAGGGCTTTTGCAGACGATTTAATCTGCATAATAGAGGACCCAATAAAGACAATAAATCTATGGATGTCCAAATTTAAGGATTTTGAAGGAATCACAGGATTAAAAATAAATACAGACAAAACGATGATATTAACTAAAAACATGACAGACTCCAGACAAAAAGAATTGACAGAAAAAACGGGTATCCAAACCAGGAAAAAGATCAAATATTTAGGTATATATTTAACGGCTAAAAACTCTCAACTCCTGGAAAACAACTATGATAACAAATGGAAAGAGATTAAAAAGGACCTAGAGAAATGGAAACAGCTTAAACTTTCGCTGCTAGGGAGGGTTTCAGCAATAAAAATGACCATATTGCCTAAAATGACATTTCTGTTTCAAAATATCCCAATTATTAGGAGTACTCAAAGATTTAAGAATTGGAACAAGGACCTGAGTAAGTTTATTTGGATGGGGAAGAAACCTAGAATAAAAAGAATATATTTGACAGACGAGAAAAAAAGAGGTGGATTGGGTCTTCCTAATCTCCAACTTTATCATGATGCATGTGGGTTATCTTGGATCAGAGATTGGGCCACACTTCAGAAAACAAAAATTATAACGTTAGAAGGGGCGGACTTAAGATCAGGGTGGCATGCCTACTTATGGTACAATAAAAAATTAATAGAGAAAAATTTTGGAAATCATTTTATTCGATCCTCGTTGCTGAAAATTTGGGATAAATACAAAAGAAGATTACACTCAAAGACCCCATTATGGATCTCCCCACTTGAAGCGCATCAGAGAAAAGAATTAGGGAGAGAAAACTGGCCAAGATATAAAGATATTCTAATTAAGGTGAACAATATCTACAAGGTTAAAAGTCAGGAAGAACTGAACAATCAATTTACAAACATTGGCTGGTTCCAATACATTCAGATAAAAGAATATTATAATAAGGATAATAATCTAGGATTTGAGGACAAGGAGGGTTACTGGGACATGATCATGAAATCAGAAAGAAAAACGATATCAAAACTTTATAAAAAACTATTAGAATGGGATACAGAAACGCACCAAGTAAAGGATTGTATGTCAAAGTGGGCAAAAAATTTTGGAAAACCGATTCAATTAGTAGATTGGGAAAAAAGTTGGAATACAAGGCTCAAATTCACATATGCAACGGATTTGAAGGAAAATTGGGTCAAAATGTTTTATAGATGGTATTGGACACCACAGAAAATTGCTAAATTCAATAAGAGAGCATCAAATAAATGCTGGAAATGTGGTATAGAAGTGGGGACATTCTACCATTGTTGGTGGACATGCAAAAAAGTGAAAGCCTACTGGAAAGAAATACATTGGAGAATCCAAAAGATGTTGCAAATTGGAATAGACCTGAATCCAAAATATTTTCTCCTGGGGATGTTAGATATAGATAAAGATAGAAATAAGGAGATCTTATTTAATTACCTAAGCACCGCAGCTAGAATGAACTTGGCGAGATTCTGGAAGGACAAGGAGATGCCGGGGATAAAAGGATGGATAAATAAAGTCTGGGAGATTATGAGTATGGACAAATTAACATATTTACTACGGAATAATCATGGCAAACCAATGAAACAGACAAATTGGGAAATGGTCAAAAGCTATCTGAGGGAAGAAAAATATAATGTGATGATTTAGAATAGAGAGTAAGACAATAAATACAAAATACCGAGTTAGGTGTTTTAAAATGATACAATAAAGCAGAGACACTAGAAAAAAAGTGTCCGTAGGACTACGACAGGGTTTAGAATAAACTAAGAATTTCACTAGATACTGTGCAAAGATGGAAGTCAATGTTACTTTTAATCGGTGTGGTGGTTGGTTTTTCCCATGTTTATTTTAAGTTTATCTATTATTACTCTGTTAGTATTTCAATTCCCCACCTTCCCCTCACTGTCTCGGGCTTATGTATTTTCGTTTTATCGGTGTACTTTTCCCTTTTTTCCCCCCCCCCTCTTCCCCCTTTCCTGTCTTTCTTTTTTTACTTTGATTGTGAAAAACTTCAATAAAAATTAATTTGAAAAAAAAAAACATTAATTAAAAACATCCATTTAAACATCCATTTAAAAAGTGCAATTTAATTTCCTCCCCAAATGCATTAATTGGTGGCT